>NC_140534.1:20897748-21497748 GCF_057382185.1 Mchenga conophoros | reverse complement strand
GCTCCCATTTCTAACATGTCACACCATAGCTCTGATAGCTCTGTGTGGACTAGTAGGTAGTTGGGATGGACTGCAGCCCTCCTGTGACCTGGATGGATGATTACATGAGATCTGAATATAATATTAAGCATGGAAGCTTATGGATGTTCCTTATGAGGATATTTTAATAAACCAAGCAAATAGTCAGTGATTTCAGCTAGTCTGATTTAAAAATGTTCTTTAACGTTAAATCTGTGGGGGGTTTGGCTTTTGGAATACCAAAATAAGCAATTTGAAGATGCCATCTTGTGCTCCTGAATACTGGTGTTGATAATCTTTTGTTAACGGGGGCATCAACCTGGATTTCTTGGTGCCGGAGTTTTGATTAATGACCCTGGCTGCAGAGTTGTAACCTAGATACCAAAAATACCAGTGACATGACAGAGGAGACGCTTACTTATGTAGGACTGATTTAAAGTTGTATCTGTGTTTCTTATGTTTAAGAGGAATTATCCTCAATGGAAAGTCCAAGGACTCACCAATCAGTGTTCAGATGCGTTAAAATCTCCCTGCATTCAGACCCTGTGTTGCAATCAGTCACACTGATGAGCCGTTTCATCCACAGTTAAAGAAACTCACATCTGACCTCTGGTTTTAAAACTGTCCCATACACTTTTTTACTTTTTAAATAATTGGCTGCAAAAGTAGAAATTTATTCCATTTTGGGCAAGAAAAAGGTTTAAGGCTGGTTCTAAAACTGAGTCAGTCCTCTACGGTTGCAACGATTCACCGAATAACTCAATTACACAAAATCCTCGATGCAAATTCTTTGCTCTGACGCTGCGTTTAATCCACGATTCTGTAGCATTCAGTTGTCACCATGTAAACATGACCGCTTCACCCAAATTTTTTGACTAAAAAACAGACCTGCAATAAGCGTATTTAGGAGCCACCACATGTCTCCACAAAAAGACTGATAACAGAAGAGCAACAGTGGCGTCTGCACATATGTAGTAAAGAGCTAAAAGGTGGAGCTGTTACTGGGAAGGTGAGCTCAGGTGGAGTAAAAGAAAATGTTTTTTCTAGCATCCAGGGATGCGTTCGTTACTGTAATTGCCATCAAAACTTGCATTGGAAAAAGGCTGACAGCAGGCCTTCAACAATCCACCACCTGTACAACGAGCTCCAACGTGAAGGAAAAATTACTTTTCACGTGCTCCCATCCACCACCGTTTGTTTTACACTTTCAGTAAAGCTATAGAAGTTAAAATAAAGATGTATATATGCAGAACCGTCAATGTAGTTTGGCAGTTTTCTGAAAGCCGTCACACTTTTTCTACTGCAGTGATACCTGCAAAAAGCAGGGCCGAGTCTAAAGGGGGGGCATGGGGTGCACCACACCATATTTATTTAAAGGCTTTAGTAGTCTTATTTAGATTAATGTAAATATAAATACATTATTTAAATTGTAGTAATATTTAAAAAAAATATGGGAGTTTTAGTCTGGACACTGAATTATTATTAATTATTAAGATCTCCACCATCAGAACGTCTGTTTTCTGCAGCACTGAGCCACTGGTACTTATATGGAGCTTTTCTACTCCAACTAAACAGTCAAAGCATTGTTTTTACTACACGCCTCATTATCCATACACATAAATACATGCTTTCTAATGATAGCACACACACTGTTAAACTCTGATGGATTGCACGAGGTTCAGATGCTTCCAAAAGCACTCTGATGTGCAGATTGAGTGAGGTGCGGATGGAACCACCTACCTTCCTGCTCTGCTCCTGAACTAATACAGCTTTTGGTGCCTTCTGCCTTTTTTGACTGCTAACAGTTAGTTATGCTAAATGTTTATTCATATAGTGTGTGGTCCAGTTTCGGTGAGTGAAAGTGTTTGTTTGTTTGTTTTTTACATTTATTTGTGTATTTCTTTTATTTATATGTGTGTCTGTGCATGCCCTCATAAAGTCTATGCACGTAGCTTGTTAACTAAGTTCTCACACTAGTGGCTACGCCTGTTTTTTTATACTTTAATCTAGGCTTTATTCTTTGTGTCAACTCTGTTTACAGTATTCACTTATGTACACATATGTATCTTTTATTATCAACATTTCTTCCCACCAGAACAATACTTATTCCTCAGCATAATTAGTCCATGTCATGTGAAAATATTTGAGAAAACTGCTTAACGCTCTTGCCTCCGGAAACACTTCTTACTTTAAAGCAATTGCTTTCAGCTTCTGCCCACTCATATTTAAATGTTTAAATAAAAGGCTTCAAATTTTTTAAATACTTTCTAGTATTAAAGCAGCATATCCAGTTAGGACCTACTTCATCTTTCAACTCTTGAACTCCACCATGAATTCCAGGAGTTTATTTAAAAAGTCCCTTAAAAGACTGAAAAGTTTTTTTGTTTTCTACACATTTCAGAGTTTCATTGAAGCTTTGGCACAGACGCCAGACTCTTGCAGCTGCAGCTTTTATATCAAACAGAAAACTCAACTTACTGCTTTTTTTTAATGTGTGTGAGTCACTGAATGTTTTTTTCCCCCCATGACACACCTCTCTTTCTGATTTCTCCTCTCAACGCTAGCACCCGACATCGTTTATGCCCCTAAATGATACACGGATGTAAACACACCCAGGAGGTCCTGGAACCTTGGCTGCTGTCAGTCACATCGACAGGTAGACGTTCAGCAACTATAGTGCGGGGAGCAACTTCAGGGAGCAGGAGGTGAACCTTGTTCCACTTTCCCAGGTTCTCCTGGAGAGATGAGTCACACTCGGCAAACAATGTGTTTGGTTTTGCTGTCAGCTTACCTCAGGCGTGGAGGGAGAGAACAGACGCAAACTGTTTGACTGACCTACATTCTGTGTTTATGTGTCCTGCCACTGTGCTGTGGAAGGTCTTGCGTTTGAAAGGAAACATGCCTACACATTTAATGAGCCGCTTTCAGAATTCCTTTGTTGAGCTGACAGAGGCGAGGTGGAGCGGGAGACGAATAGACACCTTTTGTTTGCTTGTAGTATTTAAAGCTGAAGTCCACATGCGTTCTGGTGACGCTCGTGTCAAATAAAATGAGTAATCGGGCATGTCTTAGCAGTATTGTCATAAGCACAAGGAGCCGCTGTTGGTGGCCTTAACCCAAGTTCTTAAAAGCTTCAGTCCCAGATTATTTAAAGCTTATTTATTTTGTTGTAAAGTATTTTATCACTTCAGAAAAGAAACAAGCTGAGCCACTCAGCACAGTACCTGAACACCTCGGCTTCCGGGTTGCTTTTAAGTAAAACGGTTTTATTGTCTCTCAAATGTGTCTGTTCACATACACAATTATGGTTGGACAGAAACGCTCCAGTGCAGTCGTACAAAATCCTGACTGTGTTTTGCTAGAAGCAGATTACGTGAGCGTTTGGAGGGTGGTTGGCAAGTGGGCCGGAACAGATCAAAAATAAAGCATGAAAAGCACTCGGGGACTCCAGTGCTCACTTTTCATTGTTTTTAGCATTTGGTTTCACCTCAGCTCTTTGTATGGTGTAACTTTGCATTCAGGCCAACAAAAGCACTGAGACCCAAAGAGTGGCCCACAGACCCACCGTACTACATACTTTGTAGACCCCCTCCATCTGGCACCAGAGCTCACTGCAGGCAAACGGGCCATCCCCAGATTGGAGCGGACAGCGAACACGCCACCTCATGAATCCAGCTGTAGTTTCTGGGGGATCCAGTAATATTTACATATCAAATGGTTCCATTAACATGTAGGCAAAGACAAAATTACCATGTCGCATGTTTCTCATGCAAATTCCTTGGTTCACCTTGAAGGTTTGTAAGAGTGCCCTAAACAACAATAAAAGGCACAAAACCATTTTACTTTAACAATTTTGCTGCTATTGTGTAGTAAGACTAACACATTTGTTTAAAATCATATTCACTTTTTTTTACAGTGCAGAAGATAGGTCTTTCTTTGAGTCTGTGTGGAAGGAGAGGGGGTAGTTATCACTGACTCCAGCCCACACAGAGACCTGTGATAAAGAAGCCTTTCACAGGACTCCCTGTGAAAAACTAAGTACACCTCCGTTTTCAGTAACTTGTTAGGAGCACATTTAGCAGCAGTGAGTTGAAGTAATGGCTTTCTATATGACTTCATGACTTTCTCACATCACTTTGGGGGAATTTTGGCCCACTTCTTCACAGCGTTGCTTCAGTTCATTGAGGTTTGCAGGCATTCATTTATGGACAGCTCTTTTAACATGGACGTCCGTCAGGTTGCGGTCTGCCCATTGCAGTGCCTTGAGTCGTTTCTTTTTCAGCAATTATGTTGGAGATTTTTCACTGTGCTTTGGATCTGTTACTGCTAAGCTTCAGCTGTCAGACGGGTGGCTTCAGATATGACTCTAAAATACTTTGGGATACAGAGGAGTTCATGTTCAACTCAATGACTGCAAGGTGTCCTGTGGCTATAAAACAAGCCAAAATTATCACCCCTCCACCACCGTGCCTGACAGTTGGTATGAGGTGTTTGTGCCAATATAGTGGTGCAAGCCATTATGACCAAACACTGTCTTTAACTGCGTGCTCATAGTGAAAGTGCCAAAGAGAACTAAACATCAAGCACCGCTTGAGCCATTGTTAACAGTCTTTTTATTTTTGGCAAATACCTGCAGATGAATTGGCTTTCTCAATTACTTTAGTGGGTTTGCAATTGAAGACATGAAGAACATTAAAGTAAATGTAAATTTATGACAGAAATTTAAACACACTTATGGAGACAGGAATGGTATGTGCCCAGTGTCTGAAATGAGCTTAAAATAATACACTTCAAGGGATCACAAGCAGAAGCAGATGGTGTTAAAAGGTAACAAGTGCAAAAATACCACAATATAGAAAGCCACAAATGTGCAGTTGCATATTATCACATAATATGACAGCATTGCAGCTGAACAATGGTGTGTTGTCTCTCAGGTTGGAATAGTCAGGGACTTATAACCTTATTTTTCAGTAAAATGACTGCCTGTAGCCTCATTATTGACCATCATAAAGCTCACTGATGGTTGCACTGTACATCTCAACAGCATTATCATTTACTCACATTATTGTAAACTTGTTAATAGCAGCCCGCACATTCAATTTTCTTTCTTTCATCTTTGATATTAAAGTAGGTGGCTTTGGTGCTCACTGTCAGAGCAGATCTTCCTGAGACATTTCCATGAGATGGCCAGAATGCATGGCTTTGCTTTGCAGGTGTTATAAGCCTTAGAGGAACAGCAGCTTATGCCGTCTGGCACACGGAAAAACATTAAATGCACCTAGGCTGGGTAATGATTGCGGTCAATATACATTTGCATGTGGAAAGAACTCAGACCAGATGAATGACTGTAGAGTTTTTTTCCTGCAAATTAACATAAAAGAACATAATAGCTACGCTCGTTGTGGTTTCAGCTTATTTATTCTATATGAAGTATTTTCTGGATAATCATGTGGTAAGCAGTTGGTGTAAAACATCACTGTGCTCTATTTCTCTCTGTTGTCTTACTGAAAGGCGAAAAAATACCAAAATGCAGTTTTATATGCTGATCCATGCCCTTTGCAACTTAAACATCCTCATGCTGTACAGATGTTTTATTTCCCACAGCAATGAAAAGCCAATCAGATTACAGCATCCAGCTTTGACATCCATTTATGACACAGAGGAGCGGGCGGTGTAACACGTGTTGAGTTCACGGTGCAGTTTAATGATCATTAAAGCACTGCTAATGCAATATTTATGGTGTCTTGCCAGTGCCAACTCTCTCCATCACTTGCTCATCAGGGGTTGGAGGTCAGCTGCTGTCTGCCTGGCAACACTCATTAGACTGATTAAAAGTCCTCGCAGAAGGTTAATGTAGTTTCACTCCCGCAGTGTCGCTAGCCTGCGTACTGTCAACGTGTGCTTCGCCAAATGAAAAGTTGTTTTAGTAAAGAGGTGAGAGGAGCGGCAGGCTTTTTAGCTTTACGTGGAAACGCCTTTCTCACACGCTGGTGTTTTTTTAAAGCCAGGGTGAAAGCTGCCAGTCTCCAGTAACAAGCACGAGCACGTCTGGGGCTCGCACACTGCGCTTAGGTGTGACAGGACTCTGACACCTCGTCTTCACTACCTTTCGAGACAGGTTGTCGCTCAGGATCTCCAGCTGTCAGTCTGGACGATCACTCGGAGTTGGTGAAGGCTTGAGGCAAGGTAGTAGCTAACTTCCGTCGAAGTTAGTGTTTTCCGTGACATTTAAAGGTTTTATCAATAAGCATGGCCTTTAAATGAAACCTGTAGACTGAATTTTGTGGTATTTTCAAGCACATTCACCTTATTTCCCACTCAGGTCTGATGGGGAGCCTCAGGCACTGTGATCCGGCTCCCTTTTGATGTGCTGACTGTCCGTCCCTGGGGTGGTTTTGATTGCCTCTTTACTCCCCTCCTATGTAAGTCAATAGGAGCCAGCCTGCCATCTGTGGGAATTGATACCTCTGCTGAATCATACTATTAAAGTGCACCTCCATCTTTCCACTATCTCCGCCTGCACCCTCTCACCCCTCTCTTCCCCTCCCCCTCTCCCTACTGAAGCTGTGTTGAGGGGACACGTCTTATCTTACTTCTAGAGATGCAGGAGACGTGTTTGCCAACTGGGGCCAAGGCCGTGTTCAAGCTGGAAATAGCACAGCGTTACAGAAGTCTGAGCGTTAGTGGTGGCGGTGAGAAGATGAAATACTAACGAGTCAGATTTGAATAATCATTTAAAGGCCTCTCGGATGCCAGAATGCTGCACAGCATTCCCTAATGTGACAGGATTGAAGCGGAGACGGGGAAATCCTTGCTGTCTCGGCTTTAATGACTGCAAAGCCAGGAAAAAAAAGAAATGCTTGTAACACATTCTTATGAATTTGATTGGTGTATTTCCAAACTACCTTTTAGTGGTCTCACTGAAAATAACCTGACATGGTGCCTGGATAGATTTGAAAACGGCGTTTTCGTCTGAAAACGCTCCGCATCCACACTAGCGTTTTCAGTCGTTTTCACAGAGTTGTGCGTCCACATTGAAACGGCCCAAAACGCTTACGTTCCAGTCCTGTGCATGCGCAAAAGCGAGTGAGAATTAAAGAATTTGAAGAAAAGCTATCTGGAGCATGTACAAACTGATATTAATCATTTTTAGGGCTGTCAAAATTGAGAGCAAACAAACAACTGCTGTATAATGCCCTCCGCTATCTTTGTTTAATTGGTCACATGACTGCATCAAATGCGTCATCGTTTTAGAAAGTCTGCATTTTGAGCACCCACACTGCGACGGGACAGAAATGTATTCGTTTTCAAGAGTGTTTCCAAAACGCAGCTTTTTTCCTTGAGGAAAACGCCGTCTCAGTGTAGACGGGAGGCCAAAACGAAGAGAAAACGATGCGCATTAGTGTGGACGTAGCCACAGACAGACAACCATTCACACTCACTCCCGCATTCACACCTATGGGCAATTTAGATTAACCAATTAACCTATCCCCACAAAGTTGATTGTGAAATTTCTTTCCTTGTAGATATTCCACAAACTAGCTTGTTGCAATGGTTTCATGTTATTACGGTGAACTAAAAATGCCAAATTCTGCCACATCTCAGTATCATTTGCTTCTGTTTCTAGTCACATGTTTATTATAGTTGGGGTTTGGACTGTTGACCATTGGTTCTCCATTTAAATCGAGGCTGTAAGTATCTGAGAAACAATAGTTTGACATTTCTCACAATAATATGAAATCTCATAGGAAAAATGAGTAATTGTTACTAGCAGGCCTAAAGTGCATCTGCATGACTCGTAGAAACTAGCTGAACCAACACTCATCTTGCTCCAGTAATTAATAGAAAAACTAATAGAAAAATTTCTGGACATCACACTACAGTCAATTGATTTCTTGTGTATGCATACTTGTTACTGTAGCACTGTCAAACCTTATATAAATGTGGGGTTTGCAGTCATTTGTTTGGCTGGATTGGAAGAAGCTCCTTAAACAAATGTTTATTTTTAGTTGGGATTAATGACAGCCTGTAAATTGTTACGCTCCTCATGGTTAGCTTTTTTTTCTGTTATTCTTGGAGGACAGTTGTGAAAACACTGATAGTGACTACAGAGGAACAGGAGTGGCAGCCAGCTGACACCTCCCGTCTCTAATGGAGATACAGCGAGAGGAGCAGGAGGGGATTTTGTGCTGCTGCTGACTTGTCACTGGAGCTCACAGCAGGCTCATCCTGCTCCTGATTAATGGAGCTGTCTGCTGAGCCTCGAAGGGGGGAAGAACAGCGCTGTTTTCCCATTCCCTGTTTATTTGCCCACAACAGATGGGCCCCCCAGGGCCCCTGGCTCGTTTACACCTCTCCTGTATTATGTCCTCAGCATCCTTCATCTTAATCAGTGAACAGGTTCCTGCGCAGAGCCACCTAACCTACATGTGACCTCTGTAACCTGTCCACCTTCACGAAGATACTAGATA
Source organism: Mchenga conophoros (assembly GCF_057382185.1). Taxonomy (NCBI): domain Eukaryota; kingdom Metazoa; phylum Chordata; class Actinopteri; order Cichliformes; family Cichlidae; genus Mchenga; species Mchenga conophoros. Next base: position 21,489,259 of record NC_140534.1, on the reverse strand, counting down.
CTCTTAAAAACAACGGCTCATTAGTCCGATATCCTCGGGTCTGACTGCAGCAGGTTTTCCTCTTTCCCTTTTCAGCCTTCACTCTGCTGGAGCATGACGCACAGACAGAATGACATATCTGCTGGTGTGTTGTTGTTAAACAGACCCTCGAATGCAGGGTTTTTTTATGCCAAGGTTAGACTTCGGGTGCAGCACTCATTTATAATGAGTAACATAGAGGGAATATATAAGTCCATATGCTTTTAGTTCTTATAATACAGTGTTATGTACAGCTGCCTGTCTGAATGAATGGGAAGAGAGTCAAATCTGCAGTTTTAAAGGTCACCGAAATGTAAAAACTGCATTTGTTGAATTAATAGTGAAACAAAACCAAAAGAAAATTTTTAAGCTTTTTGACTTTGTCCTCAGCATAAGGTTTGGAAAGCTTATCTTCCCCCACAGGTTACACCTCTACTCTGAAAAACATGAGAGGAAACTTTTATAAAGGCAGTTTTGTTACTGGAGATGGATGCAGGAAATATGTCATGTACCTCCCACATTTGATGTTAAAGTATTTTCCCATATCACATTTATTTATAATGGAGTTCTTCAAGTGACCGTCTCTTCCCGCAAGTAGTGTCATTTGACCAATGTGTTCATGTCCTTTGTTGCTTGCTGCTGTTTCTGGAGGTTGTGCAAATCTCATTTTTTGTAAAATGGCATGTTTTGCTGTTGGTGCCGCAGCTGTGACGAAGACACGAGTGTTCGATTGTGTCTGTTTTTACCACTTTTCTATAACTGAAGAAGCTCAGAAGTTCCAGTAGTTTGAAAAGATGATAGTTTGCTATTGTCCTGCTGGAGGTTTCTTCCTGTTAAAGTGGAGTTTTTCCTTCCCACTGTCACCAAGTTTTTCCTTAACCTCCTAGGACCTGCCGTCCACATATGTGGACATCACATTTTGGGTTATTTAGACCAAAATACTCAATGTTGCTCTACAACGGCCTGATATTCACTTACGAGGACATTATACTGCTACTGTTCTATCAAAATTTTAAACGAATATCCTCATATGTGGCTCTCATTTTTCTTAAAAACAAAAATAAGGTAAAAAAAAAAAATCTTGTAATTCTTTGTTTTTACATTCATCGGGCCCCAATATGGCCAAATATCAAAGAGAAATTAAAATGCCGTGGAAGAGTTTGGGTCTTAGGAGGTTAAATGTGGTTAAATGTGGTTGTCTGATTGTCTGGGTTTCTTTACCTTACAATATAAAGCACCTTCGGTTGTGATTTGGCGCTACGTAAATAAAAATGAATTGAACTGCCAGCTGCTAATACTGGCTTGACTGATTGTCGGGGTGCACTGATCTGAAATGCCATTCAGTTACCACTGATGCCTTTTAGTTACTGGAAGTGATTGATGAATGTCATATTAACATTCAGAGGTTCAGTGATGATCTGCCAGCTCTGCTTATAACCACCATCATCATGACTGCCTTATCATGTTCTACATGAAATGATAAACAATAAGATATTTAAAGTATCACTAAAGTATTTATCTTATTTAAAGTATCAGTTAACACTGAAATAGCAGGCACTGCATATCTTACACTTGTAGAGCACAAAATAGACAAACAATAAAATCCCTCATAATGGGGAACACTTTAACACATTAATTAAGACATATTAAATCCTAGTGTAGTGCTGCGATTGGCTGGCAGCATGTCCAGTGTGTACTCTGCTCTCACCCTATGACAGCTGAGACAGGCTTCAACCCCCCTGCGACCCTGAATTGGGTAAGTGGGGGAAAAAAAAATGGATAAATCCTAGTTGTGCCTTGGGCACAGAATAGTCAAGCGCTCACCCTGAATATGAATATAAAAATCATTGACTCCTGCTCATTAAAAAGAAGGATTTACTGCCGCTTCCATCACATATGTTGGTAAACTGATTATGTTTGGATCACAATAAGCTATCTAATGATATCACATAGCCTGAGTGGGGTTAATAATGGGTTATGAAAATGAAGGCCACAAATTACACATTTTTTAATATTTGCTTTCAGGTAATAAATAAAATATTTAAAATGAGACTCAAAGCTCAAAGGAAGAGCAAATATTCACATGTGGGAATCTGAAACAAACAGTTTTTGTTTGTTCTCAAATTACTGATTGAAACTTAGAAGGGGTTCGTTTAATTCAGGGAAGCCGTCCCCTCGTCTGCTCATGGACCGTTTTGAGGATTTTCTCATGCAAGCATCAAATATCCACGATTTCTGTGTGTTTTCTTTGATCATCACTTGTAAATTCAGCAAGAAGAAAAGTCCTGATTTGAAAATTAAATTACGATGGCACCGTAGCCTGCCACACTCCATAGTTACCATTTTGCTGCATTCAACCAAGCCCTGATTAGCACCATTCGCAAAATGAACTGAGACTTCAAACAGAAACCAGAAAATTTCTGTTACCAAATTTTTTTTCTGGTGCAGTTTCTACATAGTCATATGCAAATGCAGCTGTTTAGACGTTTATACACTCATCGTGTGGTAAACTGGGGCTTTTTGTGATTTCTTTGAACTGCTTTTCCAGGGTAGAGTCATTGTTTAAAAAACAACAGGGTGCATGTTTGAATTTATTAATTTATTAAATATTTTCTCTAATCCACACAGTGTCAAAAGTATAGATGTATACAAGCATTCCCATAAATGTTTCATTCAACGTCCCTTAGCAAGTTACACCTCAGCCAGACCCTTTTGGTAGCCACCAACAAGCTTCCAGCCTAATTCTGGCTGGATTTTTGACCACTCTTCATGACAGAATTGGTAGAGTTCATTTAGATGTGTTGATTTCCTGGGACCGACACAGCTTTGAAACACAGTCCACACCAGCATCACTGTCCACACAGTGAAGCCAGGAGCCGACCAAGAACCAAGAAAGACGCCCCTGCTCCAAAGTCGACACCCTCGTGGTTGACTGAAACTGCTCACACCGACAAGCCAAATGCTTTCTGGAGAAGTGTTTTATAGCACAAGATGAAAATGGAGGTAATTGGCCACAATGAGGCATATGTGGAGAAATAATGTTGAAGCTTTCAAACCGTAGAGCACTGTACCAGCTTCAGGCATGGTGGTGGTAGCATGATGCTCTTGGGCTGCTTTGCTGCCAGTGGTACTGATAAATTTCACAAAGTGGATGGAATAACGAAGGGCAAATTTGGTGAAACCACCTCCAAATTCTTCATCACCTCAAATCAACAGCTAGATCGTTAACACTTGGACACAGCTGGATGTTCCCAAACATATATCAGAACAGGTTTAGGAATGAATAAAGCAAGCTAAGACTACTCTTAAATGCCGAGTCTGTGCCAGGAAACTAAACCAGTTAAAAGGAACTTTTCCAATTCTGCCAAGAAGAGTGGTCAAATATCCAGCCAGCATTATAGTAGACTGTCAAAGCGTCTGGTTGAGGATCAACTTGCTAAGGGACAGTATTAGTCAGGGTGTTTTTATGTATTGGAGCCTGCATGCATACTTTTGTCCATGTGTGGATAACAGAAAACACAAAATAAATTCAAACAATCACATTCATGACCATGATGGAGTGTACTAAACTCACAACTGTGTGTTTACAGACACCATATAAAGACATACATTTATTTCCTACATGGTGACAAGTAAACAGCTTTTAATGTATGTAATCCAAACATGCTTGCAGTTTTCTTTGTAAAGACTGACACTTTCTGTCCCCGAGGATTAATTAATGAATAGAATTTGGCTGTGTTGCAGGTGCACTGAAAGTAGTAAGTTGCTCCATCAGCCATCCAACTCTCACAGTTTTCAATGCATTTAGTATTTTTAATGTGTGCCAGATTTTTTTTTTGTCTGATTACATTTATGGACTTGTGAATCTAATCATCAGGTTCTGCCAAATGAGACAAATTCAGCACCAGGCTGGAAAAATGCCTCGTCTGTGCTCTGCCACGTCTCGTGAGCCTTTCATTCACACAGCAGATTGTCCGCGCTTGTCTAAGATTCACGAGAAATTGTGCACATCTCGGATCAAGGCGACGGTTTAAAACTCCCCATTAATTGTTGTAAACGCACAAATGGAATCTTTTGTTTCACACTCGGATTTGGAGAATTGAGCGGGCCTCATCCTCCCGTGGTGACATTGGACATTGTTTCCTCTTCCTGCTGATGGCTGTTGTTCTTTTCACTATCGTAGAGAAGCAGGCTGGGACTTTTTTCAGTTGCTGCTGATTCACCACAGATTAGATTGCTGTTCTTATGTGTGAGATTGCTCAGTTGCACTGTAACATTACACGAAGCCCCGAGGTGTAAAGGAAGTTCTCTTTTTTTATAGCTGTTTTAACAGCAGCACATAAAGAAAAAGACTCTTTGATGTGTTGGTTTACTTTGATAAGCCGTGTCCAAAGCATTCGTGACAGATTTGGTGAAACCCCAACAGCTGATGTTTAGTAGCTTACTTCCATCGATCATTTACCCCCGAGGTTAAACTCTTGCTACTCTCTGACTGATCTTGGCACTTTTTCGACTTACTGGCAAGAGAAACAGATGCTTCATTTATGGAGAATTAGCAGCATCTCCAAATGTTAACTGATAAAGGATTAAAAAACAAGCGAGTAGAGTCCCTTCACTGCTCAGATGCTTTTGTCCTCTCAGTCTTACCCCCCTCCCCCGTTTTTCTTTCCTGCAGCATGCATTCTAAATATCACCAAAATTCTCAAATTCTCACCCATTTTAGCAACTATTTAAGCTGCCAAATGATTGAGATAAAAACTGTCACGGAGGCAGTTTTGTTGCTTTATTGCAGAAGGAAGCAGCTTAAACGCTTCAAATGCAGTCAGATTTTCACAGAAGTGCTATTTAGCTGTGTTGCTTTTCAGTTGTTATTTCAGTTGCAAGAACACCAAAGTCTTCATATTTATATAAAAAAAAACTGTGAGTCAAAGATAGACAAAAAACATCCAGGGAAATCCCTCTCCCTGCTTTTATTTCTTATATTATGTTGAAAACAAACACTACTTTTCTTCTTCCACACTCATGAAATGTGGAATTTTTATGTTTTTAAACATATTTTAACAAAAATACCTTTTTGTTTAAAAATTCTCTTTAAAAAGACCTTTTGCCAATAATTTCTTCATCTTGTCCTCAGATCAGAATCAGAATCAGAATGGGTTTATTGCCAGATGTTGAGGTTTACAACATTAGGAAATTGCTGCGGTGCTTCAGTGCAGACAATAAGAATTAAAGTGCTATGTAGAAAGAAAGATATGTGCATGAGATATACATGAGATATATACATGAGAATAAGAATTATGAGTGCTACGTAGAAAGATATATACATGAGTGCAGGTGGTGATCAGTGCCAAACATGAAATGATGCAGTGACACAGCGTAGGGTCATGTGTTAGTGGCGGGGACAATCATGTGGTTATTGTTCATGTGTCCGACAGCAGAGGGGAAGAAACTGTTCTTGTGGCGAGAGGTTCTGGTGCGAATGGACCGGAGCCTCCTGCCTGAGGGGAGCAGGTCAAACAGACTGTGTCCAGGGTGAGAAGGGTCAGCTGAGATCCGGGCTGCACGCCGCAGTGTCCTGGAGGTGTACAGGTCCTGCAGAGATGGGAGTCTGCAGCCAATCACCTTCTCAGCAGAGCGCACAACACGCTGCAGTCTCTGTTTGTCCCTGATAGTGGCTCCAGCGTACCACACGGTGATGGAGGAGGTGAGGATGGACTCGATGATTGCAGTGTAGAATTGCATCATCGTCCGTGTTGGCAGGTTGAATTTCCTCAGCTGCCTCAGGAAGTACATCCTCTGCTGGGCTTTCTTGATGACGGAGGTGATGGTGGGCTCCCACTTCAGGTCCTGGGTGATGGTGGTACCCAGGAAGCGGAATGAGTCCACAGAGGTGATGGGGGTGTCAGTCAGGATGATGGGGGGGAGTGGGGCTGTGTGCTTCCTGAAGTCCACAATAATCTCCACTGTCTTCTGGGCATTCAGCACCAGGTTGTTGTGGCTGCACCAGGACACCAGACGTTCAACCTCCCTCCTGTAGGCAGACTCATCCCCGTCCGAGATGAGTCCAATAACGGTGGTGTCATCTGCGAACTTGATTAGCTTGACAGACTGGTGGGTGGAGGTGCAGCAGTTGGTGTACAGGGAGAAGAGCAGAGGAGAAAGAACACAGCCCTGAGGGGAGCCGGTGCTGATGGTCCGGGAGTCCGAGACATTCTTTCCCAGCCTCACGTGCTGCTTCCTGTCCGTCAGGAAGTCAGTGATCCACCGGCAGATGGGATCAGGCACAGTCATCTGGGAAAGCTTGCCTCGGAGATGGTCTGGAAGGATGGTGTTGAAGGCAGAGCTGAAGTCCACAAACAGGATCCTGGCGTAGGTTCCTGGGGAGTCCAGATGCTGCAGGATGAAGTGTAGGGCCATGTTGATGGCGTCGTCTACAGACCTGTTGGCTCTATATGCAAACTGCAGGGGGTCCAGGAGGGGGGCTGTGAGGGTCTTGAGATGGGAGAGAACTAGGCGCTCAAATGACTTCATGACCACAGATGTCAGAGCCACGGGTCTGTAGTCATTTAGTCCAGATGTTGGTATCAGTCAATTTTGTAACATTAAAGTTTCACACATTAGCCAAAAAACAAAACAAAACAATGTCCAAGCTTGTCATATTCAGCTTGATTCAGTTTTATTTGTTTATTGCCAAACCACAGCAGCCTCAGGGCACTTTATATTAGAAGATAAAGACTCTGTAGCAATATACAATCCACTGATCAGGAATTTAGTGAAGGTGGGAAGGAAGAATTCCCTTTTAACAGGAAGAAACTTTACCAGGCTCTAGAGATGAGGGGAAAAAAGGACAGCAAGACATACACGCTACAGGAATGAGTATAAAAAAAAGTTAACGACGAGCAGTACAGGGTGAGAAGAGATGCATGGAAATGAAGTGCTCAGTGCATCATGGGAAGTCCCCCCAGGAACCTGAGACGCAGCATAACTGAGGGATTGTTCAGGGTCACCTGATCCAGCCCTAGCTATGAGTTTTATAGAGCCTGCGTTCTCATTTGGGGACATTATATTTGGGCTTTTCCGTACCTCAAACTTCATTGTGTTCTTTTAGCCTTTGTGCCCATATTAGGGCATAATATTAAAAACAACAACAACAACTTTTTATTCAAACATGATGTTTATTTTTTAAACTTATCAAGTCCAACTAATCAAAAACCCAAACAAGAGCTCGGGTCTCAGGAGGATATCTAAAAGGATCCTAAGAGTAGAGAGGGCGCCTGATCTCCTGCAGCTTAACATATTCACCATTCTTTTGTTTTTTAAGAGGTGGAACTTGTATTACATACATAAATGCATGCACAGGTATCAGATTAGTGGTAGAGACATATGCCTGCTGTAAACTACACCTGTGGTTATAAAAACTTTAATTATTTGGTGTTAAAGGAACTTAAAGTTGAATACAATTAAACAAAATTCAAGGCACTTGCTTAAACTCCAGGACCATCTTTTACTCTCTTGCTGTTGCAGAATGAAATGTGAACAACATTGAACGAAAGCTGGATTTACTGACTTAAAGCTGGTTTATACTTCCTTCCTGATTCATTTGAATAAAATTTTATGATGGCCAGGAAACAAAACCCACCCTGGAGTACCCGCATGCTTCACGTTTCTCTGCACTTTGGTTACGTAGAGCACGTTCAGTATCGTTTCTGTTGGGTTCTGACCAACATGATTGTGGTGCTTCTCACTTTACCTGGATGGGCTTCCCAGGTATATTCTTGCATCATGTTTCACTACTATTCAGCTGACCTGGTGACTGTTACGGTTGTCCTGCATGTCACTGCAGAGAGTCTCTCCCCTCTTATCTACAGAAGTCCTTGTTCTGCTTTGGAAATCTCTAACCAGAACCTGCAGGAGGTGAGAAGTGGTTCACTTGCTGCTGTGCCGAGCTCTCTGAGGCTGCATAGCAGAACAAGGACTGCTGTCATTTCCTGCTGTTCAGCTCAGTGGAGTTCAGGGGAAATAGCTTTTTTAGTTTATTGCTGTGCTGCTACTGCCACAAACTCAAATAAGGACAAATAATATGAATCATCTAGACTTTCCAAATTTTAGAACCAAATGGAGCAACTTCTGATCAGCAAAGGACTCACTGGATGGAGTTAGCAACCCTCAAAAAGATTTCACAGTTTTTCAGCCTTTTTTAAATGAGGGGATTCAGTTTGCATCGCCACTTTTTTAGCCACTTTTCCAAACTCAGCGTATACCAGCTCTGTTCCTGAGGACTTAAAAGTGTGTGCTTTGTGGACAGTAAGCTACTTAGCTGAGCAGATTATGGTAACAGAGCAGAGAAAAAAAGTTTTAATCACTTTCTTACACTTTTTCTTTTGAGTTTTCAAAAATGTAGAAATAGACGACGTCCTTGAACCTCTAAATGTTGAGTGTGAGTCTGCTAATAAAATGCTTGGCAGAGTTGCTGTGTCCACTTACTGTATATATTGTGAAAATCTATGATTGGATAGTTTGGGGGAGGGGTTTAGGAAAGAGCCAATTAAGAAAGAAAATCCAGAAACCTCAATGCTGCGTGCCTTCATTCTTGCGTCCTGACGAACGCCATGCTCGCAGCTCATCATATAGCTCGTCGTCTTTGTGTGTAATGCCCTCGGATGGCAGTCTAGCCCACCTCGGTTTAATCCCTTTGGCCCTGACCCAACTCTAAATGCACAGATTGCCTCCTTTCACAGAGACAGCAGCGTCAGCAGGGCCACGCCTCTCCGCTGAGCCCCCCCAACCGAGCAAACTCCCCCTCCCCGGGGGTCGCCGTCTCTCATGTCCTGAAAAGGAGGTTGAACCTGTGGGGAGCCTGTGGGTAACTGTAAAGTGGCCTGGTACTCATCAGCTGCTGGAGGTGTTTTGTCTACAGCTTTTTCATTCATTTACTCTGCAGTGTGAGTGTGCCTTTAACATTAAACAAGCAAAGGCCGACTTGTAAATATTTAGCCTTGCATGTTCGAGAGAGTTCAAAAGAGGCCGAAGAAGTGAATGAGAGGACACGCTCCTACTTCTGCAAGTCGGATAAAAGAAGCTGAAGTAACGTGTCCGTTAAACCTGCAGCGCGGTGGTCAAGAGGCAGCAATTAATCACAGCTCTGTGTCCTTATTGTTGAACAGAGGACACAGAGCTTCCTGTTTCACATGTCTCTTGAGTTGTTGATTAATGCAGTGCCTCCAGCATCATGTGAAGCCAGGTTAGTTATTGGTTGTTGCTTAAAGCAGCAGGCTTGCAGCAGAATGAGGGTCTTTGAGTGACCGCCAGCGGATGCTTGCTATAACTGCTTTAATGTTTGGATCAGTTTGTTGGTGACAGTGAGATGATTTGAATAAATTATGATTTTTTTTTTTTTTGGTGCCAGTTTAGCTAACTGGTCGAGCAGGGTGACATTCGCCCCATGGCTTAAATGCAGAGGCCCGAGTTCGAGTCCAACCTGTGGCCCTTTGCTGCGTATCCTCCCCTCGTTTCCTGTCTTGTTTTTACTTCAAATCTGTCAACAAAGACAAAACCCATCTAAATTTAAAAAAAAAATCTATATAAAATTGAGCAAATTTCAGTTAAAAGTTAACATTTTATCTCCATATCGTGAACATTTTTCCAGTTGCATCAAAGTGTGCATTTGCCACAATTTTCCACAATCTAACAAATTTTTTTGACCAACTTTGAGCATTAATATCGTAATAAATCATGGTTTTAATAGCAAAATGTCACCAATTTAACAGTTTAAAGACCGAGTCATGAATTCTTTTGTGTCTATTGAACCTAACAAATTTAAAAAAAGAAATAAAATATTAATTTGCCTGAGTTTTAATTTGGGATATTTTCTTCATCCAGCTGTTGTTTTTGTTATTCATTGCTTAAAATCTATATAATTTTTTAGGTTATTTGCGATTTTTCAGGTGACAAAATAGGAAAAATTAATGATGTAGAAGTATCAAATGGGATACATTTAGCATCAATCCGCCTCATCTGTTGTGTTTGACTCTTAAGGAGTTTTGAAGACTGGACGTTTTGCAGTGTGATCATTAAAAAAATGTTTTAGTGAAAGTTCGACATAGATTTCTGAGTTTATGAGGTGAACCTGAATACATTTTCTGTTTTTCACAATCAACCAAAGGTCGGCATTTCAAAAGTGACGTAGAAGCATTTTTAGGTGGAGATAACATGACCACACCTTTCAAGTATAGAGGGTGTGACGTAACTGAAAGATAAAAGACAGCTGGGGTAGTTATCTATGCATTTGTGACGCATCACTGCAAACGTAAGACAAACATGCATTCGTATATTAATGAGAAAAGTAATCTGCATGTGGTCACGCCTCCAATGAACCCGAAAGAAAAAATCATGCCTGAAATTTCACATTATTTTCAGAGCACGTCAAGCAGCATCTTAAAATGAACAAGAATTTAAAAAAGCAGAAGCATGGTTTGAGTAGATTTCTCTCCAACACCACCACTGTTACATCCTACAGCAAACAGGAGAACTAAAGGCCAATAAATGATGCTCGAAACAGGAATAAACCAGAAATAGCTATAATCTCAGCCATTTTCTTTAACTGCTGTAACGGTCTTCAACTCACCTGCCTTACCTAACCAAAAACATTTGTGAGTGGAGATTATGAAGTCATTTCAAATAAAACCCATGTTTTATTTGAGCTATCCACATTATGTTGGGTCTTTTGAGCCAGGTGGTAACACAAACGGTGGGAAAATATATCCCTGGCCCCAGTCTCCTGAAACTAGTAGACAAATTAGTAAATCAATTGCCTCAAGACCAATTAGATGTGTGCACGGTTAACTGCACACAGTCAAAGTAGCATCACAAGACACACAAGGTACAGTGAAACTAGTGAACGCACAGCACCAAAAGTGATGGCAGCAGGCTGCTCACACTGAATCAGATTCACTCTGACTGCCGAGCTGCTTCTTTTCATTTGGCAGAAACGGCAGTGAGGAGGAGACGTCAGGAGGGGCAAACAGAGGCTCCAATCCTGGGTGGAGGTTTGAACCTACTGGTTAACACAATGAAACCAAGAAAAGGTGAATTTCTCCCAATAGATGCAAACTCTATTATTCGCACTCTGGGGAAATTCACATGTACAAATGTTTTGAAAATTATTCGATCGTTTACACACTTAGAGAAAAAACGAAACTGTCTTCTTTTAAAAAACGCTTTTTCATTCATTTCATTAGAAGATGGGTGGTTTGATACCGTTGCCATCGGGAAATTTTTAATTGTAAATCTGTATGCAGACATGCGTTGCACATATGTGTGGCCGATAAAATCAATGAATGAATAATCATTTGTTTGCTTGTGTGCTTTTGGTTTGCATGTTCCACATTTTATCTAAAGTCTGTCACGCAGTCCACTGATTGACTTATCGGACGGTGCGGTCAGAAGGTCATGACCCTTAAAAAACACTGGAACTACATTAGAGGAAGTTGTGCAGCTAAACTTAACATTTTTACTGCTTTATCAATTCATAAATTTCACATCAGGACACATGTGGCTTCTTTAGATGCTTTTTTTTCTCCCCTTTGGCTACCGCAGCGATCCTTCGTTATTAAAATCTGAGTAATCAGATCTTTCATCTCTTGTGAAGTTCATTTGTCATGTGTCACATTGGTATGAAATTCATGCCTTGACTGCTTCCGCTTTATTCCCGTGTCTTCCTGAACATGCCCGGCTGAAGCTGCTGCTGCTGCTTTTGCCCTCTGGGCACAAAAATACATGAAATTCCTCGTGACGTTGGGAAAAATCAGACACGGTGCAGCTTCATTATCTACAGCATCACATGGTTCACGGTTGGGTCAATCAGAAGAACTGACATCATGGAAAATGTCAGAGCTGACGGTGAGAAGGAGAGTTTTCATGAAAACGTTTTCTAAAGTTTGAACTCTTTAAGCATGTTTCTCTTACGTTAGGACATTAGGGGAAATTAGGGGCCTAAAAGCAGTGGAAAGACCCAAACTTAATTTTATTGCTGGTTATCTGAGGATGATAATGGTGTCATTCTTAAGGCAGGAAATAAGCACTGTTGCATCAGCATGCTAATGTGAGGGCTGGTTGTTCCTTTATTGGATTTGTGTAGGATGTTTCTTAATGACTGGATGTGGAGATGAAAGGAGAATAAACAGGAAGAAATTCCACGAATGTCACCGGGAACAGTATCAGCGTGACCATATGAATTATATCCCTCTTACAACTATTTCTACTGTGTCATAGAACAATTTCACGCAAATGTACTCATTAGCAGAGGAAGTCAGTAAAACAAAGCACAATGTGGACAAAGCCAGTGGTTTGTCAAGTTAGATTATGACCTGGCGTCCTCTAGGTGACCCCAAATTGGTAGTTTGGCTTTAAAGATTCTCGGATGTTTGCTGCATTATCCGCGTATGTTCAGTTAACCTTCACAATAAAAATAGGTTAATAAAACATTTCCTGAAGCATAAAAGGGTCCTCATTTGATCCCAGCATCATGTGAAGCACTCACCGGAAGTAATAGATTTGATTTTTAGTTTGCTGCTATCTCAGTTTATGCATGTTAAAGCAGCTTTTGCAGGTATTCTGCTGGTCTGGAGAAGGGGCACCTTGACTCGAGCATTAATCCTTTCAAAAGAAATGCAGACTTAAAGTAATTTTGGCAATTAGAGAAGAGATGGAGACCCGAATCAGGTGATAAAGAATAAACCTTCTGTTTATGAGTTCTAGTCCTGAACTTTTAAAGGAAAATTCAGACGCCTGAATTTGTATGGAGTGCGCACGGCTTATTAACCCCTACGCCAGTGTGTTGTGGGCTTTGTGACAACATACATTATTACTGAAAGATGGCAAGAGTTTTAGAAAATAGTCACATGAAGGAACAGATGGGCATGTGGATAAAAGGAGAAGTGAAACGTCTCCTGGCTTCTCCACCCACCTCACAAACTCTGCCATTCTCTAAAAAACAGTAGTTCTGTCTCAGCTGTCAACACTGCCATTAGACGGCTTTTTCGTAACGATGAGACACGTCACATCGGCACTGTGTGACACTCCTGGATGAGAATGCATTTTTTTTTCTGTATTCGCAGTTGCAGCTTGGCACATGAATGATGGCCCATCACCTAAAGAAAAGCGGAAAATAGTGAGTAGAGATTATTGTGCAAGCAACCTCAACCGGACTGTGTCATCTGTGGGGAGAAGCTGGGCAGCAGCTAGTTTTCGCGCCAACGGTGACGTCACAACCGCAGTTGCACGCCATGTTTTAGTGTTGCTTCAGCTAATACTCCACCTGAACGCAACCTGGTAATCAGTCAAGGGAGGAGATGGAAGGCAGTTAAGGTAGAGGTGTTACGACAGATCTGTTGGTGGGCATCGCAGTAAACACACGCTGTAAACTTGTGATCGTACATGAGACACAAACGTCTAATTGGGGGCTTTTGAATAACGTATGAACTGCAAAAGAAGAAAAAATAAACTTTAATCAAAGTGAATCCAGGCTGATCGCAGCAGACCCTTGTGCTTAATATTCACACAAGATAGATGTGGTTTGAGATGTCACCTTAAGGAGAGACGCTACAGTTTATCCACACAAATCTCTATCAGTGCAAAGTTATTTTCAAAGGACAGCTCAAACTAATATCTCAGACTGCGCCGGCCGACTTTGAGTAACGACGCTGAGCTGTCGAGTAACGTGGAAATAAATGTGGATCAGCAGGCAGATTAATGATAGAAAATCCCACCCGACAACAAAATACGCATTCATGCATTATTCATGTGCTCCAGTCCACACTGGAATATACAACCGCGATCACTACCATATACACTAGTGATCACTTTCATTAGATGTAGCTCTGGTGTCATATCTCACCACGGTTTTTCCTTTTGGTTTAAATCACTCAGCTAAGGTTTCACCGAACACCTCATGTTTCCTGTATGTGCCAGATAGGGATGTTTGGTTTTGTTTTATTATGATGATTTTTTTTTTCTTTTTTAAAGTACTGCTCCAAAATGAGACAATCCAAGGTTTCATGAAGGACTATCGCTGCTTGAGTCTGAACACGCCCGCTTCACCCCCTCTTTGTCCTTGCTCGTTCTGAGATTGGGGGGGGGGAAAAAACCCGGGTGACCATTCATTCTGCTCCTGCACCTGTTTAGTGGCGCGTCTTTCCCGTTTTACGTCTTGAATTTACAACCTTCAGCTGGAGGGACGACCTTTCACTCGGCCTCTGTGGCAGAGAGGCAGCAGCTGTGGTGACTTCACTGGCTCCTCGTGTAAAGAAAAAAAGATGCTGAAGGCGGGTGTTGGGGGTTCTCTTCTTACACCTTGAACTTCATAGCAGCTCGATATGACACACACTGCCTCCATCAGCTGTTAGTATCTATCTGATTGAGCTGATTTCAAAGATATGAAAAAGGCGCATTCATTCCTCCCTGTGGTCTCATTTGTACCCATTCATAAGAGTCAAAGAGAGGCAGGAAGAGCTAAGTGAAATGCCCACAGTTTTTCATATGTGTGGTCCCCCTTTTCTTTTCTTTTTTTCTGTGAGAAGGGAAACATTAGCAACGCTGACTCATTACAAAGAGCAGCTGAAAAGTCTGAGCCAATTTATTTCTGGTTTGGCAGAGAAAGGATAGTGTAGCACACTTCCACTGAAATTAGAGCGTCACAGTGTGAGATGAAGCCTCTGCTTTGTGAAAGGGTGATTTTTTTTTTCTTTTTTCTTTTTAGGAAGCGCTCTCTCAGCCCGCTGGCTTTCCTCTGGAGCAGCTGTCGGTCAGCGTCAGTTGGTGAATCTCGGAAACACAGATCGCTAATGAGGCTGGAGCTCTCGAGGACTGCCTGGCCCTGAACTCAGCATCACACGGTGCTAAGTGACGAGGATCCCCTGCTGCACCCGGGGAGGCTTATGCATCTGAAACGTAAATATTATATACGTCACGTCGAATCAGGAGACGGGTGCTCTCGTCTGGCTTTGAGATCTCGCTGTGCTCGGGGTGGTCCTGCAAACCCAGGAAAGTCCAGGTCAGACCTTTCACCTCCCCCGGTGCCCTCCTGTTTCGCAGCTCCGCTCAAGAGGTTTTTGGGTAATGAGCTTGTTGTCGGTGATGGATAGGTCGCAGATCGCGCTGGCATCGGCACTCTTTTACATTCCTGTCGGTTCAAGTTACAACAGAGACATTAAGCAGCTGGAGTGGGATGAGTTTTAAGGGGCAGACGCTTCGTTCAGGTAGTGTGAAGCAGATGAACTTAGGTGAATGCGAGGGAAGAAAATTCAGTTGCCTTCGATTTGTCTGTGATTTTTCGTTTTAATTATCTGTGTAGCCAAGTATGTACGCAACATAAGAAAATCAACATAAATCCAAATTACTGACAACCAATTTGTGAAGTGTGTTAGAATCTGAATATCCTCCAGTGAGATGGGCGAGATCCAAGCAGCTGTGTAGGTGGATAAACATGAGTAGCTGTTCCTATTGAGACAACTGAAGACATGAGTCAAAACAGAGGCAAATTCATAATCCGTAATTATGGAAAGATTAGGGATTAAAACACAACTTCAGACTCTGACTGGACCAGAATCACCTCAGAATTAAAGCTGTTTGTCACCAGATGTTGGCTGTGATACAGTTTTGTTGTTTACTATCTTTAAAGGTAGCAAAGAAGAAGCAATTTACATGATTTTTTTTATGTATTTTGTTTTATGTAGGTATGCAGTACTGTGCAAATGTTTTGAGACACCTCTTATTTCTTGATATGTTGTTTGGAAAATGGGAAATTGGAGCCGCAATTTATTGAAGCATCTGCAAATACAGGATATCAGGCAGAGTTTGTACAGTTCTGATGAACTCAAAAGTCGATATTTTGTAAGACCACCTTTGTTCTCTTAGGAGAACTTTCTTGTAACTTCTTTAAATAGTGTTTAGAAATATTTCTCCCGGCTTCTTGAAGGACATTCAAAGCTCTTTTTGCTCTGTTCTCTGTCACGGTGATCCCACAGTGCTCCAACACACTTCTTCTACCCATGTATGCTTTTACCGAATTGGCACTGTGTTTGTGATCAGTGTTGTTGCATGGGATCTCAAAATGTGATGGTAGTTTTCTCTAATTCCACTAATTCTGACAAGTTCTCCGACACCACTGCCTTAAATGCAGCTCCAAACCATGCATACAGATAGCTGTAGACACTCACTGTCGTACCTCTCATGACCTCCAACCATACTGGCGACAATTTCAATTTTTCAAAGTTGGATTCATCAGTCCATAAGACCTGTTGCCACTGATTTTGAGCTCCCTGTTCTTAAGAATAGGTTCTTGACAGCCACCCTTCCACTAAGACCGTTTCTGATAATGTTTTGATGGTTAGGGTGGATGAAACCGTGGCTCAGGGGGTTGGGAAGCGTATCTGTAACCGGAAGGTCGCCGGTTTGATCCCCGGGCTCTCTGTCCTGGTCGTTGTGTCCTTGGGCAAGACACTTTACCCTACCGCCTACTGGTGTTGGCCAGAGGGGCCGATGGCGCGATATGGCAGCCTCGCTTCTGTCAGTCTGCCCCAGGGCAGCTGTGGCTACAACCGTAGCTGCCTCCACTAGTGTGTGAATGCGAGAGTGAACGAATAGTGGCATTGTAAGGTGCCTTGAAAAGTGCTATATAAATCCAAACCATTATTATTATTAAAACAGTCCTTAACAGAAAACTATGGGAGAGTTGCATAATGTCTCTTTGAGGTGTCCTCGCCCAAAAGAGACAATCAGCAGAGGAACATATAATGTTGCTGCGCTGACAGATGTCTGCTGAGTGACAAGACTCTGCACGCAATGATTCTTAATTATTAGACTGAGATCTATTCTAGCTTTTGTAAATCCTTTAAAAGCAGAGTCACAAGGTAAAGAAATTATCTCTGACATGGCGACAAAGAAATCAATTGTAGCGAGTCCTAATCTCACATTTTTGAAAATGCGAGGGTCTGAAGAGTAAGTTATCTAGCTTATGGCATCACGCAACCAAACGTAAGCCTCCTTAATTGTCACGGTCCTGGGTCTCCTGACCCAGCGTTTTTAGTTCTTTGTGATTTTCGTATTATTGTACTTGTGTGTGATTTTATTTTATGGCTTCTAGTTTTGATCCCTCGCCCTTCATGTCTCCCTGTGTGCCCCTCTGTGTATCTGTGAGCCCTCGTCTCTCCTTATGTTTTATTCCATGCTTCCCCTGCCCATTATGTCTAAGTTCTCCCCGTGCTCTCTCTTCCCCCTGTGTGCCCTCTATGTATTTATGAGCCCTCGTCCCCTTTCGTGTTTATTCCGTGTCTCCCCTGCCCGTTACGTTGGTGTTCTACTCGTGCTCTCTCTCCTCTGTACTTCCTGTTTCACCTCTCCCGTCAGTGTTCAGTTCACCCCGCCCTGTCTCGTTATGATTATCAGTGTCGCCTGTGTTCCCCATGTGTTCCCACTCCCCTCGTTAACCCTCTGTGTATTTCTGTCTGCGTCTCCCTCTGTTCAGCGTGACGTCGTCCCTCATGTTGTGTGGATCTCCCTGTGTCTCTGCGTATGTTAGTTTACTTTTCCCAGTTTAGTTTTGTATTTCCTATGTTCTGCCACTCCAGCATTAAAGCTGTGATTTTGAGTTCATCCCCGTGTCTGTGAGTTTTGCGTTTGGGTCCTCCTCCTGCCTGCCGCACAGCGCTCCATGACAGTACGACGTCACCAGACATGGACCCAGCAGGCTCCTCCCGGGAAAGCGATTTGGCCCGCATCTTCGGCCTGTGGGAGCGAGTTTCCCACGCCTCGGACATTAAAGCCGTGTCCATTGGGATAAACGCCATCGAGGCTATTCTCAAAGGGAATCCCCATCTCCACGAGCTCTCAGGATTTTCGGGCCTACTGTCCAATCTGCAGAAAGCCAAGGAGACAGTACAAATTCGCGAGCTCGTCATACCGCAACAGCGACCGCCACAATCGGGAAACATTTCCACGTTACTGCCACTGGACTCCTCTCCATCCACCCTCCACTCTGACTGTCACTCACCCGCTGCTTTTCTCGCAGCAATGTGGTCGGAGGATGAGGAGCCGGCCGCGATCTCTCCGTCGTTGCCGGTTTCCTCCATCACCGCACCTCCGGCTTCCCGAAGAAAACGGCATTCACGCCGCCGACGCGCCACCCCACAGCCGGACATTCGGCCTTCTAATTCACCTGCTGTGGTGAGTGAGAACTCTGTGTCTTTTCCAGACATTATGACTGTTCATTCAGGGGCTGTGTTTTGTGTGGCGGAAGTCAATGCGAGCTGCTTATCGCCTGCGCAGCCCTTCACAGCTCCGTTAGCTCCCTCGCAGCCCCTCACAGCTCCGTTAGCTCCCTCGCAGCCCCTCACAGCTCCGTTAGCTCCCTCGCCGCCACCCTCAGTTCAGTTAGCTCCCTCGCAGCCACCCTCAGTTCAGTCTCCTGTGTCCCCGCTAGCTCAGCCATTAACTCCACCACAAGCTCCATTTTCACCTCTACCATCGCTTCAGTCATCAGTTCGGTCTGCCACTCAGTCGCCCTTAGCTCCATCATCCACTCTACCACCTGTTTCTCTTCCACCACAACCGTCACTACACCCAGCCACTCAGGCTGCTACTCAGTCAGTCATTCAACCCATAGCCCTGCCGTTACCATACCCTGTAGCTGAGCCACTAGCCGTCCGACCCACAGCCACTTCAGCCACTCCTTCACCCGTTACACCTCCACTACAACCATCACTGCAGTCTCCAGTGTCCCCAGTGCAGTCTCCAGTGTCCCCAGTGCAGTCTCCAGTGCAGTCTCCAGTGTCCCCAGTGCAGTCTCCAGTGTCCCCAGTGCAGTCTCCAGTGCAGTCTCCAGTGTCCCCAGTGCAGTCTCCAGTGTCCCCAGTGCAGTCCCCAGTGCAGTCTCCAGTGTCCCCAGTGCAGTCTCCAGTGTCCCCAGTGCAGTCTCCTTTAGCACAGTCATCCACTCAATCACCAGCTCCACTTTCCCCTCAACTATCACTACCACCTCTAGCTCAATCTCCTGCGCACTCACCTCTGGTTCATTCTCCTGTGAAGTCAGCTACCCCACTGCCTACTCCACTCTCACCACCTCCGTTACAACAGACATCAGTTCAGTCCCCTGTGCCAGCGCAGACGCCCTCAGTTCAGTCCCCCGTGCAGTTATCTACTTCACCACCATCAGTAGCTCAGCTCCCACTCTCATCCGCCCCTCCAGTAGCTCAGCTCGCACCTGAACCATTGGCCCAGTCCCCGATAGCAATACGGTCTTCTGTTCGGCTTAACATTCAGCCAGGGGTCCCAAACCTCTCTGGCTCTACATCAGCTCCTGCTGGAAGCTCGGATGAGCTCATCCAGGACTCCGTGGCTCCCACGCCGCCATCTGCCTCATCCGCTGGGGGTTCCAGTGAGCCCGGCCAGCACCTCCTCGTCCCCGCTGGAGGGTCCGAGGGGCCCGTTCAGCCTCCTGTCTCCGCTGGAGGGTCCGAGGGGCCCGTTCAGCCTCCTGTCTCCACTGGAGGGTCCGAGGGGCCCGTTCAGCCTCCTGTCTCCGCTGGAGGGTCCGAGGGGCCCGTTCAGCCTCCTGTCTCCGCTGGAGGGTCCGAGGGGCCCGTTCAGCCTCCTGTCTCCGCTGGAGGGTCCGAGGGGCCCGTTCAGCCTCCTGTCTCCGCTGGAGGGTCCGAGGGGCCCGTCCAGCCTCACGCCGCATCAGCTGGAGGGTCCGAGGGGCCCGTCCAGCCTCACGCCGCATCAGCTGGAGGGCCCGAGGAGCCTGTCCAGCCGCCATCTGCGATCGCTTCGTCATCGCCTGGGCCAGCCTGTGCTTCTGCAGCTCCGCCTGGTCCGGCCTCAGCCTCTGCAGCTCCGCCTGGTCCGGCCTCAGCCTCTGCAGCTCCGCCTGGTCCGGCCTCAGCCTCTGCAGCTCCGCCTGGTCCGGCCTCAGCCTCTGCAGCTCCGCCTGGCCCGGCCTCCTCAGAGTCTTCGTCTGCTGCGGCCTCCTCAGAGTCTTCGTCTGCTGCGGCCTCCTCAGAGTCTTCGTCTGCTGCGGCCTCCTCAGAGTCTTCGTCTGCTGCGGCCTCCTCAGAGTCTTCGTCTGCTGCGGCCTCCTCAGCCTGTGCTTCGCCTGCTGCGGCCTCCTCAGCCTGTGCTTCGCCTGCTGCGGCCTCCTCAGCCTGTGCTTCGCCTGCTGCAGCCTCCTCAGCCTGTGCTTCGCCTGCTGCAGCCTCCTCAGCCTGTGCTTCGCCTGGTCCCGCCTTGACTGGTCCCGTGCCCTCCGGGCCTCGGCCGGTGCGCCTGACACTGGAGAGCCGCCACCGCTGCCTTCCGCGCGGCCGGCCCCCTGAACTGCACCGTCATCGCCTGAGTGGCCGCCGTCGCCTTCCGCACGGCCGGCCCCCGGACCAGCGCTGTCATCGTCGCCGCCGCCTCCCGCGCGGTCGGCCTCCTGAACTGCTCCGTCGTCTCCTTCACCGCCGCCGTTGCCTCGCGCACGGCCGGCCCCCTGAACTGCTCTGTGTTTGAGTTATTTTCTTGGGCTCCGGTGTTTGCTGTGCTCTTCTTTTGTTTTCTGTTCCGAGCCCTCCGTCCTGGGCCCCCGCCGCCCGCCCTGGGTTGTTTTCTGTTTGGTTTTGTTTTTCTGTGTTTGGGCTGTCTGGAGCCAGCCCTTGAGGGGGGGGTACTGTCACGGTCCTGGGTCTCCTGACCCAGCGTTTTTAGTTCTTTGTGATTTTCGTATTATTGTACTTGTGTGTGATTTTATTTTATGGCTTCTAGTTTTGATCCCTCGCCCTTCATGTCTCCCTGTGTGCCCCTCTGTGTATCTGTGAGCCCTCGTCTCTCCTTATGTTTTATTCCATGCTTCCCCTGCCCATTATGTCTAAGTTCTCCCCGTGCTCTCTCTTCCCCCTGTGTGCCCTCTATGTATTTATGAGCCCTCGTCCCCTTTCGTGTTTATTCCGTGTCTCCCCTGCCCGTTACGTTGGTGTTCTACTCGTGCTCTCTCTCCTCTGTACTTCCTGTTTCACCTCTCCCGTCAGTGTTCAGTTCACCCCGCCCTGTCTCGTTATGATTATCAGTGTCGCCTGTGTTCCCCATGTGTTCCCACTCCCCTCGTTAACCCTCTGTGTATTTCTGTCTGCGTCTCCCTCTGTTCAGCGTGACGTCGTCCCTCATGTTGTGTGGATCTCCCTGTGTCTCTGCGTATGTTAGTTTACTTTTCCCAGTTTAGTTTTGTATTTCCTATGTTCTGCCACTCCAGCATTAAAGCTGTGATTTTGAGTTCATCCCCGTGTCTGTGAGTTTTGCGTTTGGGTCCTCCTCCTGCCTGCCGCACAGCGCTCCATGACATTAATGGCTTAAAATTTGATTATAGAGAATTAATCTGTCTTCTAAACGACCTTCATTTATACATGAAAGATGAAAATAACACATACAAGTAAAACCTTCTAATAACTTTCTGCTAATTAGTTTATTTATTTAAGGTAGAGAAGCAGTGCGCATATTGGAAGAACATATTGGAATTCCATTGCACGGTGAGGCTGGAAGCTTGTGAATGAATGAATGTTTTTAAAAGATCGGTTAGATTTGACAGCTAATATGCAGCTTGTAGCGCTGACTAGTCCATCCATCCATCGGGCTAACACAGAGAGACAGACAACACAATTTAGAATTGCAAATTGTACGGCACTTTCATTTATGCTCTTAGACAATTTATACTTTATAAGCAGCAAACTAACCCCACGTATAAGACTGAGGTAAATGTCTTTGTACTGTAGGAGGAAGCTGGAGTTCCCGGAGGGAACCCACATAAACACAGGGAGAACATGCAAACTCCACACATATGGTGGAGTCAAACTCAGGACCTTGTTGCTGTGAGGCAGCAGTGATAACCACTGCGCCACCGTGCTGCCCCTGCTGAGAATTCATAGCGCAGAATTTGACTTTTGGTGGACCTCAGCCAACTAGTTCTCTCTGTGACCTATTGTAGACGTGACTCCCTTCCAGCGCCACTGTTATCAAATGACTGACCTGGTTTATTCAACATCAGATGAATGGGATTTCCCGCAGTGCAACAAAGTCACTGTGGGAAATGTCATTCGGGCTGCATGCCTCAGTGTTATACCTGCGGTTAGTTCGCTGCTTATAAAGTATAAATAGCGTCAGAGCATAAATGAAAGTGCCGTACACCATCAGAGCCAGATATGAGCACGCAGCGCCAGCCTCTCCATAACGCTTACTATAAAGGTACATATGACACTCTGCTGGTGGGATCACTCAGCTGCACTCAGATACCAAACTGCAAATAGGGGTGAGATCACGTGAATAGGCAGTGGGGCACGGTGCCAGCCGGGTCGTGTTGGTTACAACCTCGCCCACATTCCTTTTAACACTCAGTCACCCGCTGGAAATACATTTTCACAGACACGTGGCTTTCCTGCTTTAGCAACCGCTCAGCTGCCTGGGGAGCCAACCACTGTGTAAACCGTGTAACGCTTCTATAACAGGGCAATGATGGAAGCACCAAATATGTCAGAGTGACAAGATCCTCTGTTATTTAAGTGCTTTTAAGGCATAGCTATAAGTTTAATCTGATGTCACCACACATTCACTCGCTTATCATTTCAGATAAAACTAAAAAGATAAGGGGAAAATGCAACCTAGAGTTTGGTTGCATCTTTTTTGATTTCCTTTCTGCTTATTAAAAAAAAACTAATTTGGCAGGTGTCTGTGGGCTGTAGTGATGAAAGTGGTTAGGCAGGTTAGAGCCAGACCTTTGATGATTACACCAGTGTTGTGCCGCGTTGACGTCTAACACCAACCAATCATGTGGTGGTGTCGGTTTTATTATTTTAAGGTTTTCTGATGTGTGAGACATATTTACACCAGTTGTTTTCGTGAAACACCCTCTATGGACAAGCAAAACCGTTTATTGTTAGTTTTTCCATTCGAAAGAAAAAAGGTGATGTCCCAGACTGTTGTTGTTGGAGGTTTGTTTTTCTTTTAAGCAACCTACTCAAGCTTAAGGTGACTCAACGCCTTCATCATGTGATTGGCAGATTTAGATTCCTGAGTAAATGCCCCATCAGGGGCAGTGACAGGAAGTGGAGGAAGACTGTGGCAGTCCCAGCAACACTGTGCTGCTTCTTTTATAATGTTGCCTTCAGCTTTATACCTAGAAGCTACACTAAACTGCCTGCCTGAGTGCTTGTTCGCCAAATTCATTAGTTTATTTAGTTACAGCTGGAGAAACTTTATTAGAAGCTTTGTCCAAACACAAAGAGCTTCGGTTTCACTTGATCCTTGAACTCGTAAAAGTCGCAAACGTGTTTTGAACTTTAAAGAAATGCATTTAAAATGATGCAAATGCCATTTAAACTATCACATTTGATTAAATCGTGCATTAAATGATCTTATAATGACAAAATCTTGAAAGCAGATGTTTTTTTTAGGGACCTAATGTAATTTTGTCTAGTAATACCAAAGATGAAAGCCTCCAAAGGAGTGCACAGTCTAATCAATAAACCTTTGTCTACAGGTGTTTTTTTTTAAGCAGGGATTTTACACTTTCATGATAAGAAAAAAAAATGGGCGGATTGATCCAAATATTTATAAGATCGATACCAGCGCTGGTAAAGGTACTGGATCAATACTATCACAATACTTTGTTTCTATCCTCTAGAGACGATTTCCATTAGCATCTACTCCTACTTGGATCGACTCGCCACGGGTGGTTTTCCGTTATAATCTAGTACTACCTCATGTGCGTGGATGTCATCATGGCAATCCTGCTGAGCGTCCCGTGATGTATGCAACACAAACGCTACAACAAAGTTGGACGTAGAGATATACCTGCTGCTCGGTCTGTGGCTTTTCGTCAGACTCGGAGGACCACAGTTTTTATTTTCATGAACGAGACGCTCTCATGACTCATCAAGTGACGTCATTGACCGAATCTCACATTTTAGTACCTGCTTGAATCGCTTGGAACCCCAGATTGTGAAGGTACTAAAAAGTACCTGATACCAGGTACTGTGACCTAACGGAAAATCCTTAAAACCGTGGTGAACCATGCAGAGTCGATCCGAGTAGGTACTAATAGAAAAGGGGCTTAAGTTCTGTAGGTAGCCAGATGAACTGTAATAAATTAATAATTTGGGGGAGGAATTAAAACTATACCTCAAACATGCACTGATGTATTTACTGATGATCAAATATTAATATTAATGTAAACACAGCAAAATAGAAATAAAATGTATTTTATTTTTCTTTAAAACCTTCGCCAATTTGCAAATTCCAAACACAGAGCTCCCAGGAAAATTTAATTAGTTCTATGGTAAATGGTCTGTATTTGTATAGCATTTTACTTGGTCCTAAGGACCCCAAAGCGCTTTACACTATACACAATCATCCACCCATTCACACACACATTCACACACTGGTGATGGCAAGGTACATTGTAGCCACAGCCGCCCTGGGGCGCACTGACAGAGGCGAGGCTGCTGGACACTGGCGCCACTGGGTTCTACGCGTTTTTAGAGAGGATGTCAAGTATTCACGAGTGGTTGTGGTCCATAACCGCCGTTGACTGTACTGTACTAATGTATCTGATGCCAAAGCAACCTTAACCATTTTAAGACGCTGGCCAATCAGAAGAAATCAAACAATAACACAGAGGACAGTCTGACGTCAAAAAGGCGATAAAGTAGTGTACCGTTGACATTGCAAGACCCACTGTGAATGCAGGAATTTTTTAAAAAGCTCCATTTTCCATGCCCTTACATGTGAAGTAAAGGCCAAAACGTATAGAAAATGCTGTGTTTAGGGGCTTGAAATTGTTTAGACTGGATTAGTTTGAGCTTGATGTTCATAATAACCGGCCAATAAAAAGCAGATCTCAGTGTATTGGTTAAATTATGATTCAAGAGCATTATACAATCATTTCAACACAGTCTCAAGGTAGTTTGTGAAGTAGTCACAGCCTCTGATCTACTGATTTGAGTGTCAAGACGTGAATTTCCCACCCTATTTGCATGTCCTTGAACACAAATTAGTTTTTATCTCTCGTCTGTACTGATTCATATCCACGGTGGTGTAGCAGGTCACGCTAGAGACCCAAGTCCTACATGTCATAGATCTATATTACTTTTAACTTGTTTTTAATTTTAAAGGGCCTAGATTTAACAACAACTGATTACATTCAGCCACTGAAACTTCCTTATGTCTGGGATTGAAGCTAAACTCAAGTTTGGCGCTGTTTAATTGATGTCAGCTGACATAATTGAGTCATTTGATTGGCCGATTATCTCTGCTTACTTGCTTCTATGCATTTTTATTGCAGGTACGATTTGATTAATGTGGGTTTTGGCTCGTCTGGACAGAAACATCAGCAATCTGTCAGCACACTGCAATCCTGTATGTAATGCATTACAGTGTAATGAGCTAGATCCAGGCTTTGGAGGGTCAAACTCATGAGGGGGCACTGTGGACATAAAATGTAAGATGTGGCGGTGCGACAGGTTAATTGCAGGAAGCATATCAGGGCGATTTGGGTTCACCAGAAGTCAGAACTGATGTATTTTTAACCTGTGTGAAGAACCCGCTCAAAACAAAGAGGTGACACCTGCAAAAGGAGGCTATTTATTTTCAAATTCTGGCAGTTTTGTGACTCCACCTTTGAGCTTAATGCAGCTTTAATAGTTCCCAAAAAGAAGAGTAGAGCTTAACTTTATTTAGATCATTTACTTGTGCTAACTGGAAACCTTAAAGCTTCGATCTTAATCTTGTGTACTGTTTGATAGATAAACTGAGCTTTGGGTAAATGTGTGAGTGTTAAACTTTCCCCGCTCTCATCTGAATTTCACAGCAAATTTAGCACTGACTCCCGAGTCATAATGAAAGGACAGCTCATTTACAGAGTTGAAAGTTTTTTTTTGATAACTTGCATTATGAAACTAAGGTTTGTCCACAAACAGTCACATCGGGACTCTGACTCGCTCCTGTCTGCCCTGTGTTTTGCAGGCTTCTGCTGCTGCTGTGATGGTGGTGTTGCAGACCCCCCATGCCGGCCAGATCTTTCTGCAGCTTCTGCACCGACACATGATCTGACTAGGAAGGATGCAAAGGTGGAAGCAGACCGTGCTGGATTCAGTTTCACAGCATCTTACTGGAGCAAACACACACAACATACTGCAAGGTTTTCAGTAGTATCTACTTCCCCCTTTTTTTTTCTTTTTTTTGTTTGAGAGGACACGGATACACCCTGACTGGGCCCCTGTAGTGCTCTACATTGTGGCTGGGAAGTACCTAGTTTTACAACTGTCATGCTGGCCTGCTTAAAGGGACAGTGCTGATCAATTCGAAGCACATATTGAGGGGTCTTTTAGTCACCCTAACAAGGGGGTCACATGGATGTTTGAGTCGTCACCTGATGTGTGAGGAATGTGCAGTCAGAAGAGCCGTTTTCTGCATCAAGCACTGCATAAAAATACTGATTGATATTTGTTAAAAGAATGTCTTTAATAAAAAGTTGAATTGAATGGGGTGTGAGAGTTTCCTGCTTTTGAAAAACGAAAGAGAGAAGACTCACAGCTCTACAGGTTCTTTTTAGTCTTAATGCATAGTGGATTTGTTTTGAACTCTTAATGAAATCCAACCATTCTGAGGTGAAAAGGAATCTACCATGCAATCATTTCTAAAATCACAAATGTGTGTTTTCCAAGTGTTTTCTGGCACTTCACACTGTTGAATGGTAGGAAAAAGCTGCACACTTTGTCTGAATACATTTCTCAGCGTTTATGAAGGCAGAGTCCATAAAAGCGAGTTGAGTGCGCTCATTACATTGATGCCCGTCCTGGGTGTTCTGCATCACTGCCCTCTGTTTACAGCTGCAGAGAGTGAAAGTACTTAATCTGTACATGAACTCTCTGAACTTCACCATGAGGGTCATTTACACACAATGGACACCGGGCACTGTGACAGCACTTACTACAAAATCCTAAACGATACACACGGACCTGGCCAGAAACAGTTCCTGTGTTAAAGACTTGGCACCTAATAGATAACACATCTCCTGATAGTAGTATAGTATAAAAAGAGCAAATGCTCATCATCTCTGATGGAGTAAACCCCAAAAATGACACCAAATGGTGCTGCTTCTCCTCTATGGCTGCTTTTAAGTCGGGGGTGGTCATTCCTATTAAAAGTACGAAGCATGAACGGTGCTTCAGGAAAACGCGATAAATGTTGCAGATTGTTGCCACTGTACCATACAAATGCCTATTTCTTTTCCTTTTTAAAAAAATATTTTGCAAGCTACATGCTTGGTCTGTGCTTACAGAGTAGCAGCAAAGAATGTGTCTGACTCGGTACACCACAGATGATCCATGATAGCTTTGCCTCTTGAATCCACACGACACCACATTTATGAAATTCTGAAGGTTTCTTTTAAACCAGTTTGATAGCGATGGTAAAACTGTGACTCAAAGTCTATTTGAACATTTTTTTCCAGTTTAAAGAACATAGAGTTTACCGAGCACCAATTGTCGAAGCCATGTTTAGATTTCATGCTGCAAGTGATTATTAAACATTACAACCACTCTCACTTTCAGTTTCAGCCTCTTAAGTGGAGCGATAATTATCTGGCTAAATGTGTTTTCAGTCTGTGTGATTGTCTTACGCTACAAGACAATCATTTTGAACGCTACAAAAAAAAAACAAGAGAAAATTACTGTCATCAATAACATGCTTAAGAGAAGTAGGACAGACTTTAAACATCTGAATGGGAAGCACCTAGACGTTGGTAAGAAAAGAGTCCTGTACTGTGCAAAAGTCTCGAGATACCTCAATCTTTAAAATATGCTACTAGGAAAATGACAAATTGGTACAGCAGCTTATTGAAACGTGCAAACATGCACATTGTTTTTTCACCTTTATTCTTCAGCACAGCCTGAACTCTCTTAGGCTTTCCTTCTCATTCTTGAAGGACATTCAAAGCTCTTCTTTGGATTTTTCTGCCTTTTGTTCTCAAGTCGATCCCACATTGCTTCAGTAATGTTGAGGTCTGGGATCTGGGGAGGCCCAGATGATTGATAGAGCTCCTGTGTGTGTTTTATGCTTGTAACTGCCAGTGTGTTTGGGATCACTGTCATGCTGAACAGTGAAACCACTGCCAACTGGTGGTGGATGGTGAAATGGTGGATCAAAATCTGATGATATGCTTCTGTGTTCATAAGCCAATTGATTACGAGATCTCCAACACCACAGCCCCAAACCATGACTTCCCCTCCACCATGCTTTACAGATGGTTATAGATACATTTTCAGATTGGAGTTAGTTACTCAGTAAGACCTGTTAGAATTTGGCATACCTCAGTCTTCTCCCACATTTCTTACCCTTAGGAATGGCATCCTGACAGCCACCCTACCACTGAGACCATTTATGATGAGTTTTTAGCAAACAGTAGATGGATCAGTACAGTGGCATGGTGGTTAGCCTCACAGCAAGAAGGTCCTGAGTTCAATCCCACCATCAGGTGGGGATCTTTCTGTGCAGAGTTTGCATGTTCTCCCCGTGATGGATCAAATGAAGGGCCAGATGCATCTCTCAGGTTTTTGCTGGATTTTTTTCTGTTTCTTAAGGATAAGACTTTCACATGCTGTTAATCTGCTGTAGATATGTTTTTTAGTTGTGCTACCTATTCCTTTGTTCTCCATTTGTCTAGTTTCCTCAACTTTAAGGACAGACTAAGCAACATGGCCCATTTTCTGCTATCTCTTTAGGAATTACCGTGTTTGTCAAAAATACTATTTTATGTTTGTCAAACTGCTATTTGTTTGGTATTAGATTCAAGTAAAGAAGCAGTGTGTTTTCTGACAGGCGGCTAGTAACAAAGTTCCTAAAGATAGGGGAAAAAACTGTCTCTTTGCTAAGTTATGCACAGAAAGAACAATGATTCATTACTTGAGTTTTATGGCTTTTTAATGCTTCAATGAGTCATAGGTAGGGTTGCCAACTCCCTGAAAAATAAATAAGGGACACCTCGTGGCCAGGGCCGGGCAACCCAGTTGTCTTCACCCTTCCCAGTGTGGTAGCTCTTTTTTTGTGTGTGAAATTATTTTTTAACCATTTGACTTGAACTTGATTTAAGCAGATGCATATTCTTTGTGATATGACCATATGGGAAACAAATGATCATTTAGCCATTTATTTTTAGCTCAAAATGACAACATTAACACAGTAAAACAGGTCTCTTTCTTAAACAGAAGCCTGTCATGCTTAACTTTTGAGAATATAAGTAAATCTTTCTTTAAAAGAACTCTGTCCTGCTTAACTTAAAATTATATAAATTAATAGAAAGCAATAGAACGAAAAATATTCTTGTAACAGTGCACATTTAGTGCATTTAGTACAGTTGGCTTCAGTTGAGGTATTATTTCAGCTTTTCTAATGCTAATCAGCTGCTCCTGTTTGTAAACCCACTTGTTCCCATGATTACGCATCTTAACTCATCATCATTATTCATCTATGTATTACTTTTATGTATTAGTGATCTATTTGTTGTAATCATCAATCCTTGCAGTTGTTTATTACACAAAATAAATTATATTATCACACTTCTGGCCACATAGCCCTGATATTCACTGCACATGCCCATATTAACCTTAACCAGAGGGTTTAAAAAACAAACAAACCAGTGTTTACATACCATATCTGCTTCTGCCATGGCCTGGCGGACAAAAAATTGGTAAAGGGTTCCCCGAGCTTTCACGCCCCTCATGTTCTTCATGTGCCCACCAATAGAAGCATGCCTATGGAAAAAGTGCGCCAGCACACAGTGCAGTGCGCTTTATAGTGCACTTTTCCAGCCAGGTGTTTTCCTTTTCCCATTCCTCCCTGTACTTTTGCAGCCTTTTTTTCTTTCTCTGAGCGAACAAACATTGCTGCTCTAATGCTGGGCTCACACTGTGCGATTTTTGGCCCATTTTGAGCCGATTTTTGAGTCGTGCGACCGATTTGGTGATCAGCCCGATTTTGGCCTTCATCGTGCGTCGTGTAGTATACGTGGGGTAACGAGAAGCGATTAACACCTCACGACCAGCTCCCGATCATCAATCGCTCGTGAGGGTGTCACCGCAGCTGCTCACGCGCAAACACGTAAACGTCGGTGTAAAAGACGTTGCAGCACGGCTGTGCAGCGTGTGATCTGGACACAAGCGATGGAGGCACAACTTGTAGAACTTTGGAAAGCTCATCCGAGCCTTTTCCATGTGGCATCACAAAATTATCACGACCACAACAACCGTGAAAATAGTTGGATTTACACTGCTGCTCAATCACAGCTGCCTGATCATGTTTTTCATTAGCAATTTAGCAAAGTTGATGTGGTGGTGTGTCTGTGTGAGTGAAAGACGGAGAGAGCGAGCGACAGATTTTCTGTTATAACCTTCATTTTATGGACGCACAGTGTGCCGTCCGAGACTTGCACCGCAGTGTCGGCGTTTGTTTCCCTGTTGGCCATGCTTGTTGTTGTGGTCATCGGTTGTCTTCCGGTATTTTCTCCGTAAGCGACCTTTCCTCGACCAATAAGATGAGCGGTAATCTGACTTGTCATACTCGAATTGTCATAAGTGTGCTGTCAGCTCATTGGTCACAAAGCAGGAGAGGGGCTGGGAATTATGTTTTCAAACAAAGTGTTAATTCCATTAAAAGTTATAGACTACTTTTGATTCTCACTGTATTACGGGACAAAGTGCGTCCCTTATTAGCTCAATACGGGACGTGTACTTTTGTTTCTAAATACGGGACGATTCCGTTTTTTAAGGGACGGTTGGCAACCCTAGTCATAGGTCAGATATAAGTGGCTTCACAACAACAAAAAAAGCATTCCTCTGAAAATGGTCAGGTACAAGGACTGGACTGAAAATGGGTGAAAAGGCAGCAAATGTTAAAAAAAACAACAACAAAAAAAACCCTTTAAAAGACCTTAAGAAAGAGTACTTTTTTGTAATTTAAATCCTTGGAGTAAAAATATTTTACAAAATAAAGGATTCAGACTGTTGCACAGTTTTATATTTATTGCCCAAAATTAGCACATTACAATGTCTGTAGTATATTAACTCACTTGAATAAAGGAACTTCCTCCCCAAAAAACAAAAAGAAATCTTTTAGTAGGATTAAAATGGGAAAAACCGAGGGGGAATTCCCCTTTTAGTAGTTCATAACAAACTGAACAACTGAAGCTTAACATAAAATGAATCACCATGTGTTATGTTTATTTAAACCTTTCATTTTGAAAAGGAAATGATTACCACTACTTTCCTTTTGCTTTTGTTCTTAACGCTAAGCTAAGCTAAGCTAACAGTTTAATGGCTGTCGCGTCACAATTACTGTACAGACTTGAGCGCTGGCTTTGATCTCCTCATTTTACCGTCAGAGTCAAAGCACACACTGGCTTTTATTTCCGGTATGTGTTGAGCTATTCCTTTAAACCGCACAGCTGGAGGTGAAGTGCCACGTTCGTTTGAATGGCCAGCACTTCCAGTTCCTTCTCCAGGTTTGACTGGAGAGCAGGTACGTCAGGCTCAGATCATCTTAGCAAAACATCCTTTTCTCTTCTCTCTGCCCTTCAGAAATCTTTGGATGTGGTCAGCTAAGTAATGAGTAATGAGTCATGCTCAGTAGACTGTATATCCTTCTGTCACCATCACTTTTTACTTTTATCTTGTAACCGAACCCCTGTTTTGCATGAAGACCTCCCTACTTCAGCTTTCACTTGAACCGCTCCGAAGCAGCTTTGGTCGTTCTAAGTCGACTGTTATGCGCGATTGCCGCCATAAACTGTGCTGGGTCAAGTTGTCTGATTTTTCTTTTTCTTCTTGTCAAGGTGTTGGATCTAGAAGAAAAGCGAGGAGGTTAAACAAACTCAAAGTTCATTGAAATAAACCTCTGTCAACTCCCACTCCCTGTTTCTGAGTATAGGAATGCGCTGTTGTTGCGCTTCACATCCCACGCAGAATTGCTGCAGGCCTTCAGGTAATGAATGAACAGGGGATGCCCACCCAGCAACCACCAAACAAAGAAAAGTGGGCACACTCACTCCCAGACTGGTAAAGGATGACTGAGTTTCCCATCACCGTGTAACCTCACCGTGTCATTTGTCAGCATGTTTACTGCCCGTTATTCATCTTCAGTGTGGAGATCTATACTGATTGATTTAATCATTAAATAGTGAAATTTATCCCTTAAATTTTAAAATAAACATTTTTTCTAACTGAAAAAGTATCTAAAATAAATTTGTGAGTACAGGTTGTCTAATAATGATTGCTTAAAAATGGTTATGGTGTGATGTGAAGTATTCGGGATCATTTAATATGAAATCTAAATGATGGGTAGTAGCTGCAGTGGCATTTTATGCACTTGTTTTACAGTCCACTAAACTTTAATGGAAACCTGCTTAACATGTGATTATTATTTTTTAACTAGGTCGCAATAAGGGAGCAAGGTGAAGTAAAGGACAGAACGACGGTCTCATAGAAATGTGAATAGTTGGACATAATGCGACAGCCCTACCGTTCCCTCTAAAAGCTCATCTACATGTTTTAACGTGTCTCTTTAAAACCAAAAGTCCTTCTTGGAGAAAGTCTTGCCACCCGGCAGCCAGTAGGAACAGACACCCTGTAGAGACGGGTGGCAAAATGAGAGAAAAGTCAACATCACACGCCTGAACTGAATGATTTATTCAACATGAGTATATATTGAGACGGGTGGAGCAAAGCTGTTTCTTGGAAACACGTTTCTGTGTAAGTATATATGTGAGGCGTGTGTTTGAACACTAAAGGTCAGCAACATGTGTAATCATCTCAGATTTGTTATAAGTAACCTACGAGTAGCTCATCAGACTTATTACAGTTCTTGAGGTAATGATGAAGGTACAGAAAACAAATCCTGTGTGCCCACTTTTCTCAACTCCCACAGCGATCCCAGCATCCTGTGTAAAAACTCCTTTGTACACTTGCTGGACACTTTATTTGGGATGAACTCTCTCCTGTTCCACCACATCTCAACGGTGCTCTATTGGACTGAGATCTGGTGACTGTGGAGGTCATTTGAGTAAAGCAAACCTCACTGTCATG
Organism: Mchenga conophoros; assembly: GCF_057382185.1. NCBI lineage: Eukaryota > Metazoa > Chordata > Actinopteri > Cichliformes > Cichlidae > Mchenga > Mchenga conophoros. Next base: position 21,456,089 of record NC_140534.1, on the reverse strand, counting down.
CTCAGGCATCCATTTTTAGATTATTTGAATTTTGTCACATAGTGCGTTATCCTCCTTTTGTCATAGAGTGATGCACACTAATATCCCCTACAGCATTAAACCAGCAGCCAGACAGAAATCAAGAGTCATCAAACCAGACAACATTTATCAGTCTTCTGTTGTCCAGTTTCGGTGAGCTTGTTTTAAGTGTTGCCTCAGTATCTTGTTCATAGCTGACAGGAGGTGTTGTCTCCTACTGTTGTAGCTCGTCTGCATGTGGTTTTTTGAATTAATCTAGAGATGGTTGTATGGGAAAATCCCAGCAGATCAGCAGTTTCTGAAATACTCAGACCAGCACGTCTGTCACGAACAACCATGTTGCGATCAAAGTTGGTAAAATCAATTCTCTTCTCCACTCTGATGCTCAGTTTGAACTTCAGCAGGCTGTCTTGAACATGTCCACACGCCTAAATGCACTGAGTTGGTGCAGTGTGATTGGTTGATTATATATTCGTCTTAACAAGCGGTTGAACAGGTTTGCCTAAGAAATCAGCTGGTGTGCACCATTATCTTTGATCTTTGCTATTTACCGTATTTCCCGGACTACAAAGCGCACCTGAATATTAGCCGCACAAGCTAAAATCAGGGGAAAATCCTGTTTTGTACATACATTAGCCGCACCTGACTAAAAGCCGCAGGTGTTTCAATGTTGACTTATCATATGTAAGAGAATATGCACAAAGGGAATTGTCAGGAAAGAGATGGCTGTTTGGAGACATCACTTTTATTAATATTTTGAAAAACAAGTTATGGGTACATATGTGACGATATCACAAAAATCATGGAAAATCCATAGAAAAGCCGCACCTGACTAAAAGCCGCAGGGTTCAAAGCTTGTGCAAAAAGTAGCGGCTTATAGCCCGACAATTACGGTAAGTATTTTTCATTCTGAGTATCTGGACCTCGCAGCTTTTCTGCTCTCTGACAATACACTGCAAGTTTCCTCTTTTTTAAAACCTTATAAAAACCCCAGTCCTTGTTCTTTAGCCTGTTGGCAGTTCATTCAACCACAATTAAGCTTTCAGGAATTTGTCCATTTTATCACCGAACTGACAAGACGATACCTTCATACTAGAGATGGACGATATTACGTATCGGTATTGGTCCGATACTGACCTAAATTACTGGATCAGATATCGGAGAGAAATAAAAAATGTAATCCGATCCGTTAAATATCAAAAAAGCACCTCACAAAACTTGCAACACACCGTAACTCGCCTCATAACCGTAGCACGTCGGAGCAGTATGTGTCACGCGATAGAGCGGCTGTGGCGTGAGAGACCTGTCAGTGGTCTGGTTGAGCATTTGTAGCCTCGCTACCAACCCCGCATTTCATCTCCGACAAAGTTATCCCGAGAGAAGTAAAGCACGTGTGTAAGTCCATCTCTTCTCTCCCCCTCCCTCTCCTGCTGCTACTTCAATCATGAAACTGATCAATGATCAGCTGATCGGCTTTTCTGTCGCGAGTCCGTCTCTCTTGTTTGTTTATCTCCCACTTTGCACCAGAAAGAGGAAACCAGCGGCTGAATAACAGCAGCACGTTTAAGCTTGAAAATCTGTTGTTAGAATTTATTTAATATTACTTTCTAGACCAGGATCTTTTTCTACGTAGCTGACGGCTGGTAACTGTGCAGGGGCGGATCTAGCAAAGTTTAGCCAGGGGGGCCGATAGGGCATGAACAGGGAAAAGGGGGCACAAAGACATACTTTTCTTTCTTATTCTCATTTAAAATGTCTAGCTTTTATTAAATAATTATCTGAATCTTACACCCAAAGTTTTAATCTGATGTAAAATGAATAGAAGTCAATTACTGTATATAGTAACTATTAAGTCTAATATATACCCTAGTAAGCTATACTACTTTTGAAGAAAGATGCTGAATCTATTTAATTATTCTTGAAAAATAAATGAGTTCTGTGCATTTTTCCCCACACTGCATCAAATTAAAGTTGATTATGTCGATTAAGCATCATGAGGTGGGGGGTGGTTCCCTATTATTATTATTATTTTTGCTGGGAGTTTTAGAGCCCTATTAGTTAGGTTGCTTACCCTTTAAAATACCAGAATAGGGAGGATGGAGTAGGTTTAAGTTCATTAGATTGATCAGTGTTGCTGAACTATGAAATATTTTGGGTGCAGTATATTTTTTGCATACAGGTATAACAGAATAGCTTTAGTGTTTGGGGTTTTTTTGTAACTTGAGCATGAACTTATACAAAAAGCAGCAAGATATGTAAAAAAAGATTTTTATTGATTAAAAAACACACTATATCGGATTCATATCGGTATCGGACATAAAAAAAAGTGGTATCGTGCCATCTCTACTTCATACAACACAAAATCTTTGTAAATCCATGATTTTTCTTCCCTAAAACCTTCCCAAGGCATGACTTAAATCATACAGAAAAGAGACGTACATAGTTAAATCAATGACTTCTTGCTTTCTATACCTTCAACAAAAGCATGCATTCTTTCCATTTTTCAAGGGCTCTAAAGATAGTGCTTGTGGCTCTTGGCTAAAGGACGAATATGTCTACAAAAACGTTTTCCTTCTTTGAACTGAACATTTTTGAGAGTCTTGAGGAAATTACATTTATTTAAAATTGATTATAAAATAGAGTGAATTCCCAAGTATTCCCAGTTAACATCTTGCAGCCACTCACTTTCATGCTGTAACCCAGGGGTGCCCAATCCCGGTCCTCGAGAGCTACCATCCTGCAGCTTTTAGATGCATCCTTGTTCCCACACACCCGAATCAAATGAATGGCTTGTTATCAGGCCTTTGCCAAACATGATGGCATGCTGAAGAGGTAATCAAACCATTTGATTCAGCTGTGTTGGAGTAGGGATGCATCTAAAAGCTGCAGGATAGTAGCTCTCGAGGACTGGGATTGGGCAGCCCTGCTGTAACCCATCAGGAACCACACATTAACCACTGCTTTAGATCTAGAACAAGCAAACCAGTGAATGAATGAAAGACACAGAATCACCTTTGTCTTTATCAGGACCTTCTTATCTTCTCAGAGATATTTTTGTTTAAATCTGCACAAATGTTATCCTACATGATAACAAGTTTCCTTATTCTCCACATCCAGAGTGTTTCAGGTCAGGAAATATCTGGCAGTCTGACCTTATCTGTATGTTCACGCCCTGCGTCTTTTGATGTGGCTGCTCTGTTTGTTCACCAGCGCCAGCAGTCTGCTCTCTCCCATTCAGCAAACTGCCTCCTGCTAATTCCCTCACTCTGACCGGGCAGTGGCCATTGTTTCAGTTCCACACCAGGAGCTGCGTCTCATTCACACCTCGTGAGCTGCAGTCACCAGCTGCAGCGCGATCAGCAGCACCGCTGTGTGACTTCTCACAAGTTCAACACATACTTTGAAGAAAGTGGCAGGTTTGTCATTAATGCTACTGGGAGCTAAAACCTGAAAGCTTGAGCTTTTTATTCAAGTGTGTTGAGAAAATCTGGCCAGCATTAATAAACAGCGAGAGCGATTATGGCATTTTTTCATCTATTCTTCTAAATTTTATCCAAACAACGAGGTGCTCCAACTTGATCCTCTGACAATCAGCTGATACTTTATTTACCTTCATATGAAAATTGTTTGACTTACAGGGAAGTCCACAGGGGTGGGGTGAATTTGCATTTTTAAGCCATCATAAGTTCATAAATACTGATATGTACATTAGAAATTTAAGGCTGAAAAACACATTAAAGCTCAGTTTAAAACTACAAACAAATCAGTTTTAGACCTTTTTCAAGTGTCACCTCTGAAAGACGAAATTTTTAGCTCATCCACCTGAAGGACCGACAAGGTTATGCCACGGTGAGAATCACTCCTCCTCCTGAAGCGTCGGTCAGACTTTAATCAAACTTAAACACACTGATCACCAAGTTGGTCTACAGCCAAAGTGTGCGGTTTTTCATGTGCACTAACTTGTGAGGTGTGACAGATTGTGAGCCGGATGAGGTTAGTGCGTACCTGACCACCAGTACCATGGCATTTCTCCGTGATTTCAATGTCTGCGATGTATTTAACAGAAAAAAGCACTGGTGCCCTGGGTGTTTTATCTGATTTCACAAGTACATTTTAAGTAACGGTTAAAGTGTCTGATCAGAACAAGTTACAGCAAAAGAAAGGTCTCCTGTTTATATTTTGATTTCATTTTCATTTAATAAAACTCTATTAATCCTGAAGGAAATCCATTCATTGTCATGATCGACTGGGTCATCTGCCAGGCTCATCTTCTTGCCAGGAGTCCCTCTGTGGCATGTTGTCATATTTTAATACTCATCAAATGTTTAGTTTGAAACTATATTTAGTCAAACTATTAAAACGATGCTAAGTGTGTGACCGCTATACACGTATACAGCATGTCAAAAAAAAAAAAAAAAGTTGCACTTGCAAGTTTTACTTTGACCTTTAGTTGATGTGATGACCAGCTTGCCCATTCTGGTAATAGTAATGTCATTATAATAGGGTTTTCCCCAAAAGGTCATCATAACCATGCGAAGCTAAGCTGCCATAAAGTCAGTCCACTTGACATCATAAAAGTTAAGAAACGAGCACTGTGACCAAAAAAATAATTTAATGGTTTATAACATTTGAACCTCGTGGATTTAAACATTCAAACTATACACAGTCATGTGAAAAAGAGGAGTTCATCCATCCATGTGTAAAACTAAGTGCACTTTTACTGCTTCCATTGGAATTAACAGGATAAGTAGCTGCCAGGTGCTGATAATGACTTACTGGTTATCAGAAAGTGTGAGCATCTCTGTAGACATGGCAGTTTGCTGGTCTGGAGTATTCAGTATTCACCCTCACCTGAGGTTAGAGCGTGCAGACAAACTGCAAAAAAATCCAAGTGGAGATGTTTCGCCACGATCCACAGTGCCATGTTTGGAGAAAACTAACCACAGCATATCAGCACAAATTTTTTCGTCCAGCTTTCAAGCACGGTGGTGGACTTGTATGCATACCGGAGTATTCAAGAATCAAATTTAAAGCAATCTGTCTGACTGATCATGAGCACAGCAGCAAATCTACAACAGAATGGCTCAAAAAGAAAAGAATCACTTTAAGCATATTTGCACTGCACAAGACACTAAATAATGTGGATTGCACAACACTGGTCATTATATTCTTCATTTCCAGTTAATACTTGTACAGCTGCTGTTATTGTGTATATAATATTTATATTTCTTCATACATTCTTATATATTTCTATACTGTGTATTGTGTATTTTGTTGTACAGTTATTTTATTTTCAACTTTAATTTATATATTTTATCTTATTCTTTCCCAGTTAAATGTACCCTTCAGTCTAATTTGTGTTGTACAGTTATTTCATTTTTAACTTTAATTTTTATATTTTATTTTATTCCTTCCTAGTTAAATTTACCCTTTTTAATTTTCATATTTATTTCCTATCTTATTCATAGCCTTTTCTTTTTTTCTTTAGGTCACGAGCAGTTGTCTAAGCATTTCACTGCATATCGTACTGTGTATGACTGTGTACGTGACAAATAAAATTTGAATTTGAAATTTGAAATTTGAAATTTCACGGGTGAGGGCCTCCAGCTCGCACTGGAACGGTTCGCAGCCGAGTGTGAAGCAGCGGGAATGAGGATCGGCACCTCCAAATCTGAGGCCATGGTTCTCAGCCGGAAAAGGGTGGAGTGCCCACTCCGGGTCGGGGATGAGTTCCTGCCCCAAGTGGAGGAGTTCAAGTATCTCGGGGTCTTGTTCGCGAGTGATGGGAGAAGGGAGCCGGAGATCGACAGACGGATTGGGGCTGCAGCTGCAGTAATGCGGACGCTGCACCGGTCCGTCGTGGTGAAGAGGGAGCTGAGTGTAAAAGCGAAGCTCTCAATTTACCGGTCGATCTACGTCCCTACCCTCACCTATGGCCACGAGCTGTGGGTAGTGACCGAAAGAACGAGATCGCGGATACAAGCGGCAGAAATGAGCTTCCTCCGAAGGGTGGCTGGCCTCTCCCTTAGAGATAGGGTGAGAAGTTCGGCCATCCAGGAGGGGCTCAGAGTAGAGCAGCTGCTGCTCCACATCGAAAGGAGCCAGCTGAGGTGGTTCGGGCATCTGACAAGGATGCCCCCTGGGCGCCTCCTGGGTGAGGTGTTCCAGGCATGTCCCACCGGGAGGAGGCCCTGGGGCAGACCCAGGACACGCTGGAGAGATTATATCTCTCGGCTGGCCTGGGAACGCCTTGGTATTCCCCCGGACAAGCTGGAGGAGGTGGCTGGGGAGAGGGAGGTCTGGGCCTCTTTACTTAGGCTGCTGTCCCCGCGACCCGGCCCCGGACAAAGCGGATGAAGATGGATGGATGGATGAAAATTTGAATTTGAAATTTGAATTTGAATCAAGGTGTTGCAAACCTCAACTCAACTGAAATGCTATGGTGGGGCCTTAAGAGAGCTGTGCATGAACAAATGCCTGCAAATTCAATGAACTGAGGCAACGCTGCACAAAGGAGTGGGCCAAAGTTCTCCACAGTGTATATAGATTGCTTCATGTTATTACTGTTAAATGTGATTCTATAACGATAAAATCACGGGATACTTATTTTTTCACGGGACTGCAGAGTTTTCCTGCATACGACTGCACAATTTGTCAAAAGCTGCTGAGCAGTGCATTACACTTGCAGTACATTTAACTCCAAGTAATAAAAGACAAGATAAGACAGCTGCATCCCTGCCAGTTTTTGTATGGTACGGTTAAATGAGCTGGAGAAGTGGGTGAAAATCTATTTTGCTGCAGTGAGCAGGCACTTTTTAACCGACACGTTTTGGAAGATCTGGAAATTTCTCCAAAGATTAAATCAAATAAGTTTGGTTAGAAGTAAGGAGGACCGGTACTTTGTGAAACTGCAACTGTAAGGGAAGCAGTAACTAACAGAAACCATGATTCACTCACATCCTACCAGTTTTCAAATTGCTCAGGAAATGGCTGACAAACGGTCGTGACCACAGTTCTGATGGTGGCTTATTTTTACCACCATCTTCCCAGTATTTGTTGAACTAAAAGTAAAAGTATGTTGTTGTTAACAGTAACTTTCCAGAGGTGCTTTTAAAATCTTTTGACTCATCAGAGACAGAAATGATATGGCCAGCTTACATGTAACAGTTTGGTTACTCATCAATATGCCTTTCAGACTGCAGGGCAGCAACTTAACGGAAGGGCCTACAGTGCACTGCTTATTACAGTTCAGTATTTACTGAATATGAGCAACAGCAGCAGGCTGTAGGGAACTCAGCAGCTTTACAGTTCATTGACAAGAAAACAGTGGCTGAAACTAAAGCGGAAACTATCTAGCACCAACAGCTCCACCACCATTAAAAATGGAAGGAGTTTCATTCACAGATTTGCACTCGATGAACCCGAGGCAGCACCCAGTGGCATTTGTGACACCGAGACCGCAAAAAAACAAAAAAGGCTACATGCAATATACCCTTCTCTTTACAGAATTGTTGCAAAAAGTGCAAATATGGCTATTGCATTAACAAATTTTTTTTTTTTAGACTTAAAACATTTTTTTAAACAAGTTTCATGCATAAAAAGCTGCTCCAGTGCAGTCTGTTAGTTGCATATAGTGTAATAAACCAGCATGCACCACTATGTTCTGTTTCATCTTGTTCTGTGGATCAGATTTCAGAGGATAGAAAGACTTACTTAATGGTTTTAATATCAGTAACATAGCATACTGTGACTTTACTGCTCTGTATTTTTACTACTAAAGGTCAGCCAGGGTGTGGAAAGATAAAAATAGAGAGGCCATTTAAGCATTAGTATGCCCTCATCAGCAAATCTTCAATTAAAGTAACTGCGCAGACTGGCAGTCATTTAATCCCTTTATCTATAGGATCTGGTCCTCTACACCTGTGCATGTGTGTGTGTGTGTGTGCACATGTCCATGTGAGCCTTTACGTTTGTATGTGACTGCATCGGGTATCTCCCCATCATCAAGTAATATTATACAGCCACTACAGTACAGATTATATCGTCTATTTTTCCCCCCTCGGTTTGCACAGGTCATAGAGGTGCGATACTTCCTGCAAAGCCCCAAAGTTGCGAATCTGTAGATTAAGAAGTGTCCAGACTTTCTGCAGGTGAGTGGTTAACCCTGCGTTCCCAGGCTGGGTGTAAATAAAATATAGTAAGGCAGCTGTGGGAGGTCTGCAACTTGGCAGGAGTGTTTAAAAAAAGTCTGCCCACTCAAGAGTCAAACACCAGCACAGGCTGATACTTGCTCCTGTCCAACTGATCTGCCCGCCCACACATGGGAAAGCACTATCCAGGAATCACGCTCCATCGGTCTCCATGCCCAGTCAGGCACTTTTATTTCATTTAAAGCCATCACTTTGTTTGGGTTAAAAAGATTTCTTAAAATAACACTGCGCCCCGTAAGGCGCAGTAAAAGGCTAAAAAATTCCAACTTCAATTTAAACAGCGGCCTTTAATCAAAGGTCTGGCTCAGAGTCACAAATAATGATGATACAACTGAAAGTGGTTGTAATGCTGGGAGCGCACACTTACACTGCTGAACTAGTCACGGTATACAGAGCTGTCTTTTTGTATAGACTTAAAGAATGAGATATCAAACGACCCAGTTAGTGAGCACCGCTCAGTCCTGCGAATTGAAATATAGATTCTGTCACTGCCATGACTGCCGGGCCTTTCACTTAGGTTTGTATTCCAATGTGGAAGTTTAGAGTAGTGATGGAAATTTATCCCCAAAAGCGATACATCATAGGTAATGCAGGCCTCTGTGTTCTTTCATCATTTAAGCAGCAGAGAAACAGACCAAGGTTCTCTAGAGAATGAAATTATGCGATTGATGTGCTTTATGAGCTCTGGGGTTACTTGAAAATCCAATCTTAAGCTTGCGTCATGCTCATTGAAGAAGTCACCAGATATGAAGAGAGTAACAGAATCCAGCTCGGGGCCTGTATGTGTGGAGTTTGCATGTTCTCTGCGTGGGTTCTCTCCAGGTACTCCAGCTTCCTCCCACGGTCCGATCACTTGCACTTGGATAGGGTTAATCAGTAATTCTGATTTCAAGTACCATCTTTGTGCTTGATTTCACCCAGCAAGAGCCAGCAACGTTGTGTAGAAAAATACACATATTCACAAACAACCAGAGGAGGTCACAGATCAGATCTAGGCCTGTGTGATTGAATTTATTTTCTCAACAACTTATTAAAGTCTGGGTCACAGCAGGGTTGGGGATTATCTGAGCTGTCATTAGGGGTGAAGTGGGGCACAGCCCGGACAGGTCTCTTGGACTTTTCTGTCCATTTTGTGGGATCTAGCAGCTTGGTAACAATGGAACCAAGCTGAAAGTCATACTGTCTAGCTTTTATGAAAAACATTGTACTCCATCAGGAATTTCCTGACCTTTAAGTTAAAAAAGTACACTCAAAAAGAGTTCAAATAAAGAGTGTAATAATGTTTATGAAAGTTAAGGTTAGTGCTTTTTCAGTCGTTTTTATCTTTTCTTCTGATTTACTTCTTCCAGGGTGGAAAGCATTGGGAGCAATCATATATGTAAACACTGATAGGTAGCCTTATTGCTAGCTTCACATAACACTGTAAGTGGGTTAAAGGTAAACAGCTGACTATGGGAAACACAGTTTGATTTCTTGCCAGAGTAAGGTGATAAGATCAGTCTGACTTAGTGTGTACTGTGTATGCAAAGTATGGAGTTGGATCCAAGAAGTAATTCGCTTAGCTAGCATAAACACTGAAAACAGAAGGAAACAGTCAGAGCGACTCTACCCCGACTACAAAGATGTACCAGTGTATGTAAAGCTCAGAGCAGACACAGCGTACGGGAAGCAATACGTTAGATATGTTACTAATTACGTTTTTTGGCATCATTAGGTAAACCTTGGGATCTGTTTTTTCCTGCAGAGCTGCTTTAATTCTTTGTGGTTCAGATTCAAAAAGGTGCTGGAAACATTCCTCTGAGATTTTGGTCCATGTTGACATGACAGCATCACACATTTGCTGCAGATTTGTCGGCTGCACATCTACTATTCAACCACAACTCAAAGAAGCTCTATTGGACTGAGATCCTGAGACTCTGAAGGCCATTTGACTACAGTGAACAGTCTGATTTGTCTAACAGTTGAAAGCAGTACACTGTGGTCGTAAAGGGATGGACATGGTCAGCAACAACACTCAGGTAGGCTGTGGCGTTTAAATGATGCTCAGTTTGTACTGAGGTGCCCAAAGTTTGTCCACAAAATATCCCCCACACCGTTACACCTTGTTCATGTTTTTTGCGCTAAATTCTGACCCTAGCATCTGAATGTCAGAACCAAAACTGAGAGTCATCAGACCAGGAAAAGTTCCAATCACCCAATTTTGGTGACCCCTTGTGAACTGCAGCCTCAATTTCCTGTTTTTCACTGACAGTTATGACATCCAGTGTGGTTTTCTGTAGTTGTAGACTATCTGCTTTTGGGTGTGAAGCATTGTGCATTCAGAGATGCTCTTCTGCATACTTTAGTGGTAATGAGTGGTTATTTGAGTAACTGTTGACTTCCCATCTGCTCAAAGCAGTCTAACCATTATCCTCTGACATCAACTAGACATTTTCACACAGTGAACTGTTGCTCACTGGATATTTTCTCTTTTTCTGATCATCCAAGTATTTCAGCAATTTCTGAAATGCTCAGACCGGCTTATCTGGTACCAACAAACAGGCATTCAAAGGCACCTTTCTTCTGCCCTGAGTTCTGTTTTAATTTAAAATATTTTAGAGATGACCTGACGGCGGTGCATTTGGGATCACAAAAATTAAACAGTCTGTGTGCGGTCTGATTGCATCCGTATGAGAAAAGCACAAGTAACAGAACTCCCGGCGGAACGAGTGGACGTCACATGTCTCTCAATCCAGGAAGCGCCCTCGCCCGAACCAATCAGTGTTTCTCGCAGTGAACCTGCCTCCTGCTCAGGAGAATCTGTGCACGACACGACAGCTTCAGATGATGCCCTGACCTGATTCGACATCGTCTGGAGTTCATGCGCGAAAACAGTTTATGATGACAAACACTTGCAGTGACTCTTGACACACATTTGTGCTTCTTTTTTTTTTCTGTCTCGAACAGGCTAATGAAACTGTCACGCAGACTTTTGACAAGTCTACAACTGTCTGCATTACACTCATCTCACACCTCAGCTTAAAAGAAAAAAACCTCAAACATTGTCACACAATAAAACACGACAAGGTTTTTTTTTTATTCCTCAGAAAGATGCCGTTGATGGCTGTGGAAAGTGCACAGCCATATAGGTATTGAAAATTCAACTTAGCTTAATCTGTTTTGTTCAGCATCTTCACTCTGAGTCATGGTTAGGGGAAGTTGCTGCTCTCTTTATGCATATGTACCGGCTATGAAAACTAGTGCTGCTCTCACTCTAAATGATTTGTAAATTACATTGGTGTTTGCCTGGGGGCTTCCCCTGGTAAGCTTTCAATTTTTCAAGCATCCACTGAATATTTTGTACCCCTAACCTGAAACACATTATGTGTTCCACCCAATCACACCTGACTCAAGACTCTTCTTTTGAATTACGCATACCAGTAATGTACATTCATATATCACCTGGTCTCTCCTTAAAAACGACAACTATGAGAAGCCCTATTATCTGGTAATAATAATTAACACAGAGGCAGCTGATCTTTAAGAGGATGTGCGCACTGACTCATCCTCTTTAAATCATCCTCTGCTCTTTCCACGCTCGCAGCAAGGAGGCCACATGCGAATTACCTTAGCGTTTACACAGATGCTGACATTTAGACAGGGCATGAGAAAGGAGAAAAGCGGCGATCAGGTTGCAGGCAGCGAGCAATCACTGTGAAATCCAAGGGAGCTGAGCGTGTTGTTGAGGGCTGGTTTGTCGGCTCAGGCGAGGACGGGACTTCTCACGCGTGTGTTTACCTGCTGGGTTTACGTTAGTGGGTTTCCCTGCCGCTCTTCGCCCACCCTCCTGAGAAAGGGTCAGTTGGCACGGGTGTGTGAACACTGGTTAGGCAAACTAACATAAGCCAGAGCTGCTTTCTCAGAACTGCTTTACAGCTGACAGAATGTGAAAGCAGAATAAAAACAAACACCCCCCTTTCACTTTAAGCCTTGTTTCGGGAGGGGGACGCATTTAGCAGACAAACTGCTGTTAATCTTAAAGGCTTGAGGTTTAACATTTAAATTGCACAAGACTACAAGGAAATTGCATCACTGCATTTTCAGACGGAAGTCAGCGTGTCTTTTTAAAAAAAAAAAAAAAACTTGTCGCTTTAAATATCACAACTTGAATGAAGCCCTCGCACGTTCATCAGCTCTGACACTTCTAGGAATGATGGTGTCGCGCGTTCACAGAATGCAGACCATATTCTTCGTAGCGCGGACCTAAAATAAAACTGCAGTTTCCCCTTTGTGCATTTAAATCAGCATACTTTGGTCCAGCCTTGATATGACGGGGTAAGAAGTTAACATACAGTATTAACCGTAATAAATGGAAAAAAGGTGCATGAAATATTCATCAGCAAAACACACAGACTAATTTGGACAAGAATAATTTAAGAGGCAGTTGTGGAGATATTTTTTTAAGCTCCCTCAAGACCAAAGCGCTCTGTGGGTGTTGTCAGCTTTTTCTGAGGTATAATTGAGGAAAGCTTGCAGTACTAGACACCACTCACCTTTCCAAGTTAAATTCCCCCAGGCCGCCTTAATGCGCCCATCTCCCGTCTTCGCCAAGTATCAGTTATCAGAATTGCAAATATTGGGCAGACTACATCCTTAATCAGAATTATTAATGACCAAGCTGTTTGAAGTTTACCCAGGGAGGCTTCACTTCACAGACGAGCACCACAGTATTTAGCTCTGTGGGCAGGTTAAGGCCGCATGTTTCTGACTTGGTACAACTGTAATTTAAAAGCAAATTATGCACCAATAAAACACTGAGGAGTCGCAGCCAGTTATGCGCCATCCACATCTGTAATTGCATGAACATCGAGAGTAATGTATGTGTATGTATGTGTATTCAGTGTGATAACTAGAGTCATTCATTCATTCACTACCTTTCTTTATAGCAGATTTAATCTTTTGCGTTTTATGTCACCGATAAGGGGGGCAGTGACTGCGCCCTAAAGTTACTGATAATCTAAGATGAACATTTCCCATTTGCGAGTCAGATTAAATATGGTTAAGTGCTGAAACTTCTTCTTTGTTGCTGTTATTGGCTCAGTCTTTATTAGTAATATACCTTGAGTGCGTTTGTGTCTGCACGCATGCACAAACCAAGCAACATTTTTAAGTTGCTTCACAAGTGTTTGCTTATGTTGTTTTGTTCATAATTCATTATATAAATATGTATATATATAAGTTTTATATTCATATACCTCGTAGTCAGTCTGCCGATGAAAGCTCTCAGATGTAGTTTTTCTAACCTCGCTTTCATCTGACGTCCACTTTAAGGCCCTAAAATACAGTTACTTTTGGAAGTGATGCTGACACCCAAATATTCTGCCTACCTCAATCTTTTTAATCTAATAAATAAATGCATAAAATTAAAAAATAGAAAAGCATAAATCATCATACCTGTTGCGATTCCATCCATTATGTCACTGCTTGCCGACTGCAATTACTTCCGTTCGCTGATGATATTGCTCTAATAAGCAGTGACTCACAAACAGCATTCCCCATAAGTATGGCCTCCCTATACTTATGTGTGACTTTCAGTAAAACATGACTATGACTTTATACGTCTTACTTTTGCCTATGCAATTTATTCTAGGTAGTATTTTCAGAAATCCCTTCTTGTTTCCGTTGGTAAATATATGTTTAGGGATCTGTCACATGGATTTCAGTCTCTCCAGCTAAACCAAAGCATGATTCAGAGGTTTCTCATCCTTTTAGCATAGAGTTGGTGCTGAAATCTTGAAAGAAAAACAGTTGCTGATCAACTTGACGTGTCTTAAAAAAGCTAAGTGCCATTTAAACAATATGTCTCAGTTTTTCCAGATTCAGTCTTTCTCATTAAAAAGAAACTCTACCATCGTAAATTAAAGAAATGTGTAGGCAGGTTTCACTGTCACAGTTCAGTGTTACAGTTATAACCTTAGTCAGTAACAAGGCTGTAAAAGTGACAGCGATTCAGATGTCTGGCTCAAATTGCTCTCATGATGTGATCTATTGGTGCAAAATACAGTGGGAAGAAAAACGACACCCACGTTCACTGCAATTTTGACTTCTTTGCAAAACTATTGATTTCGAATGGATTAGATCCTCCAGCGGGCTGGTTCTGGCTAGCATGGCTCTGTGTTTGATCTCTGTGGAACAGATGGAGTCAGGCTCCGCAGCAACATAGCAGCTGTTAACAGTATTTCTCATCATGCTAATGAAATAGCCAGATGTGTTTAAAGTACACATACTTGGTCTTTGGAGGATATTTGTACCAGCAATTTTTGTGCTATGTTAGTATAACATGAGAATACAATTTTTTTCTTTTAAACACTGCCTCCACACCTAAACAGAAAAATGAAATCTCAGGCATTAAAGTGGAATTGGCAGGAGGAGGAACCCTAAGATCGGTTTTAGTCGCCCAGCAGGGGGAAAAGAATCATCTGTAATCAGCTGACCTGTGAGACTGCTGCTGCTGCTCTGAGGTTTACTGCTCTTTGCGGAGTTACGCAACAAAATTCAACAAGATGTTACGCAACATTTCATGAGTTATACTGGCTGATTTCCATCACCCTAAACTGACAGTATACTTTTTTCTTTTACCGTCTTTCTACCAGTCAGTATAAAGTTAGTATAAATGTGGAATTCAATGAATAAATTTATCATTAACTTTGTTCAAACTGATCTCTGCTACAGTTGATATAACCAAACTCTGACCGTGCTGCTCTGCACCAGTGTAACACAGTTATTGACTGTAAATTCACTACAGTGTGATCAGCTTTGTGTCGCACTAAACCCTTAAGTACTTTCATAGAACCTTTTAATAAGACAAACTTAGTAAATCTCAGTTTGTCTTGCAGGATGTTTCAGAATATGAAAAAAACATAAAACTTAATATCATACTATATATTACATATTCGATATCTTGTCCAAATATAAGATGTGAGCTTTAATTTTCTAGTTCATTAAATGCCCATCAGCAGTCCTTACCTTTAAATATAACCTCTCTTCTTCATCATCTCCTGTCCTGTCTTTCTTACATCTTTTCTCTTCCTGGGAAATCCAGGAGCTGTACCTTTAGCTAGCAACACACTGTGCAGCAAACTGCAACCGAAAGGTTTACGTGTTTGCTGATAGTTGTTGAGCTGATAGAAACATTGCACTTGAAATTACCTGACACTCAAAATTGTTACTCTTTTTCCACTCACTCCTCTTCTGTAGCGCTAGCTAGATACTGAAGTACCGTGACCGGAACATCTGCACCAAAAACACTGCTCCAGATTATTCCGGCCCACTTTAAACCCCAGTATACTGCTATTAATGACACATACAACAATATATTGTTGCCTCTTTCTTCTCTTTGAATGTACCCGCTGATGGATCCATCTCATTGGATGTTGCACGCATCAGTTGTGACATAACCACAGCCTCATTACTGTCGAGACAAGAAGCAGCGTAGCAGATTTTTCCAAATTCCTTCCAAAGTGTAACTTTTCAGGCTGTGACAGCGTCTTCCTGTCTGTATGACCTGGGGATATCTGAGCTCCTACGCTTACCTGGCATCGATTGTACACTTTTTGCTTCAGCCTTGCTACACCTCTTGTGCAGAGTTACAAAAATTGGGAGGTCGAGAAGCAGCAAAGCGTGGTGCATGTTTGCACTTTTTGTACTCCCCTCTTTTTGTGAGGGCAACCATGGGAAGTATGAACAAGGTATAAGTGCAAACAGCTACTGGACAGGTGAGTCAGTGTAGTACTATAAACAGCACGTGCTAGAGTTACTACTCTAATGGGCTTTTTATTTGTGTCACCAATGCCCTATGGAGCGTTTATCAGCAGCACATTAAATCTAATTAAAGGTTTATTTCACTTTAACAGCTTTTTTTTTTTTCAAACCTCTATTTTAAAGTTCTTAAAGTGACATCTTGGTGTCACAATTTGAAAGTTGCATTAGAGAGACCTATAGTGGAAAAGAAATGTCAGGGGCATGAGATCATGTGAGTACTTCAGGTCACGCATGCAAATTGTCTGCAGTTCGCTTCTTGTCAGAGCAGAGTGCTTTAAATCAGACAGGAAGTTGTATTGACAGATGCCGCTGATAAGAAACGAGAGATTCGCCGATTTTAGCATATTCGACAATGACATCACAGGGCTTCCTGATTCAATAACATGCGCACCCACACCAACCCGTGCACTTTCATTAAATTGGGCACGTTCACTTGACTCATGGAGACAAAGAGATAGCAGCAGATATCTCCGCACAGAGATCTGAAGAGCCTTTGAGACCTTGTGATGTTAGAGCGAGAAAACAGTTCCTGCTCTCTCTGACACATGCAGAAACCACAAGTGGATCAAAGCTTGTAATTTTCAGCATCTCCCTTCTAATATAGCGCCTGCTGTTTTTGTGCGTGAGTATAGCTCTGGAGAGGCAGCATAGAATCATGTGTGTCCACAAATGACAGTCCAGCTCCAGAAAAAGCTGAGATCACTGAGTGCATCTCCACGGCGGCTGAAATTAATCCACCGTTTCTCTGTTTACTATCAAGTGATCAGACGCAAAGGGAAAAAGAAAAGGTCACCGAGGGAGAACATTTGATGATTCAACAGACAGTGATGACTCTGGGGGAATAACGCCATTGACCTCATGAAGAAGCTTTTATTATTGAAACTGAATAAATCAATTATCGTCTTTGTGCGCAGTCACGGCCGCAAGACGAAATGTCCCTTTTATACGCCACCACGTTCATAAATGGTCTGATTAGGACGGCCATGGGCGTGAGGATCATGTGCTGCAGTGTGACGGACAGTGAATGGGTTGCTGTGTTAGCTCACGGAGGAGGAGACTCGTGGATGGTGTGTACATGAAGGGCCCTCTGTATCTCTGCCGTGCACACAAGTATGCATGTCATTACTAACTTTCGACCGAAATAGCTCCATCGTGCAGGGTTTTGGGCTTAAGGCCACCTCAGCTGAGCCCTGACCCGTGCTCGCAACAAACGTGACCCACCACGTCATTCGTGGAGCTTTTCCAGTGAGTACAAGCCTCTCCTCTAGAGCCTTTTATGAAGTGACCGTAAATATTTGTTAAGTGACTGGAGACCCAAAATGATCTGCAGTATGAGATGGACAAACAAAAGAGAGAAAAGAACTTCACAAATATCTACCAAAAGATGCACAGCTATTAAAGAAATATACAAAATAAAGAGAAATAAGTACACAGACATAAAGAAAACAAGTGCAATAAGTTGCAAAACTACGACAGAGACATCAAACCGCCACGTGTGGCGACATATGCTTACATATTGCACAACATTCACACAAAATTCTAAAGAAAATAGCAATTTTACCAATAAAGCTAGATTATGTAACAATAGATTGTTAATATTGTGTCTGTGTGTGTAAAGTCAACAAGTATAAGCTCTAAATTTCTGGATACTCCGAAAGCTGCAACAACACCTGACAAAAAATATATTCATTGATTAAAAAAAAAGTGGATCACCACACTTTGAGTTTGTTCATTCAGTTTTTTTCTTTTATTCACTTTGTAGCAAATAAACCATAGATCACAGAGTCACCCTGACTTCTAAGGTTTTACATATGAGGACATAAAAAACTGTAGTGAAATACAACCTCGGGTAAACAGCACAATGTGATTTTTTACACTTTTTTACACTGTCTTTATTTATTTAACAACAATTAAGACAAAATGCAGAATCAGGCTACGTCCACACGTACACGGGTATTTTTGAAAATGGAGATTTTCCGTTTTCGTTTTAAAAAATAATCCCGTCCACACGTAAACGCAAAAATGAAGGAAAACGCTGCTATGAACATGCCAAAGCAACAGGTGGCGATATATTCCTAACCGTGTAGAAATGTTGGCCAATCAGAAGTCTAGAAGCCTCGGTGGGAAATAGTAAACAAGGATGGGGCATAGAAGCAGAACCGAGTCGTATGTGTGGACGGACAGTAACTTTTAAACACTGCACAGAGTACAATTAACAGTAACAGTATTGTAGAAATTCATTTCACCGAAACAATAACGTGGCGCACAGTGTGACGTCAAAAAAGGCGCACACCTTTGACGCTGCGTTTTTCTCGTCCACACGTAAATGCAAAAACTGAGTTTTCAAAAATATCCACCCTGGCCGGAGTTTTTAAAAATCTCTGTTTTCAGTGACCAAAAACGCCGTTTACGTGTTGACGAAAGGTGCAAACGCATAGAAAAATCTGCGTTTTCAAAAATACCCGGGTACGTGTGGACGTAGCCTCAGTCTTGTGAAAAACTTACTACTTCTATATGAGTTAAGAGGGTAAGTAGCAGCCAGGTGCTTCTAATCAAATGCACCTGATTAACTGATCGTCAGCAAGCATGAGCACCTCTATAAAAGCAGACGTTTTTGGGAGTTTGCTGGTCTGGAAGGTTCAGGAGAGTGTTAACATGATCTTCCCATGTGCGGACTTCAAATTCGTCCCAAGCGCAAATGCTGAAAGAAAGATGCTCAGAGAAACTGAAAAAGAAACCCCACAAGCCACATCTCAGACTCTACAGGTCTCAGCATGTTAAAGTTCATGACAGTACAACTAGAAAACGACTGAACAAGTATGGTTTGCGTGGAAGGGTTTGCAGAAGAATCTGGCAGCATCGCTTATGTTTGCATCTGAACAAACTACAGGACTTCTGGAACACTGATAATAAACGAAACCAAAGTGGAAATGTTTTGCCATAATGCACTGCAGCACCTTTGGAGAAAACAGCATATCAGCACAAAACACTCATACCAAATGTTAAGCACAGTGGTGGAGGGGCGATGATATGATCTTGTTTTGCAGCCACAGGACCTGGCCACCTTGCAGTCGGAGAGCCGACCACGAGCTCCTCTGTATATAAAAGTACTCGAGAGTCAAATGTGAGGCACCTATCTGATAGCTGAAGCTTGGCTGAAACTGGGTCATGCAATCGGACAATTATCTGAAGCACAACAGCAAAGCTACAACAGAACAGCTGAATAAGAAACGTCTCAAGGTGCTGCAATGGTGCTGTCAAGGTCCAGACCTCAACCCCACTGAAATGCTGTGGCAGAATCGTGCATCATTAAACAAATGTAGATAAAAGTCTCACAAAAAACAATCGCTTCAAGTTATTACTGCTAAATGTAGTTCTTCAAGATATGAAATCTTTTTTTTCTCACCCTACTTCTGCATTTTGGCTTTTGCTTTTTTTCTTAATAAATAAACAACACATATGTTACGTTTTGTTGTTCTTCTGCGATTGTGTTTGGATACTTTTAGCATGCAAGGGCAAGATAATATTTTATAATGTCCCCATAAATAAATCCTTAGAACTGAAAGCAGTTGCACATGACTGTGTTGTAAATACACAGTCGGCAGTTACAAGCGGGTGTTTGCAGACCTTTACAAACTCTTGTACCTGGCTGATCGAAAGGAAGCCCCAACAAGAGTCCGTTGAAAGTAAGGTTATTATAGTTAACTAAAACTAGCTAAAAGCACTTTAGCTAACTAAATTAAAAATGAGACTTTTAGAAAAAATATCAACTAAATGAAACAATTTTATGAACTTGGTAAATGAAATAAATTTAGAGGTGGGCAGATCCAAATATCGATAGTATCGATACCAACGCTGATATTGGTGTCAGATCGATACTAGCTCCACAGGGTTTCTGTCCACTCACGATCTAGCCCACTGAACTTTTTTTTGAGAAATGAAAAAATGATTCAAAGTGCTTTCAAGACAGATCTCCAACAAACCCAGTTTCAAAATACACGAAAAGCTGAAAAATCACAGTGATTTAGTAGTCATTAAATGATTTTCCCAAATCCTCCCTCTTGCACATGCCGTCCATTCAATAATAAGTAAAAAGACCAAAACTGACACTGAAACTAATAAAAAAAACTAAACTGAAACAATAAAACCGCTCTGGAAATTAACTGAAACTAAACTGAAATAAAAAGTCAAAATGAAATACAAATAAAAACTGAGAAAAAGGGAAATCCAGCTCTTGTTGTAATAACAGCAGAAGTGGGTATGCAGCTCATTCAGGAAAAAAATGGCAAAAGATGTTGGCTGTGCCCAGTTAGCTGTGTCTGAAATTTAGAGGAAGTATTAACTACATGGAATGGCTATAAAAACAAAACATGCACATAGACAGACAGTCGTGATAATGATGATGATAATTCTGGTATCATCAAGAGGAATCAAAACTTAATTAACATGAGTCCAGAAAATTGCCAGGCCTTTGATGTCCCATGGTATTTGGGGGAAAATCGGATGTTCGATTTTTTTTACAGTTATCCTTTCTCACATGTACCTCACAGCAGTCCACAGAGGTTCAGACCACTGGAAACACTCCCCGTGATTTAGAGCGTGCAGGAAGGAGCACTGCTATGGACGCCCCCTCAATATGGTGTATTAGTGAGCTCTTTTCACACATTGCTGAATTCAGCATCACACAGACCTAAGCGGTTAAAGATCATTTATCTTGCCTTAGCTAGTCATTTGCATCAGATGTTTTTCTGGTAATGTCTTGAAGAGAAAGGCCTTCAGTGCATTTGTGGAAAATGACGATAGAAACACAATCTTCAGTTCTAATTCTAATTCAGTTCTATCTATATAGCACCAAATTGCAACAGCAGTCACCTCAAGGTGCTTTATAGTGTAAAAACCCTACAATAATAGAAACCACAACAATCAGACAAGCCCATATGAGCAAGCACTTGGTGACAGTGGGAAAGAAAAACTCCCTTTTAACAGGAAGAACCAGGCTCAGGTAGGGGAGGGAAATATGACAAAAGATACGCTGCAGAAGAGAGTCAGAGATTAATAATAAGTAATGATTAAATGCAGAGTGGTGAATAAATACATGTTGCGTGGGGGGAAAAAGATGAGTGAAGAAGAAACACTCAGTGCATCATGGGAAGTCCCCAGCAGCCTTGATCTATTGCAGCGTAACAAAGGGAGAATTCTGGGTCACCTGATCCAGAAATAAATATATTCTTTATCAAAGAGGAAAGTTTAAAGGCTAATCTTAAAAGTAAAGAGGGTGTCTGTCTCCTGAATCCAAACTGGGAGCTGGTTCCACTGAAGAGGGGCCTGAAAGCTGAAGGCTCTTCCTCCCATTCTACTTTTAAATACTCCAAGAACCACAAGACTTGTAAAGAAACTCATTAGACATGCATGCATATATTCACCAATCATCTTTGCCCTACCAAAGGCAAACATGCTGGAAAATAAAGTTTATAACATTTAAATCACATGTACGCAGATCTTTAAAGCAGAGTATTTTTAGGCCAACAGTTTTAATAAGTTCAACCATAGCTGACATTGAGATTCGTCCACACCCAAGCTTCCGGCTCCCCGGAGCATCCTGCTTTAAGGTTCATTTGCTGGGTCATAAATCTGTCCAGGCGCCCAGAGGGGAGCTGGTTGAGCTGCTTCCATGAGAAGGCTGCTACACCGGAGCATCACCCAATGAACTCTGTTACCTCTGATTCCTGCCCTGTGACAGAGACCCACAGCTGTTGCACGAACGTTGCAATCCTTCACTGTCAAAACATGGCACCCACCCAAAGTCCTGTTCAGTAGTAGCTGCTTACTACTCGGGAGGACTGCCAGGGATCCGCAAAAAGATACTCTATGTATGACAGTTGTATCATATGACACTAATCCCTTCTCAGCTGTATTATGAGTGTGTGCGTACTGTAAGTGTGTGTGGCTTTTCCTACTTATGTGGCTTGAAATAAAACGTGAATTTAACAGGCCTGAATTAGATTTCCAATTGGCTCATAAAGTAAAAAGGCCTGAAAGACTGCTAGGAAAGAGGAAGGCACACAATGGAGAACAAAGTGGTTGGAAGGAGCGTGCAGGACTTGGTTTGAGTATGGAGTGAGTGGCCTGAGTGGTGAGGGTTTACTCAGACCATGGCTCAGATTGATGCAGTGAGTGGGCAGGGGTGGGGTGTGGGGTGGGCAGTGTTTTTTAACAGTCTGAATGACCCAGGGGAAGAAGCTGTTGTGGGACCTAACTGACCTGAGGCGTCAAACAGGCGGTGGGGTGGGTGCAAGGGGTCATCTGTGATGGTCCTGGTGTTTTGGAGACAGGAGGATCTGGGGATGGCCTCCAGGGGTGGCAGAGGGCAGCCAATGGTTTTTTTGGACAGTGTTAGTTACACTCTGCGCAAACACCCAGGCTGTAGGAGAGCACCCTCTCCACTGAGGAGCAGTAGGCCAGCAGCAGCTTCTGGTCCAGGTTATTCTTTCTCAGGGCTTTTGTGTTGTGGATCCAAGTGAGATCAGCAGAGATGGTGCACTGCAGGGACCAGAGGCATCTCAGTGCAAAGATCACGTATTTATGGTCGCTAATCTGGTTCATTTATCTTTGGGCACACTCATTTGCAGGCTGCTGACACAGTTCCTAGATATGTGAGGCACCCATTTGGGGTTATTTACCGTGACTGATGAAGACAAACCTCTGCAGGCAGGTGTTGAAATATCACCTGGAGAGTAGCCGTCTACTCTTGCAAAATATATCTGCGGCTGATTATTCTTGAACATATTTCTATATATCTGTTTATCACCTCCTTCCTGCTCCAGGTGTAAGTGGACCTAATCATCAGAAGGTTTCCCAGTCTGTGTGTGTGTGTGTGTGTGTGTGTGTGTGTGTGTGTGTGTGTGTGTGTGTGTGTGTGTGTGTGTGTGTGTGATGCTGGAGGCACTTGGCAGGGCACTGGGGCCAGAAAAAAGGGATGACCCGCGGCTTCACGTGTAATCGCTCCATGTGATGTACTTGTTATTGACACTGAGCATTCAACAGGGCTCCTGCGGGACCCTTGAACTTGAGGAGCAGTCCCTGGGAGCAGCACTGGAGGGCTGAAGAGTTCAGAGCAGTTAATGTTCAACCCTTTTGATCTCTGCCGAGAAGTTGCATTCCCTGAATTCCTCGCCAGCGTTTCCAGCGGTAGAGAGACTATGAATGGCTCTACTGAAGACATTTAACACTCTCCCATGCACTGCCTCATTTGGGAAGCAGGGTAAAGCAAAGCTCACAGGTTACTAAACTTTGCAGCTCACTGTCAGCTTCTGTTTTTTGTTTTTTTCTTTACTCCTGAAAAAATTAAATTCTTCTGAAATTACTATCTTTACCATTTATTGCAGATGCACTGAATGTGACAAAAGTGAGCAAATGATGAAAGAGACGTGCATGATGACTATGTCATAATATCAGGGGAACCTTGCTTAATCATTGGCAAATCAATGAGCTCATGCTGTTTATGTGTTTTTCTTTTTCATTTTTTTTAGGAATTCATTTACCCTTCCTGTAATGTGGGTGTCCACCAGATGTGGTCAGAGTGACCCGGTGCTTTGGGTTCTGGGTAAATTATGCAATGAATGAAACAGGGCTGTTATCTAAGAACTTTCATCCAGAACTACGCAATCATGTTCCCACCGCGTCTGGACGTTTACCACCCACTGAGAGTTACAGCCTCACACATCAAAGCAGTAAAACCTCTTTAATGACAATAAAGTGATCATGCCGGTAAAGGGGGAATGCGTTTAGTAATTTACTTAAAATGCCTACACGTGGATGCCAGACTTCCTTTTAAGAGATAAAGCTCAGCAGATGTGACACCAGAAACGACCAATTTATGGCCAATATGAATAATATGTGGCCCGGCAAAGAATCTCTCCGAGCGCTGCCGTAAAAAGCTGATTGATTGTGTGAGATGTGTTCTATTGTTCGAGCGCTGGGTTTAGGAGGTTTAGCGCGTGGGTGATTAACTAATGGAGGGATATAATCCCAGGTAAGAGTCACACACTGGGGCCCAAAGCACAATGAACAGCCTTCACTTAACCTCAATCAAAATGCTGAGATTGCAAACATGGGGCCTCAGTCACCTGGCAGATGTCATTTTTGAGGGCCGTCTGCGCTTTAGAGGACTGAGCTGGATGAGAGACTGCTTACAAGCCAAGGTGAGCCAGCGCAGCTTAATACAGAGTAGAGATGGCACGATACCACTTTTTTATGTCCGATACCGATACCAATATCATAAATTTGGATATCTGCCGATACCGATATGAATCCGATATGGTGTTTTTTAATCAACAAAACTGTTTTTTAAATATCTTGCTGCATTTTGTATAAGTTCATACTCAAGTTTAAAACAACAACTACACTAAAGCTATTCTGTTATACCTGTATGCAAAAAAAAATATTTCATAGTACAGCAATACTGATCAATCTAATAAACTTAAACCTACACCATCCTCCCTATTCTGGTATTTTAAAGAGTACTTAGCATAAATATTAAGCAACCTAACTAATAGGGTTCCAAGTCCCAGCAACAACAAAAATAAATAAATAAAAAATAGGGAACCACCCCTCACGCTCCACCTCATGATGCTTAATCGCCGTAATCAACCTTAATTTGATGCAGTGTGAAAAAAAAATGCACAGAAATCAATTATTTTTCAAGAAATATTAAATAGATTCAACATCTTTCTTCAACAAAATTGCAGACTGCACAGATGGTACCTTCCCAAAGGAAAAAGTAGTATAGCTTACTAGGGTATATTAGACTTAATAGTTACTATATACAGTAATGGACTTCTATTCATTTTGCATCAAATTAAAACTTTGGCTGTCAGATAATTATTTATTAAAAGCTAGACATTTTAAATGAGAATAAGAAAGAAAAGTATGTCTTTGTGCCCCCTTTTCCCTGTTAATGCCCTATCGGCCCCCCTGGCTAAACTTTGCTAGATCCGCCCCTGCACAGTTACCAGCCGTCAGCTACGTAGAAAAAGATCCTCGAGTAGAAACTAATATTAAATACATTCTAACAATAGCTGATCAAGCTTAAACGTGCTGCTGTTGTTCAGCCGCTGGTTTCCTCTTTCTGGTGCAAAGTGGGCCAAAAGCAAACAAGAGACATGGACTCGAGACAGAAAAGCCGATCAGCTGATCGTTAAGCAGTTTCATGATTGAAGTAGCAGCAAGAAGAGGCAGTCGCTTGTTAAGCTTAACGCAGGAATGCTTTACAAACATTCAGAGATGGACTTACACACTTGCTTTACTTCTCTCGGGATAACTTTGTCGGAGATGAAATACCGGGTTGCTAGCGAAGCTCCAAATGCTATCCAGACCACCGACAGGTCCCCATGCCACAGCCTCTCTATCACGTGATGCATACTGCTCCGACGTGCTAACCTGAGGTGAGTTACGGTGTGTTGCAAGTTTTGTGAGGTGCTTTCGTGATATTTAATGGATCGGATTACATTTTTTATTTTTCTCCGATATCCGATCCAGTAATTTAGGTCAGTATCGGACCGATACCGATACGTAATATCGGATCGGTCCATCTCTAATACAGAGATCCTCATTGTCTTTGACACTGACGGCAGCAGAGAGCTGCAGGCCATTTGGCCAACCTTTGTTTCCAGTCAGCAGTTTGCTGCTTTATTAACCCTTGAAAAATTACAAATAAATCCTCTTCAGTCAGCTTTATATGGGGCTTATGTTTGAGAGTTTCTACAGACTCTGTATCCCTTATTTTGGTCATTTTTTGGTGTTTGTTGAGACATTAAAGATCAGAGGCTGTGTTGAGGTTGTGCTGACTTCTTGACATTTACATTTAACATTAATGTTTACTTCCCAATGAGCAAACAGGTCTCTGCAACATAGGGGTTACCACCACCCACTCAGCACATATAGGCTGTGATGGCAATGCATTGCTGTGTTGTGCTGGACAGCGTGCAGTTTAACGACTGCTTCTCTGTATAATGCCAAATTCGCTGTGACAGACGAATGGGAAAGCCGCAGTCACACAAGCCTACACAGGTCAGCGACCCTTGTGTATTTTAAAATGTGGATTCCCCAACGGACTGACAAAAAAAACCTCCTTGTGATTGCTTTGGTCACTAGCACGTTGCTGCGGTCACCTGTAGTTTACATGTGATGGACTTGTCCACAAACACTGTGTGCTACTCGCTGAGCTCTGGAGAAACTGAAAAGTGAAATATAAACCAGAAACAGCGACCATTTGCCTTATGAAACATGATGGTTGTAGCTCTAATCTGCAAACAAACATGAAAAACTACAGGCAACCATGGGAACCTGCTACTAACTAAATCAATCACTGGGAGGGGTTTTTAGTGTAGCAGCTTATTTTCAACTGCTTTCACCTGGTGAGAGGCAGCAACCTCCAGCAACCACTGCCAACTAGTCTGGGAGTACATATGTTTCCCTAGCAACCAAAACCTCAATGTGTACATGACGATATGTTAGAAATATGTGAGACAAATGTCGTTACTGTGACAACACCTAATGTTTTGAAGGCATTTTTGGATGTTTGGTGTTGGTGGGAAAGGACTATATTGAACAGATCACAGTGCTCAGCTTTTAGCTAACATTAGCTAGCAAGATGTATACATAGCATTAGCAGATACCTGATAATTACCTGAAATGACTGCTTGTATAAGTTGTTAGCACAATTAACACGACAGCAAGCCATTTTATTTGGTAGATGAATCAATTAAAACAGGCACCAACACAGCAAACAGTCTTTGCGTTACTGTCGCTAACTCAGATTAGCGGCGGTAACTAAAGTCTAGTCTGCACCTAAATGTCACTCAAAGCAGTCCAGTGTCTAATATTGCATAACTTTAAGTTTTAATACAATTCAAAAAGGGGAAATTAGCTACAGAAACCACATCAGTTTCTGTACCAGGCTGTCAATATGTTAAAAGCTCACCATTTTATAAAAGGAGTTTATGGAGCCATTTAAGGAACTGGAATGTGCCAGAACATGACCTTGAGCACCCATTGGAGTGTTTCTTGCAGCAGAGTGTGAAATGCTGGGATAAGAGACAGCGCTTCCAAGTCTGAGGCCATGGTGAGTATGGTGGATCTAAGAGTCCCTCTGGGTTGGGTTTGGACCGGGCTATTGCTGTGGCGTCAGCAGAAATGCAGGTGTTATAATGGACTGCTGTGGTTAAGAGAGAGCTGAGTCAAAAGGCAAACTTTTTAATTTAACAGTCCGACTACGTTGCAGCGTAGGACGTGGGGTCAGGATACTGATTGAAAGAGTCAGAAAAAGGTTGCGGCCAAGTTCAGTTTCGGTAGAGAAAGGATCGAGGGCTCAGACATCCAAAGGGAGCTCAGAGCAGAGCCATTGCTCCCTTGTGTTAAAAGTAGTTTGCTGAGACGGTTCAGGCATCTGGTTTTCTGGGTGCCCCCATTTGGAGGTTTTCCATTAATGCCAACTGTTTGGAAAGGTCACATTGAGCCGGGGAGAAGGACATCTGGAAAATCCTACTTAGTTTGGATAAGTTTAAGATAATGGACAGAAGAATTTTTGGTACTACTGTGGTGGCTTCATTTTTTATCCTCAAACTGCCACTTGATAAAAAATAAAATTACAGCAATCATCTTGTGTTGGTTTCCAAATAGTTTCAATAGAAAGTGATCCTTCATTTTATTTGAATGACTTTCAGAGGATTGAATGGGTGAAATGCTGCCTGTAATTCTCTAGTAAAGAAGCAGGGATTAGTGAAAAAGACTTCCATCCACTGGAAACATGTTTTTCCCTATTAAATTTAAAAGTGGGAAATCTCACGCTCACAAATCTGATGCAGTTGTTTGTCTACACAGTGACAGGAAAGTTCTTGCAGAAGCATCAGCTTTCAGATGTTGAAAGCAGGAGTGCTGAGTTCTGAGTGTGCAGGTTTAACTTTCAGTCTTTGATCTCTGCCTGGGAGCTAGGAGCTCACAAGAGTTGATGTATCCTCTCTCCTTTAGTTCCTCCTTTCCCCCCCTTCCTTGTAAATCACCTCATGACCTCATAAGCCGTTTTCATACACGCACCGCAGCCCTGAACTTTTCTAGAGAATTACCCGAGGGGGTGGTGCAGGTAACAAAAGCAAATGCTCGACACAATGGAATCAGACATCAAACAGCAGATACCGCTTTAGATCCCTATACAAATGTATAGGGATGTCTGATGTCTGATTGATAATTGTCCACTGAATTCACAGCAAGCACGCTCTATCCAGACACCTTCTTCACCCAAACTCCTGTCGTGTTCTGCATGTAAGAAAAGGACAACTGTGGATGATGTCGTGAGGTTCTTCTCCCCACTTTTTCTCCTGACTGTGGGATAATTCTGTGACCTTTTGAGTGGGATTAAACTCCAGGTTGTAAAAACATGTTTTAACAGACTGAAATGGCTTTTGCTTCTTTTTTAGAGGGGTGGAAAAGTTGGCCAACAAGCCCCAGACATGTGACCCTATAATGATGGAAAAGCTTTACTGTTTTTACGGTGTAAGGGCATCCTATTAGCAGGAGTATCTCTGTGTCAAGGGGCAAATGGTTTGATGGCTTTATGTTGCACCACCATATGGTCTTTTAGTTTCTGTGGCCTCAACATTGGTTGTTCTGCCACTCAAACACTCGAAGAATGAAACAAGCATCTGAGCATGTGCGTCCTGTCTCCTGAGGCCAAAATGTTTTAAAACCTGAGAACCGGTTGCAGGATCGAGATCTGCAGCACCATTCAGGCTGACAGGAGAGGGCGTGGAGGGCTCGGAGGTTTTTTTTTTACTGCGACTGAGGCCCCTGTGGCTTTATACAACGTCAGATGATTGGTGATATAGTCATCTTACTGTCTACTTTAAACAAAACTGTTTGTATTGAGAGAAGCAGCTTCAAATTTACACATCAAACACACTGAGACACTTTGGTCTTTATTTTTATGAATCTATGGTAGCATCTAGGAACTTTATGACCCCCTGCAACACACACTGGTGTAGCAGTCGGGGACCATGTTGACGGTGAGTTACGCTCCGTAAAATGTGGCCCTCATCACATGCACATGCATTTTTAAAAGCTGCAGTTTGTGACACTCTGGTTTGGGTTTAAAAAATGCTTTAATTTTTCCCTTCAGTGGCCTTGGGAGGAGGCGAAACAGAGTTTATCTTATAACTGCAGTGCAATTCATGACAAGGAGCCGGCTCGCGTCGTTCACGTCAAAGAGCCGGTATGGGCTCAAAATGTGGTCATAAATATTTTGTACTTGTAAAAAAGATTTGTATGTGTAAAAAAGATTTGTGTGTGTGTAAAAAAGATTTGTATGTGTAAAAAGAATTTGTGTGTGCGTAAAAAAGATTTGTATGTGTAAAAAAGATTTGTGTGTGCGTAAAAAAGATTTGTGTGTGCGTAAAAAAGATTTGTATGTGTAAAAAGAATTTGTGTGTGCGTAAAAAAGATTTGTATGTGTAAAAAAGATTTGTGTGTGCGTAAAAAAGATTTGTGTGTGCGTAAAAAAGATTTGTATGTGTAAAAAAGATTTGTGTGTGGACTTAGAAAAAAAAACCCTGCAAGTTACAAGTACGGATTTTTGACCCTATTTTTCTACCCTTCATCTGATTGGTTAATGTCATGTCAATCACAAATGTAACAATCCAATCAGAGAACAGATGGGTTTGGCTGTCGGAGGGGCGCTTTTTTGAACTGCAGGTCCTTGAAGGGTGATACCGTTTGAAGCTGGAGGATCGCTATATAAATATCCGATAGCAGCTAGGTCCCCTAACTTTCAGTAGCTGTTGAAAGGAAAAAGTTGTGGTATATCAGTGGTTAGAAATAACATTATTACTTTAGGATTAGTTTAACACAAAGTCAGGGCTGACCCAGGACCATTGCTGTGAGTCACAGTGCGCAGCATAAAAGTCCTTTCACATCGGATGCAGGATACGCTGCTAATGCTAACTGCTAACTAAAAGCAAAGGATCCAGAATTTGTTACGCTGGCTGCTGGGCTCTATGGGTTTTTGCAGCAGCTCTACCTGTACTAGATGCACCTGCTCCTTGTCTTTTCTATCTCTGACTTTATGTCCTCTACAAGAGTTTGTTTTTTTTGCTAGTTCTTCAAATGTTCAATAAAAACATGTATGCTAATTCATAACGAAGAAAGCTTTGTAATGAAGACTGTCCTTTCCAAAACACTGCCCGCCCCCACCCCGCGGTCCGCAGCGCTGTTGAAAAGGCTGTGGAAGTCCCTGTATTAAACACGTAGACCTGTGACATAAAAATCACCAAACTCGGACGACCACAGACTGTTTTCCTTCGTGGTGATGAAGGAAAACGCTGGGTTGGCATGTAAAAGGGCATTTATTCCCTTCAAAGACCTGCAGTTCAAAAAAAGCGCCCCTCGACAGCCAAACCCATCTGTTCTCTGATTGGATTGTTACATTTGTGATTGACGTGACATTGACCAATCAGATGAAGGGAAGAAAAATAGGGTCAAAAATCCGTACTTGTAACTTGCAGGTTTTTTTTTTCTAAGTCCACACACAAATCTTTTTTACACATACAAATCTTTTTTACGCACACACAAATCTTTTTTACGCACACACAAATCTTTTTTACGCACACACAAATTCTTTTTACACATACAAATCTTTTTTACAAGTACAAAATATTTATGACCACATTTTGAGCCCATAAGCCGGCTCTAAGAGCCATTTCGTTCGCGAACGACCCATCACTACAGTGCAATCATGTTTTATGAGTGCATGTGACGGTTTTATGAACACCTGACTCCCGGAGCTGTGTCGTGCTGCTTGTGCTACTAACCTTTATGTTTGTCAACGTTTTCTATAATTCACACAGTGCCTGAGGAGCTTTTCTTTTTCTGTCATGACACCCTGAAAGAAATAAGGACCAGCTGGCTTATAATGGATTAATTTACTCGATTTACTAACTAATCAAATAAGCTGATTTGATTTGTGCAAAGAGTACAGTGAGATTTATGCAACTGTCTTAAATCTTTTTCAAAACTCAGAAATATAACTAAAAGTCACCTCAGCGGAGACCGCAACAACCCTGACTGGTCAACCCTGATCATTAATTATACTTCTGCGTCAGCTCTGTGTTGTAATTTACACCATAACTGGATCTCAATTTTAACCGGATGCTGCAACTTTCTACGTAACCTGATGTGCACCTCTGGAGAAATGTAACTACACGTCAGGTCGACTTGAAAGGCGTGAAAGGCTGCAGTGTAGGGATGAAAGGAGTTTCCAGTTACTGCATAAGTTAGGACATAGATTTCCTGCAAAAGTCTAAATCAAGCTTTACAGAAGCGCATGGAACGCAAGTGAAAATACAGGCAGTGTCAGCCACTTACAAAGGCTTAATATAAAATAGTTGCAAAGAGAGAGCAGTGACAAAATTGCATGTAACATGTGGAAACTCAGAGTTGTTGCAAAGTTTTATTGAATTGAATTGAATTAAATTGAATTGAATAAGTATTTCTAGGAGTTTGTTTCTGAAAGTGCAAAGCATAGGGGGAGATTATTTAATTTCCATTTCAGTTAAGTTTAATTGCATTTTATTTATACAGCACAAAACAACACAACAACAGTTCCCTCAGTAAGGAAGAGACCCTACAATAATACGGAGAATAAAGAGAAAACCCCAACAGTCATATGACCCCCTTTGAGCAAGCGCTTTGGTGACAGCGGGAAGGAAAAACTCTCTTTAAACAGGAAGAAGTTTCACTTTCTAATTTTGTTCTGTTTAAAATAATAAGAACAAAAGTATGCTAATTCCCAGTTAGCTTTAGCTTTGCTATTATCAAATAAAACGGATGTGAGAGCAGTGGCAGTCTTCTCACCTACCTCTTAGCACAAAGCAAATAAATATTTTTCAATGACGACGAGGATGATGAAGATCTGCCAGATGGGATGAAAAGAGGAAGACCTCAGAGCAGGTTCATGGATGTAGTTAAGGAAGACATGCAGAGGGTTGGTGTGACAGAGGAGGGTGTGAGGACAGAGTGAGATGGAGGCAGATGAGCCGTTGTGGTGACACTTAAGGTTCGGTCATACTAAAGAAAATATTGGTCGGAGAGCGTGGCACAGGGAACAGTTCTGTCATGGTCTCAGAGTTTTTAGCTTTAATGGTTTTTTGTATTGTTGATTTTGAGATTCTGCTGCCTTTAGCACTTTGCTGTGACTAGAGCAGGGCGATATGGCCAAAAATATTTATCACGATATATATTTGAAAATTTGCGATAACGATATAACGGACGATATAATTGATGCGAGACAAAATACAACTCCACAACATTACTAGCGCAAAAAGACAACCTTCCATTTATTTTCACTTAAACAAGAAGCTGGTTTTTATGTACATTAAAGCTTTATAAAAATGTAACAGTGCAAATGCAAATTCCTTGCTGAAAGTTTAACCAAAAGGCATTTCCAGTAGAAATGGGCTGACATATCCTGAGCATAACCATGTATAATATCCACTGAAGTTAAAAAGAGGTGCTTTGCAACATTAAACTGCAGTGTGCAGTACGCATTTTTCGGACCATAAGGTGCACGGGATTATAAGGCACATTAAGCGAAACAAAGCAGTCAGATAAATCAAACTTTATTAAACTCATTCTTCTTGCTTCCTCCACTTCTGTACCATTGATTCATTAATGTTGAATTCTCTGGCAGCTGCTCTATTCCCATGTTGTTGCAGTATATTAATGACTAACCTCGTATTGTGGATGGATTATCTCAGTTGTTCTCCTGACTGAAGTTTGGTCCGTTTACAGCATCCTGCCATGCGATTGCATTTGTTTCTAACCATGAAGAACCTTCACATTAACTTTTATAAGTGGAAAAGTGTTAGTGTTCGTCCTCCAGCTTCACTGTTTATGTTATGCTAACATAGCTGTGTCGCTAGCGATCACGTAGCACATCATTATATACCAGCTAGCCCAACTTCAGTAACCCTACAAACGTCACTGCTGTTTAGTTTCCTGTCTTCATTTATGTTGGAAGTGATAGCAGAGCTGTACGTTTGATTTTTTTCAGAAATCTCTCAGTCAGAACATGCAATATCATGCTTAGGTAACTAGCGAAACTAGCGAGCTAACTTCCGCTAGCTTCCTGCTAACTTCTAACTCCGTTAAATGTAATAACTTTTGTTTTCATGGATGCCTGGAAGTTAAACTTTATAGTTACACCTGGTAAAGCAGCAATGCTGATCGTTTTATTAAAGATGAAAGAATTTAGACAGTTTTTAACTCTAAGTGATGCTGCAATGTTGTTTGACCTGAAGTATACGGAGTTTAGGACCCAGATTACTCCCAGATTTAAGAGCATCTTAGTCCGACAAATACGACATTAACAAAGGCCGCTTGCATGTTCTGCAAAAAAATGTGCTTTGTTGTGTATCTGACGGACAAACACCAAACCAGTTCCACATCACGGAAGTTGCACCATTTTTACAAACCAATTCTGGTTCATCTGTTTCACTCAACAATCGGCCATGTGCGTATGAAAACAAAGGCACTGCGCATGCGCGTTTTACTCCCATTCTATCGCGATATTTCATTTTCCTATCGTTGCCTAACATTATACCGGTATTACCGTGAACGGTATAATATGGCCCAGCCCTAGCTGTGACCACATACACCAACATCATACCTGCTGCTGTAGCTGTACATCTCTGGAGTGTCCTTTATCTTTTATTAATCCTACTTTTATGCTAAAGTGAGAGAGAAACAGCATTTTAATTATCCTGTATGTTTATTTGTAGCAAATTGACAATAAAAAAAAATATTTGAATCGTTCTTGTTTAAACTTTGTAGTCTTCCCATCAGGCTTGTGTGTTTAACATTTGTATTTGCTAGTTACTTCCTGTTTTATTTTAGTAACAGTTGTCTCCTTATCTCACACCTCCGTCTGATTGTATGATTCTGTGCACCTGTGTTTTCCCTAGCTGTGTCCACGTCCCCTAATTTGCCCTGTAAATATTTACAGCACTGTCTTCCTTTTGTTTCTTCAGAGCATCTGTTAACCTCCATGTTACTGTCTGTGAGTGCTTCCTTGCTGGTGTCTTAGGCTTTATTTATTGGACATTGCATTTTGGACTTGGTTCATCAGTTCATGCACTTGTTATTTTGCATCCAGGTCTACAGTCTAAATAAAGGTCTGTTTTTTGTTCTGTATGCCTGCCTAATGAGTCTGCATGAGTCCTTATTTACCAATTCATGACAAGGTCTGCAACTGTTTACAGTCAGCTGTTGTCATCAGTGAGACTTGGGTGCGACAAGATGGCGATAAATTTGCTGTCAGATGGAATCAGTTTGCAAATGGGTTCAAGTTGGCAATCTGTTCAATACCGTGATCTTATGTATGATAAGCTGGTAAATCAGAAGTTGGCTGTTTGTATAGGAATAAAAGCAGTTGAGTTGAGTTACACCAATCAGGGCACATCTGTCTGTGACAAAAATCTGCACCAATCTGAAAGAGATCGCAGTCGACTGAGCTGGACAGTGATTGTTTGGAGACAGGTTGCCTCCCACCAGGCTTAAACTAAACTTCAATCTAAAGTTGGTTGACGCGTCTACTTGTAATCAAATAGGAAACCACCAATTTTATCTTGTTAGAAGGTGGCTGTCATTCTGTTTTTACTGCATAATGAATGAGACATAAACAATCAAAAGAAGATTTTTGAGTCTTGGCGAAAGTAAAACGCCACACTGAAGTCGCCCAACTTTACAGAAAAAAAACTATTTAATTAATAACTAATATGAATATACGATGCACAGATATCTGTCGTTGTGCCGCAGTGGTCAAAGAGTAAACTTGAAAGTAAATTTAATAATCCAAAGATCTCTGCAGCAATGCACCAGATGTTCCAGAAACAGTTTCCTGGTAGTTTGTAAACCTAGAACCTTCAAGCTGCTGATTTTTAAAAATCATTTTATGCTTTTAATGGGCAGTGGACCGTGGTTCAGGGGGTTGGGAAGCTCATCTGTAACCAGAAGCTTGCTGGTTCAATCCCCCAGATCTCTCTGTCCTGGTTGTTGTGTCCTTGGGCAAGACACTTTACCCTACCGCCTACTGGTGTTGGTCAGAGGGGCAATGGTGCGATATGGCAGCCTCGTCTCCTCCAGGGCAGCTGTGGCTACAACTGTGATTTGCCTGCACCAGCGTGTGAATGAATAGTGGAGTTGTAAAGCTCTTTGGGTGCCTAGAAAAGCACTATATAAATGCAATCCATTATTATTAATATGAAAAATCAAAGAAAAAAAAGATGGGCTCTGACACACAGCAGAGATTCCTGGCGGTTTACCAGCCGTTCACGGCTGGCCACGCGAAAGCAACCAGGGTGCTCCTCAGATGTCACTTCTTAATGTTCGGAGAACTGGAGGAGAAAATCTAGCAGCAGGGTTTCCTGGTAGCAAAAAAAAAAAGCTTAAAAAAAAACCTAACTCCAGAGATGAAAGCAAAACGAGCTCCACAGCATGATGCAGCTGAGGGTGAAAAAATATTTGGTGTTTTGGGCAAACCAACTCTCGAACACTTTCACAGGATTACAGTTTCACATTGAGAGGCATCAGTCTGTGAAATATGTCATCCGTTCACCACAAAGACTCAAATATTTTTAGGAGCTGCAAATTTCACAAAAAGAACCCAAAGCATTGCATTCACACCCCCAACGGCTTCAGCCGTGCTTCAGAGAAATGTGGGAGTGGTGCTGGTGGTGTGGGTGTTGTGGGTGTAGGAGGGGGAGGGGAGGGGGGGGGGCTCTTTGAGTGCTGTGAGTGCTGCTGTTGCAGCTGCTGAATTTCTCACAGTAGCAATTTCAAGGACGCCAAAATGAATTACACATAGGGAGACCACGCAGGGTAAAATCTCTAATCCACACAATCCTGGCCTCCTCAGCTAATTCCATATCTGCAGCAACCCCCCCCCCAAAAAAAGTGCATGCCGCTCGCCTGCATTCCCTTATCCTCTCGCCCTCTCAAAATATCTGTTGAGCCCCTGATCTGCGATTTGCATGAGCAGTAATTAGGAGGTTTGGGATTAAAGGCACTACATTATGCTTGACTGAGAAGGCAGCACAGTGGGAGGCGTTATTTAGTCAACAAGTGCCATTCAGATAATAAAGCAATGAATAACAATTGCTCCACTACGCATTTTCCTGACACTTCGGAGACGATATTTTACAAGCCAATAAAGGTGGGAACCACAAGACAAAAGGGGACGAGGCTTCTGCAGTTATCAGGGAGCCGGTTGGCACTGCGGCGGGATTTTTGATGTGTGTGAGGAGGCTGATACCAGAGCTCGACTGTTACGTGTGTGTGAACCAGCAGCCTGTCTGTATTTGCTCCATCCTTCACCCTCGCTCCTATCCCACAAGGCCTCGACGCCTTTCCCTCGCGCTGGCGTCTTATCAGGGGACAGCTCGTCAGGGACACACGTGTCATCGTTCTGACACTGACCGTGGGTCATTGAAATGCAAACAGAGAACACAGTAAACCAAATGGGGTCGAAGAGCAGCAAATATTTGGCCAAGACTTTTTTTTTTCTTTCGCTGATGGAGCCGGTCTGTTTATGGTCGATGAAACAAGGTTAGAGCAGATGGCCATTCGGTGCGCCGAGCCTTCATTTGAACTGTCCGCAAATCAAATAAAAGCCGGCAGCGATACCTGTGGAAAGAAGAAGGAAGGGCTGAGGCTGACTGTTCAATCTCCTCTCATTAAAAAAGTGAACAAAGGGAAGGCCAGAAGAAGAACGAGCACATGATTACTCATCTTCAAACCAATACAGTGAGAAATGAGTGAGTTTACAGGATAGCTTTCCACCGGTGAAGCCACATATTACTCAGTGAAACTCAGTGATGAGTGGAAGTGTGAGTGTGACTGACCCACTGAGAGTCGCTCAAGCTGAGCCAGGTTAACTACAGGGGAGTAGCTCCATCTACCTACCAAAACCAAAAGAGAAGCAGGAGTTCTCAGATTTATGTATTTATTCATTTGTTTCTGTTTAGACACGTTTCTCTGATGCAGCAAAGGCCACTTACTCGAGCTGCTAGTAGAGATTTTACAGTTCCTGTATCCAGCGATCTCAGTACAGTCTCAAATAACCTCTAAACAAATATTTGAATATGCCGATCTGTAGACATGGGAAGCGCTCCGGCTTACGTTTGAATCCGAGCTCAGGTGACCAGTTGTGTCTAAGTACGGTTTGATGACATGCAGGTAAACAGTCTGTGTGGCGAGGAAAAGAGGGAACACGCTTGTCGAAACACAATCTCAGAACCATGGGCAGATATCTGCCAGCCGCACCAGAAACCCGAAAATGCTGGCAGTTGCGGGCGCAGGTTAAATCAGCAGACGTAGAGGCAGAGCTCCAGGATCAGTCAGCAAATAATTATGTCACCCGCGTTACACAAGCTGTACAATTATCTGCACATTTCACAGAAAACATCAAACAAACATTTTCAGGCATGCTTTCACAACACAGATCACCTGATCTTACTTCACACAGGATATAAAAATAGAGCAGCAGCTTTTGTAGGGTGGAGACAGTGTGCACATTATCCTTTGAAGTTGTAGCGCAAAAGGTGCAAAAGGCCTTTGTGCTGATACGTGGGGATACTGTATGTAAGCTAACCCAATCTCACTGTTAGCCTTCAGCTACGTGGCTGTAGCGCTGCTGAGGAACAAAAAGTAATCTGAGTACTGGTCACAATTCACTTTTTACATGCAGCACAGAAACGTACCGTCACAACTAACAACCTCTATGTTCCAGCTTCTGCAGAGTGAGAGAAAAATGAAAGAAGAACATGAACAATATAGCTCACTGGCCACTTTATTAGGT
The DNA here is from genome assembly GCF_057382185.1 of Mchenga conophoros. Taxonomy (NCBI): domain Eukaryota; kingdom Metazoa; phylum Chordata; class Actinopteri; order Cichliformes; family Cichlidae; genus Mchenga; species Mchenga conophoros. The sequence goes on along the minus strand of NC_140534.1, from coordinate 21,418,160 downwards.
ACACCTCTTTAACTCAAAAAACTAGTCAATCTCATAATGGAAATTCATTAAAGTGCATTAAAGTATGTAGTCAAACCGAGCATCAGAACAGGGAAGAAAGTTGATTAAAGTGACTTTGAATGTCGCATAGTATTTCAGAAACTGCTTATCTGCATGGATTTTCCCACACAAGAAACATATATACTAGGGGTGCAACGATACACAAAATTCACGGTTCGGTTCGGTTCGATACTTTGGTGTCACGGTTCGATATTTTTTCAATACAAAAAAAATGTTCATGCCTTTTTAATTTGTCATTTATTAAAATTCTAAATATATATTTTAACTCAAAAGTACAGTTTTTAAATTTAATGTTGCTGAAACAACAAAGTAATAAAAAAAATAAATCTATCTGATCGAGAAATCACTCATCTTTGGAAAAGAGAGTTTATTACAGAGAAATGGCTCTTTCCAAAATAAAAGCTATACTATACGCTTCTTCTGGGGTATACTCCAGCCTGTTCTCACTCCCGAGGCGTAACATGTCGACGTTTTGTCACGTCCCGCGGCGTTCCTGAGGAACGCGAAAGGAGACCTTCGGCGTTCTTATGGTACGCGGCGGGTTATGGCTGGAATCCAGTGCAATGACGCTCCCGCGGTAATAGACGTTCCAGCCCTGTATTCCAGCCCTAAACCTAACCTTATCCCTAGCCCTAACCATAACCTTATTCCTGATGTTAACCAGGACTATAATGATGTTAAATAGCGTGTTTCTAAGCGATTTGAAGAAAAAGAGCGAACATGTGTAGATGGAGTCCAGGCGGTTCTCATATTTCCTCTTTTTTCCGAGGTCGTCATTTAGGAACGTGGTGGGTAGCCGAAAACGTAATATGTTGACGATTTGTCACCTAGCGTAAAATGTTACGCTTTGGGAGTGAGAACGGGTTGCATACTCTCAGCAGCATATTAAACCCCATAAGGAGAATCATGTGCTAACGGCTGCGGGTAAAGTTTGTAGCATGCGTGCTTGTTTGTCTGCTTCCACTGGTCTTTGCACTAGGATGATGTCCGGGTAAATGTGCAGTCATATTCATTGTGTTCCCACTAGTGCTGTCAGCGTTAATCTGAAATGATGTTAACGCCACAACACGGCAAATCTCCGTTAACGAGCTACCGCGGATCGCCCCGTGCGTGGGGCTGGACGGCCAACACGTTAACGAGCTAACTGCGCTAACGCACTAGTTCCCACCCATGTAATTGAGCATTGCGTGGCACATCCAACATACTGTTTTACTTTTGTCCATGACGCGCTTACCTTCAGGGTCATACTTCACATGAAAACCAAAATAGTTCCAAAGGCCAGATCTGAATGAGGGTGGGGGAGGTTCAGTTTGCCATGTTGCAAGGAGAGCTTAACTTCTGTCTGGCTAGCTTGCCCTGCGCTCAGTGAATCTGCGTTCGACTACTCCGCCTAGGCTGCACTGTCGAGCGCAGATCCACTGAGCGCTCAACACAGACAGCATCGTCAGAAGGAAAGTTGATAAAATAAATAAAAAAATTTGTATTGTTCGATACATATGCGTACCGAACCGAAAGCACTGTATCGAACGGTTCAATATCGATACGAATATCGTTGCACCCCTAATATATACATATATAAATAAATCCTGTGATATTCTTGAGCTAATGTTTGAGAAGCAGGATTAGATTTCAGGGTGAAATAGGGGGGATTTGTCCCTTTCCAAGTATTTAGAACACACGTGTTTAAGCGATGGCCTTTCTAACTCTCAAAACATGTACTGAAATTATGACTTCATACAAATCTCTGCACCTTTTGTAGTTAATATAAAATTCCCTTCCACACACAAGCACAGCAGCACAGCGTCTTCTCCTCACTGGAGCCAAAAGAAAAAGAGAGGATGAGAAGAGGATTAGGGCCAAAAATAAATATTTTGTGTTTTTATTTGTTTGTTTGTTTTATTCTGAATTTTGATTTAAAGAAAAAAAAAACCTCCCCCCCCCCCTTTTTTTTTTTAGTGGTCCTAATCCTCTTCTGTACAATAGGACAAAACTAAGCGAGTTACTCCCTGTCTAACAAATCCACATGATTCCTGAAAATCATGCCCAAACAAGGGTATAACTGTGTGACATCTCCTGACAGTAAGGCTAGTTATTTTTTTATTTATTTTTTTTTAAATGGCTGATAAATTAAAATGTTTCATCCTGAAACAGCTGAACAGGTAACAGATTCACATTTGAGCAGGTTACCTCCTCGACTCTCTCATCTGGATCCAGGCAAACATTAGAGGACAGAAGGGTAAATTAGTTTTATATATGTGAGCTGACTCAACTGGGATAAAAAATAAATGAAGACAAGTTAATAATTATGTGAAAGAAGTTCAGAATTCCTTACTGATCCCTACTAAATAAAGACGTCTGTCTTAAACTGTTGCAGAAAAGGTAAAAATGGTACTTTTAATTCTCTAGAATGCAGGATATTGTCCTTATATAACACATTCATATTCTAATGAAGTCAGGGATCAAACCTCCAATCTTCCCATTAGTAGGTGACCTGACCCAGCCAAGCCTGTGACTGCCCCCAGTGGATGAGACTGAATGGTCTACAAGTCATAGTAAGTAAGCTTTAGTTATAACATTAAAGTCAGCTGGAGTACTTAACAGTGAATCAAACAGGCAGCTCATGCAAAGGAAGCACAAACAGCCCTTCTTCCTCCACTCACGTGTTTCCTTTGATTTAAACAACAAAGACTGTTTATATTTGTCTTATGATGCTTTTTACATACATCATTCTTGAAATTTCCCACATAAATAAATCACCCAGTATCATCATGGGGATTTTTTTTTCTCTCTCTCTCTTTACGCCCACTGACTCCATCCTCCCACTGACTGATGCTACGTCGCTGTTTTCAGGAGAGACTGAATTCAGCTCCATTAACCGCGGAGATTTCTCTGCTATAGAAACTCACGGTTGAAGCGTGACTGCGGGCTGCTGTGGGGGGAAGAAAATGACATGAATGAACACAGGGTTTAAGATCGTTTCAGCGACGCTTCAACATCCACGTTTAAAAAACAGTACTTCAGATGAGGATCAAGGTGTGTTTTATGTAGTGCTGACAAAATGTAAGGTTATTCTGTTGATGTTTATTATTTTTTAAGCAGATGTTCAGGAAAACAAAAACAAAATCATCTGTGTAACACTTTTTAGATCAAACAAAATGCTCTTCCTAAGAATAAAAAATGCATAAACGCACGAAACACAGGCTACAGAAATAAAGAAAAAATATTAAACCTGTTCTTTTATTTCATTGAATCTTTAAATTATAGCATCTACATCACTGGCAGTGCATCTCAGCCCCCTCTGTAGACCTGTAATCAGCCGGTGTGCACAATTCCCCGGGCTGAGTTATTATGCTTTCTCTTATTTTCTATTCAAACAATACACACTGCTACAACGGTTGATGCTTCAACTCAGGGTCTCCTGTAGTGGTGGTGGTGGTGGTGGTGGGGGGGGGGGGGGGGGGGCTGGAATCTATCCCAGCTGTCAATAATCCCCGTGAGCCAAAGGCTCAGGCTTCAGACTGCTTTACATCACTGACAGTGAGAGGTTTTTTTTTGTTTTTTCCCCTCATGGCTCTATGTGATGTCAGAGAGCTGGGATGTGGTCATCTCAAGAGAAGTTTATGGCTCAGTGATGGTAGCATGCTGGCAGTCTGTGCAGAGAGTGTCTGTGATTAGATCAGGGCATTGTCAAAAATATGCCAGCTTCTCTTGTTCTGTTGTTGGACGGGTGATGTGAAACCGAGAGTTAAAAACAATGAAAAGTAAACGTTTGAATGTTTTCACCCGTTTCGGACTCATTTGTGAGCCAATCAGCATTCAACTGCCACGCAGTGTCAAGCAATGTGTACGAGAGCACATTTGTGTAGGTTGACAACCTCTCTACACAATGAGCTCGGAAGCCCCGCCCAGCTGCTGTTGAAGTCTTCTGCTTGTGAGGGGCAGCCAATCAGAACTTGCCACAAAGGTAAAGGGGTTGAATTGGTGAATTGAGCTGCTGCACAGGAAAAGTTGAGTATAATATAAAAAAAGGAGTATTCTGAACTGTGAGTCATGCAAAGTCCAAGAATAAATTCTGAAGCTGGAAATGAGGGGAACGGGTTCTCTTTAAATTGCTCAGGAAACACTTTTCCATAAACAGTGGTCAAACTTCACCTGCTGAGGCGGGCAGTGTTTTGAATGAAAGCTCTGGGGCAGCTACTGAATGGACCTTATGCTTAGGTTTCCCATTAACTGTAACTTTCACCCCATAAACCTTTCTGTTTGTGGGCTATGCACATACAAACTGAAACCAGCCTGTTTTGTTTGTTTTAGGCAGGGAAAATGACCATGAGGTCATCGGGCTGTAACATATTCTCTGTCATAACATCCCGCCTGGAGAGATCTGCTGTGATTCGACTCCGCTCTCCTCGGGAAATGATGCTTTTGACATTTATAGCTGTGGCACATCCGTCCCTGACGCACTTGTTGTTTGCTCTTTGTTTTATTGAGCGTGATGAGTCAGTCTTTCCCATGTGCTGTCCGGCATGGCAGACTCTGTTACCACGGCGATTTATCCTCCAGACAGCACCCGCAGCACGATTGATCAAGCGGTCGATGTGACCTGACGGGGGCACAGACAACGGCACAGATTTTACAATTATTTTTTTATTTCACAGATCTGGATGAGGCGCTGCAGCAGAGTGAACGAGATGTGCAGAGACAAACGTTAGCGCTGCTTTTGACAGCGGCGCATCACCTGTGTCACGTTTTGTAAAGTGATGTCTCGACAAAGATCAGCATGGCTAAAAAGCGCATGACCTTTTCATACTTTAGACCGCAACAAATACAGGAAGTTAAAAGGCTTCCTCTTGACCTGACCTTTTAAATTCAGTAGAAACATTTACACTTAACCTCGATTGACCTCCACTTCTTTCCTTTCTGCGCCCAGTCAAACTTCTTGCTGTAATTTTCTTGAACAAACACGTCTGCATCACTAAGGAAATTTTCAGCCACTTGATTTCTGATTAGAAATCCAGCAAGTGCCTTCGTTGACGTGAAATCGTGACTAAGCCAAGCATGTAGGAGCTGCGACACTGATGTTAAATCACCGTAAGGTCATTTGTGATCCGCGCTCTGCTTCTTTCGAAGGTGCAAATCACTTCATAAATCTATCAGTTTGGTTTTTACATCAAAGCTGTTGTGAAATGTTATTTAACGCAGTTGCAAAGAAACTCAGTTCAGAGGGACAACCACGCTGCGTGGTGTCTTTCACACTACATGCCTGACTCTCCTCACATCACAGAGATTTGTACTCTCTGCTAATGCTGCCTCTGCCAGCCCTTGAGCAGCTTCCACCTGCACGCTGCAGTCCGATACCCCTTCATCACTCAGTTTCTTCATGTTTGTTTCTTCATGGAACATATTTGTGGGGCGTGACGAGCTCAGAGCCTAGCTGCCAAAGTCTAACTGTAGTCTGCTAATGAAGGAAATCATTTCAAATCTCAGGTGTCCTGCCGAGCTCACACGGTGATCGGAGTCCTGCTAAAAGTCACAAGGGGGAATCTCAGGAGTCCGGAGATGATTGATAAGAACAGAAAAGGGAAAACCGGTGCTTGTGCACATGTGTGTCTTATGACATTGCAGATATTTTAATGCATCAAGCCTCTAAAACTTAAGTAGTGAAACAATGAATCATGGCTACTAAGAACATCCGTTATGCTCAGCATGTGTTTGTTTTCCAGAATATGATTCATTAGCTGAACTGAGGTTTACTACGCAAACCTTAACCTTTACATGTCAGTTTGTAACTGTTTTGAAAGGCATTGCTTTTGCAAAATATTACAAAAAACCTCCAAAAAAGACAAACTTGCTGTTGTGCTGCCAGTAGAGGTGCATGAAGAAGTGGTAAATTTTCATTTTGCAGCGCAGTGCCAGAGTTTGGCAGGCATGTTTGTGGCAGCAGACAGCACTTCATTTTAAACCTGAGTTTTTGGCCACTTTGGAGGCGAATCTGCTGCGAACGTTACACTTGACTTTGCCGTTACTTTATAAAGTTGACGTCTGGTAGATATGGAGCAGCCCTGGTTTCCATTTGGATTCGTTTATCCTTTTATCCCTGCCCTCGGTTTGGACCACATGCAGAGGGAAATATCTGGCTTTTTGGCTGCTAAATGCACCATTTGGTTCACCATTTACTGTGTCTGTCTGGTAATTGCTGCTGAGCCTGCAGTGTACAGCTGTTTTTTAGAGCTTTTCGGCTGGAAACAGCTGTCTGGTGCAGGCATTACTTTGAAAGAAACAGTAAAGTAACAGGATGTGAAATCAAAACAACCACAGTGTGTATAAGATCGACATGGCCACCATGATTCATCTCTTACTCAGTTACGGACTACGGTTTTGAAGCCTGAAATTGGAATTTTGGTTTTTGAACTAAAACTGGGATATTTGCACAAGAGGGTCGAGCTGGGAGATCCATCATTCACTGTAATAATGAATGGCTCCCAAACTATCGGTCACAAAAAAAGGTTTAAAATAAAATGTCATGAACACTATAGTCAAAAGAAGATTGTTATTTCCATCTGTGGTTATTTTTATATGGTGGTGTGGCTCTATTCTGGGACCTCCCTACCCTTTCATACACATAACTGTAAAGCATGAGGCAGGGAAAGCATCAGCAAGGCCTGCTGAGGGTATCAGTCACAACCTGTGTTGGGTAAGTTACTTTAAATTAGTACTTAGTTACATTACTAGTTACTAGTAACTCAGTTACTTCAAGTTACTCGTTACTTTCAAAGTAACTAGTTACTAGGGAAATTTACTTTGGTTTTACTCAGAATTAACTGGACACCCAGCAAGATTGCCAGTCTTCTAGCTTGCTTACTTGCCACAAGTGCACTGTGCCACCTACCAGTAGAAAGGAAAAAATAATCTGCATATTTCCACGAGAGAAATCCAACGCCTAGACCGTCATTGACCGCCGCCATGATTCTAGCCTACGTCACAGCGTCGTGTGCGCTTTTTACATCCAACACAAAAACTGCGGTCATGGTGCTTTTGATTGTACTCAGAACTCGGAAATTCTGCCTTCTGAATAGGAAGATGTAGGTAACAGACGACTGCAGATGAGCTGCATACAGGGCTGGACTGGGACAAAAAATCGGCCCAGGCATTTTGACTGACCGGCCCACCATTATAGGAAAAATCATAAAGCCTTTGAATGAAAACATGTGATGTACACAGTCTTGATGGTATATATGTATCAATCTATCAATTATTTGTTGTAAGATTCAGATAATTATTTTTTAAAAGCTAGATATTTTAAATGAGAATAAGAAAGAAAAGTAAAAGTAAGTTACTTTGTGCCCCCCTCTCCCTGTTAATGCCCTACCTGGCCCCCTGGCAACACTTTGCTAGATCCGCCCCTGCACAGTTACCAGCTGTCAGCTACCTAAAAAAGGATCCTGGTGTTATTTGTCTCTCAGAAACAGTTCATAACTTCCCTTCAACTCATTCATGTCACCTAAAAGGTAAACCTGTTTCTCCATCACCTGTTCAGCTCTGATGATTCAATAAGGACATCTCCTGGTTTCATCTTCATGTTTCCCTCTCACCAGATAACCAAACCATATCATGACCAGCAGCTTTTACGGCTGTGGCTCCAGCAAACATCAGCTGATATTAGAAATTAATATTAAATAAATTCTAACAACAGTTTATCATTCTTAAACGTGCTGCTGTTGTTTAACGCGACATCCGGCGGTTTCTTCTTTCTGGCGCAAAGTGGGCGATAAACAAACAAGAGGGAAAAGCCGATCAGCTGATCATTGATCAGTTTTATGATTGAAATAGCAACAGGAGAGAGAGGGGAGAGAATGAGAGGAGAAGAGGCAGCTGTGCAGCTCCAGCTTGGTGTCTTTTTCATTGTACCTGAAATACGGGACAAACTGAGAAAATATTACGAAACCATAATATTTTCTCTGAATACGAGACGATTCTGTTTTTTATGGGATGGTTGGCAACTCTAATAATTAACCTTATGAACAAAATAAAGTTCAACATCAGTAACATCATAGCACCCACCCAGCTGTATAGAAACTCTGTAATGCTAGCTAGTACGCAGTACGGAAAAAGTCAGCATAACGAAAATAAACTCCACCTAAACTTGGTTTATATCTGACCCAGAGAGACTGCAGGTTATAACTTCTTACCTGAAGTTCAATTCACACTTGGACCGGCGGCCGCCTCAGCTCTCTCTTCCTCTTGCGTCCCTTTTCCCTCATCCACCTGCTGTGGAAGCTCCGCGATAGCCACCACACGAAGTAACGAATAACGAGCCTATCTAAACCCCAGTAACGACTAACGCGTTCCTGATTTTGGCATAATAACTAGTTACTGTGCTCGTGCTTATCACAATAATAATGTAGTTACTGTAACGCGTTACTTAATAGCGCGTTAGTCCCAACACTGGTCACAACAGACATGACACTGAGTAAGTCCCTGCATGAGAAAAGGAGCTGCGGTGGAGCTGGGTTGCAAAGCAGCTTGCAAATGTAAAAGAAATGCTGCTTAGTTATATCAGATTTGCCAACTGGTCGTGTAGAAGGGTACCAACACAGGCATCAGCTGATGTGGGCTGGCACTAAGATCAGGCGATCTGCCAGGATTGTGGCATTGTCCATTTGCACCTGCTGTTGTCGCCCTCATAAAAATGTCATGCATGCTGGCGCGAGCCAACGGATCATGCACCTTTCAATTTTTGTGCACATGAGGTAGCCGACACAGCCAGGTAGAAGACACCGGAGTTTAGAGAGCACTGATGTGAAGGTTTTATCTGAGTGGTGACACCTCAGGAGAGTTCAGTAAAGTCTGTAAAGTCTGGCCTTTTAAAATCAGACTGTGGGCATAGATTTGCTTTTGGATCCAGCTCAATGCACCGGTCACCACTCACATTAACCGTGATGTCAACATTGCCCAGTAAGCATTTATACTGGCACTTGAGACGTGTGCGACTTACTTGTCTCCTCCTAAATGATTGATAGTTTCTTTTTGTTGAGTTTTTGCTTTTTTTAAGTTTTTTGCAGAACATTTTATCGTTTTTAGCTGTTACTGCACGACCCTCCATATAATTTGGGGATTTCTTTGCTCCAGCATTGATGTATCATTGAATGTATCCACCTACACAGGCTGAGCTGCTTATGGCTGTCTACAAAAAAATCGCAAGGAGCTCAAACACCAAAGCGTATTCACAGGAGCGGCAATAATGGGGATAAACTGCCTGTCAAGCGTCCAGCTGAGGAGCTGTTTTTGGTATTTCTGTGATGATCTCATGTGTAACCTGTTGAGGATGCTGCTTGACTCTGATGCTGCCTGTTTGCCTAGCTATCAAATACACACTGAAAAGCATTGATTTTTGATCCTGATTTAAGTAATTAAGTAATTAAAGCTTATTATTATTTCAAAAAACAAAAGTCACAAAGTGCTGTACAATAGAACATGAGACACAGGCTCCTACTGTACGCTATCCTCCAATAAACCAGCTGTGGCTTTTGCTTGGCAATGATTCTGTGTGTAGGTCAAATGCTGATTGGTTGAAGAGAAAGAAGTGAGAACAAAGAAGGGAGCAAAAAATAAAACAGTATGCCACGATGGAGGACCAACAACAGCACAAACACAATCAACAGTAGCAGATGATAGATGAGAATGCAGCAGGTGTTTTTTCCTGAATTTTCTGGATTCATCAGTAGTCTGTATGTAAAAACAATAACTAGTGGAACTTCAAAGTATTTATTTTGATGATCCAGCTGTAATTTCCCAAGCTCTAATTATAGTTTCTTTTTATACCGCCCAAAACAAGAGGGTCCTTTTCTTCCTGTCGTTCTTTGCTGTCTGTCTCCCTTTTTCTTTTTCTTTTTTGGCTGAAACATAGCGGTCTGAACTGACAAAAAGGAATCTGGCCTTTGTTTGGTTATCATCTGTAGCTTTAATGAGGATACCACACACGGGCAGCATTTTAACAGGCTGTTTTAAGGCCTAATGAAGGGAATGGTGGGTCAGACTGAACTTTAATGAGGCAGGCTGCTTAGGGACGCTGCCTTCGATCGCCCATTAATCAGCACATTCCTCTCAGCTTTCTATTTTGTCCCTATCTCGAGCTGTCTCTCTCATTTTCTCTCCTCTGTAATTACACAGCAAATTCTCCCCACAGGCAGCTGAGCTGTGGATGTTCGCCGGTTGCACACTCCCACACACATGCACGCTAACCGCACGTTTATGCACTTTCCCTCATCCTGTCAAGGTACATCAGGAAGAGGCCATTTCCTCATCAGTCTTTAAGTAGCGGTGCTGAGTGAGACGAGAAGGCAGCAGAGGCGGAGACGTTCAGAGAGACAGAAAAGGGAGCAGAGGTTGCCATTAGTGAAACATCTCAGGAGTAAGAGTGTCTCCACAAAGCAGAGGGGTGGTGGTGGTGTTTGAGTTTCCGTTTCACTCTAATCTCGCTTGTGGTTTGAGCAAGTGCCGGATGATAAGTGGCATCCATCCCTCCTGCACGGATGAAATTGTTATTTGTGCTTTGGTCATTTCACAGTTTATCCTGCACAAACAGAGCAACCGCTGAAACGACTGAAACAAAAGCGGGTGCATTTTGTGGTTGCAGAGCGATGAAAACTTGTGGCTCTGTTGTTAATAAGAAGTGAGGACATAACGTATAAGGAAAGAAGGAGAGATGTTTGCAGCTTGTAATGGAGTTATCTTATTATAGTGAAATTATTGCATATTTTAATCTGTTACAATTACAATTAGACATCAGTCTAACTACGTCTGTCTTTATGAAGGTCAAAGAAGATTCATAATGCATTCATTATTTTACATTTAAAAAAATCTCCTTCGCCCACATGAAGGGGTGGTTTCTGTGTGTTCCTCAAGTTCAGGTCCTCTATCTGTCTATCTATCCTTCCATCCATCCAACCTTCATGTGCCTGGGTGGGGTCTCTCTTGGTGCTCTGGCCCCTCCCACAGGTAAAGGCACACCTATTTGTGGCAGATGCATGTGCGTTATATTCAGCTAGTTTCCCTAGACAAAAAAAGTTAAACAGCTTCTCTAAGATGGCAATATTTGCCGTCTTCCTCTGGGAGACACTGATGTCCCAGATGAAGCTGAAACCATAAGACCAGGAGCCATCGCAGTTCTGTCAGATGATGAGAAATAAGTGATTAATTCCCTCTTTTATTAACCACTTTGCTCATAAGGAGTCTTAAAACTCTTCCCTTTCAACAACTTCACAAACTGAGGCAATAGACAGATTTCTCTGAAGGGTTTTAAATATTTTTATGTAATGTTTTTATTCAATGCGCTAAATTAGTTGGGTGCTTTGTAATGTTTTAGTGTTGTTCTACGTTTGCTTGTACCACCCGACAGCAGTTCTTCAGTCTGATGCAATAGTAAATAACACATCAATAAAGGCTGACAGCACACATGCCGCAGAGAGACGCCTGCAGCACAAATCAATCGAACACACCGAGCTGTTAACAGCAAGCAGGTAGCACTCTTCTTACACCCCGATCTGACAGATGCACTACATAAAATTCAAACTTTAGACCCCCCTCCACCATCCTCGGCCCTTAAACCTGTCACAGCGGCCAGTTACGCAGCCATTCAGCTCCAGCACATAATTAGCCTGGACATCAAATCAATACCCCTCTGCTCAATTACCCCGTAACTAATGCTCAGACATGTATGGAGAAAATAATAAAGTCATGTTGGTAGCGACATCTGACCACGCAGTTGATACTGTCTCGTTTTCTTCTTTCTTTGAGCCCGGCTGCTGCTTCTTCCGCGCGTGATAAAATGAAGATGAGCGGTGACAGCTTCCGAAGATCCGACTCTAATTTGACATTGTTCTCCCCATGGTGAGCTTTAGCAGTTTAATTGATTCTTTTCTGTGTGTCTTTTGCAGATAATAGGCGACTTTCTTGCCTGTTTAACCCACCGAGACTAAAGGGTTTTCTTTCAATGCCTTTATTACACTGAAAAAAAAGAGGACGGAAGATAATTTCACTTCATTTCATAGTTTAGGCTTTGAATTTTTCTATTTTGTGCTCCATTTATCTTTCTTTAAGTCAAAGAAAAGTAATCTGCCAAGGTTATTCTACATGTTATCGCAACACTTTTTTTTCCCCACATTGTTTTAGCTACGTGGTGTCGACAAAGCACACTTGAAGAATTTCACACATTATTCAACATAAAGCTGAAAAAGGAAACTGAAATGCAAAACGTGCTGAAAGCAATATGTTATTTTCACCATGACATCATGTTATTAAAGCCTTAATTTAAAAGGATAAATTACAATAAACAGGGGGACCACAACACATGGCCACTGAGGCCACTACACTTTACTCTTTAAGTTTAAAATTGTGCTGTATGAAGTCCACAGACACACATGGTGACCATTTACACCAGTAAAACAAGACGACTTTTTATGTTTTCTGAATTTCTTTAATTCAGAAATAAAAACCAAACCAGCTGAAAAGGGTTGAAAATATTAAGTTGTATAGGAGTATTATAGAATTTATATCAATTTCATACACTCCCCTGCTGTTTCTACATCTGTAAATGCCTTCCTGCCCTGCGGGTTTGTTCTTGTTCCTGTGCCCCACCCTCCATCACTCTTTCTTGGTTCTCGCCTCCCCTTGGATGTTTCAGTGGATCTTCCAGGCCTGGGAGTCTTCGCTCTTCCTCAGTTTTCCTCACTGACTGCAGTTTGAGTTCTTCCACAGGCCGCAGTCTCCGCCTAGATCTGTGCTCTCTCCATACAGTAAACATCATCTAATCATATTTGAGGTGTGGTCTCTGTGTTCACATATCTCCTGCCTCCATAAAACCTCCATTAGTTAATGCGGCTGCCATGTAACAATATGGGGCAACACTGATGGTCGTTAAACTGGGAGGTAAAAGAGCTAATAAAATGCATCGTGATCACAACTACAGACAGTATAAAAGATAAACGTAGTTTCCAGATCCTAAAAGTAAAGCTAGCAAACATGTACATTAAACATGCAATCTTTTTGTGCAGTATCCCTGAATTTAGAAATCCCGTCTCAGAATGATGCTGAAAAACTAGTTTATGTATTTCTTACTTCTAGGCCGAACTATTGTAATTCATTATTATCAGGACATCCAAAAAACTCGCTGTAAAGTTGTTAATCCAAAATGCTGCAGCAAAAGTACTGAAAGGGACTAGAAAGAGAGACTATATTTTCCCATACTGCTTTCTCTTCATTGGTTTCCTGTTAAACCCAGGATCAAATTTAAAACCCTTCTCCTCATATACAAAGTTGTGAATAATCAGATCCCATCTTAAAGATCTTAAAGGCCTCACAATACCGTATCACTTATAATAGAGCAGCTCTCAGGCTGCCAGCTTATTTGTGGTTCCTAAAGTATTTAAAGGTAAAATGGGAGGTAGAGCCTTTCAGCCTTCAGGCCCCTCTTCTGTGGAACCAGCTCCCAGTTTGGATTTGGGAGACAGACACCATCTCTATTTTTAAGATTAGGCTCAAAACTTTCCTTTCTGACAAAGCGTATAGTTAGGGCTGGATCAGGTGAGCCTGAAACCCCAATAGGTTTAGGCTGCTGGGGGCTTCCCATGGTGCAATGCGTGTTTCTTTTTCACTCACCTCTTTTTACTGTTTATACACCACTCTGAATTTATTTATTTATTATTATTATGGAGACAGGGCTGCATCAGAAAGGGCATCCAGCATAGATGATCTGCCAAATCAAACATGTGAAGCTATCTGCTACAGTGACCCCTTGTGAATAAGGGAGCAACTGAAAACAGTTTCTGTCTTCTGCTATTGGATGAAGTCAAGAACAATTTCTCACTGATCCATTTTTATAAGCTTAGATGGTGAGACAATGATGTGTGATGTGTGGAGTTATAGCAAAAAGATTTAATAGAAAATAAGCTTTAATAAATAGCTGGCAACTCCAAAAACTCACTTAAGTCCAAAAATCAGAAGGAGAACTGAAGATCACTGAGAAACAATGAAGGAATATAAGGCACGAGGTTATATAGGCAAAAGACTGGACTAGTTATACACTTAGGGCTAAAAGGGGATTTGGAATAGGAGGGGTGGAGGATATGACAGGAAACATGGTGCAAAACTAAATAAGAAATAAATAAAAGTACTAATGTAACTGTAACTAATGTAGATATAAATACTAACTCATAACTAAACATCAAATCTGGGAACATGGGAAAACCACCAGCTGTTAATATTGAAATAAGAGAGAGGGAGGAACAGACAGGGACAAACACAGGACTAAAACCAATAGATTAACACTTAAGGAAACAAACTCAAGTTAAAAACAAAACAAAACAAACAAAAAAAAAACCAAATCAGAAGGTGAACTAAAGCTCACAGTAGGTTACACACAAGGAACAGCAAAGAAACATTGGATACAAAGCTATCAAGACAGGTGCAGGACTATCTATACACAATAAATGTAGATAAATGGGGATAGGAGAGATGGGGGATGAAAAGAAAGTTGTTACAAAACCAAAACAGGAAGAAACTACAACTGGAAACTAATACAGACATAAATATTAACATATAACAAGATGCACAGGAAATGTAACCGTTAATATGAATTGGATATAAGGAATGGAAGGTAGTAAGGAACAGGCGAGGAAAAACGTGACAAAAAACAGGAATCAAAGATTCAGTGATAACATCGGCAAAAATAAAAGTCACAATAGAAACTGAAAGCAAAACAAGAATTGAAAAGTTCAACAAACACAAAAAACAAACACCCTCCAAAAAAACAGTAAGTCCAGATATATTCAAATATATTCACTATCACAATATTTCAAAATAAAAGGGACAGTTGAATTTGAGAGGTTAGCTAGTTTGCCAGCACAGAAAAAAGTTCTGAATCACTCCCAAAACATCCAAATCTGTGTTCGGATTTTTGTTCCCTGCATGCTGAACGTACTATTTTTGACCCAGGTGCCTTTTCAGATAAAACATGAAATGCAAACTTATTTTCCTCATGCTTAAAGCTGTCTGACTCCTCATCAGTTATTCCCAATGAGAAGTTTGTCGCCAGCCATCATTCTACCGGTGACTGATGCTCAGTAACTGAGCTGAAGACAGTGGAGCAATTATTGGAGAATCCCTTGTTAGTGCCTCTCAATTATTAAGCCAATTTCCTCCAGTTATGAATTTTTCCTGCTTCAAATTAACCACGATAAAAGCTCTTAGTGAGGCTGTAAATCATTCCTAACAAGCCTGCTGTCCTTCCTCCATGCAATACAACTTAATCGAGCTTTAGAGGGATATCATGCCAATGTAAAAGGGTAACCAATCATGAGACAATTGGCCGTGCTAAAGAAACATAATTATGTCTTCATTAGTCATTTTTACTAATAGTTTATTGCTGTGTCTGTGGTCAGAGTTTAGCAGGAGCTGCGACAGGTGTGACCGTTGGTATTGATTCATCCATAGAGCTGAATGAATAGCCAATAGCTGATGCTGGAGCTCAGAAACACCCTCCGGACTGACTGCTGGGAAGCAGGTGGGCGTCAGCTGCCCTCATACATCACAGCACTAACAGCCTCTTCTGCAGACAGCGGGGGGAGAAAGAGCTCGAGGCGAGAGCTGGAAAAAAATGTCAATAGAAATGAGACAAAAAGAAAGAAAGAGAAAAAACAGAAAGAGAGGGAAGAGCGAGGCCTGAAAAACAGATCAAACTTAGAGGAGGGGGGAGAAAGAAAGGTGATGTAAGAAGAAAAAGCCGGCTGTAAGTAAAACAAAGGAGTCAGCTGCTGGAGTCGTGCATGAACAGCTGGTGCCAAAAACAGAGCTGAGGACAAAGTGGGTTCTGTTTAGACTGGAGTCGTGCCAGAGCTGGGCCAGGCTAGCAGGCAGGGAGCGCCGCCAACACCAGAAGAGGCCTACGGGAAGATCATTATATAACAGAGAGGGGAAACCTCACAGGCGCAACAGAGATGCTCTTGACTCCCTAATGATATGGCTTGGTTTAAACCCATGTCAGAGGGGAAGGCAGGGAGACGTGAAAAAGAAAGAAAGGCGTCTATAAAAAGACAAGGAAGAAGGAAAAGAGAGGGGAGAATGCAGCCTATTGTTTATCCATCAACTGCTGTTGGCTGCACTACTTCACTCTTCCCTGACATGTAGGGTTTCACACGAGCTACATGGAAAATCTGGCTCCAACAACATAGGTAGCTGGGATAAAGCTTTGAATCCCATCTTCAGCAGCATGTGTGCAAAGAATCACTTCACAGAAATGTGGCTTTGATTTCCTCCTCTCAAACAACAATTTTGTTTTGAACAAAGAGTGATAATACCCATTTTTTCCACCCAAGTGTCAGTAGGGGCTCAACATGTGCTGTTAACTGATGAAATGTGACTTTCAGATAAAATGAAAACAGCACCCCCCCATCTCACCACCACCACTACGGGTTGTTTTTATGATTTAAGGACGGCCCTGAACTCCCGGTAAACTCTAGGAGAAGCTGTGTGCAGCTATGGCGTTTCCTTTTTTAGCAGATATTTGACCGAGTGCAAGTCTTCTTCATATCTTATCTCTCTTTATCGTCTTATCCATCACTGATATTCTCTCTTTGCATTTAAAATCAAAGCCATTGTTCCTGCTCCTCTGAGCTCCTCTGAAAGTTCAGAGGCCCTAATGTGCAGAACTGGCATATTTTTACATCAGGACCAAACTTGGCTGTAAGCTCTTTCGTTAGGTTTCAAGGCACCCGGATAATTTACAAGCTACAGAATTACGCAGGAGAGGCTTTTTTAAGAGACACTGGCTCCGTCTGCCAGAGTGTTTCCATGCCGTAAAAGTTTGATTTTACAGTTGTGTTTGATACATGAGCAGTGCTGTGCAGCGGAGTGTTGAAGCTTATGACATGAATGTCTTCATTGTCCACCCTGTCACGGGTGAATTACGAGATAATAGACACAGACCCCTGTGTCATGTTTGCGCCCCAGGGAAACTCCGACACAGGAGACGGACAGCCAAGAGATTCGAGGAGATGCAAAATGTCGTCTTGGGGTCTTTCTTAATGTCACACAACAAACTGAGATCTGATATGGGAAGAAGAAGAAGATCTTTTACTTAGGAAGGTTCCTAACTGACTCACATGATCCACATGATCTGCACAGCAGTGAGAGCAAACTCTATAAGTTCAAGGAAAGGTGCTTCCATCTCTGCTATCTATTACAGACCTGACCATCCTTTATGGAAGGAAAGATGATACTACATAATGACAGACTGTCAGATCCTTCAACAAAACAAACATGATTGACAAGTGGTGCAGATCTTGTTATTTAATTAGTGTGTTTTTCCTTTCATGCCATAATCTGCTTGAACCTCAAAAGACAGGCTGTCTAAACCTCCGAACTCTGAATGTTCTGCTTCTGTATTTAAATCTTATGGAGTTGTTTCCTTGCTTGAAGAACACAAGTGTATAGATTAAAAAGCTCTTAAAATCAAGATTATGAGCTATTGAAATGATCAAAGTGAGATTAGTCTTTAGGATTATCATTAATTAATTTCACTACAGGTCAACCAGGACCGGGTCCAAGAAAAGGCGACTAGGAAAAGGGAGGTGTTTGATTTGTACACACACACACACACACACACACACACACACATGCATACGTAACGCACCCAGACATTAGAAGTCCACATGGTAACTTTTCAAAATAACACAGGAAATAACTGAACTGTCAGAACAGTCATCTGTCTGGGTTCTACTTCTGTCTGTGGAGCGTGCATGCTCTCCCAGTGTCTGCGTGGGTTCTCCCATACAGACATGTGTGGGGTTAGGGGGCCGTAGGCATGAATGTTAGTCCTGTGACTGACTGACGATCTTCCAAAGCAGGAATGGGTTTCTCGAATGAGCAGCAGCAATAAATACAGATTCTTAGACACAACTTTACATGTTTATTTATATTTTGGATGCAAACAATTTTACAACAGGTTTGTTGTTCTGTACACATTGATATAAAATCTGGGACACTCATTTGTACTCACATGTAGGTTAAACTTTAAATTCTATTTTTGTATTTATTCTGTACTTGCTCTCAGACCATGAAACACCATCTGGGCTGCAGCTAAAATAATAATAATAAGCTAAACTGTCTAATGCAAATATTGAACAGCAATTTAGTGGAATACTCCGTTATAGCCTATCAGATCATCCCATGTCTAAATAAAGCTGTGATATTGATGAGCGAGGCAGTTAGCATCTTTGCCAGCCTTCCTTCCTGCCTTCAAATCAGACTTCTAGTCTGACTAAGCAGAATGTTTAAAGCGCACACGCAGTCATACAGTGCTTTAACACTAAAATATTGATCAGCGCATCTCACACGGCTGATTTATCTGCAGCAGCTGTGTTACTTTCACTCAGCGTTATGTGTAACCTCATCATATTTTTCTAACATTATAGTTTTATCTAAATTAGCTTCGTTACTGCTGATACACTCACATGTGCTGCCAAGCCACCCCTTTCAGCAGAAACACCAGAATAACACTGCTTAAGTGGATTGAAATAGCAGATCAATATCAAGGCTGGTATTGGTATCGGATTGATACTAACGCGATATGATCAACACCTCAAACATTTTGACTGTCATTTCTATTTTATTTATAGCCTCCAGCACATTTACACAACAGAAGCTGAGTCAGACAAATTTACATTCCAGATCTCATATATCAGTATCGGTGTTGATATCGCCAACACTGGCCCTATATTTTGCTTGTATCGATTTGATACCAAGATTTGCAGTATCCCTTGCTCAGCTCCAGGATAGGCTCCAGCCCCCAGCGACCCTGAACTGGATAAGTGAAAGAAAATGGATGGATGAACAAAGAACACAAGGAAAGCACAGAAGATACAGGAAGGAAGCACTAAAAACAAACGGCTACCAAAGGGACTGCGCCAGCGTGACTGTTTCTCGAACTCATTTTTTTAAAAAGAGTTACCATTATGTCATTAAAAGGCATGTCTGTGGCATGTAGCGCAGTATGTTTCCAGCCACTAGGTTTTTAATGAATAAAGAATAAGCGCCACAGGTCTCTTTTTTTTTCACCTGTTCTGATTTCGTGGTGAGTTTTGACCAGTTCTGCTGCATCTTTCACAAGCTGCATCCCTGGACAGCTGTGCAGGGCAGCTGCTGCTCTGCAGAAAGACTGCAATCTCCCAACAATCTGCGGATTCATGTCGCACTTGATGCTCAGCCACTGATGTGATGGCAGAGGGGCGCTCACCAGGACATGCCTCGGCTTGTCCCTGATTGTTCATTTGGAAGCTGAAATCCTGCATAATGTATTATTCTTCCTCTGTGTGTGTGTGTGTGTGTGTGTGTGTGTGTGTGTGTGTGTGTGTGTGTGTGTGTGTGTGTGTGTGTGTGTGTGTGTGTGTGTGTGATTATCTTTGATAAGCTGACACAAGGTCACGTTGCCATGTTGACACCAAGATATTGGGAGTAATAAAAAGTCCAGAATTTAAATACAGACTTAAATTGCACCCTAATCACTGGTTTAGTTGTTTGGTTATGCTCCCCTTTATCTGTTCAGTGAAGTGTTAACTTGATGAGCTCTGCAAAAAAGGGGGAGGCTTGTTAGCGAGGACTGATATTCCTGAGTCAGACTGGATTGGGAATAGTGCAGCAAGTCAAACTGAACTGAAAAAAGTGCAATCACCAATGGCACCCTGGGTCGTGATGGATGCTTTATGTTGCAGGGTTTTAAAATGAATACCAATCAAATTCAGTGTAATTTTGTCATAAAATAGGCTCTAATCATTCTTATGTGTGTTTGTTTTCATAAAATAAAGGGGAGAGAACAGCAGCACTCAAAATGATGTCTCTGCTGCTCATACGCTATCATTTTTTTGTCAGGGTGCAATAAAAGTCAGTAAATTGAAACAACAACAACAACAACAACAGGCATAAAACACTCTAATGGACACCGACTCTTGTGAAACAGACTGACGTTAAATTTAAATCACTTGATGCCAGATTGAGGAATGTGATTGGGCATTTTCTTAAAAGTCATAAAAGCACGTGCATATGCAAAAAGGATATGAAACCAGAAGGGTGTGGACAGCTTACTGCTGCATTATAACATGTTAAAGCGTTGGCATTAATTAACTCAGCATATAAAACAGGTTTCGTTGCTTGAGGATGCAGCTGCAGTGGTTGAACTCATCACAAAGGTGACGAAGCAGTGCGTGAAGTATCTGTCTGTCGCATTATGTTCACATTTGACCTGAAAATATGCTGAACGCTGAAATAGACTCAATCACAGAGACTCTTCGATTTCCACTTGTTCCCTTTTTTAAAACGTGGACAGAAATGTGATGTACGAACCAGCTTATTTTAATGCTATGTCTCTTCAGCTGTTTTGTTAATGCAAACATCTAATCAGCCAGTCATGATTGGCATCAATTATGCATCTTTGCATGTAGAAATGGTGAAGACGACCTGCTAAAAACTGAGCATCAGAGAGAGGAAGAAAGGTGATACAAGTGACTTTGTTAAGGTTGCTGGTGTTAGACAGGCTGATCTGAGTATTTCAGAAACTGCTGATCTGCTGGGACTTTCCCCAAACAGCCATCTCTAGAGTTTACAGAAAATTGTCAGAAAAAGAGAAATTTTCCAGTGAACAACAGAAAATGCC
Source organism: Mchenga conophoros (assembly GCF_057382185.1). Lineage (NCBI taxonomy): Eukaryota > Metazoa > Chordata > Actinopteri > Cichliformes > Cichlidae > Mchenga > Mchenga conophoros. The sequence continues at coordinate 21,397,402 of NC_140534.1, read as the reverse complement.
TTCTTGATGCCAGAGATCAGAGGAGAATGACCAGAGCGCTTAAAGGTGATAAGAAGGCAAGAGTGAGTCAAATAACAATTTGCTACAACCAAGGTATGGCGAAGAGAGCATCTCTAAACACTCGACACAGTGAACCTGAAGCAGATGAGCTGTCAGATACAGACAGGAAACTGGGGTTAGAGATCAACATGGGCAAACCAAAAATTGGACATTAGAAGATTGAAGAAATATTGTCTGTATTGTTCTGATAATTTCTGCTTTGAGCTTTAGATGGTAGGGTCAAAAATGTGGAGTAAAAAACATGAAAGCATGGATCCATCATGTTTTGTATTTACAATTCAGGCTGCTGGTTGTGTAATGGTGTGGGGGATATTTTCTTGGCACACTTTGGACTCCGTTGTACCAACTGAGCATCATTTAAACACCACAGCCTAAAAGAGTGGTGTTGCTGACCATTTCCATCCCTTTATCACAGTGTACACATCTTCTGATGCTGCTTCCAGCAGGACAACCCATCATATCACAAAACTCAAATCATCTTAAACTGGTTTCTTGAACATGACGGTGAGTTCACTGTACTCAAATGGCCTCCACCGTCAGATTGGCAGTGGTGGAATGGGAGAACAGGGGATTCACATCATGGATGTGCAGCCAACAATTTGCAGCAACTGTGTGATGCTATCATGTCACAAAGGGCCAAAATCTCTGACGAATGTTTCCAGCATCTGTTTGAACTTGTGCCATGAAGAATGAAGACATTTCTGAAGGCAAAAAGGTTTCCAACAAAGTAGCAAAGTGTACCTAATAGAGTGTCCAGTCGGCGTGTATTTCATAATGTGCAGACCTGCAGATACTGTGATCATGGCTTGATACTTATAACTGAAGCTGAGGCTCACAGAAGCGTTGATTTAGCAGCTGTTTAACGAGGCTCTGATATGTGTATCCTTAACCTCTGTATCAGAGAGAGGAACACAGGAGCTCCACCCACCAGCTGTTCAAACCTTCTGTTTACGAGGGCCAGCCAATAAGCAGAAAGTTAGCTGAAATGGAGAGGAGCAAAAACTGCTTCTTTCAGAGTGTGAATGAACAGAGCTGCATGTATGAGACAAATAAGGATTATTTTGAACAGTAAATTATTCAAAGCTGCTCTACTAGAGCTCAAGAATAAGAATATAGAGGTGGAAATCAACACAACAGGATCTGAGGAACTTTCAGTAACTTTGTCCGTTTCCCATAGAATTCAGAACACTTTTATCTGAGGATTTCCGGTTCATGTCGGCTCGGATTTAGCTTTTGTTTATGACCATGAAACAGCAAGTAAGAAATGGTTGATATGGAAACCTTTCTGCAGCTTTTTCCATCCATCGCCTTGATCCTTCAAATAAACACAACAAATGTACAGATAACCGCGCTGGAGATGTGTAGAAGATGCAGAAAATGGGTAATTAACACCCCATGAGCTCCTCAGGCAGTAATTATGTGAAAAAAATGGAAGATCTCTTTTTCTGCTTTTAAACTACTAAAATGTGTTTTTAACAGCTTTGCATTGTTTTCTTTGTTCTTCTGCGTGCAGAAGGCAAATGCTATTAAATATACCACCAAATTGGCGCAAATTAAAACCCCAGAAAATCAAATAAACATGCCTGAGAGACTCTAGTAAATTAGAAATAAATCAACAGAGAGTAATAAATTGGTCTGAAATTCATTCCTCTCTGTATCAGATCTCACTTACTGAGTCTCAGCAGGGGGCATGCACACAGCCATGTATAATTTTCTCAGAAAGCCGGGGCTTCTTTTTGATCATTCGCTCCGAGCCACAAGCTCTTCACTTGCACTCAGCACCTCCAGTGTGCTGGCAGATCAGCTAGGAAAAGGTTTCTCCTCCTCTCAGTCAGTGGACTCACTCAGTCGCACTACAATCCCTCCTTTGTTTTGCTTCACTCTAATGGCTTCTTTATAATTTCTTCCTCTGTTCAAAGGGCATCCAGTACTTGACTGGCTGTAAATCTGTTCAGAGACTAATCTGCCACTACCTACCAGCTGCTCTCTTGGCACCCGCCAGGGCCAACATTCCCGTTGCCATGGAGATAACCAGCCATGCCAGTTACCCATAAGGCCTGGCGTTGCGCCGATCAGGCCGAGTGTAGTGAGCACGTGTGTGTGTGTTCGTGTGCGTGCACGAAGAGCGTGCCTGGATAATGCACATTTGTATTATTAGAAGTCAAACCGTGCCGTGTGTCGACCGCCAAGGAAAGAAAAAGGTTCTTGATTAACTGCCATCGCCAGCTGTTTGTCAGTCTGAGCCAGTTAAGTGGTTTAGCACAGTACTGTATTTCATTTTGTACACAATGTGGACGAGAGACTTGGCCAAAGGCAGCTGAACGTTGGCTTTTGTCTGACTGCAGAGGGTCCGTGCAGCACTGATTTGAGACAGGACATGGCTAAATACTCTGCAATGAGAAAGTCACCTGTAGCATTATGTCCTGGGAAACTTGGAAACAATAAGAAGAGTTTGACATTTGGAAAACCGGCAGATTCAAAGTCTAAAAAGTATATGAGAAGACTGATATCCTCAAATGTGCTGTTTGAAACCTGGTAAGATGCTGGTTGTGTAACATACAGCATGACTGCATGGCGGTTCATTTTACCTTTTTTTTATTTCACAAAACTGTGCACGCCTGCATGACTTTTTCTCACCATAAGCTATTGTTCAGAGGCACAAGCCAATAAAACAATCAGTGAGGCTGTTCTCCCAGGTGTCTCCAGGCATCCATGATAAACAGGATTTAAACGGTTTAGTGGAATTAGAAGTTAGCAGAGAGTAAGCAAGCAAGTGAACATCCAAAGATGACATGTTCTGAGCGATGTGTTACTAAAATATTTTAAAGTTTACAGCATAATTAAAACTATAAAGACAGTTGAAAAACTAAAAATCTGAGACTTTAGAAAGGTTAGGGAAGTTGGGCAAGTATTGAGGTTTCTCACATGATGTGCACGTTGCTCATGAGTTGCCCACCATACTGGATGCGATACCACCACCAGTCGCTTAGAAAATGTCTATTCCCTGACTGTGACATCACGCTCCAAAGCGTGATGTCACGGGAGGGGGCGTGACCAGGATTTTTGGTTGAGGCGCCATATTTCTGGGCCAAACAAAGCGCTAGCAAAAGAGGAGCGAAAGCACACAGATAACACCAGCTAAGGTTCGTACTTCCTGTGTGGTTTGTTATAATGTTAGATCGCACAACCGGCAAGGGAATAAGCTTGAAAATGGTTTATCTTTTCATTCTTTCCTGCTGGCTTTCACTCTGAAGAAGGTGGTGCACCAAAGGCTTCCAAATGATTGCTTTGGTTCCAAGCAGATTACTGTGGTTTTCTTTAGTTTTGCAAACACTAGCTACTAGCCAAAGAGTAGTGCAACTCTATCAAATGTGAAACAAACCAGAAATGGAGAAGATTCGCTTGTGTGCAACCTTTTCTTTATTGGGAAATAGCATTCATCTGATTTGTATATTTTTGTATATTTTTTCAGTTCAGTTCAGAGAGTAGCTGGACAGTGTTTGTAGTCCAAGCTATCACTTCTATTAAAACTATGACTGCTACTCACCAGATCAATTACAAAGGGGTTTTTGTAAGTTTTTCAGAAATACACATTATTCCCTAGTGACAGTCAGTTGCTAGGGGGGCTCACTGACCAGCCTGTCGGCCTGTGTAACTGCCATCAACCTTCAGAAACCGCTCCGAGTCTGGGGTATAGAAATTTTTCTTTCACGACCAGTGATTGCCAGATGGTTATGAACCGGTGTCTAAGCCTGTGTGACCGAGGCCTTATTCACACAATCCTACAATGTTATACGTCCAAAATGGTGCAGACGTTAACGGTCACAGTTCTGCAAAACCTCAATAATGATGTGCTACCTAGTGACCAGCTAAAGAGCTATTGTTAGGCTGATATGAGTACATTATTAGCACAGGGAAGATGTAGGATGAGGGTTAAACTGTAGGTTAAATTAATATGAAACTGACAAGAAGAAGAAGACAATGAAAACTACAGCCAGGAGAATTTTTGACATGATCCCTTCCAGTTAGTCATCAATATCCTGATACGGGGTCTGACATTACCTGTTGAGACTAATGTAGACTTTTCCCTTCAAACAGCTCCTGAAATGAACTTGTTATAGTCAATCCATTGTTCCATTTTCTTCTACTTATCCAGTTTCAGGGTTGTGGAGTGACTTGAGCCTATACCAGCTGCCATAAGAGGAGATTCAGGGTACACTGTGGACAGGTCAGCAGTCTGTTGCAGGGTTTAAAAAGGTATCTTGTGTCTGCCACACATTAGGGACTTGTTGGATAAGCCTTTAGTGATTTGCAACACTTTTTTATGAAAAAGTCCTGATTCAAACTTTGTTTCCACTGAAAAAATTATTGTATGGGAATTCTGCATCTGTTTGCATGTGTGTTAGCCCACACAAAGGAGTTTGCGACCCATGCAAACATGCTGTCATCTGTTCCACTTGGATGACGCTGCATGTAGGTCAGAAGTGCAGCGATACAGATTTTCAGGAGTTGAGATATAAACATAAATTTTTATTGTACAAAATCAAAAGAGCACAACTGTAAAACGCAAACTGCACCCAGGACAGAAGCAACCACATTATACTGCAAACAGAACTTCGACTCCTTGCAAACATCTGCACAGACAGCATGCTAACTCAAAGCAAGCCAAGAACCAAGAGTGATTTCAAAGCTGAGTGTATGCAGACCCAAGCACAGCAGCCAGAGCTTGAACTTCAACAGGTAACAAAGGGAGTGATGAGCAATCAGGCTGTAGCCTCCATTTCTACTTGTTCGTGTTTCTACAGCGATTGGTATGAGGTCGCATTATGTTAAAAGTAAAAGAAAGATCACGTGTGTGTTGGGATTTGTGGTGGTGTGTGGGACCCTAACCTATAGCTTGATATTGTTGTGGCTGGTCGTTATGTGACTTTATTTACATTATGGTGCCTTTATGTGAATGTATTTCATGTTATTTTACAAAGTAACAAGTAGTGTAACAAATGACTTTCTTCAGTGAGTAATTAAATAATTTACTGCATAGTGTACTACATTACTTATAAACATCTGGTAATGACAGCTGCTCTGACCAAATGGGGAATAAAGAAATAAACTTACCTCTCACACAACAAAGCTCAAATATATTCAGAGTTTTGTTCACTGCCTGAATGCGTTTTTAGGTTTGTCTAAATATAAATCAGTGGTCACTGTCATTAACCTGAGTGGCACAATTTTGGATATATTTTGATCACGCTGGAAACTTCAGCTGTTTCTTTGCTGCTGGTATGCTCTGAGGGGGTTGAAAGTGAAAGATAAAGCTCATCAGGATGTAAAATTGACTGCCAAGTCCTGGTTTTTGAGTTTGCAGCCGCAGCCAAAAAAGTGTGACACAAACTGAGCCTTTGATGTGCTGAGAAGCTGTTGGTGAAAGGTGCTGAATCTTAAGCCTCAGAACATTTCACTTTAGCTGCTGTGAGTCACACAGGCAGAAACAGGACTCGTTGGTTTGAGACAAAAAAAAGATAAAACCGAAGAAGAAGCTATTGTTGTCCATCGCAGCCCGGATGACACATGCAAACCTCCGCAGCGCTTTTTGATTCTCCTGTGTTTTCTAGGTATGCTGGGGGCCTTTCAGTGAACACATCTTGCGACATGAGTGGGAGGAAACTGCTGTGGTTTGGTTGCTGTGGAAACCAGGTGAGAGCATGTGCTGTGTGTGCGCTCAGGGGATGACATCATACATTCCATGACGTTGACAGCAGCGAATAGCAGCGAGATGAGGGAGGAGGAAATGAGACGCCTCAGGGCTCAGAAGCCCCTGTTAGGGAAAGAAAGCTTTTGTTTTCAGATGGTTCTCCACCGTCTGAAAGGATCACGTGATATCTATCAGAGGTTTTTAATCACCAATGCATAATTTTCACAGCTGCTCCTTTATATGAATGCAGGTTCTCCTTATTTTATAGCATTACAAATATAGTCACACTGTTGGTAGTATCTTGCAAGTAGACCTAATGCAATCATTCCAACTTAAAACTGCACTTGAAAAACCTTTTAATAAGAAAGATGTTATAGGAAACTGTACTTTAAATGAAAGTGTGCTATAATTAAATAGATAAATAACATTTATAAATATGTTGCTGCTTGCTGTATGATGTACATATTTAATGGAGTATATATAAACGGATCCATAAAGTTTTTTGGGTGAGTGTTTTGTTGGGTTAGCAACATTGCTATGGCCATGAAACACCAAGCGTACTGCAAAAAAGCGACCCGAAATTCAGAATTTTTCTGATCCAAACTTGTTGTATAACATATATACACACCAAACATGTTTTTTCTTTTTGTGGATAATTTATCCTCCACATATTCTGAACAAGAAAAGGAAGAAACGGAGAGTCTGCGATCATCCAATTCTGATGAGAAGACAGAAGCAGGAAGAATTTCATGGTTCGATCCGGGAGTTGAAGCTGGATCACGGCCGCTTTCGTACATATTTCAGGATGTCCGTGGGGCAGTTTGAGCTCTTGTTGTGCAGAGTTCGAACCACATCTAAGGAGGCAGAGAAATAATTTCAGAGAGCCGATTGACCCCGTGCAGCATCAAACTGTGTGTCTGAGGTAAAAAAGTATTATTTTATGATTTCCATATCGTTCTATATTCAGTAGCAATGTGTGTTTTGAGCAACAAGCGTACATGTTGACAAAAAGCAGTGGTCAGATCTGTTTATTCGGATCAAAAAAATTGGAAACAATTGAGCCTGATTCACATGGATTTTACACGTCTGGTGTGTAAAAACGTTTAATATGTCAGTTCAGGAGTTTTCAGTCCCATTGCCACATGTATATGATATCAAGCATCTAACCATGCATTTGAGTATGGTACTATAACAGGATACCATCGCTGCAACAAGTCAGTTTTGAAGTTTCCTTCTCAACACTCCACAATCAACTGTCAGCAGTATTATTGCAAACTGGAAACATTTAGGAACCACCGTGTCTCAACCATGTAAAGCCACAGAGCAGAATCGCCAAGTGCTGAGGTGCATGGGGCGTAGAAGTCACCAGCATTCTGTAGGTGTAACATTCAGGTGGCCCAGTACTTATGTCCATATAATGTATGCACAAGATATCCGTTGGTGCTTGATTAAGCAGGCGTGCCAATCAATACAATACAAGACACTCAGAACAAAAGGCTCTCTTTGAAATAGCAGAGATGAGAAGGTGCCATGAATCCTCAGTCATAATGTCTCCGTCAGCAGACCTTATTTTTGTGTCTTGTTTGAGAGCTCTGTGCATTTAGTTTTTCAGGTTAAAAGACCCACTAGAACAACAGAAAACACTTAATAATAAGCATGAATGCAAAAGCCCTCAAAACCCTGATACCAAAACCAACGACCACGAGCTTCGCTTTACTTTGCTTATTAGTTTCATTTTCACTCTGTTTGGTAAGGTTTCAGCACCAAATCTCCAAGGATAAGTGCAGTAAAAATCATACTTTGGATGCCCACTGGATCCAATTCTTCGGACTTGTCCAGAGTTGATTTGTGAAAATGGCTCTAAAGCACGAGCGTGCCTTATTTCAACTTGTATGTGTTCCCATTACTGTTGCTGCTGTGTGACTGTGGCTCATGCTAACTTTGCAGATGTGGAATAACGAGATTCTGCACAAAAGAAAAATAACATCACGTCAAAGAGAAAAATAATAATTTGTACAGTTATTCATGTCTAACAGACATTTTTCTATCTGCATTAGGCATTTTTATCCAGGGATACCTCTTGGCTTACCCAATCAGCAGCACATTTATCCACACATGCTGCTTTGGCTCTGGATTGTGTGCATTTGTGCTGCAGAGGTAGCAACAAACAAGCATTCCAGCACATTAAATCACCGAGCGTTCGCTCCAGGCTGGCTCAGTCTTTTCTTCCTGTTGATTCTGGGAAGTGTAACACCATCTCCAGGACAGCAGCTGAGCAGCGAGAGCAGAAACACCAGCACAGGACATCCTGTTGTTTCCCTGCCTTCCATTGAATTAAGCTCTCCTCTTCGGTGCACTAGATATAGCCAACTATTCAACAGAAGTGCCCAGAGAGTAATCCAATGCTGGGTTTCCAAGAAGTTGGACTCATACGTGAAAGCAGACCAACATGCATGGATAAATATATCTTTGATTAGCTGAGCTGCCAAGCATCTCAAAGAAAAGAGTAGCCACCTAATGTCTGTGTTTAATTTTTGTCAGACTCAAATCTAAAAGTTAAAAATAATTCCTGTTAAATTTGGGTTTTAAAGTTGATGGAAGCTCTCTGGAGTTGTGTTGCAACAGTATTGGATTATTTTCCAAAAACCATAACATGTTGGAACATTATGGCCATTTTTACACCTGCACTGCAGCACTGAGCTGTCACAAACATGAAAACATTGAGCTGCATGCGAGAACACAAAGTTCAGATGCAGTTCAGAATGTGCGATTTTATGTAGGCAGCTAATCCACACCAATATTTCCAATAGTTTGAATATATCCAAGGCAATTTAAGTCTGCTTATGTATAAAACTACCTCAGACTTAACAAATGATGCATGCTGATCGATATAGATTTATTCGTAATTTTGAAGTTGCAGTGCCAGTTGCACAGATGCACATCAAGCTGCCTGAAAAAGAGCCAATCATCACTTACCTGGCGCTCAGATGTGGACTGTCAGCTTCCTGGTCTGTGGATGTGATTAGTCTTAGATTGGAAAGACTGAAAAGACTATTAGAGACCGTCCCATTCAGGTTCACACTCCCAGCAGGTTTTTGCTGAGGATGAACCCCTTAAGATGCTTTTCACAGGCCTAACAAAACAGCAATATGTCCTGTGATGAGGTGTTGAATGGGTGGTCAGTGGATCTACGGGAGGCTTTGGTGCTCTAATCTCACTACATTATCACTGGAGAAAAGATGAGAAAATGAGTTATAAGAAGCTGTGTCAGACAGGCGAATACGCTGCTGCGATGGGCTGTGAAAAGAGCCGACTGAGTCAAATTAGTGTGCACATATTCGGAACATGCAGCATATTTTAAAGTGTGCAAAGCCTACCAAATGAATCTGTAATTTAATGAGCAAATGTGAGTTCAGTCACAGTCCTCTAAATGAATCCTTTCACCCTGATTTGCATGCATTCGAATGCACACTTTCATCAGAAAGGTGATTATATAAAATGTATGGAAATCATAGACTGTCTGTGACTTAAGTCCCCTCTTTAGTCTGCATTAATCCCCATTTCCTGGCCTCGGGCCATGGCGGGAATATGTATTGGAGGACGGCCACGTGCCCTCTCTCAGCTGCCCCCTAATCACACCCCCAGCCCCAGGCTTGCTCCGACCCCACGGCCCTGCCTGTGCGGTCCAGCCAGTCTTTTCTTCTGGTTCTCTCCTGCCCCCTAAAGCACAGAAAGCAGAATAAGCACAGTGTGGCAGGTCCTGGTGGATCAAAAACTAATTTCCTGAGGCATTTGTTTGAGCGAAGCAGGTGAGAACATTGCAGGGTATAGCTTCATACCCTGCATTAAGGTCCTCTGCATATAAAAGTTTACATTACAATAAACTGTGTGAGTGTAATCTTCCTCATTGTTGCATAAAAGCCATCAGATGATAAAAGAGGCAGGAACAGCGCTTGGCAATCAAATATTCCCATGTCTTTGGTTCGCTGGCGTGCTTCTTTGAACCTTCTTGATTCACAGGCATTCCTCACGCAATAGGAGCTGTCACTTTGTGTGGACATTGTCCTGTCAGTGTGTGTGGCTATAGGGAGCGTCTGATGTACACTCCGGGCCACTTGATGTGAATGGGAAGACAATGAGACCCCCAGTGGCTCCCTCTCTCCGTGACCCGTTTGGGGTCTGATTTGCCTTGGCAAGGGGGACAGAGGCCCAAAACAAAGCTGAAGGAGTCTCCAGTGGAGGGGTTCAGAGGTCAGCCCCAACGCCCAGCTAACAGGCTCGTCTTCAAGTTTGCGCTTCTAAATGGGGAAGGGACACAGAGGTGCAGAGACAATGGGATAAAAGGAACCTCCAAAACCATTAAATTCTGAGGAAGTGATGGCCGTGAATGATGACAGAGACTGAATAGGGACTCTTGAGTTGGGAGGTACGCTCCATTAATGACCATGGATGCTCCATTATGGCAGCCCGAGGAGGTGGTGATGGGGTGGTACATTTTTTCCCATTAGGCCTCTCTTCTCCGAAAGAAGAGACAATTCCAGATTGATGCAGAAATCCTGGTCGGGGTTGTATAGATCCCCACTGGGAATCTAAACCCAGGGGGGGACAGCGTGACACACCCGTTAGAGGCAGGACGAGTCAAATTACTGTTTGCGTAACGTCAACCACCCCAAAGGACACTTTGATTGATGGACTTTCCCTTTTATACCAAGCGTACGAGAGGATGTGGTTGTGCAGTTCATGACTTCAAAGCATGAACGGTAACGGATCGGCTTCTGATCGGTAGCGGCTCAATACTGTCGAACTTTTCTGGAAACTAAAAAGGGATCTGTGATGTAAATGACGATTGATTAGTTGCGCTCTGTCATCACTAATTCAAAAGGACCTAAAAGTGCATGTAAATGACAAGACAGCTGAACATGCTGCTGACAATATTTTAAAAACAACTCCATAAACCAATCCCTGATGAATCAGATTTATTTAGGTGTCTACATTAAGAATATATCACCACCATATGTCGGTCGTTTATCCTGCGCATTAAGTGTACTTACTCTTCCCTCAGGGGTCTGCGTTCAATCCTTCTTATAGGGACAGATTTATCATTACCCCATTCATGCACCATTAAATGTACCCTTATGTCTTTGATAGATGCAATATATGCGCCATAAGCCTTAAATTGACATGTAAGCTCTTATGAAGTGTTTTACATGACTCTGAAATAACAGGATCTTTTATTTGTCTAGGAAATGTGTGTGAACGCGGTTCTGTTTTCGTAAGTATGTGGAAGAAATCTCGTAACACTTCTTTCCTTATCTGTGAAATACAATAATCTTCTCCCTGAAACACTTCCCCGTACACCTCCTACATCCATCACTTGGACCTGATCTTGGATCTGTGAGGCCAAAAATGCAACTTTTTCTTTACCCTGATGTTTTTCTCCTACATCAAGACTGTTTTAAAGATTTTGTAACACTTAATCTTAGTTTTATATGTATATAAATGTATAGTTATTTGGTGGATTGAATAGTTATGACTGGCAAGGTATTTTTAACTAATTACTGTGTACAGTAAAAATGACAACACTGTTGTTTGGTGTTCATCAAATGTGTTATATCTATATAGCACATATAGAATTTAGCAGCTCACAGACCCTGACACACTGCCCTCCACTACATAAGCTCCCTTTATAGGTTAAAAGTATCTGTATTGGTATCAGCAATACTTCCCCTAATTTGCTTGGTATTGGATCGATACACAGCCATAGTTTTTCAGTTTTCAAGGTTTTATTATTATTTTAAAGTTGCTGACTTTTTTCCCTGCTCCGTCCTGATTAGTATCCCGTTCATACAATTATCTAATGAGTCCATTCAGTGTCTATACACTCACCGGCCACTTCATTAGTTATAAATGGCTGCTTTTCGGTTGCATTCCCTTTTGACTTCAGGAGTGTGTTCAAGAAAAGCCAAAATCTAAATACCACAGCAGATATCAGACTGGGTAATGTTTTTCCAGTCTTCTATGGTCTGATTTTGGTGAGGCCAGGTGAACCACGGCCTCGGTTACCCTGTTTTTAGCTGACAGGAGTCAGCGTAGCTCATCTGCTACAAAAGTTGACATAAAGATGTTCTTCTGCAAACCTTGGTTGAAATAAGCTTGATTTTTCTGGGATCCGAAAAAACAGATCTGACCAATCAGACCACTGCATCTGGCAACAAGTGCACCTGTAGCACAAAAAGGTGCACTGATACTGAATATACATAAAGTTAAATAGTACCGTTTTACCTCTGACAAACAGCTAGACGCTGCTCCGGATCGATCGGCTCTCTGAAATTATTTCTCTCCCTCATCAGATGTGTTACCAACTGCCCCACTGACATCCTGAAATATGTAGGAAAGTGACTACTATACAGCTTCAAACCATTAAATTATTGGATGAACACAGAATCTCCCTTTTTCTCTTTTCTTGTCAGAAACTACAATAAAAGTGAAGAGCTCAAATAAATGTTACAATAAAAGGGTTAAATGTAGAAATGAACATGCAGTTTATATGTTCTCCTCCAAGATTTCAATGAAAACTTAAAAAAACAAGAAACCTTCAAAAGTGAATTACTTCAGTGAGCTTTCTGCTCTGTTACACGACCTGAGTCAGTCATAACAAACAGCTGCTGATGTCGTACTGAGCACTTTACGTTTGTTTCGTTTTCCCCTAATCTGACTGACAAGGCAGCAGACTCCATGTTTTTATTCCACCACGTCTGTGTATGAAATCTGTAGATTCGCATGTAAAGTAACTCCAGGTTCATGTTAAGGAAAAGACAGCGTGTCTAGACTGTAATTATATAGCTGCAAATAGCTTGATTGACTGCTCAGCAGTGCTGTCAAGAGTGTTTGACTCTTTTTTTTTTTCTCTCATGCACAAAAATGCACCAGTCTGGCCAAAAATAGGCATTCCACAATGTGAGGAATTGCTTTCAGGATGATATTCTATAGCAGGTCTCCAGACCCACACGTGGCTCAAATCTTGGGAGGCAAACTCAGAGCAGAGATAAGGAATGTGGCCTAGTGGTCGCTAACGCAACACATTTAGCGCTAACTTGGGCATATCCAAAGATCGGGGTAAAAAGGAGCAACCAGGCACAAACTCCATGCATGTCAAAGCCACTTCTGCACACTCCTCCTTCTGATGGCACTTTCAACAGAAAGTGCACTCCAGTCTGTAGTGCACTTACGACATCTTTGAGGTTAAGTGCTTTGCATGTTGTTGCCTCTTCTGCACAGAAATTAGATGCTCTGATGCCGGAGCATTTCTAGATTTAAAGCCCAGGTTATCAAGAGTACATACGAATGGCTTTGTCTTCCAGCATTTGTTCAATAAGGAGCAGAAACAAAAGAAGGTGCAGCGCATCCATTGGCATGAGGATTTATCTGATCAAAGCAGGAGCGCTAAACCTTTCACCAAGGGAGCATTTGCTGTCTGCAGATGGAGATCCCGGCTGCTGACAAAGCTGAACAGGCTGCAGTGGGACTGACAGGAGGAATCAGCTAGACTGCTAACTAGCTGTAAGCATGCTAATACGGTGGTGTTGATATGCTAATCACAATCCACACTGGCGCAGGGATTCAAGTAATGAGCAATTGAACAAGGGTCAGGTTCCACCTTTGGGAAAGGCTTGAATGATAAATGTAACATTCATAGATTTAAAAACTACCAGGCATATTCACATGAAAACGTTACAATATATTTTGTAGAGTTACATTTACAGTACAGCAATTGTACCGCAAAACTCACAGGAATAAAAAGAGGCAAAAAAAAAATCTGGGGATAACTAAGAAGGATACCAGATGGACATCAACCATTTGTTTTTGGACTTTTTGAAGCCACGAGATCAGCGTTTTGGGCACCATCACCAGAAGTTATGGACGAATACATGCTTGGTTAGCAAGCTGCATTCATAAACTGTACAGGTGCAATGAACATGTATTGGTTAGTTAGTGCTAATAACGGACTAAAGAAAAATTTGAATTTCACTTCCCAAAGCTTACACATAAACATCCTGGACGACACATAATCTTTGTCAGATAATCCAATAAAAATGCTCAAAGATGCACAAACAGCAGCAGATGAAGCCTAGCAGACGCCAGTCAGCCTGTTGGGACACGAGCCACGCCCATAACTCAAATATCCAGGTGAATTCAAAACAAAAGAAATACTATATGTATTACTATATTATTTGTATCATAATTTATTCATGTTTGTACATCCTAGAGTTAAATGAAAAAGCTGCATAGCATAAGATTTGAAATACAGTGAAACAGGAAGGTCAAAGTCCATCTACCAGAAGGCAGACTCATTCACATGCTTTAGTTCCCGTTTGCATCCCTCGGGTATATTGATTTTTCTCTCTCTGTCTTGGGGAAAAGAGCAAACCTATTTCTCATAATTTAAAATTATAGGCTTCCTGTAAATACACTTTGGAGTTAGAGTGATCCATTTTTATTGTTCATTGGTAAGATTTTTCTACTTTATTTTATTTTTTTTAAGAAAAATCTGTTTCAAAACATTGCAGCCCACTATAGCGGATGCTTCATGTTTGAGGGCCTCTGTTTGTTAATTAAATTGGGAATTTGCTTTTGTGTCCAGTGCACCGCAGCATGCATAATCTAATTTTCCTTCCATACTAACCCCCATCCATGACTGGTGTCACGGGCCTGGAACGGGTTAACTAGACTCTCCTTTGATTCGGCTGTAATTAAAATGGACTTATGGACAATTACTTTGGTGTAATTTCCACGACAGAGCTGGTCTTACATTCACCTTTGAACCTCAAGGCTTGACACCAGTCTGACCTGCTCAGCTCAATCCATAGACGGACGTGTTGGGGTCAGCAGGGTGGAGAGGTCGTCCATACTTTCATAGGTCTTTGATTCCTGGAAGATTTGTTTGCAATGATTTGACAGACGGGCATTCACTGATTTTTTGCTGTCACGTTAAATGTGTAACGTCGCATCAGTGACACATCACAACCTTTAACCCTCCAGTGAATCATAAAGCTGACCTTCTGTAAGTTAACATTGAATTGTGTGTCACTGTCTTTAATCGCCCCTGCCTGCTAAAAAAAAAAAAAAATACATAAATTAAAGGAACGTTTAAGCAGAAATTATCCTTAAATTGCTCAATATTCATTTTCTTTTTAATTATGCAAAGACCCCGATTAGACCCTTTGCCTGTCTGCGGTATTAACCTCCAGCCTACAGATGTTAAACTCCTGAGTAGAGACTCCAGAGCGGGAAGCTTTTCTCAGTGTGAGCAGTGAATTATTTAAGACACTTCCTTTATTTTAAAAGCACCAAGTTTACATGTGAGACCAGCGTTTATTTCAACTCTGCAGTCAGTAATCCTCAGCTACAATCCTTGAGACTGCTTTGAAAGGCATACTACTGTATATAAGTGAAATGTAAACAGGTTAAGCCAAATATCCACTGATGCACTGAAACTGCTCTGGCTCATAAAGGCGGTGCTTTGTCTTCTTTAACCTGACCTATTTGTGTTACCATTGTTTAAGATCGTCATGTCGGTAAGAGTCAGGCTTAAAGCTTTTCCTTTTTTAAATAATTTAATCTGGGATGGAGTAGGTACATACGGCATGTTTGCAACATAAAGCTATACATTACTGAAATATGTAGACTAATGTGCTCGTTAGAGGGGCTCTCCTTTCGTTTCCTTCTTCAAATCAAATCAAATCAAATCAAATCACTTTTTATTGTCACATCACATGTGCAGGCACACTGGCACAGCACATGCGAGTGAAATTCTTGTGTGCGAGCCCCACAAGCAACAGAGATGTGCAAACACAACAACACAAACGAGCAAAATACAAGAATGGCCAACCTGAAACTAATAAATATATGTACAATATATAATAGTGTATGCATTTCTGGATGTGTATACTAAATATTTTCCTACGTGTGTGTGTGTGTGTGTGTGTGTGTGTGTGTGTGTGTGTGTGTGTATACACATTTTTACAAATTAAATAGTAAAAAAATAAAATAAAATAATAATAATAATAATAATAATAAAATATATAAAATATACAGAGTTGAATATGTGCAAAACAAGTGGCATTTATATACAGTGTGGAGTGCATAATGTTGAAGTTCCAGTAGTGAAGCTGAGGTGTCTATGACGTGTTCAGCAGTCTGATGGCCTGATGGAAAAAGCTGTCTCTCAGTCTGCTGGTACGGGACCGGATGCTGCAGAACCTCCTTCCTGATGGAAGCAGTCTGAACAGTTTATGGCTGGGGTGACTGGAGTCCTTGATGATCCTCCCCGCTTTCCTCAGGCAGCGCTTCCTGTAGATGTCTTGGAGGGAGGGAAGCTCACCTCCAATTATCCGTTCAGAGCACCGCACTACTCGCTGGAGAGCTTTGCAGTTGTAGGCGGTGCTGTTGCCATACCAGGTGGTGATGCATCCCAGGTGGGATAAAGGAGATCACCTCATGTTATGCAAAAGGTTCTCAAGTCTGTACGATAATGTATGCACTTGTCATCAGATGCTCAGCATTTAAGGTCAGAGCACACAAACACAAAGCGAGTCGCCTGGATACAAATGAGCATTGAACAGCAATTGAGCCAATCAGCCTCCACCTTCACGCTGATTGTTAGAGGCGCTCGTTTAAAACTCTTTTGAGGTAGAAAATTTCAATTAAAAACAGCCCTGGGGAGGTTCGGGAACATGAGGCTTCTGCGCTTTATCTTGTATGTTTAAAAACAGGGGAGGAAAGAAAATGCTAATATCTTTTTGACAAGAATATCTGATAACAGTGTATTTTGAATCCTTTTACACCACTGTGCTCTTTTTCAGTTTTCGGCCAGACTTCAAGGCTTTCACACGGTGCTGTTTCTGTATTTCATCTGCTCTTGAATGTTGCACCACCCTCTTGCTCCGTGACTCTGTGAAGTCGAAGCTGGCAAACTTGAAATGTCACTCGATGGAGACAACATGAGCTTTAACGTGACGACCCGTCCTCGCAGCAGTTAGCTGAGAAAATGACTTCGCCAGAGCAAAGCTAAAAGCAGCTGCACAAACGCAAAACCTGACATAAGCTGTGAGTTACTGACATGTGCTGTTATATATAGAACGCAAAACTATTTACATTGATGTGCCTTTGTTGTTTTTTTGAGTTATGTCGTGTTCTGAGAAAATGCTGAGATACTATAGTACCACATCTGGACAACAGCAGCAAGAACAGATAGTCATCTGTTTCTGCAGATTAGCACAAGGTTTAAGTGTACGAGTACAGGGAAGAAATGTCTTTGAAATTAAAGACAATGAAGGATCCCACTTCATGGCCTTGATTTACGTGTACTCAGCAGCTCTCTAGGGTGCGGTGATGTAACAGGATGGATATTCACCTAAAGCAGCCCATGAGAACATAAAGCCAGTACAAACATGGCAGATACTTCAAACCACAACTGAAGAACATCAGAGAGGACAATAGACAAGTTTCTTTTTCTTTCTTTAATTTATTATGTAATAAATGCTGATTTCACGACGTAGCCGTGATAAAATCCTGACACTGTGTTTGGACCGATTGCCTGTTAATCCTGGAGTTTTTGTTATCACAGGTAGAACATCTGAGAAAACCTGCTTCTTTAATGATAACATGCCCAACTTTACAACAGAAATAAACCGGATAAATCAGCTGCTTTTTATAGCTAATAAACCACTGATGTCATGCTTTGGGATATGAAAGGTTAGGATCGGGATAATGAAGCAGAGTTCAAAGCAGAAGGTGAGACAACAGCAGTCACTTTAAGGTGCTTTATACTGTAAGGTAATCAGCCTTTAGGGGCAATCAGATGACCCCGAAGGGCAAGCACTTGGCAACAGTGGGAAGAAAAAACGTTGTTTTAACAGGAAGAAACATCTGGCAGGAAGAGGTTTAGGGAGGGGCAGCCATCTGCTGCAACTGGTTGGGGGTGAGAAGGGATGGCAGGTTAAAAAACACATTGTGGAAGAGAGCAAGAGATTAATAATAACTAATGATTAAATGCAGAGTGGTGAAAAAAAACACATGGTGAGTGAAAAGAGGTAAGGAGGGGTGAGAAATGCTTGGTGCATCATGGGAATCCCCCAGCAGCCTGGACATTTTGCAGCTTGACTGATGGAGGATTCAGGGTCACCTGATCCAACCCTAATTAAATGCTTTATCAAAAATGAAAGTTTTAAGTCTAATTTTAAAAGTAGAGAGGGTGACTGTCTCCCAAATCAAACTGGGAGCTGGTTCCACAGAAGAGTGGACTGAAAGCTGAAGGCTCCCATTCTATTTTTAAATACCGTAAGAACCACAGGTAAGCCTGTGATATGGTAGTATGAAGTCTTAAGAAAAGATGGGGCCTGGTCATTTAAGACCTTGTATGTGAGGAGCAGGATTTTAAATTTGATTCTGGGAGAGAGAGATGAGAAGCCAATATGGAAAAACATGCTGCTGCAATATGTTTCTAATTTTAGAGATATTGCACAAATGCAAGAAAGTATTCCTATATATTTGTTTAACATGCAGTTTGAGGACATATCCTGGTCATAAACAACTCCAAGATTCCTCCTTTTATTGGACGCCAAGCTAATTCATCCAGATCCAATCCATCCACAGTAAACATTTGGTTAGATTTTGAGGCCTTGGTAGAATAACCTTAGGCTTATCTGAATTTAGAAGCAGGAAATTAGAGGTCATCCAGATCTTTAAATGTTATTCTTGTAGTTTATGGATAGATGGAACTGGGTATCATCTCCATATCAACTGAAATGTATGTTTTGCCTTTGAATGATTCACCCTGATGCAGGATACACAGAGACAGACAAAAGGTGAGCTGTTGTTGGGCTGGTTAGCCCAAAACCCAGTGCCAGAAATCCAGGAAGCCCAGAGAAACATTTAGGTGTGACGTTCACAGCATTTACACACACTGAGGGGGAGTGAACACAGCTGGATGATGAGGGACTAGTGAACACAATCAGACAGTCAAGAGAGGAGGAAGTAAGACTAAAGCTCACTGTCAGAGTCAAAAGTAAACAACCGAGGTAAAACTCTGAGAGTTTAAATACTAAACTAATACTAGAAAGAAAAAAAAGAACTAAATAGTTACTTTAGACACAAAAGGAAACAATTCCAGCAACTTCCAGGAATCACTGATAACTGGTCGGGAATACACACGTTTCCCTAGCAACCAGCGGTTGTATCACATCCAGTATGACGGATGACTCTCGAGCAATGTGCACATGAGCTCCACGTTTAACTCTTTGACTTTTATAAGCACACCATCTGGATACTCGTCATGCATTTCATGTAGCTGTACTTGTCAGTGTAAACTTAACTTAAGCACTCAAAATAGCAGGAGTAAGTATGGAAGTACTCCACTGGAGACGCAGATTAAAACCAAGCTAACCTGTTGTTATATCCGACTAGATTAGCAGACTATAAATTCATGTTTGACTTCATGTTAATATGTTTTCTTTAATTAAATAGATTTAGTTGATTGGATTTGAAATGGATATTTAGACAGCTGCAAAAGACTCGGTTCTCAAAATAGTTTGAATGGAAATGTGAGAAAAAAACATGTCTGTAGGCTCTCGGTCTAAAGTGGCAGAGCATGAATGCCAGTCTGAAAGCATTTTTTCCCCAGTTACACTTCTTCTGTGAACTCTCTGGCTTTGTATAGCTGCATATCCTTCCACTCGTCCCACTTTAGATGTGGTTTTTGCATGTAGAGTTTGAACAGCAGGGCTTAGATGCTGTGTGAGTTCTGAGAAGCAGCTAGTGTGTGCGGACTGACAGCTGATTGCGCTATGGTTTAATCTTGTTAGGGATTTTCAAAAGTGCTGCGTCCACTCAGATGAGCAGATAGGAGCGCCACGCAGCCTTTGTGTGCAAAATTTCAACGCTCCCAAAAGGGGGGACAAAGGGCCCCCCTGGTGATGTCATTCCGCTGTCAGCAAGCAGGCCCTCGCCGGAGGAGAGGGGCCAGGACAGGATACGCTGTGACCACCATGGCCCTGACCCCCTCTGAACTAACGTAGCAACCCCTGCTGTGAAGTTCAAAACTGAAATGTGAGTTGGCTTTACGTAAATGCAAAACATCTTTGACCTTAAAAGGCCTGGATCTGCCCACAGATTGCCCACAATCCCCACAAATGATGCATATATGTCATGTTTCTTATGAAGTGTGTCACTCCACCAAACTTCCAGTCATATTCGATTACCATCAGTGTCACGAAAGCACAGCTGCCCGTTTGGATGCAATCCCGGAACTCCTATATTTATCAGAGCACATGACTGACTGCCTATACACGTGTGACACATGCTGCAGGACGCTTGTTTAGCAGCGCCTACATCAGCATGTCAGCTGCACATCATACACAGCTTGTTGATGCATGAGTCATCGGTGCAGTATAGCTTTTAATTTCCATTCATATCAAACTTGTTATAGGCGCAATACTGAACTAAATGTTTATAGAAGCACTCACATGACCAGTAATTCATGTGACTGGTACCACTTACCCTTTTTATGACCTTTGACTCGACTTCTGACACAATCTGAGTTTGGGCGCTTTTTAGTCTTTTTTAACTTAACGTAATATGGGTTCTTTGAGGAATTGTTGAAGCAGCTTTACCTTCCACAAAAACAGCTTCATAAATCTCTTTATGTGCACATGTGAAAACAGACAGATGTGCCCTTACTTAGAAAGCAACGCTGCATGGCAGCTCTGTGTTTCCAAGAAACCGGGGCGCAGAGCTCCCCATTTTTAGCGACGATCTGGAGATACACTGATAGCTTATGTTACAACCTACATGCAGACATCTTACACCGGGTTTCAGATTTACAGCAACATCCACATACACGTGATTTGGGTTATTTATGTGCATGAGTCATGTATGTGTGTATAAGAAGAGCCATTGATTCCCCACCGATCTGGCGTGCATACAAATGTCCCCTGAAACGTATCGTGCCCCGTGGCGTCCCGTTTAAGTGCAACTCTTCTCTTGCTGCTGTAAATCATATTCTGCTACAACATCAGCTGCTCCCACTGAGCAAAGACACTTACAGAGCAAAGGAAAAGCAGACAGTACTGTGAAAATACACCGTTTGACGGATGAAAGACAAACATCCTCTGGGGCCGAAGGGCTCGAGTTGTGAATGGAACTGGTGTGCTCAACAGGCAGCTTCTTCTGATGCAGGGGAAGTTTTCACTCACATGTTGACCTCCAGGCTGCCAGATATATTGGTTTTTAATAATTTAGCATATTCGTTTTCTTAAGTAGCTGATCTCTCATATTATATTGACCCATTAGTTTTATTTGGCCTAGTTTTCATTACTAGAACATTCAGTTCTTTATATTTTGCTTCCAAGGAGCCAGAATCTGTTTTTAAAGTGTTGTTGAGCAATAGTTGCCAGCTTTCTGAAGATACCTACGAATTATTCAAGCATGAAAACACCAAACTCAAGATGCGAAAAGTACTACAAAATTATATTGCTGCATCAACAAACATTTTTCGGAAAAGTAAGCAGTGTGTCCTTAAAAGTAATTGTGGAAATTGGAGGGTAAAAGCAGAAGAGTCAGGCCTAAAAACGATCTACAGCAGATGAACAGCATCTTAAAGTCACGTCTTTAAGAAACAGGGCCTGAGAAATGTATCTGACCCTTTAGTCAATCCATCTACTGTTCACTGAAGCCTCATCAGAAATGGTCTCAGTGGAACGGTGGCTATTAAGAAGTCATTTTTAAGGAAGGGAAACTGGGAGAAAAGGCTGAGGTCTGCCAAATTACACAAGAACCGGAGTGGAAATCAGTGGCTACAGGTCTGATGGAGTGATAAATCCAAATGCCTGTCAGTATGTACAGAAGAGGTCTGGACAGAGATGCAACAGGGATCATCTACGGTCATTGTGAAACAATATTTCAACCAGTGGTGTTGAAAGTTTATGGAAAAATGTATGAAATTATGAACATACAATCAGATTTTGCTTTTTAATTTTGAGTCTTCGATTCTAAAAGCATCTGATTGCATTTACTTTTAACCATGACAGTGATCCCAGTCACACTGCCAATGCAGTAAAAGCATACCTGAATTGAAAAACACACAATGGAGCACACTGAGGACTCTCCTCCCCAGAGCCCAGACCTCAACATTACTGAAGCAGTGTGAGATCATCTTGACAGAAAAGGAACAAAAGCAAGGAGGAGCTCTAAATGTCCTTCAAGAAGTCCGGAGAACTATTCCTGAAGACTATTTGACTAAATGACAAGAACACTCAGGCTGTGCTGAAGAATAAAGGTTCTCGTACCCAATATCGACTTTCAAGCTTGTTAGAATTGTGCAAATTCTGTTTTGGCCTTATACACTGTATTCCTTGCAAAATACAAAGAAATGAAGAGCGGCTCCAAACCTTTGCACAGTGCTGTAGATCTCTGCAGATCTTCCACCTGTCATGAAAGTGTGACACTCATCTTCATCATCATCTCTTAAGAACATTAACCAATATTTGCAGTGACATTAAAGCGCCCTTAACCCAAACTACGTCAAAAAAATGAAACAAAGGCAGCCTGGTTATCTGTTAATCTGCTGCTACGTGAAGCTAATACATCAGCCCACATTACATAATGTTTCTGCGCTCGGCTTAAATACGGTTAACCAGTAAGGATGAGACTTCACAGCTGAGACATCCTCCACGTGGAAACTTCCCCCTGCTTGAGCTAAAAAGCTGTATGAAGACGGGGGCGGACAAACAGACACTTTGACCACCTGAAGCCACGTGTTGGCGGATGACTTCATGGCAGCTCTTCAAGTAAAGTCCATCGAGGGCTGGAAAACACTCCTTCAAACTTAGGCATAACATAGGAGTGTGGGAGAGAGCGTGGTGTTGAAACTGATCATTGGCGAAGAAGCAGGGAGGAAGCATCGTCTCAGGTTCAGCATAACAGGGAAGTGGTGGGTCTGTGGTGGGTGTTTGCATGCACTACCAGTCTGCAAGGTATGCTTTACTCCTTTCAAAATGAGAGTGATTTTTCATTAAGAAGCAGCTCTCTTGGACGTCTGGGCTAAATGGCTAAAGGACGCTGTAGTTGTGACTGATGTATTGAGACAAACATAACGCAGAAGCTTCTGTTTGCAATAAATGCCCTTCATTTATTTGAGAAATGAGCGGCTTTTGAAGTGGAGAAAAACATTTCCAGCCTTCATTAAAAAAAAAAAGTTATTAAACTTGTTCCCTGAAGTTCATCATCGGGGCACTGAGTCACTTCAGTTTTAAGCCAGACCCCTGCGCTGCCCGCTTACCCTCTACAAAGAGCTCCGATATTTTTCCATAAATACCTGAATTTGGCCACTTAATGATCCCTGCACAAATGGTCTCCAAACCAAACTATACGGCCTCGATTGCTGGTTAATTTACTGGAGACGAGTACCATACCGAGATCAAACGAGTCGGTCTCACTTGTAGCACCTTCACTGCAATGAATTTGCTGACCCCTCAACCTCGTGCGTTTTCCTATAAGGGGCATGAGAGGCTGAAAAAAGCTCACATGAGGTTTGGGTTTGCGCAACGCTCTTGTAGCCCACTAAATCAGCTTGTTAGGAAGTTTTCTCTACGCACACACAGTAGCTGAGAAAACATCAGCGTGAAAGCCAGATATCCTGAATGCAAAGTAGCTGCAGGGAGCAGAAACACACGTGAGCGACAGATGTGTGTGGACGACTGCTGCTGCATTAGAACGACGCCATCCTGAAATATTTCTACCTGAGGTGAAAATGCTGCACGCGTGCACGAGCGTCCGTTCTGACACTTCCTTAGCGTGTCCGGCTTGGCTTTGTTTTTTCAAGGTGAAGTTTGAGTTTCATTAAGAGGCAGCTTTAATGACCACACTAAGGGCTTGAAATTCCCACAACCTGAACATATGAGGAGGATTTAGTTTGGCTTTTTTGTTCCTGACATGAAACAGCATTGTTAACCATGGCCTGGAGGCACAGTGGGCCAGAGTGCACTACAGAAAGTTAGGCTCAGCAGCAGCAGCAGCAGAGGCAGCTCCTATTTGTGTAGTATTTCTTTTATTAGTATCCCTATTTTAACAATTTATTCTTTTTCTAGTTGGACATAACACAAAATGTTGAGGACACGTGCTGTGGTGTGAGGATCACAGAGAAGAGGACACAAATGCAAGATACGCAAGAGGGATACGAAGAAGAAAATCCCAAATCAAAATCTAACTGGAAACAGGCAGCAGTCATACACGTGAAGGCCGGCAGCGAACCAGAAGGCAGAAGACAAAATCCCCAAAAAACACTCCAAAAGGTCACACAGGAGGAAAAGTACAAAGAAAACACAAGGAAGCTACTTTTTTATATGCCATACATTTACATCTCCTCCTCATTTTTATGGATTCTTGTTTTAAACATGCCCATATATGTTGCTGAGTTTATAAGAATCATAAGGAGCATGACAAAGAAGCCGGGGATGTTTTCTTTGTATTTGATCTTGTATTTAAGTGTGTATGGCTTCGCCACGAGATCTGATCTCAGTGGGACTTCCTGGTTAAATAAAGGTAACAACAACAATCTGGGAAGTGTTAGGCGAACAGCTTGAGGTACATATACTTAGGACAATGACAGGAAAACTGAATCCATGTGTGAAGGACAACATAGGTGAGAAAAATCAGGGCGGGGCTTAAAAACTCAAGAAATGAAGCTTCACCTGTTTCAACACCACAGTGAAAAATTACCTCTATGGTAAGTTTTAAATCTCATTAAATACCACAAAACGTGTATTTTAAATTATGATTCAATTTAGAGTAAAACAGACGTTAAAACACTTTGACAAACTTAAATTCATCCATTTATTTGATTGGTTATAGATTTTAAGATTACGTCTTTTCTAGATTGCTCTAAGGGACAAGAGTCCGAACATCAGACAAAATGCTGTGACAGAATATTTGTCACCTGATTTATGGCCCCTCATAATTTACCAGTGTGGTATTTTGAGCTAACAGATCTGTGTCAGGCGTTGCCAAGTAAACACCGCAGAACGAAGCAGCATCCTTTGTTTGACCTCTGCCTGGTTTTAAAAAGAAGAAGACTCCATGGCCTGCGGTCTTTTCTCAGTGTCAATAAAGACAAACACTCTAAAACACACACACACACACACACACGCACAAAAAGCGTCACGCGCATAACAACGGCAGTGTGTTTGTCTGCAGTTTGATTTGATGTGGGTGAATGTGTCAGGGTCACAGTCAGGAGGTCTCCACCCCGCTGGCGATGGAGCCCATTTTCTTGGAGGACCCCCTTCTGTGTTATTGAGACATGCTAGTCATCTCCATTATGAAGTGTAATTAGGTTGTTGTGCTTATTAACTCCCATTATCAGAGGAGCCCTGAGATGTCTACATGTGGCTGGTGCTACCGACGGGTTTGCAGATGGCTGTAAATTCGTGTTAGCATCTTCTTCCAGGATTCCTAGAGAGATGCAGATCAATGCGCAATCATCTCTTCTTGTGAAGCACCAGATCAGTGATTTTACTTGTTCTTTACTTATTGTGTTAAGAAACCAAACCACATTTTTTTAAAAACACTGGGTTAACTTTATCTGTGCATAGAATTTATTTTTCCCCGAGGCAATTTGAATTATTTCTTCAAGGATTTTAATGGGCTGAGTGGCTATTAGAAGATGCAAACCAGAAAACAGCAGATAAACTAAAGTCTGTGAGACATCCATTGCCAGATTGAGGAATTTAAGAGGGTGCTTAACTAATTCAGTGGTCCACCTCACAAAAAACAATAGATAAAAATCTATTTATGAGAATAAGAGGCGAAGTTTGGGTTAAGGATCAGGATTAGATTTAAATCAGAGTTTAAATGTTTGCAGTGTTGGGTGAAAATTTATCCACTGATGCCTCTGAGCCATTAAATGCTCATGTAGCAGTTAGATGGAAACACTTGATTTAATTAAAAGAAGCAAACATTAACAACTTGACTTTGGCTGATTTACTAAATGAGACTTTTTAATTAGCTAACTAACAGCTAATGAATCCAACTGCTCAATTAATGTACCGATTCAAGCGCGCGTTTTCTGAGGTACGCTCACACGCTGCCTCACTTGCATTATCACTGCACTGTCACTGGGCCGCCAAGATTGACATCAGATACGGTATAAAATCGAAACACATGTTCAATGGAAATTTTCTTCTTGCTTGGTCAAAGGTCACGGTCAGCTATAGCAGTGTAGGTGGGGAACAGGTGGAAATTTGAATGCCTGCCTCCCTCCTTGATGTGGGTACGCAGTGACACTGGGCAAAGGTCATGAGCCACATTCAGACCTGAAAGATACGATGTGCTCCAGATTACTCTCAGATGCAGGTTGTTCTTTTTGACTTTGTGTGGGGAGACCTCCACCGGATCCGCACACTGACCTCAGTGGAAGCTGAGGAATGAGGAGCTGGTTGGCAGGCGATGCGGGGAACATACTACATGGTGGCTCAGCCCGTCCTCTCTGGCTCCGAGCCCAAACCTCCGAGGAGGGTAGTAACCTGAACCGTCCGCCTTATAGAAAACCATTGATTTATTTTTCCTGGAAACACTTTTTCAGATCTGATTCAGGACATTATATTTATTTTGTTTTGTTTCTTTATTTAACCTGAAAATGTGTTACAGGATTATATTGCACACAATATTTCACAACCTGGCTGCTGATGGACAAAATGTGAAACAAATATGAAAAATAATGATTTAGATATTAATGACAACTGCAAGCGCTCTAGTTTCTCACATCGAAGGTTGTCTGAGTGAAACGACTGTCTAGGACCTTTGTGGGATTGTATAATGGATTGCATTTATACAGCGCTTTTCAGGACCCCCAAAGCGCTTTACAATACCACTATTCATTCACTCTCACATTCATACACTGGTGTATGTACTAGGGGTGCATCGATATTCGTATCGATATTGAACCGTTCGATACAGTGCTTTCGGTTCGGTACGCGTATGTATCGAACAATACAACATTTGTAATTTATTTTATCAACTTTCCTTCTGACGATGCTGTCTGTGTTGAGCGCTCAGTGAATCTGCGTTCGACTACTCCGCCTAGGCTGCACTGTCGAGCGCAGATCCACTGAGCGCTCAACACAGACAGCATAGTCAGAAGGAAGAGCGCAGGGCAAGCTAGCAAGACAGAAGTTGCAACATGGACCTCCCCCACCCTCATTCAGATCTGGCGTTTGGAATTATTTTGGTTTTCATGTGACGTATGACCCTGAAGGTAAGCGAGTCATGGACTAAAGTAAAACAGTATGTTGGATGTGCCATGCAATGCTCAATTACATGGGTGGGAACTAGTGTGTTAGCGCAGTTAGCTCGTTAACGTGTTGGCCGTCTAGCCCCATGCACGGGGCGATCGGCGGTAGCTCGTTAACGGAAATTTGCCGTGTTGTGGCGTTAAGGTCATTTCAACGAGATTAACCTGAAAGCACTAGTGGGAACACAACGAATATGACTGCACATTTATGCCGACATCATCCTAGTGCAAAGACAAAAACAACAAGCATGCTACTAACTTTAGCCGAGTCATTTAGACAGCTGTTAGCACATGATTCTCCTTATGCTGCTGAGAATATAGCCCAGAAGAAGCGGATAGTATAGCTTTTATTTTGGAAAGAGACATTTCTCTGTAATAAACTCTCTTTTCCAAAGATGAGTGATTCCTCAATCAGATACAGGGCTTGCAATATCGCTAGCCCGACGTCCCGGAGCTAGCGATTTTTTTCAGACGGGCTACTCTGCCCATCGGGCTATCGTAGGAAGGAAAAATATATGTCAATGCTTTTGCATTCTTTCAGAAATGTAGCTGGGTAATTATGTCATTGGCATCGGTGAGCCACTGTCAATATGTGACATATTGAAATCGCGTTTGAATTTGCGCTTGTTTTTTTGCTTTCACTTTGCAATCTTGCGAACTGTGTATAGAGAGCGACAGCACTGATCTGTGAGTGATGATAATTTGTGCACCAATTCCTCTGACATCGTCTTATTAATCGTTAGCTTACTATGCAAACATGACAAGTGAAATCTCCCGCAGCTTAAACATGTGAGAGGTTGATCGCGCAGAGAATCGCTGAGCTTATGTGAGTCCGTGTGTAAAAGCAGCAGAATATATATTTTAGTTCTGCTGAGCCAAATAAGACAGGTCAGGGTGAAGAAGTGACAGCCAAAGAAAAGCTTACCACAAAACGGAGAAGTTATGACAAATGAGACTATAAGGCAAAAAGAAAGTGCAGCTTTATGGTTTCATGGACAAAATAATTTCTGTGGCTGCAATATGACGAGCTAAATAACCAGGGCTGCACATAAGTGGTCCGCAGGTGCGCATTCGCTGTCAAAATAAAAAACGCGCACAAGGGTTAGGGTTAAATTTAAAAACTGTACTTTTGAGTTAAAATATATATTTATAATTTTAATAAATGACAAATTAAAAATGCATGAACATTTTTTTGTATCGAAAAAATATCGAACCGTGACACCAAAGTATCGAACCGAACCGTGAATTTTGTGTATCGTTGCACCCCTAGTATGTACATGTATGTTTTCTTACACTGAGGATTTGTATAATAACAACAAGCTGACTTAAACATAGAGAAGCCAGCAATATCAGATACTAGTAGTATAGTTAGAAGTTACAAATAATAAGCTAATGGTTCAAGGCTGGTCAGGGTGTTTTCTCTCTGTAGCCTCTCCTCCTTGTCCTCAGTTAGTTTGTGCTATGTGGAGCGATTAAATCAAAGTGGTATAAACAAAACAACCTGTATTTATGCGATTGACAGCGTGGGAAAGTAGCAGCCGAACACCCAGGAAAGCAGGCAGATGAGCGATTATAGATCTTCCTTTTTGAAATTATGCATAAGCTTTATTTTACGCCGCTTATCTGGCTAAGGTGAGACCTCCCGTCAGTTGAAACAGACTTTTAGGTCACTACAGATTTGCAAACCACCGTCAGCTAATTTCCAACTTGTTTTTATCTAAGAGGAATTTAAATCAGACAATATGAGCCGATTATAAACACCAGATTAAGACTGTCTGGGAACGGATCCAAGCTAGATCAGGAGAAGATGGTAGCCAAAAGAAAAATGAAGGTAGACCTTCACATCCACACAGAAGACCATCTCTAGAAATGACATACATACTCAGTGATTACAGGGTTTGGTATTCACATAAAATTCCAACATTAAAGCAAACACCAAGTAGCCGTATGTGTGCTGTAACTAGGAGCATGAAGGTTGGTGGGTCTGATTTTCATTTCCAATTAACCTTTTCCTTTTTTTCTGCATAATCGCAGTCATTGCTGCCGTTCTGAAGTTATAAACATATACATAGCCAGCTTTGGACATCATATAATTAATCCATAATTAAGGTAAGGTCATGAGGTCAAATAAGAAAAGCTGATTGCTTAATGAGGTGTGAATTTGAAATGTTTAATCAGGTGTAAAATGGGCAATAAAGGATGTCTGTGTCAAGGCTTCTTTTTTTGTAGTTTTTCTTCTCTTTTTTTCTCCCTCAAACCTCAAGTTCACCATTTGTAAAGCACTGAGAAAACCGTATTGTGCATCTCTGATTTAAGTTGAACCAACGTTCTTCGGGAGGGATTTATTAGGTTTTTCTGCAGGAAAACAAAACAAACATCCAGGATTGGTGAATACCAAGTGGGATGTTCAAACTGATTCAGGCTCTCAACACTTTGGGATCTTAGGTAGCTTTCTGATCTCCATGTGCTAACCGGCGAAAGCTCCCACTTGACTGGCAGAAGGCGATTGATTGCAACATCAATGCAAACCACTGAGGTATTTTGATGGAAATACTGTTTAGTGTGGAAGGAGTCGAGGTTAAAAGAGCCGCGCCACAGTGGGAGCAGAGGATGTGGGAGCGGTGCTTGTCGACGAGCCGTCTCCGTGTCTCTCAGACAGCAGATGACATCGCTTATCAGCGATTACCCCAGAGGTTCAAACCATGAATAGAAATATTAGGTACAAAGTTGGTGTGGACATGTTGGTGCTTTTGCTGGAGCTTTTATTCTCCTGATATTACTTCACAGCAAACACAACAGAATTTTAATGTGCCTGCAGGTTGACAGCGCCGTGATCCCGGTTGTATTCTTTCGTTTTCCCTGCTGTTATTTTCTTCCCAGTCCACCAGGAAGATCACCCTAATCCACCCCAATCCCTGTCATCACATTTAGACTAAAGGCCTTTACACAGCGGACAGGTAAAATCCGTACAAATATTTTGTGTTTTAAAAATATTTTTTAGACTCGTCTATTCCTGATGCAGCCATTCACACTGACTGTCTAATGTTTGCTGGACGAATCTGCTACATTTATTTTTTTCCAAACCAAGCTCAATTTTTTCCAAGTAAAAAGATCTGACCAATCAGATCAGTGCATTTGGCAGCAAGTGCACTCGTAGCTCAAAACAGGCACCAGCTCTGAATATACAAAAAGTCGAATCATACTATTCTGTCTGAGACGCTGCTCAACCGGTCAACCGGTTCTCAGTTTCCTCAGATGTGGTCACAACTCTGCTAACAAGAGCTCAAACTGCCCGACTGACATCCTGAAATATCGAGATCCAGCATCAACTCCTGGATCAATCCATGAAATTCTCTCTGCTGCTGCCTTCTCGTGATAATTGCATGAACCCAAAATCGCAGTTTACTCCATTTTTTTCAGGACCAGCTCATCACTTGATGCTGCATTTTGTGACAATGAATTTCCTGCAAAAACACATTCGGTGTGTAAATCGGTGTGTGTACGTTACACAACAAGTTCAGAGCCAGAAAATTCAGAATTTTCGTGTCACTTTTTTGCAACACGCTTGGTGTGTAATGGCCTTTAGTCTTCCTGTTTCACTAATGTCTTTTGATTACTTCCTGTTTTACTTCAATTTCTTGCTTCCCACCTTTGTCTTCTCCTCCATTGCGACTGTCTTAAGTGATGAAAGCCCAGCAACGCAGGTAGACGAGCAAATACAGATGTTTCTCTTTGCACTTACGGATGATCTTTGTTGTTATTTAAAGAAGAAATATTATGCTCATATCCAGCTCTAGGTTTTTGTCCTATACCTGAAACATGCCCTGCTTCTCTTCTGATTGGCTGAAGGTTTAAGCAGCAGGTGGGTGGGGCTAGAGGTGACCATTCACACTGACATCATACAGAGCCAAGAGTAGAAAAACTGTCTGAAGCGTATCGTTTAGAGCAGCTTTTGGGTCACAGGGATTATTTGTATAACTTCAGTGTGAACATCCAATAATGTGTCAGTATATATATGAAAGATATACACTGAAAAAAGTCTAATAGGGCCTGTTTAAGGTTCCTTAAAGTTATGGCCAGATAATAGGACCCATTTCTGACTAAAAACAATGATCTTCAGTGGTTTCGCAGCATGTTCTGCCAAGTATTTTTGAGAAGTGAACTCGTAAATTCTGCTTTTGATCATAGATTCAGGATCTTTTTCAACCTCTTGCTTCCGTCGCCCTTTGCACTATGGCAGAATGATTTTAGCAAAAACATCCTAGACTCTGAGCCAAAGATTTTCCTTTGTTAGAACACTGTGAAGAAGAACCAACTCCAGCAGGTAAAGTTGAACTATCACACTGTATTGGAAACTCAGTGCATCAGAAACAAAATGCATGTAGAAGATGTGAGAAATCGGTTTTACGGAAGCATCAGACCTGCATGGAGCTATGAGGAGGGTGTAATGTTCTTGAAATACTTCAATCAAACAGGAATACCATAAATCTGTCTGCTTTTCTGTATTGTTTCTATTCACTAAAGCTTGGCTGGCGCTCGCTGAAACCTCTCCTTCTCTTGTGGTTTAAAGGCACCAGACTGGAGAGTTAGCAGTACCAGCTGGTTATCTTTTGAAGATCCAACTCTGAATGTTGGCACATAAATAGTGGGGGGGTTTTGAAAAATTTGGTTAAAATTGGCAGTTCCCGGAATGAGAACCTGGCTTCAGTCATTCTGCAAGTGTATATTTTTTCTCTTTCTGCTCTTTCTGATTAAAAATTGTACATACATTTTTGAAAAGATGATTAAAAACAAAGTTATAAGCACAATGCATTTTACCACCTTGCACAATCACCACCAGCAGAGCATTAGAGAAGCCCTAGATTGTGGTTGATAGAGTAAAATAGATCTAAAGCTTCAGGCTTTTCTCCATCTTTTACTTTAATACTCGTCCACTCCTGTAGCCCCACTGAGCAAATAGGCATTAACCAAAAACACACAAAAACAACAGAGCACCTAAAAACAGGAAAAATAAACCACCAGCGGGCTCTACCACCCATCAACCACACCATATCATCTACGTCGGCCCAGTCAGCCACATCAAATGAGTGGAGTGGATGATTCCTGCCCTCTCCAGAGTCGTAGTCTTTCCCGGTCTGCCTCACTGAGCATCGTAAATGGAGCTGCCCATTGACCTGAGTAAGCCTGTAAATAACTGTGATGGCTTCCAGAGGTGGGTCCTCCAAAAGATAAAAGGGTCATAAAGCTCACCTCTTCCTCTATTTGGGGGAAAAAAAGTTTTGGGACACTTAAAAACACAAATGAAAAGGTCTGGTGTTGCTGAGGCCTCGGTCACACAGGCCTAGAAAACAGTTGGTGTCGTCCTGTCAGGCTTTGGCTGCTAAGAAAAAACATGCATTTCCCGACTGGATGGCGACCGGTTGCTGGAGGTTGCTGCAAAGAGGTTGTTGCAACAAAAACCTCTTTATGATTGCTTTGGTCATTAGCAGATTGCCGTGGTCGCCTGTGGTTTTCGTGAAAGCTGCCGACTTGCCTGCAAACACCCCTGACTTCCTCTCTTTGTGACGCAGACCAGAGTCTGAGAATATTTGCTTTCAAAGTAAAAATTTGTGCCTTTCTGCTGCAACCAACACATTTCAAAAGGCGCAACTTTTACTTTGAAAGCGAGTGGTCTGCGGTTCCAGTTTGTGCTGCACTTTTCACAGTTTCACTATTACTTGGTGAAACTGGTGGTTGGCAAGTGTTGTAGACGAGTTGGCGTCTTCCCTGCAAGTTAAGGCTTGATTTAGATTACTGCCGGGAATTTTTGCAGAGCCTACGACGCAACCTACGTAAGTGGACCAAGCCGTCACCGGCATTTATGCTTGCGCTGGTGCGTTATGTGTTGATTGTATTGTGTGCAGTGCTAGCCGACAGAAAAAAAATGTAATGTAGTTACATTTCTCAGGAGATTGTACATCAGATTACGACGTTGTCACGGCGGGGTGCGCCGGTGTGTGTGGAAACAGGACCCAAAAGCAGATGACGATGAGGAGTAGTAAGGTTTAACAGAAAGGTGAGGCTTTATTTAAATGACGGCAGGGTTAAACCAGGAAACCAAAACAAACTGGCAAAACACTAAGAAACAAAACACTAAACTGGCAAAACACTAAGAAACAAAACACTAAAGGTACTAATACCAAAAACTATAACTATAACTGAGGTGGAAAATAACAGGCAAAGACTAAGACTATAACTGTAACTCTGGTGAGATAAACAGACTAAGACTAACGTGGAATTAACAGACGAAAACTAGAACTATGGCTGAGGTAAACAGACGAACCGACAATGGCATGAAGAAAACAAAAGGCTTAAATACAGACATGAGGTGATCAGGGGAAGTGGGGACACATGGGGGAACAGCTGACAGACATAAACCTAATGACAGGACCAGGAGTGGAAAGCTAAATACAATGAACAAAGAACACATGACATTGTCAAAATAAAACAGGAAATACTAAAATTAAACATGACAACACAACTTAACAGACCTAATACGTGATGAATAAATACAAAACCCCAAAACATAGAAAACCCAGGAACAATAACTGCCTAAACTAAAGGCAGATAGGAAATAACACAAACTAAATCACATAACAAAATGAGACAAATACAAACATGAACTCAGAGCGCTGGGTCAGAGACCCAGCCTGTGACAGACGTAGATTATAACGTCAGGTTTAGAGGGGTTTGCAGTCAAGTCGTAGGTTGCGACATAGATTTCCCGTTGGGCATGCGAGTGACCGCAGCAATCTAGCAGCTAAAAGAATCACAAGGAAGTCATTTATGTAGCACGTTATAGCTCTTTGAGACCTTTTTTTTTTTGTTAGCAACTGCCAGCAACCTCCAGCAACCACTCCCCAACTGGCTGTTAAAATACTCTGGTTTCCATAGCAACTGCTGGTTGCCAAGGGATCACTGACCGGTCTTTAGCCATGACTGAGACCCTAACAGTTATCATTAAAGCTAAATTACTAAACTCTATATCACTTTGATCATTTTGATGTTGTCGTAGATGGTGAGGTGCATGTGTTGCACTCTCCACTCAAAACAAAGACAAAACCCAAAAAACAAATAACTTATGAGCAAAAACAAAATGATTTTGCACCAGCTCATTAGAGAGTGAGAGCAGTGAATAGCATCTGTCTCCTCGATTATGTCTAACAAAGGTCACGGAGGAGCAAGCGATGAGATTGCATCTCAGCGTCTGTCACCCTCCAAGCCGCATGCAGACACTACATCGAGAAACATCGAGTTAAGAATACAGATGAACTGCAGATTCTGGTTTACAGATGGGCGAGTTGATGTGCTTGTCAGAAAGGTGCTGAAATGTTCCTGCAAATGTGTTTTGCTGCTCTTCGGGTGAATTATAGTCGGCAAAAGTACGCCTGCCAACTGCAGATGGAACAAACTGTTCACATGACTGAGCTTCTCTTCCGTTTGTCAGTCGCTTAACTTCATTACCGAGTGCCTAAGGTGAACTGCGACAGGTGCTTCTAAACCGCTCTCGTCTGGATTGGTTCATTATAATTTGGGTAAGAGGAAGGAATCGTTTTCATTTTATTCTGATAAAAGCTGAGATTCAAACCCACTTCAGTTGTGTTACTTTTAATTGATTGCTTTAAAGTGTTTTTCTACCTGAATTTAGCTGTCGTGTTTGAAAAGTACTCTCCAGTATTCTTGTTTTTTGGGGGTTTTTTGGACTACATTAAACTAGTGATCCGAGAACAACTACAGCAGATTAAGGCTAACAGGGCTCACGTCCTGAGAAATAATAACTATTCCCATTGTTATAGTGATTTTTATGCTTTGAAGAGAGCCTCTCTTCCAGCTTCATCTGAGCGTAGCCTCAAGCCTCGATTGTCCTTTTGTCATATTTGCAAGATTCAAGGGACTTAAACGCTAAATCCAGGTGATCAATGCTAATTTTAACTCAAGCAAAAATGAACTTAGGACTCAGGTGTGTTTCACTTGGGCGAGCAGGGATGAACTGCCAGTGAGAGAGGGAGAGAGAGGGTTAATGCTGTGGAATCAAGGCTATTCTTTCAGATTTGATTTGATTCGTTACTTACAAGTGAGCGAGGCAGGCCAGGTTTCCAGGTAACAGTGACAGAGGAGGGTGGACAGTGGACGGACTGGGAATTGACATGTACTTCATATAGCACTTTTCACTCACATACATTCATCCAAGACCTTTATAATATACATTTAAATGCTTTCTATCTAAAATTCATACTCAGATGAACAGATCAGGAGCAATTCAGGCTTTAGTATCTTGCCCAAGGATACTTTAGCATGCATTTTTTAATTGATGAGTGATTTTTCTGTGTGATACAGCCGTCCATGAGATTAGTGCTTCGGTTATGGTGAGTAAACTTTTAGTATTTTAATAATCTGTTGTTGTTTTTTGGCTCAAATTAGACTGCTTGCCTGTCTGTGCATTTCACTCATAGTCTTTAGGCAGGCAGCTTACTAACCAAGCTACCACCTCATTCAAATTTTGTGTATTCTGGCTCCTTCACCATTTATCACCAAGTATCATACAGGCTGCTTGGGCTTATTATGTAATATTAGCTGTAAAATTCTAAATAAAATTATTCTCATAAATCAGGAACTATTTGAATTTTCTCTGTAGCCTGAAATTGTTGAGTTATGGTAATGTGAAGGACCCATGGTAAAATGTTTTTTTGTGTCCATGTTCATACAACAGTACCTCGTCAATGCTTTTTGCTGCCACGATGCACCGAATGTCCTTGTAAAGCTCATCTTCTCTTCTTTCCGAAACTGTTTGAATGTTATCTCTCGCATAAATGATAATGGAGTTACGGTCATTTAAAGAGTGCTTGAAAAAAATAGGTCTGCTGCTGGCCAGTGGTTACAAAAACAAGGTTATTACTAACGGGGCGGTGGCCAGAAAGGTAAAGCTGAAGCTTCAAGGTGAGTCTCAAACCTGTAGGTAACTTTATAATGTCTATGTCTATGTTTTATGCAGTCTTTGGCTACAATAAACAAAGTTCAACATCTGTCTGCCTTACCGAATTTATGGATAAGTTTTATTTTAATTGTGCTTTTTTTCCAGCTCCATATTCTTACATCCTTTGGATTGTGCTAGGGTAGTTTTTCACAGTTCAGAGTTTAAGATCAACCTTATTTATACAAACCCATCCTCTGTCTTTCTGATTGGCTGCAAACAGAAGGCTTAAAAAGCAGGTGGGTGGGACCAACAAGCCAAAAATAGAGGAAACACCTGAAACTGAGTAATCAGAGCAGACCTGAAGCTGGAGGCTCTGGGTTGTAGGGATTCCTTAGAACCATGTTTTTGGAAATATTGTTTGATATGAGTATCACAGAAAATAATAAAAAACGAGCAGTACAAAAATAAAATCATACAGAGCAATTTAGACGTCCAACACTATTATAACAATTACTCTAGAAACTATCGCAGCAATATAGTCGGCATGCACTCAGTCTTTCATCAGACAGACACCCCCACCCAACACACAAACATCCCCGTGTTGGTCTCCTGTCTCCATTTATTTTACTAAGAAGGGTTGCAGAGCAGGTGTGCCTCAAGGAGCTGTGGATAGGAAGTCTCACAAAAACCAATTTTCAAAATAAAAGCTTTCAAACAACAAAGTTTACTAATAAAAGTACAAAAAGTACTAAAATTACTACACGACATTTGCAAATTTTGTCACTTCATGAGGTTTTTGTTCTTCTTTTTTCCAAAATAAAGGCTCATCTTTTTTAGGAATATATAATGTGTTTATATACGTGTTTATATTTATATCTGGTCTTACTGACCACTTAAACCACTTTAGACTAGTGGTTTGATCACATTTCTAACCATATGTTAATGCAGCACTTTGTTCTATGCACTTCAAGCACTTTAACTTCCTCATATCCATGGCTGATTTAGAATAGAATAGAATAGAATAGAATTCAACTTTATTGTCATTGCACATGCACAGGTACAGGGCAACGAAATGCAGTTTGCATCCATCCAGAAGTGCTTTAGTGATATAGATATATTACAATATATATTAGCAATAATATAGATATGTGAGTATATTACAGAAATGGGTCTATTATGGTATGTTATAATGTACACGGTATGAAGTATGTTGTGAATATTCTATAACTATAAGTATGTACAGGCTGTAGTGAGTACAAGCTATGTACAGGATATGAACAGGATATAAATATGAAAAACTATACAGAATATGAAATAAATAACTTTACAGAATCGGAGATATACAGCTATACAGAAATGGGAACTGTGCAAGTTGTAAACAGTTGTAGGATTAAAGATTATCGAATGTACAGAATGATTATTTACACAGAGCTATACAGTAGTGCAGTTAAGATAAGTGAGGGTGTAGATAGTTTCTACAGAGGCTATATAAAGTGCTAGTGGTTGTGAGTGGTGGTTCAGTCCATGTTATTATTGTGTTTGAGGGTACAGTTGTCCATTGTGGGTGTGTGTATGTTCAGTCCATATGTTAACGTGGGTCAGATGTCAGGAGGCAGAGTTCAGGAGTCTGACAGCTGTGGGGAAGAAGCTGTTCCGGTACCTGGTGGTCTTAGTCCGGAGGCTCCTGTGGCGCCTCCCAGAGGGCAGGAGGGTGAAGAGTCCATGTGATGGGTGACTGGGGTCTTTGATGATTTTCCCAGCCCTTTTCAGACACCGCTTCCTGTAGATGTCTTTTATGGTAGGAAGTGGTGCTCCGGCGATGCGCTGGGCAGTTTTCACGACCCTCTGCAACGCCTTCCGGTCCGAGGCAGAGCAGTTCCCGTACCAGACTGTTATACAGTTGGTCAGGATGCTCTCGATGGTGCAGCGATAGAAGTTCACCAGGATGTCTGAGGACAGGTGGTTCTTCCTCAGAGTCCTCAAGAAGAAGAGGCGCTGGTGAGCCTTCTTGACCAGCTTGGAGCAGTTGGTCGTCCAGGTGAGATCCTCGGAGATGTGGACTCCCAGGAACTTGAAGCTGCTCACACGCTCCACAGCCGTCCCCTTAATGTGGATGGGTGGATGTGGGTCAGCATTCCTCCTGTAGTCCACGATGAGCTCCTTGGTCTTCTCGGTGTTAAGCAGCAGGTTGTTTCTGTCGCACCACTCAGCCAGACGATCCACCTCCTCCCTGTAGGCGGCCTCATCGTTGTCACTGATGAGGCCAATCACCGTGGTGTCATCTGCAAACTTAATGATGGTGTTGGAACCATCAGCAGGTCTGCAGTCGTGGGTGAAGAGGGAGTAGAGGAAAGGGCTCATCACACAGCCTTGTGGTACACCGGTGTTCATTGTGATGGTAGATGAGCAGCGGTTATCCAGCCGGACATGTTGGGGGCGGTTGGTCAGGAAGTCCAGTAACCATTTGCAGATGAGGGAACTGATACCCAGGTCTGTCAGTTTCCTGATGAGTTGTGAGGGGTGGATTGTATTGAATGCTGAACTGAAGTCTATAAACAGCATTCTGGCGTAGGTGTTGTTGTTGTCCAGGTGTGAGAGGACAGAGTGCAGTGCGATGGAGACGGCATCCTCTGTGCTCCTGTTCCGGCGGTATGCGAATTGGTGGGGGTCCAGGGTGGGGGGGAGACAGGATTTGAAGTGTGCTAGGACCAGTCGCTCTAAGCACTTAGTGATGATGGGGGTGAGTGCTACTGGGCGGTAATCATTGAGGCAAGATGGGTTGGAGTTTTTGGGTATCGGGACGATGGAGGTGGATTTGAAGCAGGCCGGTACCACAGCGTGGGCCAAGGACAGATTGAATATGTCTGTGAGCACTCCTGCAAGCTCCCCAGAACACGCTCTGAGAACACGCCATCAGGATGCCATCAGGGCCTGCAGCCTTGTGGACATTGATCCTGCTCAGCACCGCTCCTACATCGGTGGGGGAGAGAGTCATAGGTTGGTGGTCTGGCGTCATGTCTGCTTTAGTTGTGGGGTTCCCTCGCTCAAAACGAGCATAAAAGTTGTTGAGCTCGTTGAGGAAGGAGACATCAGAGGATGCAGGGGAGGGTTTGGTGGTCCTGTAGTCTGTGATGGTCTGGAGTCCTTGCCACATGCGTCGGGGGTTGGAGTTGGAGAAGTGTTCTTCTACCTTCTTCTACATTTAGGACCTAAACAGCTAATCTAACATCGATGGACTATCTGAAGAAGTCTAAGTACCTGAAGAAAAACCACAGAGAGCTGAGGAAAACATTCAGACTTCCCCCAGAAAAGCCCCAGCTAGGCTTACACCCAGGAACTTTCTTGGTGTGAGGCATAGGTGCTAACGACCTCGCTACTCTTATTGTATACCAGTTATTATCATTATTATTTTACAGATCACTAGTTGGATCACTAACAATAGCAAACAGATGCTGATGTTCTTGCAGCCTCTAGAAACAGAGAGAAAATCAAACTTATTACAGAAGTTTATGGAGCATATGTCTGATAACACGGCCACTAGGTCAGTTACCCTCATCATTATTAATGACGAAAGTGATAATTTTAGCTTGGGCTCACACCAGGCAGTTTGATGCTGGCGCTCACATACTGTACTACCCAGAGAGCCCAGCAGAAGGTCAAAGCCTGCTAAGAGGCCAGGTCTGAAATATGCCTGTGTTCAGCCTAATGACCCGCAGCACAATTAACACTCTGCAGCTCAGCAGCTCAGCGTGAGGATACGGAGGTGTTTATTGGCTGCTGGCCTTGGTTTCCTGGCAAACCCCGCCGCGCCCAGCTGATCATCTTCCAGACTGGGAGCTGGAGGCGCTCCAGTCTGACACATGCACAGTACAGTGGAGTCCAGCAGCCACATGGAAGGAAGGAGGCTGACACACATAGCAGCACAGGGGGACCAATGAGACTCCAGGAAAGGGATGTCGCCGAGCTATTTTCATCCTCAAGGTGAATAGATTTTTCTTCTTCGCTTCTCCTGGCTTTGTGTTTGTAAAGAAAGTGAATGAAACCTGAATAAATTAAAGGGTGTGAGGACGTTAGAGTCACAGCTCTCCCATGTGATGGTGTGTACAGTAGATCCTCATCGTCACCAAATCTGAACCTCTAGTTTTATACTTTTATGACCCACACAAGAAGTCAGTCCCTTCTAATATGACTGACCTATTTTCATACTAAAAAGTTCTGTCTTTTGCCTCCTTATACACCAAACAGATGAGCTGGTAACCGGGTGTGACAGCTTTAGCAGCGGATGCTCCACTCTGCTTCAAAGTCACAGAAGCTGTGTGATTTTTAAATCCTTTTGTCCTTTATTGACTGAAGCTCATGGCGTGTTTACTGAGTCGCAAAAGGCATAGGAAGGACATTCTGCAGTTTTGGAAAAGCTGTTTAGGAACTATGTACAGTAGAGAGAGGGCACATGATGAGAAAACACCTGCGCCGCACGCACATCTGTCCCTGAAGATTTTACCCAGCTCATCTCGGTTATCTAATCACGAGATGCCGGACGGAGGGGGAAGCTCTCCTCAGATTAGCATGGCTCAGTTCAGTTTTTTTTCTCCCATGTGTTGATTGTGCAGACTCTGAATGTGGCAGACCCCGAGAAGCAGGTGCACCTCATCGAAGCCAGATTTCAGACCCACCGTCTCCTAGCAACAACACCAGAAGACGAGAGCACCACCAGCTCCACCAGGGCTACTGCTATTTACCAAAATGTCGTCTGGCTTTGTTTGGCTGTTTTGTCATTTTTTTTAAAAAATGACAAAGAAAGGGGGGGGAAAGTAGGCCACCAGTTCTTGTTAAACTGTTAAAAGCTAAACTGAACTGGTTTAAACACAGAAGACAAACTGGATTAAGCATATATATAAAATATGTTTTGCAGTGTCTGTGAAGTGCGATTGAGGGATGTTCCTCAGGTCACCCCTCAGAACTGTTAATGCAACAGGCCGCTGTAGGATTCATCACTACAGCACAGTATATTTATATTAATACCAAGGCTTCCACCTATGTCAGAGTCTTTTATTTGATTAAAGACGACCAACAGTGCAACAGCATGTCATTAATTATGAAGACAGATCTCCACAGATCTTTTATAGTTGATATTTGGCCTCAGGGAGGTATTTCTTTTCAAACAAACTGCTCTATGATTGGTTAATTGAACACTGTATTTCTATGTAGTAAAATGCAAAAACATTTCGTGGTGTTGATCTGTTTCTTCCTGATTAATTTTCTCAAAGTCAACAATACAACTTGGAAATACTTAAAGGGAATAAACAGGCCGTGTCTAATTAGTACAGCTTAAATCTATTAATCACAATAGCAGGATTTGCCGGCATAACCAGCAGCTGAATGTGCAAAATGCAAATGAAATTTGTTCACAGGAAGTAAATGAAGAATGGGTGTATACTTTAGTGTAAATGAAGCAGTTCCTTCAGTGTAAACCCAATTTTTCTTGTAATTAATACCAAAATACACTATACCTCAAAACTTGGTGGGAAGTTGTGAAATTACTGACCTTTATGGCTTGTGAAAACTCGCGTATTCTTCAACCAACAGAACTCTTATGAAATCCCTCTTAATGCGAGAATGCACATTTTCTCAAGGCTTAAAACAGAAGTTTTTCTTACCTCATGAGGCCTTGGAGAATCAGTGGTCACAGGTTGGTCAACTTATGCTGTCCCTTTAAATGTTAAGTATTAGTCAGATGCCAAAAGTCCTGGAGACACTGCACGCGAAAGGGAGAATTTCACAGAGGTGTTTGTTAAAGAAGCGGTGCAGTGTGGTTGAAAAATGAAGCAAAAGTGATGTGCTGTGAATTGCATCTCCTCAAAGAGCCTCTTGCTGAATCAGTCCTTCTAGATCCCCCCATGTTAACAGCAGAAATAAACATGTTGACACACTGTTACAAAACAGTAACTTTATGCTCTCTCGCATAGTTTTCTGTTTCATCCCATTTGTTCTCGGTGGTCTCGTTATGTTCCTCTTTTGTATCTTCTCTTTCCCCACATCCACAACCTGGTTCTGCCAAAAATCTCTTCCTGTTAAAAGGGAGTTCTTCATCCCCACTGTCAATTAATTTTTTATATAGTCAAAAAATAACACCAGTCGGCTCAAGTTGTTTTATATGGTGAGGTAAAGAGTGTAAAATAATAGAGGCAAAACAATGAGAGACAAAACCCCAACAAATCAGATGACCTCCTATGAGCAAACACATGGCGATAGTGGGAAGAAAAATGTCCTTCTAACAGGAAGCAGCATCACTCCTCTCAGGAAGGGGCAAGAGGTGCTTGCCCATAGAGGATCACAAGATCACTGGGGCATGTTGTGCAATCAGAGATACTATTCTGTACACCTTGTTTATGTAAGCAGATTTTTATGACTTTCTGTTCCTTTTCTATTGCCCGAAGCAGTCTGGCCATTCTACTTTGACCTCTGACGTGACATCTGGATGTTTTGCCTTCTTTGGACCAACCTCTGTAAACCCTCAGATGGCTATGTGGGGAATCCCAGTAGATCAGAAGTTTCTGAAATACTCAGACCAGCTTACCTGGCACCAACAATCATGCCACATCCAAAATGACTTAAATCTCCTTTCTTCCTCATTTGTGTAGTTTCACACCAACCTGTCTGTGAACACTCACCAACTGCTAGTTTCACATAACTGGAGATTAAGTATCTGAATTTCAGGAGCGGGACCACGCCTCCAAACCCGCTCCTTCCGGTTCTCATCTATATAGGTTCCCCCAGTTCTACAAGTTGTTCATTCTCGTTTACGTTTATGTAACTACATCCATTGTTTCTGCATGGTGTGTTATGGATACACTGTTTGTTGTAGCTTTGCAGTAATCCATCCATCCATCCATTTTCTGCTGCTTGTCTGGGTCTGGGTCACTGGGGCATCAGTCTAAGCGAGATACAAGACACCAAGGTGTTCCCAATCCAGCCAGCGTGTCGTCGGTCTGCCTCATGGCCTCCTCCTCCTCGAAACATCTCCCCTTGGAATCATCCTAACCAGATTTTTGAACTGCCTAAATTGGCTCCATTTGATGTGGAGGAATAGCAGTCCCAAATACCCATAGACAGGGAGACAGCTCAACTGTGCCACTTCTATCAGGATTTCATTCTGTCGCTCTCCACTCAGAGCTCATGACCATATGTGGTCTTGGCTTTAAATATTGACCTAGCTGCGTTAATGAAGATCATATTGAGCGTAAAGGTGAAAAACAATATGCTAGCTGACTCATTGTTGATGTTTTGGAGGTGACGATCATGTGTGTTTTGTCCATGACCACACACACTTGAGCAGTAATATTATGGAAATAGCATCATATACGGGCAAAGCAAGCCCTTCTGTATATTGTGTTTATTAAGCGGTAACACAGATGGTTATCATAAACTAGACTGCCAAAAATGACACACAAGGTCATTAACATGATGTGGTTTGAAAACATCCTGGCTATTTGAAGCGTGTTAAGTTTCCAACAGCACACCCAGACGAAGCAGTCCACGTTAGGGCATGAAGTGTTATCCATTGTCATCATCGCAGATTCCAGTGCTTGATGTGAGTGCCAGCCTTTCTTTCTCATTGTGGGCCGTCCTAGCAGAGATTAGGGGCCCGGGCAGCTGAATGGAGGGGAGAGGCAGCTCTTCTGGGGGGGGGGTTTCCCCCTATGGATGACTCATTATGAATGAGTGT
This sequence comes from Mchenga conophoros, assembly GCF_057382185.1. Lineage (NCBI taxonomy): Eukaryota > Metazoa > Chordata > Actinopteri > Cichliformes > Cichlidae > Mchenga > Mchenga conophoros. Next base: position 21,353,628 of record NC_140534.1, on the reverse strand, counting down.
AATTCTGGGAAATGTGCCCCGTGAACAGCAGAGGAAACCCCTAAACCCAGCAGAGCTCCTGAGGGGATCTGTCTTTGACAAACGACTTCCCCCATGGAGCGCGAGTCTGCGAGTGCTTCTAATAAAACGGGTGAAGGCGCGATCTTGTCTGCAGACATCATGAAGTTCTGTTTTTGGTTTCCAGTGTTCACTGGGAAGTAGTTTATCTGCTCCTGCGCTCTCATATGTGATATATAGTTCCTCATTAAGTCTTCTATTGTACACAAAAGGCTACTTAAAGCCACGTTAAGCTGTTAAAGCACCTGAACAGCGGAGAATAATGACGATAAAACGCCGTGTTTATAGTTCTAGCACGTTCCCAACCTAAAAGGTCAAACATCAAAAATCTGCTGAATGAATGACACTGACAGATGCTGTCAATTCTGAAGGGGTTACACAGCCTGTGGTGAGCAGAGCAGTGGGAGGGGGTTAGGACGGGAACAGGCAGCTGAGTGGGCTCGATGCTCTCCAGAGCCCGAACAGCTGAGACCACGAGGGCCGAGGCAGGCAGCACACGGCCGCTTCTGGGACTCGGCTTTTTGATGAGCAAAGCCTGTTGAGGAAAGGAGATGAAGTCTGTCTGCACACTGAGAGCTGTTCCTTATGCCATTACCCAAAACCTCCAAAGAATCGACAAAATGCAGAGAGCAAAAAAAAAACTGGCTTGCAGGCACTCAGCTAAGAGACAGCTGTGCTCAAAATAGAAAAGACATGATGGCAGACTCACTACTGCATCTGGAGAAAACAATGCACAACTGTTATCACAAGCGAGCGGCTCCTGCATCCATTTTACCAGTTATGTTCAAGAACGGTTGCCCGACAGGCATCCAGCAGTTAGCCTATCTGCAGCAACAAGCATGCAGAGATTAAGCAGACTTCACATTTCAGTTCAACAGTCGAACGACATGCTTTCAATTCAGGGAAACCGTTCACCGTGAGGACCTCCTGCTCCCCGAGCCTTAAAAAAAAGGGGGAAAAAAGAAAAAACACATCTCTCCGAGTCAGGAATGCTAAAAGCCCTAAGACATACTTCATGGTTGGGCATCAAAGGATCTTGGGAGTACTCGAATGATCAGGCTTTCATCTCCACTCTGCTGGTTAAGTAAGCCTTGAGTGAATGATGGGAACACTTTGAACAGGGAGAAAGCGAAGAGCTCGGTGTACGGCGGTGCCGGTTTTCATGAATTCGGCAGGAGGAAAGCTATCTGACCTCGGCTCGGCAGAGGCGAAAAGCTTTCTCTGCCTCCATAACGTTATTAACACTTAAAGATGTTTCACCTACAAACAATAACGACCCTCTCAGGACAGTTTCTAGCACCACAGCGTGGGATGAAAGTGATCCAAGTGGGGCCTCCCTGCAGAGCAGACCACCTCTACACAATAACTCACCGAGGGTCAAGCTGAGCACTCAATGATGTGCTCAGTTATTCTCCCACCTCTGAACATGACCTCTGTCGGGCAGAATCGCTCCACTGGGCCTACTGTCCTTCCTCCTCTTAGCAGCGACATCTGTTTTCAGGCTGTATTTACTAAACTTGGACAGCAGCAGATTCAGACAATCCCAGGAGGCTCCTTGTTGAGTCTAAAGGGCATTTCAGCATCCACAAGCCATAAAATGAGGCATGTGAGCCATAAATGAGGGATTTAAATAGCCTCCTTTAAACCCCTGTCCCATTACTTCATATACAATGAGGAAGTATGCAATCTGTTTAAAAAGTCATATTTGTGTGACGCATTTAATAAAGATGCTCAAATGTCTGTGTGCCATAACGATGAGGATTTTTCTGCTTGTTTTGACATTTTTCTCTCTCGTCCATAGTTCTCGTCTGGTATTTAGTTTTAGTTTTCATTGTCTTTGATTTTTGGTTTTGGTTTGGTTTTTTGGTTTTCTTCTCGACTTTGAGCATTACTTTACTCGTGTATCTTGTTTTGGGGTTTTTGTTGACTGTCCGACCCGCCCTCATTGTTTTTCACCTCTGGCTGGCTGCCCCCTCCTTTGGCTCACTCTCACCTTTGTCATGTTTCATGAAAAACTCCTTCATGTATATCAACCTGGTCTCATGTAAAAACATTAAGTACTTACAACAGGTCTGTTTGCTTCTGCTTTTTCAGGTTTCTCTGGGTTAGTCAGCACAATTTTGAAACTGAAGTGGTTCAAAAACCTGTCTGGGCTCCAAACAAAAAAGTTGTAAGACTTGGCACCAAATTGATTTATTTCCTAACATAACCCAGCAGTTTTCAATGATACGAATGTATTAAAATGATTTTTTTTAAAAATTAAAATTGCACAAATGACGTCTAAAAATAGTCTAATTGCGGTTTCTAATGTGGTGCACAGATTCCTTGTGGGAAGCAACTTGTCTCCAAACAGTCATTGTCCATTTCAGATTGGCTGCCAAAGTTTTGCAAATGTCTAATTTATGAACACGTTGCAATCGATCTGAGTCCTTCTGCAGTGATGAACGTAACTAGTCTGAATGCTTCTCTTTGCAATAGATGACTCGACTGAACTGGTTTCTATTTATATTCCTGTACAGAAGCAAGGTTGGCAGGCGCCTTTGTCATTTTCAGTTAAATTGCAACACTTTATGTGCTGGGATTTCTGAATTCTTTTTTCAGATCTATGAAGTTCTGAACTCTGAATGCAAGAAGTTCATGTAGATTTTTGTGTATGTAGAAAACAGACCTCCTGTTTATCTGGTATTATCATAAACAGGATGGCGTGTAATTGCCAACCTGACTGGTCGCAGACTGATAGCAGACTGACTCCGTCTTGTTGCCGTTTTATCGCCGTCTGGATGCACCAGAGTTGCTTTGAACACAGCAGCTGATAGCAAGAGGCTGCAGATGTGGTCCTCGTTTCTAAAGCAACCATTAGAAAGGCGCGCACATCCTCAATAACTTTAATTGTGTCGTCTCCGATCACTCTTTTCACTAGTGTGACTGTAGCTGCTTCAAGTCTCTAAATCTGAACTTTTTCACCTTGTAACAAAAGAAAAACACATCTGAGAACGGAGTGACGAAAAATGAAGATAAGTGGGGGAAATTTGTGTTGATGGTGGATTAGAGGTTGTGACTATTTCTATTTCTACTACTGTGAATTGTCTGTTTTCCCTCCTGTGACCTGTCTTGTTTCCTGGTTTGTGTGTTTCACATTTTCTTCTTTAGTTTTGGACTCAGTAAATCTGCCTTTTTGTGGTTTTTGTTGCATTTGTTCCACCTGGTACAAAACCTTAGTAACGACAGCATGCGTCTGCTCAGGGTGTTTCATCCTCCAACAGCAGAGTTATTTTTTTAAACCAAGCTTAACACACTGACAGCATATTTACACCCATGATTTTGGGCAGTGTTTTTTAAAAAAAAGGATAAAAGGTACCAAAATAAAATGTTTAACTTTAAATATTGACATTGTTGACCTGTTGGAGAAGCTAATAATGCAGATAACCCTATTAAATAACTAATCAAAAGACCTAAATAGATTTCACACACCAGTTTAATAGTGAGTATAACTGTGACATTAGTACTTGTTATAAATGTCCAATTGTGTGGCAGTCTTAAAAGCCAGGAGCAAAAATAACAAATGTGTCACAGCACTACTTTAGGAAATCATGACCAGAGGTACTGCTTGCCACCAGGCAAGCCAGGATACGGCTTCCCCGAGGACTGAATCCTTAAACTGCAAAGTGCAACGCTTGCTATGACATAAAAGTGAGCAGAGCCTCTACTGTATCCAATCACTCCTGCTGCAAGCAGAGAGTATGATTCTGTTTAAACAAAACTAAAAGCCACTCAGTGAAAATTAAGAGGAGTGAAAGAGGAGGGGAAAAAACAAGACAGTGGTGAGTGGAGCAGATAGGAGCGATTAATCTGAAAACTTTAAACCTCGCCTTAACGTCCACCATCAATCACATTGTATCTTTTTACTCTGACATTTAAGGTTAGTTAACTTGAGCAGCTTTAAGTGTCCATTCAGACTTCTTAGAGCTTATTTCTCAGGCTTTGTAAACTAACATCGTTTCACATAACCATTGTTGGTTTCAGTTATACGAAATGGTGCAGCTATAGAATCATGGCAGTATTCTCAGTAACAAAAGAGAGCTGAGTGGCATCAATCCTGAATAAGATGGAAGCCAGAGTTCAGAGTCCAAATTTAAATCTGGAATGCCCCCTCAAATCGGATTTACTCGGCAAGCCGAAGCTGCCCCACCAACCCGGGTATAACAACCCAAGATGGTGGCAGTAAATGAAACAGTAATCCAATCTTGCATAATTGTGACTCAGTAAATAAGCGATTCACAGCAACATGTTGACAACAGACCAAAGAAAGTCGGTCACATCCAGCATTTTAGATCAACTCTAAACTTTTCTCACCTTCAACGCGAGCGACTGAAGAAACTACCAATGAGATCAAAGAAGGTTACAAGGTGGTGAATACATTAGAGCAGGGGTAGGGAACGTTAGTCCTCGAGAGCTGGTGTCCTGCAGGTTTTAGATCTCACCCTGGGTCACCACACCTGACTCAAATGATTAGGTCATTACCAGGCCTCTGGAGAACTTCAAGACACATTGAGGAGCTAATTTAGCCATTTGAATCAGCTGTGTTGGATCAAGGACACATCTAAAACCTGCAGGACACCAGCTCTCGAGGCCTGGAGTTCCCTACCCCTGCATTAGAGGCTTACCATCAGTAACAAAGCGACGCATGAATCACTTTCTGTGTCGATGCCCCTTTAGGGTTGTGAGGAAGCATCACCACAGTATAGAACTTGGCAGTGTCATTTTCTTTTATTCACGAAGGGGGCAAAAGACATAAATTACTAAATTAAAACGCAGACTTTTGAAAACAATGATGCATAACTTCCTGCTGTGACAAAACAAATTTCCCACGTGTGGGACTAATAAAGGTTATCTTATCTTATCTTATCTTATCTTATTTTAGTCATGTGATGCAGTCATGTGACCAATTAAAAAAGATAGCGGAGGGCATTATACAGCAGTTGTTTTGTTTGCTCTCAATTTTGACAGCCCTATTAAAGATTAATATCAGTTTGCACATGCTCCAGATAGCTTTTCTTCAAATTGTTTAATTCTCACTCACTTTGGCAACTTTGTACTTTTGTGTTACTCGCAGCAACAACTCCACCTCATTGTTAGTCCATTTAAAAAACTTGGTGCTTTTCTTCGCCATTTTGCCAGAAAGTAAATAAAGGGCAGACAGAATGAGGCAGGCCGAATCTTCTTGCGCTTCATGCATGCACAGTACTGGAATGTAAGCATTTTCGGGCGTTTCAATGTGGACGCACAACTCTGTGAAAACGACTGAAAACGCTAGTGTGGACGCGGAGCGTTCTCAGACGAAAACGCCATTTTCAAATCTATCCGGGCTAGTGTGGACGTAGTCTTAGAGTGGGACATTTCCAGTAACAGAGGCTTCCTCCTCTGTTACATGAAGGTGTTGTTTAGCCTTTGACCTGTTTCTGAGTTTGGAGTCATCCTGTTATCAGGTGCGACTCATATCGTACTTGCACAGTGGACCTTTGTTGCACAACAAAACAAAGTGTAATCTGCATGCGGGTCGGGTAGTTGTCTCCATAACATGGGTTCAAATGAGGAGACTTTAGGGAAAAGGAAGCTATTCCGTAAACACATCAGAAATAATGCCAAGGTTTCCTTTTTTGTGAAAAAGCATGTGTGCTATTTGCAGTATGTTATTTGTTAACGACACCTCCGAGGATGAAGAGGCTGTCGTGGCGGGCCATCTGGACTCTGGACGCTTCACCACTCGGAGGTGAGGGATCATATTTCAGGGGAAGCATAGTAAGGAGACAAGATGATGCAAGAGATTGTTTTTGGTGAAAACAAAAACAGGCCGAGAGCTGGGTTTCGGCTTTAACACCCCCCAGCTGCTTGTCGTTTACCTTCACCTGTGGAGGGGCTAAAATAGCTGTATATGCTGAAACCACCTCCAAGTCCATGAAGATTAATGTTTGCAGACAGCAGGAGGAACCTGCGCTCAAGGCCTTGAACCTGGTACCTTCTTCCTAATGTGCTCAGCCCTCACGAGAGCACAAATGAATAATCAATCAAGCATTTCAGACGGGGGCAAAGGAATGAGTCTCGAAGGGTAACAAATGACTCGTCAGAGCGCTGTCATCCCCACCGGCGTGGCCATGGAGAGTCAGTGAGGCGTGGTGATCGGGCCATCAGATAAGGGTGAAAAACTCTGATTTCGCAACAGCTTCTGTTAAAGCAAGGCAGGCGTGTTGTTTTCAAAACACGAGCGGAGGTGGTTACTCTCGGCTGCGTGAGTGTTCAAGTGATACACAGGACAGGTGCAACGTCTCACCTTCAGGACAACGGTCCAGGTAAACATTTCCTACAGATGGACCCCAAACACTGTCTGGAGCTCCTCGGCTCCAAAGACAAAACAACACAGCACTCAGACTGACACCAGCTATGACGTCACATCTTTTGGTCGTCATAAGAAGATTTTAGCTTTAAATTTGACAGTTATATATAACACCTAACCTGTTCCACTAGTTTAGGTGTTTTAAGTGCCAGCAAGATTAAACAAAAAAAAATAAAATAAAATAAAAAGGCAGATTTTAAGTTTAATTTAGAGGTGGAGCAAGGACAAAGGATTATATTTATCTTTAAAATAAATAAAAAAGATAAGATAAAATCTTTTATTTGCCATTTGCACACATACATATGGGTGTGGTCACACAGGAAGCTTTGTGCTTAGCTCAGAGCCAAAGCCAAATAAATACAAATATATATACAAATATAAAACAGCGTGCACACCGAGGTAAAGTATGACAAGTTATTAAATGTAAAACATGGGGTACTGTCTTTTAGGTGTTCATTGGTCAATTGTAAGCCAATTATATGAGGTTATGTGTTTTTTCTAATGCCGTTAATCCGTTAATTAACATGTGAAAATTTAATTTCAGTTTTGAGGTCAGAGGTCATGTAGTTCAATTAGTCAAAGGAATCCGGCTGCTCGTCACCCACTCATGTGACGTGCAAAAATGGAGACGTTTATAATGGAAAAATCGCAAATCCTCGTTTGAAGGATACCTTCTTGTGTTTGGGTTGTGTCTAGAAGGCAATCAAACCACAAGCATCGCTCTGACGTAACCAGGTGGGTGTAAAGATTGTAAAAGAGACCCATAAACCATAAGCGAGTGATTTAAGGTTATAGTTAAGAAACAGGGCACTGGTGTATCAGAGCATCCCAAGTGATAGCAGCAGACTCGCTGATAAAAGAGGATCATCTCTGAAAAAGCCACCTTCATCAACAAAAGGAAAAGAAAAGAAAGGGAGTTATAATGGGATAGAAAAGGACTGGACCGAATCAGGAGCATTTATGTTCAGCAGGGTGTGACAGGGCTTCAGGAATTAAATGCAAATATTTACTTCCAAGAAAAACCGGGGTCGCTCTCCTGCAGGGACGCAGGGGTCAAGGAGACCTTGCGAGCAGACACAGCGAGCTGTCGCTGATGTCTTTGAGGCCGGTGGCTGCTCACAGATCTGGTCAGCGATGAGGGGGTGGTGGCGGTGATAGTGGGGTGGGGGATCTGCCTGAGTTTAGCGTGAATAAAACATGCCGTGGCATGTTGGTAGCAACGATCGAGGAGGGCCCCTGCATTATTCATGTGGAGTAGCAGGCGAGGGGGCTGAGGAGGGGTGTAGTAAAAGAGGAAGGAGAGGAAAAGGAGGAGGTTAAGGGGGGGTAGATATGGTCTGCAGGGGTATGTGAAGCTGTAAGGGTGTTGCCAGGCTCTAACCAGAGAAGGTCGTCCACCCAGCCGCTGGGCTCCGTCTGTTATCGTCACCCTGAGGCCGCTCTCTCTCACACACACTCGCAGCACTTTATGTTTTTTGACACATTAGTTGAGCAAGAGCATGAAGACAGTTAGAAGGAAGTTAAAAGAAAAGGAGCACAAAATATATCTCATCCCAGCTCATCACCAGAAGCCAACTCTCGTTTGAACAGTAAATCAATAGCTGCAGATTAAAAACCTTCACAGGCGCTCCCGGCGTGTCAGAGAGTGATGAGGACGGGATGTCTTTAGCGTCGGTGGTGTTATCCCAACCTCAATAACCCCAGAGACGGGGGCTCTCCCATAAGAGCTGAATCAGTGTTTTCCCTGTGCGGCAGGCAAATGTGTTCCAGTCAGCAGCTCTTCTCTCCCAGTCGGGGAGAGGCCGGCGCACAGAGCTGCGAGCCAAAGCTGATGCTACTGCACCACCTGCAGGCTCACCATCAGATCAAGCGTGCACAGTTACGCAGTGGGTGTGAGCAGGTCAAAAGCTGCCTTGATATTAGGAAGTTCTCTGCCAAGTTCATCTCGCCATTCAAGAGGATTTTGGGACGATCTGCGTTTAAAATTTAAAAGAAGGTGTCTTCTAGCTTATGATAAACATAAAGCAGCCAATTATTTGAGTCTTTGAATGTTTTCAAAATGCTGGATTCATGTGCGGTGTTATTTCTCAAAAGCAGCTCTCAAAGCTCCCCCTGACAAGAGTCTTTTTTAAGCTTACAGTGTTTCACCGTTCCCTTTCTAGTAACGTAAGATAACGCTGTAGCACAGAGGAGGCGGCGAAGAACAGCTAACCAGTGCCAGCAGGGCTTGATTACAGTAATGTGAATGCTCAGTAGCAGCTGGAACATCTCGGCTAAAGTCAGCAGCGCAGCGCACCGGCTGACACTCCCTTCCCTTTATGCCCTTCGCAGAGTACAGCATGCACACACGCTGCCTGGTTTCTAATTCAATATAAAAACACTCTATCAGCCTTTAAAGACACTGTGTATGTGTTATTTTTTTCTTTTTTACACTAGTCTAAATGGATTAAAGAGATTATGAGTGGCATAATCGGACATAATCAGAGATATTCTCCAATCAATACTTCTTTTTTTTCTTTACTCTGCAGCTCCACAGGCCTGTCATAGTGATATGCATCGATTTTCTTTTTTTCAAAGCACAGCAAAGCAATTTAATATCATAAATTTCATCAGAATTGATGCAAATATATAATTTATATTGATTTGGTAGGCTTTCTGCACCACAACCTCGTCCGCCGAAGCTGTGGCGAGGACACAGCGATGATGGCTCGATTTCATCTGATAAAACTATGACAATGAGATCAAAATGTAACAGAACATGTGAGAGGAGTAAAACCTGTGACAAATAAACTCGTTTGTTTAAATGCAGACTATCACACACACTGCGAGGGTTTGTAAGGGAATAGTTTACAGTTTAGGGAAAATGTTGATCCGTTTGCTTGGTTAGAGTGCGATAAGAGGACTGATAGGATGTCCCAGCAAAAGTGGTTGGAGCAACACCGTTATCAGCCAAAACTGACGGTCAAAGCTTCACCGCAGATACCAGTGGTCCAACCGAAGGTCCAGATGTATCACTCTCAGGTCCTGTGTCATTTCTTTAATGAATTTTTTTCTTTCGTATTGCTTAAGAAGATGAGTTTCAATGTACGAGGGTCTCCATCATTTCCACACCGTCATGTGAAATACTTGCGAGAATAAAAAAAAAACAGAACTATTTCACCATACACCATCACAATAACTTAGTGAGACCACACGGCCGGGCTTCTCACATGAACGTGTGCTGTTCTGTCGGATATTACTCAGTGACAGGATGGCTGGAAGCACAACCTGATGGTGGAAACCGTGACCACAGTTGCATCGTCATCAGGACTCAGGGTCATGATTTATGGACCGATGGAAAGACAGAAAACGGTCGACTCCCTTCAGGACCTCCATCGGAGGAAATTGCATTAGGCAGAGTGAATGAAAACTGCAAGTGGAAGTGAATGTGACAGTTTTGTATATACAGACAAAAAAATAAAGAAGTCCAAGGCAGGCAGCTTTGAGGTCAATCTTGGTTTTAAGTTGGAATTTATGTGTTGTGACTGGCATGTCACAAACACCTGAAAAACTTCTCTCAAAAGTGTCAAACTTAAACATACTTAAGGGAAGTTGATCAGTTGGAAATAATGCGCTTTAGCCTGGATGAAACAAGAGAAAAAAACCTACTGACCATTATTATTCATGTTAGTCTTTGGGTTGCCAGATTGGAAAACTCTATTTAGTTAGTTGTTTTCTAACATAACATGCCATTTCTTTCTGACTCTGAAAAATGTGAATAATAAATACTTTACAGTTAAAGTACGTTGAATCAGATGTTTTAGTCCTTTATACTGAAGATTAAGCTGTGTTTTAGTGATTAAACAAAACAGGTAAAGCTGGGGGAGAAAAAAAGAAAAAAAGCATGGCCTTTTGTGCTCCAGTAACGACACTGTTAGTAAGTAACTCTGAGTCTCATAACACACATACAAATTCATGCAAGCCCTTTTTCTCTAAGCCTATGCACCTTTACCCCAACACACTCCAATAGATGAATCAGGGTAAACTCAGGGTTCATTATCTTCAACATGTAGGAACCAGGGATTGAACCACCAACTTCCAATTAGTAGATGATTCTCTCCAGCAGTGGTTCATCACAGATTGCAGTTAAAATAAGATTTTATTGATTACTTTAATCTCACAAACAAGCCCCTGTTAGCTTAGCTTGGCAGTATTATATACACTGCTCAAACAAAAATGAAAGGAACACTTTGAAAAGACATCACATCTAAACATTCACACCAGTGGCCTGCTGGAGGTCACTTTGTAGTGCTCTGGCTGTGCTCATCCTGGTTGTCCTTGCACAAAGGAGCAGATACTGGTCGTGCTGATGGGTTAAGGGCGTTTTGCAGCCCCGTCCAGCTCTCCCAGAGTAAATGCCTGTTTCCTCAATCTTCTCCATGCTCTTAAAACTGTGATTTCTTTCCTTGGGTAACAATGGCACCACCCTGGAGGAGCTGGACTACCTGTGCAACCTCTGTAGGGTCCAGATATTGCCTCATGCTACCAGCAGGGACACTGACACTACAAAACTAGTGAAATAAAAGCATATTTGTGAGCGGCCTCCAGCTGTAAAATCAGACCTGTTTGGGGTAGTCTCATTGTTGTTAATTTCATCAGTAATATCGAAGCAGATAAAATGTATTAACTATCCCCTTTAAATGTGCTATATGTTGTCATATTACTTAAATATGTCAAAAATTCAATGAAATTAACATTTAAGTGCTTCTTCCCCCACGTCACTACTTCAATAACTTTTTTTAGACTTGTACATAAAAGTGAAGATAAGTAGAAGTCTTTGCACATAACAGCTTATAAAGTAAAATTCTGTGGAAAGTGAAACTTAAGTGAAATTTCGGTGGCACGCTGCAGCAACCTGACATGCTGCTGTTTGCAGCTTGCGTGAATGGTTGGAGCCTGCTGCTGGAGGTCAGCGAGGTTTGGCGTGCTCTGCATAATTTCTATACATTTCTGTTTCTTAGTAAGGAAGTGACAGCCGCTGAGGGAGACTCTCACACACCTCTGGTGTCTTTTCACACCAATGTGTGAAGTAAAAAAAGTGTGAGCACGTGTAAAAAAATTTAACTGGACGACAGGATTACCACACAGGAGGGAGGGTATAAAAACAAAGTTCCCTCACTGAAATCCTTAACTAGATCTAATTATTAATGCAGTTAGCCGTACATGTGTGAGCTCTTTGAAGCCAGACAGTAATTGTTGAGAGGTCTCAGTTCAGTGGATAGCCTAACAGACCGTCACTGCCCCCTCTGAAGTCTCATCAGTGGCACGCATGAAAAAAAGAGAATCAGGTTATCAGCTGCTACGTGGACATTTAGGTTTCATCACGTTATGTTTCCGAGCTCTTTAAGCCAACACGGACGAGGTCTATGAAGAAAACTGCTGTAACCATCAATTAAGTGGCATCTGTGCTGACAGGATAATAGATGATTCACATGTAAAAGGTCTGACACCAAACGGCACAAGAGCGTTAGAAAGACTACCAAAAAAAAAGCGTCAGTATTCTGGAGACCTCTTTAAGTTTGTTTGTTTTTTTAATTAGGCAAATTAAAGATTGATTTTGGATGTTCAACAACTCCACAATCCAAATCATGACAGTTTCTCTACACTCCTGATAAGAAGAGACCGTTAGGTTAATTAGGTGTGTTTCCTCTTTACAACCCCAATAATTCCTCACACCGTCCGGATACCGAAGCTTTTCTTGCTAAAATAGACGAGTGCTCTGCTCTTACGTCACAGCTTTTTAGATTCTCAGTAGGGAGCTTTGGTAAGGAGACAAACAAACACATATCACATACATAATATCCTTATGGATCTTAAAGTATTCTGATTCTGATATCCTATGTGCTATTGTAGGGAACTCTCCAGCTTAAAATATAACAAGTAAATGTGTTTCTGCACGTTAGACTGAAGGCTTGTTTGGATTAGTTTGTGTCATGTCCCAAGAACATGGAAATTTTATTTTCTGTTGATTAAATGTTGAAAAAAGTTCAACTAAAGTTAATGTTTTTTGCCACATTGAATATTCATAATTTTGTTTTTCTTTTTGGACATGTAATTGTCACTAATATAAATTTTACATTCACGATTCTGCTTTGAAATATTGTTAATATTAATCGAAGATTTACGCCTTCTTCAGTTATTGAACTAAGAAGCTAAATGAAAGTTTTTATCTTCTTAAAGTTGGACTTAGGGCATTTTCTTTTATTATTATTACTCCAGATGTGGACTATGCTTCCCTCTCTGAAAAACAGGCTTCTTGGTATAAAACGTCCACTTTCTTTGAGAGTGTTTAAGAGGAACTTGGCCTGTGCCTTCTTACTGAAGTGTAGCAATACTTTCACTGACTCTTAGTTCCTGATAAAGCGTTGAAGCTTTGCCCAAGCAAATAGTCCTATCTGCTCAACGGACCGAGATTACGGCACCCTTGGTTCAGTCTGGCTGGCATGAAACGTGATCCTCAATGAGCCGTTAATGTTTTGACACGACTGATTAACTAAGACTCCCCCGATTAAAGCAACGTACAGGAGGAAGTGGGATTTTTGAGCAGGGGCGGGGGGGTCTCTGCATCTGTGAGTGTGTTTGTGTGTGAAAGGGGTGGTTGTGAGGGTGGCAGGGTGGTCTCAGAGGATAGCCGTTGTCTTTCTGAGAAAAGTGAACTTGTCTCACCCAAGAGACAGATGAGCAATGTGTTAGGGCCTTGTGGTTTATGGACAGAGCACGGCTCTCAGGCTGCTGGGGTTTTCACTGGAATAAAAGAAGAAACTCTTTACTCGGAAACAAACTGACAGTTGTGCCCGTTCTCTGTGACACACGGGAGTGGAAATGTCAAACTGTAGAGCATCACTTACACGTGTCTTCAGAAAAAAATAATTATAACTTGAGCAGAAAGGAGGCGGCTTTGCCCTCCACGAAGCCAAAAAGTCGAGTGTTTTGTAATAAAGCGAATCTCCTTTTCACTTTTCTCTAAAACACTAAACCGCATGGTGAGATGTTCTCTGTGAGGTGTGACCAACAACATAATTCACTTCCTCTGGACGCCGCTGTATAGCTCCATGTTCCCCTGCGAGGGGCCAAATGTTAGCTCATCTTCCAAGGCCTACTGTGTAAATAACACAAAGTTCCCTGACACAGGAAGATTTCACCCTCGGGCGTTTATGGGAAGCCTCACAGGATCACTGAGGATGAAAGGCCGCCCGTGTTTGGCTGGTTTTTCTGGTGTGTTTTAGACAGAAGACATAACGGATAAAATCCAGCAAGTATCATCCCAAACAAACACAAATGAGGGGATACAGTGGGGGAAATGATGATTTGATCCCCTGCTGAATTTGTGAGTTTGTTTATTTTGTAGTTTTGGATCAAATCATTACTTCTTCTACTGTATCTGTTTTACTTTTAATTCATTCTTCAGCTGCTCGCGTTAAAGGAAAACTAACTGCCCCGTATCAGTAAACTAACATCTTCTAACAAAAGCTAAACAAATCTGCATGGAAACAGCGCGTGAGGCTTTTCAAATTCCAGGGAAAATTCTTTCTGTTTTTAACCTAGCATGCGTGCACGATTTTTGCAGAAATGCAGGTGCAAAGAGGGGAAAGGTGCATAACACAACAGATCAGAAATGCACCTACAGTGATCAGAAGTGCAACATATTTCATTTCTGGCAGTCTGCCTCTTGTTGTCTGCAACTGAACACACAAAAAAAATTCACTTCTTGGCACTGAATTTTTCCTTTCTTGTTTTCCAGGGAAAAAAACACAGAAAATATAATAAATTTTATTTTAAGAAGAATAAGCTGTCAGGCTACATCTTAATTACTGCCACAGAAACAATCCCAACGTGGTCGTGAACGAGCGTGGAGATTTTTATCATGAGGAATTCCTGCTGAACGAGCAGGACTCAAACGAATTCAGTCGGTCACATCAAGAAAACATTTTGAAGGCTATAAACTTCAAGGACAAAGGAGCAGCAATCCAAACATTCGAGGCCAAGATCCCCGTCAGGAAATATGTGTGATGTGAATAATATTTGCTTGACAAATACTTTAAAATTTAATGTGGCAACACTTGACCTTCAAACAGCTTCGGGATTATCTCTTTTTTTTCCCCTTTGTGTGCCTTCTCTCCCTCAAATCATCCACAGCATCAGTGCACACAGACATAACTCATCAAGTATGAATAGTGTGCAAATTGAATAAATTTAGCACTGTTCAAAACAAAAGTTCAAAGTGCTTTACAAAGTTTAATCCTATAATAAAACATTTGTAGACTGCAGCCAAGCGAATAAAAATCACCCATGAACATAATAATGAAATACAGGCTACAACAATGACATAAAACAACAACTATAAACCAGTAATAAATAGATGGATGAGATTTGCTGGTGAGTGCTAACATAAAATAAACAGCTACAAAGCTACTGTGCAAAAGTCTTGAACAAGCCGCCTTTTTTTCTTGTCCTTTTTTTAAGGTGAATTCAAGAATATTTCTGTGCAGGTTCTCAGTCGTCCAGGTCATGGTAATCTGTGTTTGGAGAGAAAAGCAACTAGGCTTCTTTAAGTTTCTTGAAGATGTTTCACCGCTCATCTGAGAAGCTTCTTCAGTTCAAAGAGGAAAGCAAACAGGGAGAAAAGGCACTGAAATTCTGTGAAAACAGGTCTTATGGAGTGATTAACCCAAATTTGACATTCTTGTCTTACATCATTGACAGTACATTCAAATGAGGTCAGGAGAGAGGTACAACAGTGAGAATCTACAGCCATCTGTAAAACAGGGTGGAGGTGCCGTCATGGTTTAAGCTGCATTTTAGCCAGCGTTGTTAAAGTACAGTAAAACCTGCAATAACATGTGAAAAGCATCGGATTTGCAGTGGTTTCATTTTTAGCATGATCCCAAACACACTGACAATGCAGCAAAAGCACACCTGGATAGAAAAACACACAATGTAAAACTATCAGTTATGCACTGGCCTCCCCAGAGTCCAGACTTCAACGTAATGAAGCAGTGTGTCATCATCTCGACAGAGAACAGAACAAAATGCAGCAAACATCCAAAGAAGAGTTTTGAATGTTTCTTTCAAGAAACATGGAGAACTCTTCCTGTAGCCCCGACAGTCTCGGTCGTTGTGTCCTCGGGCGAGACACTTCACCCGTTGCCTACTGGTGGTGGTCAGAGGGCCCGGTGGCGCCAGTGTCCGGCAGCCTCGCCTCTGTCAGTGCGTGTGTGTGAACGGGTGGATGACTGAATGTAGTGTAGAGTGCTTTGGGGTCCATAGAGACTAAGTAAAGCGCTATACAAATACAGACCATTTTACATTTTATGCCTTTTAATATATTTTAAACTTAACCTGAATTATCAAGCTTCTCCAGGTCAACTGATGGGGAATTTTTGTGACTAAAAATCGTACGTTTCATTTTGCATTATTATGAAATACAGTTATAAATGATTTAGAAGTTGTCTCCAGCTGCTCTTTGCCATGTTACAGTTTTTTCAGGCTGTTAATTAAAACACTGAGAAAATAACTTCAGCAGAAAGAAAAAAGAAATATGGAGTTAATAAGTGGAAATTTTGAGATAATGACAAAATTATTTAAAAGATCTGGCAGTGGTGTAGCTCAATAGGTAGAACAGGTCATCTACTAATTGGTGGGTCAGTGGTTTGATCCTTGGCTGTTCTAGCTTTCATCCCAAGATACCAAACTCCAAGTTGCTCTACGATGCATCCATCGGAGTGTGAATATTAGAAAGGCTTGGGTGAACGAGCCAAGTTGTATAAAGTGCTATAGAAGAACCATTTAGGACTTTATGGATGTCCTATAACACACCAGCACATTCACTGCATATACATATCATGGAGGAGCGTGTTGAATCAAACCCCTCACCGAGTAAGACAAAGGGCTGCCACACCTGATGCGTGGCCTTTTGTTACCTAAGCACCTCCCACTATTCTCAGCACTGCTGATTCTCCTTGGGACCCCGGGGTTTCCAATCAGCTGCATGTAGAAGAGAAGCTCAGATTTCAAAGCAATCATTTTAATGGTCAAACAAAAACATTTTCAGGCAGATCAAAGGTAGGTGAGAAGAAAGTTCTCATAATTTGATGATATAGATTGAATCTGGGAACTCCAGTTATAGCGGGTGAGATTCTGTGTGTTGCACTAATTAGCTGATATCTGTGTTTGCAGGATTTAATCTGCGTGAAGGTCATTTTCCCAAGCTTGCTGCTCTTATCTGATACCATAGACATGGTCCTTCCCTTTTTTCCTTCTTTTATTAAGTCTGTGGCTCTAGTGACAGAGCAGGGATGCTGTGGGTGTAATCAGCATTTGCCGATATTCACACATGATCTGATCCTGTAGCTTCAAGCATCAATCTGTAATAACATTTGGAGGTTTAATACACTTTAAAAACTTCATTAATTCAGTCTTTTTCTTCTTTTTTTGGCTTCCACGCCTCCACGCTGCTCCGTTATGATCATTCTCAGGTGAGAGGAAAGGTTGACTTTGATATTAGATTGAATACAGCTCAGAAAGGCTTCATTCGTCTGGACAGCAGGGCCGCCGTCTCCGCCTGCAGCCCCGATGATGCAGTGAAAGCTTCTGCATGGAGGGTCACGGTGGGTGGGAAACAAGGTCAACGCTCCCCACTGAGAAGGAGTCACGGTGACAAAAAGGCAGCTATTCTGTGCGCGTCGCATGCCCTGCAACCACGTTTGAGCTGCATTTAAAAAATGCAACAGAAGCTATACACCCCCACCCCCACCGTGCTTTTCTATAACTCTCCCTCAAGGATTTTAAACCCACCCAAGATTAAACCGCTCCGCTTGCCTCCCATCTCCTCCTTCACTCCCTCTCGTTTCCTTCCCTTTTTTCCCCTCAGTCTGTTAGTGCAGCGATGCTGCAGAGGACACACCCATGCACGCTCTGCTGTCTGTCTGCCTTTGACCCTGAGAAGTTTTGCTGCAGTGGCCACACGAGAGTGGCCCCCTTCTTTTTGCTCCCTCTCTCTGTGTGTCACGACTGAAAAGAGGAGGAAAAATAAAAAGGTTAGGAGAGTGAGAATGATTAGAAAGGATCTTTCTTTTTTACCGGAGCATGGATGGAACAGGAGAAAACCTTTAATGTGGAGGAAAGGAATAATGGATCCTGAAAAGCTTTTTTTTGGTTTTAGATAAAGAGAGATGACCACTTGTCACTGACATCGTGTAATTATGTTTCTTAGTGAGCCATTAAGTATAGCAGACTTTGAGTGGTCGTAAAAGGCGAAAAGAGGACAAATGAAAAGCTCATTTAACAAAGGTGTCACTGGGGGAAATGGATGCTTTTCATTAGCAGACAAACAAAACAGTACTTTTTTGTCTTGTTACTATTATTTTCATATTGCATAGGAGAGAGGAGAGGATTATTCTACTGCTTGTTTATGTGTACACTAAATATGACTCTACAGACTACAGCCGTTTAGTTTAGCTCGGCATGAAGGTGGAAACTGTGCACAACAGCAGGCCTGTTTGTATCTCTAGTGCTCGGTAATTAACCCTCTGTGCAGATGTGAAGTTTACGTGCACTCATATTGGGCACGAATGTCATGGTAATTTGGGGATTTTAATGATTTATTTATCGGTTGTACAGCATACATGTTTAATAACTTTAAAAACAAGAATTGGGTCTGTAGGTTTTCATTTCACAGGCTCAAATATATATACATACGTCTTCACTGATATTTCGTTAAATGTCCCTTAGGAAGTTGTACCTTTTTGGTAGTGATCAACAGGCTGGTGGCATAATTTTGGCTGGATTTGTGACTGCTCTTCTGGACAGAATTGGTCAAATTTTTACAAATAGTCCACAAATTTTCCAAAGTGTTGAGTTTGGGGCTTTGTGAAAGTTTTTCCAGGAGCTTAATGTCATAATAATGCCTGCTTTATCCATCCCAAACCACTTTTTATATGTCTGGGATCATTGTCCTGCAGGAACATCCAACTGTGTCCAAGTTTCAAGTTAATGAATTTGGAGGTAGTCCTCCTTTTTATATTATTCCATCCACTATGTGTAATGTAGCATTACCATTCACACCAAAACAGCCCCGGAGCATGATGCTACCACCACCATGCCTGATAGTTGGTACAGTCTTGGATTTGAAAGCTGAATAATTTGTACTTATGTTCAGTTGTTTGAAGTAATGAGTATTGGTCAGTTCAATGAGAGCTGTCAAACAAATCCTCTTTATGCTGCCAAAGAGAAACTACCAGCTGTAGTAAGTCATGAGCACTAACCAGAGGTTAATGGGCCTTGGCCTTCTCAAATTAAAAGACCTTGTAGAACCTTCAGCACAGCTTACTAA
Organism: Mchenga conophoros; assembly: GCF_057382185.1. Lineage (NCBI taxonomy): Eukaryota > Metazoa > Chordata > Actinopteri > Cichliformes > Cichlidae > Mchenga > Mchenga conophoros. The sequence goes on along the minus strand of NC_140534.1, from coordinate 21,334,810 downwards.
AAGTTTTACTTGATTGTATGTATATATTTGAGCCTGTGTGTACACTTTGGACACTGTGTGGATTATAATATCTAAAATAGATTAAAACTTGTGCACCCAGTCCTTGTTTTTAAAGTCATTAAAGATCATTCCACCCTGGAAAAGGAACAGTTGAAAGAAAACATTAAAAGACAAAAATCACCACAAACATTAATGCCCATGATGAGTGATGAGACCACAACTGTAAAGTGTAAATGTAGACAAATCAGGAAAAGAAAGCAGGGCAAAGGACACACAGGAAGTGGATAGAAAGTACTGCCTGCTCAACCTCGTACTAGCTCTTAATGCTTTTGTACCTCTATCAGACTTCCGGCGGTCTGAAGAGGACAGACAATAATCACGGGCAGAAAGAGGAAACTGAATGAATGTCAAGGAACTGAACTGTGGACATGTGGTTACATTGGGGTACTATTATTAAACCCCCAAATGTATAGCTCACAGAGCCCATTTGAAATGGGATGCTCCAACCTGCTGCAGTTTAATAATGCAAAAACAATTACCTGCAAAACCCGACACAAGATTCTAGGCCAAACTGAATCAGCTGAAACAAACAAACAGGCACCTAAAAGAAAACAGGTGTAGGTTTGGTGCTGTTGGAGGAGAGTGCCACACCTCCCTCTATATGTGCAGGTTAGCCTAACACATTAAATGAACCTTAAAGAGGGGGCCCTTCTCAGTTTGTGCCTGTACTGTAAATCAGAGACTGACTAGTGAACACAGTGCAACATTTAGCAGCTAAAGAGAAAAATACATCCCTCAACAGGTGGTGGAGACCAACAACATAACTATAAGAGACTCACGTTCATCGGGTGGCCCAAAAATGGTTGCTCTGTTGCACCTGCTGACAGATTAAACTGCCAACAGGTTCCTATAATCAGCTGTTACATCCACAGTTCACTCATTATTTTTTCTGTCATCCTTATTAACCTGCTCTGTCGTCATTCATCCTTAGTGTTGACTGGCTGTGGAAGCCCGGGTTGTGATTCATCTACTTAGCCTCCAACAACATCAGCGTTGATCATCAGGTGCTTTTGCAGTTTGTTTTGAGCCATCACTTTAGGGACTGTTAAAAGCCGATTTCCATGGGAACTCACAGTGTCACAAATATAAAGTATCACAATGAAGGATGCTCATATTAAATGGTGCTTAGGCACCAGACTCTTTTTTTCTACTGTTGACCAGATTACAGTAACGCGTAATCTGATTACTTTTTTCAAGTAACGAGTAAAGTAAGGGATTACTATTGCAAAAATGGTAATTAGATTACCGTTACTTTCCCGTAGGAACGCTGCATTACTGCGTTACTAAAACCGTGATTTTTTGCTAGAATGTCTCATGACAGTGACGTAAGCGAGTGCAGATCAACAATGGATCACATATCGATTGTGGGAGAGAGTATGAGCGTGCAGCGTTTAAAGCGTGGAAGCACTGACCTTACTTTGAGTTTGATTCCATAAAAAGTGACAAAAACATTAGCGTCCATCGTGCGTGGGAAGAAAACTTCTTTTTACAGCGAAAAAACCCCCTAAACTTCCGAGCAAGCACCGAGTGCGCAACAACATAATGGGAAACTCACAGAGAAACTCGCGGATTCTTCCACTGACCGCGGCACACCTGCACCAGGGTAAACCTCCGCCTACTCCACTCCTGCTTTACAGGTGAAAATAGAGCAACAGGACCGCTGAGTCTTTGACTTTATTTATTTTCTGCTGCGTTTTACTTGCATCTATTTGAAAGACTGAGTGTAAACACAAAAAATATTTTATTTTATGTTCTGGAATGTGCAGAAAAAAGGTTTAAATGTTAAACTAATTTATTCAAGTCAGAGAATGTTGCATATAATTAAATTTTTGCTTGATGCATAAAGTTAAAAGATTAAAACTGATAAAACAAGTTAAAAAAGAGACTTTTCCATTTGATTACATTTTGTATGATAGATTATGCAGAAAAAGTAGAATTGGGCTGAAAGATCTATCGCTTTATCACCTCTTCAGGTTGTAAATCGTGTTTCTAAAAAGTAACTAAGTAATTAATTACTTTTGAAAATAAGTAATCAGTAAAGTAACGGGATTACTTTTTTGGGGAAGTAATCAGTAATTAGTTACTGATTACTTTTTTCAAGTAACTTGACCAACACTGCTGTTGAGTGATGTCAGCAAGAGTGGATATACCTAATATGGTCATCTAGGGCTGCGAGCACAGAAGCTCCACCCTCCTTCCTAAAAGCAGGCATAGGGGTGCGAAAATGTCCTGTTTCAGTCAGACTGAACTGAGGGGCTTTGTCAAGACCCACCATCAGTAAATAAATCAAATCATGCTTAAATTACATTCAAAATACAGGAAAAAAGGGTTTTCTGCGCTGTAATTATCAATGCATTAATGTTAAGTCAGTCCTGCAGGTAGTGAAGGTGGATTTCACTTAATCCATTTTATTAATATTCTGCTGCGCTCGGCTGGTTTCAGTTATTTGTAACTACCATTACTTAACATCAACCCTGAGAGCGTTATTGACCTTCACATGAAGGTGAACAGACATAATTTGGCAATTAGATTAAGAGGACTGCTTTGAAGTGTTAAAGTTGCTTATTTTGGTTTTAAGTTTAAAAAACTGTGTGTCACTGAGTTCTCAATCTTCCCCTCCGGCCGCCCGGAGAGGCGAGAAGAGATCAAACCTGACGAGTCGGGGTCGTAGAAAACAAGAGTTCTCCTTTTAATTTCTCCAGCCACAACATACTGTGCATGTACAGTACACACTCCCAGTTTTAATTTGATTTTGAACGTATCACAGTTTAAAGTTTTCAACTAAAAAATACAACACAACTAAAAAAAAAACAAAAAAAAGACATATGCACAAATTAAAACCTATAAAAAATATAAAAACAGTACTCTTAATCTCAATTCAACAAGTACCATTTCAATAACAAAACATTTAATTATGAAAGCACAAAAGAGCAGACAAATTAAGAGGAACCATTGCTTTTGTTTTGTTTTACTTTAAATACAAGGAAAAGACTATTTTGTTTCGTAATCATGCAGAAGATGGAATTAAATAACAAATCAACCAAAAATAATATATACGTCTCTATATATCTCTCTGTATTAAATTTTCAAGTCAGAACTCCCGTCCCCTTACACAGGGAAAAAAAAGAAGACATGTTTAAAATAAAAACCGGAGCATCCACAATGCTTTCATTAGCTGCCATAGCGGCATGGGCTTTTATCGAAAACATTACATATCAGCGACATCTTTTTGGCACCAAAAAAGACGTTTACAATGGCAGTAGCATTTTGCAGTATAAAAGAGGGCGGAGCAGTAGCTCTTTTCCATTTAAAAAAGCAAACAAAGGAAGAAAAAAAAAAAAAGACAACATTCTGTGCAGCGACATTCGAGAGAGCGGCGTCTCCCTTCAGCAGTCCTAGCAGCTCAGTCCTACTGCAGCATGCTCTTGATAGTCTTGTTGGTTGATTCATCGTTTAAATGCTTGGTTGTGTACCTGCAGGCGAGAGAGAGAGAAAAAGCAAATGTGCACTTCAGTAGAAGAACAAAGAGTGAAAATACTGAAGTATTATGAACAAAATATGCTCGAGCTCTCAAAGTGAAAGTCCTCGTTTAGCTGAAAACGTCCTCTTCAACGGGGTAAATGTTAATACTGAAGCATTTCCTTTCGTCCACACTGGTTCCTGATCTGGTGTCAATCTCCTCCAAACAGTAGAAGGCAGCTTTCTTCTCCTTTAACCTTTTGATCCGACTTAAGCCTCTTTGGATTATATGTAAAGATTTAAACTGTTACTAAAAACAAAACGTCCGATGGGAAATCACACTTGTGAATGCTCTGGTTTCTGCTTCTCGAGTTGTAACATGTTCAAGGTTTGTTCTGCTAAAAATGAAGTTTGAAGCAGTTTTTTAATATAGACTTTATAGACTACACAGAAACAAGAACTATTGCTCTGCCAGGAACTCTTATTACAAAGTAAGGAGTTATTGTTTCTGCAGTATTTGTACCTTTAAAAGATTCACACTCTTTAAATCTGAAGGCTGTGTGTTTTCACGTGAAGCTTAATTTGAGTGAGAATGAGTCGACACTGTTAACAAAAGGAAGCATTTCCACGTCTTATCGATCAAAAGAAGCGCTCCGAGGCTGCGTACCAACGCCAAAGCCACCACATGATGCATTCATTGAATTCTTGCCTCAGTTTGTGATATTTTCTTTAACTCCAGTTCCTACTAATTTTTCTCATCATGATCAGCAGCAGGAGCAGCAGCAGCAGCAGCTTCCTTTAAAGACTCCAAAAGTGTTGTGTCTGCAGCTCACGTGGGAGAGCAGGCGCCCCGTATACTGAAACCTGCTCTGAGGCCATATTTTTAAAAACGCTACAATTAAATAAAAAAGAAGAATCATCCAGATCTGGATCAATTCCAAGTTGGGCCATGCTGGTGGTAAAATTTTCATGTAAATCTGCCCGCAAGATTTTGAGAACTCCTGCAACAACCTGACACACCGGCCCGATCTGCAGTTTAAATATTGATGAAAATAACAGGAAGCTGCAGTCCTGCTTTGATGCGGCTGCTAATGAAGCTGAAACATGGCAAAGAGCCCCAGTGTTTGTATTACTGTATTTATTTATTATACATTGATAGCAAAAAATGAAAGTAATTCTAAGGTTTGCACTATCGGGGCATAAAAGTTATCTGGTCATTAGCAGGTTTTAAAACGAGGTCAATACAGCCTGAGATCTGAGTTCTGGTTTTTTTTGCAGTTTCTCTGAGCGCTGCTTGATCTGATCCTGGAGTGAATTAGCTGGGATGTCCACTCCTGTTAAGACTGACATTGCACTTATCTGAATGCTTCAGACCAGCAAACTGTCAAAACCTCTGTTCTTATAGAGCTGCTCACACTTGCTGATGATCGTTAGTCTATTGCATTTGATTAGCAGCAGCTGGCTGCTACTTGCCCTCTTAATTCCTGAGGAAGCAGTAAGGATGTACTGACTGCAAATAACGACACAGTGTAATGTGCCATGATGTTGTTCGTCTAAGCCCATCTTAGAAATGAAAGAGTTTGTACTTTCCTTTTACCTTGGCTGTGTTGTTTGTTTTGATACAAACAAAACGGTAAATTAGAAAATCTTCCAGTAAATGTCAGATAAATAGTGCAGTAAAGTGAGCTTGAACTTTGACTTCATTACTGTCCAGCACTGCATGTGTCTAACATACACTATCATCCTCCGTCACATCAGTGTGGCAATCACTGAGAGAAAATCTGTCAGCTTTCGCATGAAAATAACCTCGTGTGGCCCGGTAGAGCCGGCCCGCCTCGGGCTCCCCACACACACAAACACACAGATGTAAGGTCGACTCAAAGCTGTCAGCAGCTGCGAGAGCGAGGTGAGGTGGGTGAAATTTGTGAGGGCGCGAGGGGACCTGGTGTCACATGTAATCGACCTTTGTGGAGAGGCTTTGACACCCAACCCGGATCAGGCTCACAGCTGACCGAATCCCCCGCTGGACGGCGTGGAGGATGAGTCACTGCGCTGAAGGGGATGAGGTCTGTCTGCTGCTTGTGAACAGGAACCAACTCATCCAACTCACAGCGTGAGCAGCCTGCTCCTGTTCAGTTTAAAAGCCTGCTCACGGGCTGCAATCACATTTCACGCTGGGCAGCAGGGATTTTTATTTTTTTATTTTTTTTTAATAATCGGAACAAGAACTGACCTGAGAGCGTTGAGAAGGCCTTCTACGCTGTTTGGCGGCTGATCTTTGAGGACTTTGATGCAGCCTTTCATCTGTGGAACAGAAAGAGACCGTTAGCTGTAGAAGAAGCTGCGAGTGAGAAGTTTGGCGTGAACGTGTCTACACTCACGTCGATTTTGGACGACTTGGCGAACGCTCCTACGGGATGGACGTAGTCGTACAAGATGATCACCCCGACCATCACCCTGAGGCAGAAGGACACCGTGTCCTCGCTTGTGAAACGGCTGCGATACTCCCTGACAGCAGGAGGAGGAAGAGGAGGGATAAGACGCAAAGCCGTGAATGGCGTATTTAACACGCGGAGGAGGTCACTTACGGTGTTTCCAGCATGACTTTGCACACGCTCGCCATCGTGCTTAAGCAGTCCGTCGTGTTCTCGATGGGCAGGTTCTTGTTCTGTAAGGAGGGAGGAATGACTTGAGTGGATACACACACACACACACACACACACACACACACACACACACACACTAAAAGAAAATAAAGTATCCAATATTTTTGTTTCTGAGTCTCACCTCAGAAACAAACTTCGTTGTGCCGTCACTTAACGTCTTCAGCATGGGCGTGGCATCGGCGTAGAAGAGAGATATCCGATTGGCCAATTCATTGTTGACTTCATTCTCACCTTCTGCCTGCAAACAAAAAAAACAAAGCTTGAATCCACTGACTGCATGTTTAGTGTTCTGGACCTCTGATCTTAAAATAATCAAACTCAAACGTGGTTATCTCTGTTATTAGAAGAGCTGCCAGTTAAAGCTACTTTACAAGGAGACTGAGAAAAGAAAGCGACCACGAAGGTGGCCGTGTAGCTGACACGCTTGGAGGGACATTAAAGCCACTTTGCGCTCTACACTGTGGCGATGCTGTGAAATTTTATTTAAAAAACTCTGAATGAAAAGGTGCGAGAGAACATCAGGATGTATTATTAGTTTATTTGATGCGAAGCAGCTTTAACAGACTGTTTGTGCAGATGAAAAGCTGCTTCGTTAAATAAAACACCGACAGGAAAACACTGATATAAACCCTGTGACACAGCCCTCCTGCTCCTCCCTCCCCCGGTTTCCCAGCTGACTGCCGCTTTGCCGTTTCAGATGAGACGATGAAAACACCTGGCGGACAACAAAAGAATAAGGCGTCTCTTGAACAGCCTGTTCTAAATTTGTCTGCGTATTTAAATAACAACAACACTTCCTGCCTTCATGAGAGCACTGACGGAATATGAATAATCGCCCCAAACTTTCAAACCACTTTGGGTTTTTTAACAAACGATGATGACACATGAGCTCAAAGAATGTTTGAGCCGGGACAGTTGCGTTTCATCTCGGATGTCTGAATGATTCAGTCGTCTGAGCGCTGACTAAACCGAGTGCGACGGAGCTGCGAGGAGGGACGGCGGCCCGAGCGTCTTTCAGCGTTGACAGGTCCTAACGACAACTTGTCTGGGCCCATTTGTCTAATGACATGTTCTGCTTTAAGAAATAAAAGCTCCTGTCAGGCGGGTCTGAACTGAGTGCAGTTTTGGTTTATTTTTCCTCATATGCAGCTAAAAATGACCAATTTTACTACCCCACGTTTCCCTCAACCTCTGGCAGACCCAGGCTCAGGGAGGTGCAGCCATCTGCCATGACCGGTTGGGGCTGAAGGGAGGACGACAAGACAAAAAACACATCTATGGTATCAATTTGAAAACCGTACATCACCTCATTCTCGAGTTATGTTCACAAAGTTGGGTGTCCACACAGCAAGGTGCATATGTGCAAAAGTGCACAGAGTAAACTAAAGCCTAAAGGTGCATCCACATAGGACATCTCTTTGTAGCTGATGGTCACTCTATTGGAGATTTCAGGCTCCAGTTGCCTGGGTAACTCTGTAATGCATTTACCACCCCTTTATGTGTCGGTCAAGGTTATCTTAATTCACTTCAAAGTGCTGAATGACATTGACTTTCTCTGGTCTCCTTACACATGGACAGCATGGGAAGTCCTTGCATGTAAGTAAGAGGCACACATAGACCTACATGAAGAGATCTCATTTCTTCATAAACTGAATTTGCACCTGGACCTCACTCATCACAGTGATGAACAGGTAGAAAGAAAACATGACATTTTGACCGTTTTACCGGGAAACGCACAAGCGAAACAAAGTCCATTAAAGCGGCTCTGCTGCTTTAATGGACAGTCAGTCATAACAGCGAGGTAGCAAGCACAATGCGCAGCACTGACACTGGCATTGGCCTTCATTATCAAAGTGAAGAAAAGGTAAATTACAGGAGAAATGATTATACACGTGTTTAATACCAGGTATAAATACTACTCCACTTTCCAAGAAGAAAGTATTTAACCAATAAATGCTGAGCTAAAATTCATGCCACAGTCGTTTCCAATGCTTCGATATTTCCTGTGTTCTATTGTAAATAAAATCTGGTTCATAAAAATCTGTAAATCATTGCATTCTGTTTTTTAAATTTACATTTTAAACAACATCAGCTTTTTTTGGTACGCCGTTTGTATTATGCCAGTTTAAAAATAAATAAATTACTGTCAGTTTAACTTTAATCTGTATTTAAAGTAATTTGGGGGCTTATCCGGGATTTATGCTTCTGCGTTAACAACAAACCCTCCACCACAACTTATGCCAGAAGCTGCCGTGCACTTCCCTAGAAAAATAACTGTGCTGAAGGTATCACTGTGACTGGTCCATTCAATACTGTTGTTTCCTTCAACTTTTTACTCTGCCACCATTTATGAAAGATACTGGAAGATAATGGCTTAACTTGAAGAGGGAAACCACAATAACAACAACCAGTATTTCAGCAGCAAAACTGCAGAGCTACACATGCAAACCATAAAGGCGACTTATGTCATACATTGATTCAATGCAAGAATAGCAAATAAGCTATAAGCTGCCACAGATGTCTCCCTCTGATGAGGAACGGAAGTCATCAAAGCCACCAGTTTGTGCTGACAAAAACAGAAATCTTACAGTTGGTTAACCACTGCATCAGCCGGTTAGTCTGTTTGGGTGCTTTTGGTATTTCAAAATATAATTCTGAATCATAATAAAAGTGTTAACACCAAAATCAGGAACATTAAGACCCAAACCACTCCTTTCGAAACCACCACTGACACAAACAGTGAGTTTTACCTGACAGAACATGGGAGTTGTTAGTTTAATTAGCGTGACTTTTTTCAATTCACACCCAAACTAACTGCTTTAATAACCATAAATGCACAACAGCACAGACAAACCATCTGGTCAAGCCAGCAATAGATGAACCATTCCCATGTTTTGCAAAGAAAAAATACTCGTTTTGCCAATGGAGTCTGGTGGAGTGAAACAGCTTCCCTTCTTCATCAGAGAGAGCCATCTGTCGGCAGCAAAAGCAGTGATAATGTTCTAAATATAACACACATTCAAACCGACACCGATTCTCAAGTAAGGCCAACGCTGATGGTCAGTTGATGCTGACCATGTCCACAGCACCACGTGTGTTGAGTTTCTGCAGCAGTTAAAAGCTGAAGTGAAAACCGTTTAGTCAGTAAAGTCAGTGTGGTCCGTGTAAAATAAAAGAAAATATAATTTGTGGGTCATATTTTGATTTAAATAAAAAGTTCTTGCAACATCACACACCAGTCATTTTAGTCATAGTTTTCATCGTTCTTTTTTTCTCATGGAAAAGAAGACGATGAAATGCACTGACACTTTAGTCAGTGAATAAAAATATTAAAAAAACCTAAATATTCTGGAGAAGCGAGACACAATCAGAACCAACCGAGTGGTGCAGAGAGGTGGGACAAGTTTAAAAGTGATCCAATCGGAAGTAATGTCCTTGCACAGTAAGGTTAAATATGAACAATTTTATGTGCCCACGGGAAAGGGTACAATCTGCCATGCTCCCCGTTTCTCATAAAAGTGCGACAAAATGTCAACGCCTAAGAGGAAGAGAAGAGGAGACATATGGATGCATTTCACAAAGAAAATAAGGCACTCACCAGTAAAACCATGAGAAACTTTCACACTTTATATTTAAGTCAACTGAATCAAGTTTAGTCTGCTATAATCTTTCGATTTTTAGTCGACTAAAACTAAAAGAATTATAAGATTATTACAGACTAAATTATGACAAAAATTAAATAAAATTTTACTCAAAAATAACACCATCTGCTACGCTCTAATAGCAGATAAATGGGCTGTTAAACCAAAACAAAGAGCTAACAGATGCTAAAAAAGATAAAGGAGAAGTTGTATGTCAGAGATGGGCGCAACATGCTCACCGGTACATTGTTGATCCGCATTCGACTCAGTGTTCTCCTATAGTAACTGAAGTCATTCTGAATGGCTGGATTTGTCATCTGCAAAACAGAAATATAAATATTATATATACAGATATATGTAAGCTTGGAGGCAATCTAATACAGAGAGAGGGGAGAGAGACAGCCTGCAGCCGGACATTCAGCTCTGGATCAAACACACCATCGTCATGACAGAAAGCTTTAGCCAACAAGGCAGAAATGTAGCTTTGGGGGGGAAATGACATAAAAAGAGCACTGATACAATTACTATTTTATGTGCTGAACTGGATTTGAATGTCTGACACTCATTCTGCCCCCTTTTACGTCCACATCCCTGCTCGCCCTGTCAGCAAATATTTGGTTTTTTTCCTGCTGCCGTGAGCTTTGGCTGTGGGTCTCATTAAGGAGAGGCGAGGTTAGAGTGAGCACAGGATATACGCAGGCTTATTCTCTGACGTTATGCACCCTCAAAGCCTCAGATAAAAGCCACAAGGCTCCATTAGCTCCTTTGACATGACTCCCTACAATATATGAATCATCTGGTTTTCAGTGTGGAGCCAAACTGACCACTTTTTTTTTTTTTAAAGGGAAGCTGGCCAACCAGAGAGCTTCTTTTCAAAAGTCACCACAAGCGAGTGCTCGTCATGTGGCTAATTATCCTCATTCCTGCACGAGCTTGTCACAGTCAAAGCTGCGCTGACAGCATGCTAATCCTGCTACAATAGACTGGTACTCAGTCTGCGTCCACCGCGTCCACCAGGAGAGACAGGCTTCTTCGCCAGGGAGGGGCTGCACAGCACTCAGACACTTTAACTAGGTCAGAAGCCCGTGCATGGGTGTGAAAGATTGATGAATGGGCCTGGCATGCCACCTTGCACCCCCTACCTTCATGTTTTTCATCCTGCCAGCCTGGGTAGTGGGCACTAATTGGGACGTCGCTGCAAACCGCCTCAGGGAGTCGGGGAGCCTTTTTTTATTTTTTTTACGTTTTTGTGTCAAAGGAGCAGGGATGTGGGCCCAGTGTCTTACAAGATGAGTGCTCACACAATTATGTTTCTGACAATGGGCATTTGAGCGACAAACATGCTTCAATCGCGGCTTCGTTTCAGCAGTTTGTGTCCGAATTCAAACCAGATCAGACTTTTAAAGTTCCCTCTGCCTGTCGTTTATATAAAACCTGCCACGCTGTGAAAAACTTGGCTCGGGCAACAACAATTTGCAGACCTTTTTCCCCTTGCAATAACCCTTATTGGCCATTTCACTGACATCCACAGTATCATAAACAGCAGAGCAGTATCAGGGCTCTAATTAAATGCTAATCATGCGCTCACTGGCGGCAGCTTAAAACTGTACAGAGCTAAGAAAAAAGAAAAAAAAAAAATCAATCCAGGGGCATCAGTAGCTTGTTGGACGATTGAGAGCAAAGCCTACAGAAGCAGCTAAAATTTGACACTTAAAGAAATAAAGAGCCATACTTTAAGCTCGTCGAAGCGCAGCGTGAAGTGGAGGATCTCTGCGAACTGCTTGGCCAGCGCCTGCTCCCGCTCCAGGTGTTGAGTCGGGTCGCTGTAAGTCTCGCTGGTCAGAGCACCCAGGAGGCTGTGCAACGCTGCCTCTGTTAAAAAAAAGACAGACATCTGTGGTGAACCTGCATCGCTGTCAGAGGACCTCGATTGGGCTTTTACTCGTTTAATGAAGAGCCTGACAAAAGCCTTGAACAGAGACAGTTTAGCTGATGTGTGTAGTCTTCCAGGTCATCAGTCAGAGCCACTGAGTAGTTTTACATTCAGGTTTTTGCCATTCAAGCGCCAGGTTAACAGCTCAGGCAGCACTATATGCAAAAATGCAAAGGTCAGGGGAAAGAAGAAGTGCTGCATGTAGCATGGCAGAGTGATCAATATTCAGGTTTGAAAAGGAGAGCAGGGCAAGAACAATGGAGGAAAACATGCAGCTGCAGCTAATAGTTATATTCACTGTATAGTAATGGTTAATAGCTCAGTTACACTAAAGTAAAAAGAGGATGCCACAGTAATTTTATTGGCAAGATACATTTAATTGCATGTAAACTCAATGTGCTTAACATTTTAAAAAAAAAATAATAACTGTGGTTGCCCAGAGATTTTTCACATCTGTCAACCTCTGGGGAACCACATACAGTCACACAGGTTGATAACAATTGGTGAAGATTTGCAAATATCTGCAGACAGGGTCAACATAGAGAGACAGACAACCATTCACACCTATGGGCAATTTACCAGTTAACCTGACACCACTAATTACATGTCTTTGGACTGTGAGAGAAAGTCGGAGTACCCAAGTATAGAATGGTTTATAAAGCAAACCATTCTATATTGTGAGAGGTTTCTGCTCTGCTGATTCCGTTATATGTGTTATATCACTGTAAACTGAATAGCCTCACATTTTTAGAGAACTTGGAAAAAAAAACATTGAATTTCCTGCAGTTCTGGGAAAATGACAAGCTTCTGTGACTCTTCAATTTAAAAAAAGCTAATACGTGGAAAAACATTTTTCCAATTAAATGATAGAAAAAAAATACCTAAAGAGTCCTAAAGTAATACAATTACATAATTACATGAGTTAAGTCATGTATAAGTGGAAAAAAGAAAGAAAACTCGAGTCTTTCTTTGTCTCTTTATTGTTGGGCCTTGTAGGAGGTCAAGGAGCAGCCTGATACGTGACCAGTGCAGGGTGTCGGCAGGCTGTAGCATCCTGATTAAGACATAGACAAATAATGAGGCAGCGGTGGTGCCCAAACTGCCCAGGGCCCAGTGCCAGTCTCAAAGGGGGGGGGAAGGGTGGGGAGGCCTTTGAGAAAGGAGAAAGGAGGAGGGGGGGGGGGGGCTTTCCTGCTCACATGCAAATGAGACATGGGACTAATTATCTCATTGGCATGAAATGGGTGGGGGCAAGATTTCATTCAAGCAGGATTACACTCATTGTTTTGACACTAAGTAAATACAAAGCCTGTGCCATGCCGTGACATAGCATACCCACGGACCAATGATTAAGCATGCAAGAAGAGCACCGGCAGGGAACCAGGGAGAGGGAAATGTGGCGAACAACTTCCAAGCAAGTCAAGTTATCAGACAAACAGATCTTGTTCAGACACATAGTTCTGAAGAAGAAAAACTAAAAGAGCTTTGAAGCCCAGAGGGAATTTTATTTATAGATGCAGACAGTGCTTAGAATTAGGGCTGAACGATATATCGCATTTGCGATAATATCGCGACATGATCAAGTGCAATTTTCTAACCGCAAAGGCTGCGATTATACTGCGATTATAAGGCTGTCCAAATTACTACCATATCCCAGAATTCATAGCGCGGCCCAGCCAAACTCCAGTTTCCAGCAATGGCGGCCGCTACTAAGTTTTAAAATTACTCATACTAATCTTTCTGGGTCACAAAATAAACTTTTAACATATTTTCAGGCGAGAAAGTAGTTGTGTAAACATCAAATATCTGCTCGGTTTATCAAGATATCCCATATTTGCAAAAGTGCTTCGACGTTTTCAGAGGCGTCTGCTACCCACCAGCTCGACAGCTAGCCGGGAGCTCGAGGGTTACTGATGCGGCCGAGAACGGCACAACTCCCGGCACATCATTTTCAGATCACCGCGGAGTTTCGCTGCTCGGGTTAAACGTAATATATAAGTCACTTAGACAACCTAAAAATGTTATTGTTGGGCTTTTTTCAGTGTTTTGTTTGTTCGTGAGTAAATCGGTTTGGCTGAGATTAAAGTTATTAGATTAGATAAAATAAAACTTTATTAATCCCCCGGGTGGGTTCCTCCTTGGTTTTCACACAGCTGACTAAACGTCAAACAGAAAACTTATTAAACAGAAGTATGAGACAGTCGAGAATTTACACCAGTGTCTGGTTATATTTTAGATAGCAAGAAGCAGACGGCCGAGTTTATTAAACTCCACCGAGACAGCGGTGACGCTAATCAGAACTAGACCGTCCAATTTCACGCCTTTAAACTTTAAAGGCGTGTTTGTGTGTGTGTTTATACAATTGCTATTATGTTTGCACTTTATGTGTAATGTTACTGACTGCAGAGATCAGTAAGATGTGTGTATTTTTTATTTATTAGTTTTATTTATTTAATATTATTTTTTAATTGAATGACTGTCTAGTAGCTCACAGATGTCGAAAAACTGAGTGTGGTAAAGCCACTGATTTTTTTTTATGTATATTTCTGCAATTTTAATGTTTACACCAGGGTTCCTTGTCAGCACTTTATGCTCAGATGTTTGTAAGCTAAAAATAAACTATTGTGTATGTTCAAATATACTGTTGTGATTGAAGAAGTTAAATAAAAATGTCAGCCATCAATTCATGCATCACCTCATGTCATCATAACAGAGGTCTGTCTTCCAGGAAAGAACAGTTTAAAATTAATGTAATATAGTATTGGCCATACTATATGATGTATTGCTTGTCTTTGTTTAATAATACAGAAGACAAAGACCTTAAAAAATAATCGCATATCGCATCGCAATATTGGGGCAAAAAATCGCAATTAGATTATTTTCCATAATCGTTCAGCCCTACTTAGAATTCAGTCTAGAAGCCGAAGGGAGCCTTTAGTAATGATATAACCCAGACAAGCTGAACATCTGATGCAATAAGCTACCAAATGGGCACTTTAAATAGACTTGTCATTTGTAATCAACAGTAACTGTAAAATACACGATGCGCATGTCAGCGTAACCCAGGATCAGTGTGATTCAGACAGCGGTCTACTTAAAATAATCTGAAGATGACTTTTCGAAGGGCACAGAGCTGGCAGTGCAGTGCGGTAAATTGAGCACGTCTGCCATTCAGTAATGACTCCCATCTGCTTGGGCTAGCGTTCGCAGCGAAGCAGCTGATTAAAAATGGCCTCAGCACTGCAGCCCCCCCCCCCCCCCACACACACACACACACACCCCCAATCCTAGTCAAAACAGAAGTTAAGATGGAGCTGCTTAAAGGCCCCCAGAAATGAGCCACTCTAGTATGTTGGGAAGTCGTGCGAGGGCGGGGCGCTGGGAGATGTCTGATCTCGTCAGGTCACGGCGGAGCAGGCGAGCAGAATGCAGGCATGTAGACTGTACTCGCTGAGAGGGGCGGGGCCAGATGACAGCGGGACTCAAGGACTTTTCTAGATCCTACTTTTTCCTAGGGGACAGACTCGAGAAGTTTTCACCGTTGTTAAAAGGAGCAGATCTAAATTTAGGTATCGACAAAAGTTCTGTGAAGATCAGTATCTCAAAGCTACGTGGCTGTTATGAAAGAACAAGCTGGAAGGGGATAAATGTTCATCTATGCCATATGCAGAGCCTGCTACCCGAACAAGGTCTTCAGCTCTACAAAAGAAAACATCAGCTATTGACATAACTGAACAATTAAGCGATTAATCAAATTAAAGTGTATTAAACAGCCGGGTGCAGCTTCTGGGGACTACCTGAGGGTCTGGGGAAGTCCCCAGGTTCCTCCCAGTCCTGTTCTTGTGTTTGCATTTGCAAACAGGAACTCCTGAGTGAAGTAACAGCCAGCAGTTGGTAAAGCAACAACACCTCTTTTTGTGGTCTTTCATTTTCTTGTAATCCTCCTGTAATTCTCTCTATACTGCTTTTTCTGTAGTGGATGCTATCAGCAGGTTTTCTCCTTCAGTCCTTCAAGATCAACTTTTTTTTTGTTCCTGTTTTCTTCCATTTTTAAAGGCTAAAATTTACGTGTTTTGTCTGATGTTTTATCCATGTTTACACGTTCCCCTTTTTTTTTTTTTTTTTTTTTTTTTTAAATCGCATTTGCAGGTGCCATATTCATGTCTTCACACTATCCAGGCCCCCTAAGTGTGGACCAAACATTCCATCATCGTTACTCTCATGCTGGAAAAGGCTTAAAAACACACTCAAAATAAATGGAGTGCTACTTTTCACAATTACTGGATCCATAAAAAAGCATGTCCATAAACATAGGAAGTTTTTTTCAGTCTTTAATAATGCATAATCTGTGGTCTATGACATGGTTTTCTTTCTATGGTAATATTAAGATGTCACCTTGGAGCTTAGGTCAAAATCTGTATAAAGATATGAGCTTTGAGTCTAAAGGTTTGTTCTAAGAAATGTACATTTTTATACTGAAGCCAACTTTAGTGTTGGTGTAGCAGGATATTACTGTCCCCGATATACAAAATTTGTGATTTTTTTTTTATGTTATTATCTATTCTTGTGACAAATTTTAGGATTTCCCATGTATACGTCTGGATTTCAGTGCAGTAAAACGTGTCCGCTCATTCCAAATGCATAGGTTCTCCTCTTTCAGGGAGTCCTGTTTGGATATCACCATCCTGGCGCCTGAAGCCTAAAATCCAGGCAGGGAAATAGAGCAGCGCTCGAGACTGAGATTTGACCTACTTTGTTACATAACAGCCATCACCAGGCTGCCGCCGCCACTGTCGCCCACTGACTGCCTTCTCCACCGCCACTGGGATTATGGGGTCAAAGGGGTTGAGGGCACTGACGCATGCCGGGTCCCCTCCCCTCAAGCCTCAGGGTCATAAGAAGATCAGGGAGCAGTGAGCTTACACCCCCACCTTGAATCCATGCTAATAAGACCCTACAGAGGTCGATGCACAGTGCAACGCAAGCAGCATGTTGAGACGGTAGCATGTAGGCGGGGTTCAAAGCACGCGTGTATAAGTATGTGTCGCACGTCTTGTGCAGCTCAGCAACAAATCCTGCCGATGCAGAAGCGGACAATTAATGTCGCGCTTACATCGGTATGAGGTCGCTATAAAATGCCTTGCACATGAAGGACACCGGCTCTCCCCGTTAGTCATTAAGACAACAAAACTGCACAGACGTTTCAGCAGCTCACACTAATCTACAATTCCAAGCGCGGTGTCGCACACAAGATCGTTTTAGCTCTGAAAGAAATCTGAGGACACCTGAGTTCGCTCCACTTGAAACGGTGCGTGTCTGAGGCTCAGTGATGAAGATCTCAGAAGCAGTGATGTAATTTTTCCTGGCCTACATAACACGGTTACTGTAGAGATGGCGCAGACAGACGCATACCTAATCTCTGCGAGAACTCGTAGAACTTCTTCAGCTTTCCCACCAAGGGGACCACGGCCGCCCACGCCTTCTCCTGCAACGCCTCATCGTTTGGATTCTGGATCGCCTGGAAAGAAATACATCACGGGTGTCAAACTCATTTATGCTCATGGGGCACATACAGCCCAGTTTTATCTCTGGGCTGGAGCAGAAAAACCACTGGATTATAATGTAAAAAAGAAAAGAAGGGGGGGGGGGACCCTCTTTCTTTTACCGTAACGAAATGTTAAAAGAAAATGAGTCACATATTTACAAATTACTTGATGCCTCTTAAGAAAAATAAGAGCAATCTCAACGAGTCTGTGTTTTTCATATTTTCCATTTTCTGTCATTACATAGAAACAAAACAGGTCCTTGACAGACCACTTTGGTGTGGTACAGCAGGCCAGAGGTAAAGTCTTCATCAGTAAGGAGACAATTAAACTGATCAGGGCTCTGGCTTGGATGAAATCAGCAGTTACAGATGCTGAACACCAAAATGAGATACGAGAAGCTGAAATTAAATAAATTTTAACGGTTCATTTGTAGGTCGAGTCTTTAAAAACAGACTGAGGCTAAAAGACAGAACTGATTTAATGGCCCATGAAGGTCATTCCTTTGATCTTTGAATCCAAAATTGATCATCTGCTTTATTCTGCTCATTTGTGTTAGAAAAAAATGATACAAATTCCTAAAGCAACACCTGATAAAGGACAAGCGACACCTCCACCACCTCATAAATGCACGTCTCCTTGTAATTCTGCATGAGTGTGTCCTGCGATGAAGGGGTGGATGAACGTACCTCTCGGATGTCCGGCCCCGCTCCCTTGTAGGCCTGCAACTCGTCCAGGATCGCCTTCGCGTCCTTCAGCACCACATCCACCTCTTCCCAAATCTCTCGCTCTGCTTCTGTGGGCTGGGCATCTGCAGAGGACACGCACCAAAAAAAAAAAAAAAAAAAAAAAAAAAAAAAAGGACCAACAACAAAGTCAGCTGGGCAAATCACACTGACTCAACATAAAGTAAAATACAGCTCTAGGACATCTACCACACCCTCAATATCACAGAAAGTTTAATGAGCAACTTTCAATTATGCAAATGAAAGTTCAGTCAAATAATCGTCTCTTCCCACTGCTTCCCATTAAGTTTTAACACCACCCACTTTTCCCGGCCGAGAGCAGGGAAACAGAGGAAGATAAGAGAAGACGAACAGAATGAGTTATCTCAAAATTTGTAAAAGCTCCAGCCATACAGTTTCAGGGTTTTTATTTTGGCTAACATTATTACCAAATGTAACAGCATGGCATGGAGTGTGTGTCTGTATTAGTGTGGGAAAATGCAGTCCTGGAGACACAGCCTGCAGTGGGAACTACCACAAAAAGCAGTTTTAAGCAGGTGCTGGCAGGTGTTTGTCTGCCGGCAGACAGTTTTGTTTTATTTTTCCCCCACCAACACAAAAGTGCTGCAACCACACAAGATCCAGCCACAAGACTTCACAGGTGTGTAGCTGACTTCAAAGTCATGGTAGAGTTCGTAGGTGGGTGCAGTCCGACTGAGTTAAAGGTGTCAGAAGTAGGCAGACTTACAGGCCAGTGCCATGTTCTTTTATCATTTAGAGAAGGAGCTACACCCGTTTTATCTTCAAACCTGCTTTAATTCTTCACAGCACCGATTCAACAAGATGCTGGAAACATTCCTCCGAGCATTTGCTCCATATTGATGTGACAACATCACGTCAATGGTTCCGGCAGATTTGTAAGCTGCACATTTGAGGACATAACTCTGTCATGTTCAAGAAACCAGTTTGAGATGATTTGATCTTTGGGAGATGGTTCGTTTTCCTGATAGAAGCAGACATTGCACAAAAGATAATGAGAGACAATGGGGTCATAATGGACATGGTCAGCAACAACACTCAGGGAGGCTGTCGTGTTTAAATGATGGTACTAAGGGGTCCAAAGTGTGCCGACAACATATCCCCTCACCATTACACCACCGGCCCAGACTGAACTGTTGATACAAGGCAGGCTGGATCCATGATTTCATGTTGTTCATGTCAAATTCTGACCCTACCATCAACATCTAATGACAATTTTTTTTTTAAAACTTATCAGTCCAGGAAACATTTTTCCAGCCTGTGTGATCTCTAACTTCATTTTAAACCCAGATGTTGTAGCTTGCTGCTTCAGGGTGCGTTCAGAGATGCTGTTCTGATCCTCGGTTTGAACTTTAGGTTGTCTTGACTACTTGTCCAAGAGCCCTGAGCTGCTGTCATGTGATTGGCTCATTAGACATTTGTGTTAATATGCAGCTAAAGAGGTGTAAATAGTGAAGAGGCCAGTGAATATGAACCAAGCCATGGATCTGGAGAACTGTTCATAAGGATACATTTTATTTTTAAACATGAAACTAGTTAAAAAATAGTTTTTATTCATTTTATTTTAAAGTAGTTATTTCTATTTGCTCTTCAGAAATAAAATTTCAGCCTCTAACAGCATTATTAAAGAAAAACTTCATACAGCATTGCTCAGTATTGTAAAGCATTAGTTGTATATAAAACGGTGGTATTCTTTCAGTATAAAAACCACCTCCAAACACTCTGAGCTCTATGAGAAGCCGTTTCCTCTGAAGGTATGACTGACTCTCTGGGTTTGCCAAGTGTGAGAATAGCACTGCACAGGTTCAAGCCACGCTGAGGGCCCTTAGGCTACACCACAGCCCGACTTCAGTGCTTTATATTTGGGGAGGGGGCACTGCTGCACCTCTGCCCTGATTGATATTCTGCACACATTCCAGCATGGAAAAGGCAGGTTGATGGAAAAGAGCAGCAGCCCTAGTGGTAGATTTGATTCCTTTTGCCGCTGGGAGGAACAGTGTAAAAGATAAGTGGTGGTGAAAAGATTTAAGTTTTGGAGTTTTGGAGCTGGTAATGTTATGGTAAAATATCCATGTGATCCATATTGGGAGAGATGTGGAGAAATTACTTAAAAAGAAAACTCACTTTCAAAATCGAGGAAAAAATTGGGCTCCTGTTCCAGATCTGTGCATGTCAAAACTTTCAGTAGGTTCCCCATGTTATGATACCTGTTGAGAGAGAAAAAAAGAAGAAGAGAGAAATCAATAAAAAGAGAAGAAGAAGAAGAGTGCAGCAGTGAAGTGAGCAGGTGGTGATGCATTGTTGTATCCATGCACCTCACTCCCGCTCTGCTTCACTGCTCTGGTGCCTGTATGAACTCAGTGATACCCCAGATGTGCCCACCGTTCACATACACCAGCACTCCCCTCGGACACTCCCCAGTGTGTGTTTCCTGCACCCAGGCTCTCACCAACCAGATGTCAAACCAAAAAAAGGCCCCAAAAATAACAAACAGTTTGACTTCTGCTTTGCTAAACTTCTTCCCAGCATTGGCAAACCTTTACGGGCAGCCGCATGCAAACTAATCCATTTTACCATCGTCCGCAGGGATATCGCTCATAATTTATGTTATGCATGAAGTATGTAACTGTTTGCTGCACAGTGCATCCAATCAAACATTCATAAAGGCCTTCTCTGTTTACTGTAAGTGAATCAGACTTAGAGCAGTACTAAGAAATTCACTTAATAGTCTCTGCACAATCAGATAATGCAGCTGCCCAAACATCACATTAATATTAAACATGCCTTGGCAATGCAAACATGTACGATGAATGTGGTACAGTAAACAAAACACTTGCACTGTGCTACAGCAGTAAATATAAGGCCAGAGTTACAGTTTTGCAATCCATAAATTTGCAAGTTGAGTGAATTTCCTCATCAGACGATGACTGCGAGGCTCCGTGTCTACCAGGTTTGGACCACCTGGATTTGTCCACAAGATGCTATGCTACAAGGCACCAACCACAGCCTCGAGAAAACTACAATAGGATCGAGTACTTGTCTGTGGTGTCTGTAGAGAGTGTAGCTATAATCCCAGCCTAAGACAGCAGCATGATACAGAAACCTAAAGCATATATTTTTTTAATATTTATTAACCAGTGACCATTGCACCTTTTTAGAGCATAAGGCAGGGGTGTCCAGCTCCAGGCCTCAAGGGCCAGTGTACTGCAGGTCAGGTTAGATGTGTCCTTGATCCGACACAGCTGATTTAAATGGCTAAATTACCTCCTCAACATGTCTTGAAGTTCTCCAGAGGCCTGGTAATGAACTACTTATTTGATTCAGGTATGTTGACCCAGGGTGAGATCTAAAACCTGCAGGACACCCCTGGCATAGGGTATCAAAGTGGACCTCTTAAGCTCATTTCTAGCTTCACGTTTGGACTCCACTGGAGTAGCTTTGCATGATTCGTGGTTCAAAATAATCCTTGGGTCAGTCTGAAACGAGCTGGTTTAGCTTTCCTCCCTTTAAGTTTCTTCTGATTCGCTGCTCCCCATTAAGGTTTGAACAGCAGCTGTTTAATATGATCCATATAATCCATCCTTCCATCAAACAAAGCACAACAGGTCATTTGTACATCTTCTTCATGGTTTCTAAGACTAATAAACTGTACAGGACAGGCACCAGTTTAGCTCACAAGGTGAGCAGGCGACCATACGCCCCAAGGCTGAAATGCAGCAGACCAACCAGAAGCTCGTGCATTTTCACCTCAGTTGCTCTCTCTGCTTTCCTGACCCACTCTCTACTAAACTGTCTACTAAAGCAAAAAGCTTCAAAAACCTCTACAGAACAGAAAGTGAACCAGACAGGATCACAATCGTGGTCCAGCTAAGAACGGGAACCAAATCCAAACAGCATCCCTCCAAGTTTGTCTCTTCCTGTGATCAATGCTGCTTAGCAGTGTTTCTGACAGTCACATTACACAACAATGAGCTCAAATTCATTTCAGTGGAGCTTCTGCACACCTGAGCCACGTGCAAGCTTCTTTTTTTTTTTTTTAAATGTACTCTGATAATAAAACAAATGAGTTCCTGCTTAACTCATTCACTGCCAGCCATTGGCAGTGAATGAGTTAAACCCATTGACTCATTCACTGCCATTGACGGCTATAGACGTCAATGGCAGTGAATGAGTTAAAACCTAGGTGTGCCAATTTGTTGCTGTACAGAAAGCTGATCAGTGAGAGTCAAAGAATTTGGCCTGTAAGCAGAAATAATAACATCATTGATATCATTAAAACTGATCAATGGTCAGCGTGGTCAGTGTTGAGCTTTTTGTTTTAAGTGCCTTAAACTATTAAGATTAACTGGGTAAACAGATGTTAAATGGAGTACAGATAGAGCAGCACCAAAACCAAAGCAAAGCCTGAGCACAGAATCTGTATTTGCAGGGACATAAAGACACCGCAGTCCAATTATCCAGAATTGAGATCAGCTGGAGATTTCTGCACCAGCAAGGATGGTGGTTAACTTCCAGGAGATAAATCTCATTTAGAGACAAACTTTTTAAGCTAGCTAACCAGATTTTACTGGTTATTCTATTAACTTAAAGTTTCAAAGGAAAATGTTAATTCTGCTCAAAAAATGAATATGCCCAAAATAGGTGACCAGACGCATTTGAAGACAGGAGCTGAGATTTGTTTAGAGACTTGCTACCAGAAGTGAGTCATACTTTTATACAACTACAGCACCAGGGTTTCTGATCCTTGGAGGAAGATGTTTTTGCCACACCCGTAGGAAAACCAGAGCACTGCAATACAATTATATGTTTAAGTTTTGTTTGCCTATAATGGGCAAAAAAAAAAAAAAAAAAAAGGAGAGCAGGACAATGAAAAGATTTCTGTCAAGTGTGTTTCTGGAAACAAACTCCTAACTTTACTGCAAATTTACCAGTGTGCCCTCACTCACTGTTAACTGGAATTTGTTACCACCCAGTATGATTTATGGTTATTTATGTAGGGCCTGTGAAAACGACCCAGTTTTTGTGGCTATGATGATCTTCAAGTGCTTTGCAGGTATGAGGAGGCGACGAAGACCCACACATACAGTATATAATACTGTATATGTACACACACACACATTCTCACAAGTCAGCTGCGAGTTGTGCAATGAAAAGCGACACCCTTGCGCCGCTCTCTGCTGTCAATCCTCCGACTCCTCGAAAGCGCAGAGCTACAGAGGCTGACAGACATTTGATAAGTCAGAGATCTGCTACAGTTTGTAGAGAGAGAAACGGTGGCAGCCTTAGCCCTCGGTGACGGGGTGGAGATGGATGGGCTTTGCGAGAGAGGGGTCGGGGCAGAACAGTGACGCAATTCAATTTTGGCAGGCAGATGTCACCCGAGATGAGTGGCAGGTGAAGAGCCAAAACGTTCGAGCGAGGGTCTGCAGAGACGGGGGCAAATCACGCCAGCGCAGGTGATTCTGGAAGACAGGGAGGTGCTGCGACAGAGCAAAGTACGCACTCAGCAGTCAGGAGCAGAGGTTGAGACGGGGCGCTTTTAAAATGCATGAGATGCATCGTGTAGGGAGGATTCTTGAATGTTGAAAACCGAGCACTGGGTCATGTCCCTTTTTTTTTTTTTTTTCGAAGTGCGATGAGCAGACAGTTTTTAAATGACTGAATGACGAGTTGAAGCTGAATTTGTCCAAGTCGTCATTTGCCCTGTTTTGTTTTTATTTAGTTGTTTTGTTACAAGTAATAGATTATATCAAAAAATAAATATTTGGTAGTAGGAATCCTAAATTTAACTTGAATATATTCTAATAAATATTTGGTGTGCATTTAAAATGAGCTTCTCTCTGATTTCCTGTGCATCAGCATGAAATCAGTGGATGAACAGTGATATTTTTTTTTACTTTTATTTACTTCAAAAGCGCCTCTACAAACTGTGTCACCAGCCAAATCCACAGACCACCTGCAAAGCCCCACCTGCCTTGTCCAGTCTCATCAAACTACCCTCCTCTAATGTGACCTGAATGTCTGACCGTGCCAACGCCAGCACCTCACTGGCTGTCGGAAAGCGGCACCTGATGCAGCCTCGGAAAGCGATGAGAGCTGTCACCGACTTCACCCTGCTGGATGATGTGGGCACTACCCCAACACCATCTCCATCATCATTATCTTCTACTGCCACCTTTCAGCTGCTCGCTGACTGGGCAGAGCAGCCTGGGCTCGCAGCGCTTCAACGAGGGCACTGGCAGCCTTGCAGGCCCGGCGCTGCTCCCCTGTGCCGTTTAAAATGAGGTCATTTAAAGGACGGGGATTTGCGTGGCTGCGTTTCAAAGTCCACTAGAGAATCTTAAAGTCCAGAGAAAAGAAAAAAAGAGCAAATTAAATCTGTCCATTATGCAAATTTCTTCCACCAAAATTCATCAAAAGAACCAATTACAGATAACTGACTTTGCTGTTTATTTGGACTTTTTCTTTAAAGATGTATTTCCAACAATTTGTGTAACTAAGTGTAACTGGTTGCTTAGTGATAGCGTAGTGAAGAAAGTGCAGACACTATATTAAAGAGAGTTTGAGCAGTACCCAGCAGTCCTGGCATGTCCTGGGCACCACAGAGAAGCCGACGACAATCTTGGTGTTGTTTTGAACCCCCCTGCTGAGACATCGCGTGCTCTCAATGAGGGTGGGAAGGGAGGGGAGGGCTGCCTCCAAGGCCAGGGGGCAGAATCTGACAAGCTGGAGCCCGCGCAGCTCTCCCATTGGCTGAGCCGGCCTAACCAACAGCTCGCTGTATCCATGGAGTCGAAAAAAATTTGGTGCCATTGAAAAGAATGCAGCAGCCAATCAGGTTCGAGCTCCCGGTGAAGAGCGAGTACAGTAGTAGTAAGACTTGAAAGCGCACGAATATATTAATACAGATGAGGTAATGCGCCAAAAACAGCGGATTAGCAGGATAGTAAAATCAACTACAGATGATGGAGAAGTGTCTGAACCCATCTGTTAGTGACTGGATTGGATGTGATTTCATTTTTCTGTGTAGCTCAGCAAATTCTCTAATTTTTATTAAAGATGAAAATCTAGTTTTACTGCTGAACACGTGCAGATCGTTGCAATAAAAACACGATAAAGGCGGACTTTCACACTGACACCCTGCCATTATTCCAGGAAAATGTCATCCGACTGAAGCTACAATCCAATCTGTTATGTGCAGATTACAGACGGTGGAGGGAGGTTCAAGCCCATTCGGTGAAGAGACCAAAACAGTGCCACACCCATGCAGCAGCCTGACCTCAGAATGGCACTGCCTTTTTTTAAAAACATCTCCCAGCTCTGTGCCTCTCCATTTAATAAAAAGCGGGACAGGGCTGAAACCGAGCACTGCCGCGGCCATCCTTGCAGAAACGGCTCGGGGCAACTGGAAAGCTGGCTGATGCGAGGGAGGGATAGTGCTGACATTCCACTACTCGGCTGCAGCATGAGAATCCACGTGCCCCGCTGCTTTACTATGGAGGGAAAAACAACGCCCTCCCTTCCCCAGCCTCCGTGCGGAGCGTCACGTGGGCTCTGCCGTGGACGGGCTGAGAGCTTGCCTGGGGTGTCTGTCTGTGTTTGTGTGTGTGGATAGGGGTAGGAGTGGGGGTGGGATGGGGCAAGGCATGTGTGTGAGAGATGAGTGTGTTTATGTTTGCAATAAACACAGCCTGTAACAGGAAATGCAGAGCTCATTTTGATCAGGGTGAAATGATTAAAATATAAAACAAATGCAAAATAAAAGTGCAGGTATGGACGCGTGCTGAATATTATTGCGTGCGTGGAAGGGGAGGGATTTGAAGCGTCACACTGCGGCAGAGGCGGGCAGAACTAGGCAGCTTTAAACTTGACCTAGATTCCCCGGGTGACACGCCACATCGCATTAGCCCACTCGGCCAGACCTGGACCCGCCGGAGCTCGCTGACACTGGCCTGACTCGACAGGCAGAAAATGGGGGAGCACTTCCCAAATGGGACTGGCATGCGTCCCCATTTCCCCCTAACCCCCCCCCTCATCTCCTCCTCACCCCCCACCCACCCCAACTATCTCCTACCGATCTCACCCAGCTGACTAAAAATTGCTTGGGGGGGTGCAAGGTGACGAGAAAAAGGGAGGAGCAGCGGGGGCAGGCTACGATTTGTTTGTTTATGTGGGTGAACTCTCTGAACTCGTAGCCACGCCTCTGTATTGTTGCACCCGCGTAAACATCGGCTAATACCCCACTCACCCAGATTCGGGGCAAATCAAAACAAACCTACAGGAAGACAGACGGCGTCACTTGAGGTGACATCCGGTATCGGCCGTCTCGTCTTTCTCCAGCTAAAAACATCCCCTGTCGCCAACAGCTGTAACGAACTCAGTTATGAAAACTGCCGTTCTGTCCAGAGAAGCAGATCAGAGAGGAAGGATGAAAGCGGGAGCGCCTCATCCTCTGCTAAGCGCTGCTTTCTGGACGGCACCTGATGAAAGATGGAAACCATGGCAACAGGCAGATGCACCAGAGTCAGCTAAAACGCGGCTTCATTGAGCTCTGTGGAGAGGCTCTTAGTGCCGCTCTTCAGTCACACCAACAGACAGGGAAGAGAGAGAGAGAGCAGGGCTCACAGGCTGGATGATGTTAATTTCAGATCAATCCTCCTTATTTTAAAAATATTCAAATCAGGAGGCTCAGTGACATTTGCATCATCTTTCATATAAATTTACTTTTTCATTTTCTGCTCCATCCACCTCAGAGCCAGGCCCTTCACACCCTCCCACTCTGCCCTTGAGAGTCCTCTGACTTCTTCCTGGTATGTGTGAGGAGATCATTAACAGGGAGTGGGGTTAGCATTGACTCGCTGTCCTGTTCTAAGTGCCACCTCCCTCGGGGCATCTGCCTCCTAAATCCATTCACATACATTCTCCCTCGTTCCTCTGCAGAAACAACGCCCCCACCCCACCCTAAACCATCATTACTTGCCTGACCTTTGACTGACTCACCAACATCAGCAGCATCTTTTAATCTTACTTACAAAAGCATTCGGGAAGAGATGAATTTCCAATTTAAGCCTAATTTCAATTTTAGAATCAAACATAATCCTTGCATGTTTTTTCCTCCTGCAGAATATTACCCCAACAGGATTTTGGGTGGGGCACAGAGGAGGTTTGGGAGTGATGATGAGTGTCAGATTGTAGAGAACTGACATTTATATTGAGTAGGAGGCGAGTGCCATCTGGAGGAGGAAAGCAGCTGTGCAGAGAAGGCAGGAAGGATGAGAGCCACTCCCAAAGCTTGTACCGGCACATTTATGCATCTTTTTGTTTACTTTTACAAATGCAAACAGGAAGTGGGAATATTTACAATAAACTGATTTTACTGTAAACTGTCTCTTGATGGAAACCCTGCAGAATACTTCTGCAAGGCTTGCAAATTTCATTTTACTAAGTTGGAGAGAAGGTCTGATGCCAGATCCAACAGCGCCATCCGGTGTTAACAACTATTTAAGGCTAAACGCTCCCATATCTCTTGGGGAAAAATGACACTATTTCCATTGACAAGAAATAGAAATAATATATGTCAGTTCCAAGTTTAAAACTAGCTTTCCACATGTTCGGTTTTTCTGGCGCATATGGCCGCAGTCTGCGAGCTTCCTGACGGAAAACCTGGGCAGGAAGTTACACGGCGTCAAGCCTCCAGCGGCATAAATAATAGATAACCTAGGAGAAGCTGGGGGCTTTTAACTGACATAACGAGCCACTCTACATATTACACCCTTTCAGACGCATCATCTCAAATGACCTAGTCAGAGGGTGGGGTTGGCTGAGAGCAGGAGGCCAGAACAGCTTCCATATGCTGAGTCAGGAGTGGAGAAACTGATATTCATTTAGTATGTAATAAATAAATAAATAAATAAATAAATAAATAAAAATAATAATAATAATAACAGCTTATTATGTGATCTACCAGCTGAATCACTTAAACTGGTCTAAAAACAGCTTCTATCTGTAATTTAGTGCAAGTTTAGAGCTATATATAGAAGACAATTACACATATTTTGCATTCATGTCCATAACAATAACACTTCAAGGCTTCACCAGCTGGGGGCAGTATTGATCCAATTATAAGAGCCAAGAACAGCTTCATCTATGGCAA
Source organism: Mchenga conophoros (assembly GCF_057382185.1). NCBI lineage: Eukaryota > Metazoa > Chordata > Actinopteri > Cichliformes > Cichlidae > Mchenga > Mchenga conophoros. The sequence goes on along the minus strand of NC_140534.1, from coordinate 21,306,591 downwards.
TCACCCTCCCCCTGGTTTAAGCAGGGTTAATCCGCCCTTTCACACAGACCTCAGGCTGCTGCATTAACTCATTCCCTTTCTTCACGTATAGTCCATCACATGTTTGTTCCCCTGCACCGCTGCAGGGTCGTATACTGCACAGCAACCAAAACAGCAACCGTTCAGGCCGATTTAAGTGAATAGATTTGAGTCTCAATAAGGCACTGCAGAAGCATTAGCCTATACACACGCATACACACTACAAGCCTCACATGGGGACACACACTGACTTAGCAATCCTATATATGAACCACCTGAGGCTTAGCTGTCAAAGCAGCCTAGCATTCCAGCTCCACAGCTGAGCCAATCAAATGATAGCTGTGTGGCATGGTAACAATCTCCAAGGAGACACAGAGGAAAATACAACAGGGATGGGCACGCATACGAGCAGGGAGAGATGAACGACACAGCACTAAAATATTCGTCTAAAATCACCAGGAGTGAGTTTGAGTCCACAATTGACCAACTACTAAACACCGTCCACCACCAGAGCTGCCAGCTCATCACGGGAGCCGTGACCCCGTGCCCTGTGGTTATATAAACACTCTGGCCTTGATGGGGGGGACAGGAAGCCGGGAGCACCTACATTACTCAACTCCTTTTTATGGCCCACAATGCATTTCATTTCCTGTGCCAGCATTACACATACACCCACAGCACTGCACATTAGGACTATAACAGGCATAGGTGCACCACAGGCGGTCTTACATAATGACATGTCTGTATTTGTGCACAGAGAGCTACTAATGCTTAAACGTCAATGAGATGAGGTGATGGTTGTCAGAAAAGTAGGCTGAAATTTTATGAACGCGGGCCATTACAGCAGTAGCTCTTCCACCAGCGACAAGAAGATAAATGGTGAAGATTTTCTAATTATTTTTACGAGTGAATGCATTTTTATGCTCAGAGATTTGTTAAATTGGGATAGTCTGAGGTGAAAAGACACAGAAACTCAAGCACCTAGTGACCTGGCCTCAATTTTCCCTTAAAAATGTGCTTTATAACCAATTTTCCATGAGATCTGGCCTGAGAATGCAAAGTATGCCACTTCTGTTTGTGATTGAAGCCAAACTTTGTAATAGAAACAGCAGCTAACTGAATTTTCTCCCACCTATACTGATCCCACATTAGCATGGAAAAAAAAAAAAACACTAGCAGTGGAAAGAAAGCAAAATGAACTGACTCAGCCTCTATTTAGGGAAATGCTTCCATTCAATTCAACGCGCTTCAGTATGTGCCAATGACCTAAACAACTGGAAAAATATAGTTACACAAATGAATGACGGCAGTATTTATGATGATCTCAAAAGCCTTTAAGCACCTGCAGTGAATGCAAATAAGGAAACATATCAGTTGTGAATATGTGCAGGTATAAATAGACATGCAAACAAAATAACAGCAGATAAGCAGATGGTAATCAGGGGTGGGAAAAGAAAGATGCTGAGGATAAAAATAGCTTCAATTTTTGCATTGATGAAAATGATGCACGTGTGCAACTTGCGGACTTTGAATGGGAATTTTATACTGTTCCAATGGAAATAACCACAGACTAGCGTGCAGTATGAGGTTCAAAGCTAATATAATCATTGAGCAGTCTGACTTAGTGAGCACTGTCCGGACATGCATTTGCTTTGCAGAGTGAATTTCCTGCTTTGTGTTTACATGTTGCCACAACACGGCACAAAGATTTGTCATTGAAAGTTTAAATTATTATGAACCGTTCCAGTTTTTTCCCTATTTGATTAGCACATCAACAGAAAAGCATCTTTTAGGACTTACCAGCAGTGGAGCTGTGTGTCTGGCAGGAGCAGGGAGGCCCGGCCTGGCAGGTGGCCCCGGGGTCACAGTCCTCCAGCAGAGGTCAGCCTCTGAAACAAAGATCAACAGCAACAAAACATAAAACTTTACAATCTAGAGCTTGAAAAAAAATCCTAAAAAACATCCGCAACTAGAGATAACAAGACGTGGCATCACTGCTCCTCCTGCAGACAAAGTTCAACTAAATTATTTGAAATGCACCAAAAAAAAAAAAAAAAAAAACAACAAAAAAAACTCCACAGCTAAGCAACTATTTTGTGCATTTTGACTTTACCAAAATTGGACAACACTACTGTTGCACACTTCACACATACTGGTTACACCCTTTAGAAATGACTGCCTGTCTTTGGGTTCCCTTTTAAAATGAGCTGTAGCACACAAAAAAGGAAACACAGCACTATGAGAGAAAATGCAAACACAAACAATAGGCAATAACTGGCCTGTTTATCCTAATGCGACTACCTTGAGAAATATGGGCCAGAGTAAGTGAATTTTTAGAAAGGAGAAAAAAAGAAGCATGGAACAAACAGAATCGCATGAAAAAAAGCACACCACTTCCTATTGTGTAACACTTCCTCTGATTCACTTCAGGTTTTCTACAAGACTCCACGCTTCCTCCTGTAAGAGGACTACAGCACAACTCACTCACCCCACTCACGTTTGAGTCCTTTTATTGAGATGTGGAAACGCCTAAACCCGCCACATTAATAAGAAATCGAAGCGACTGAAACGTTTAGCACACGTTTTGTGCATCTGGTTGGTTCTTAGGTCTAAATAAGAAGAGAATAACCTCACGACTCTCAGTTTCAAGATTCAACAGTCTCTGCAAGCCACAAGCTCGTTTCACAAGTCATGCAGCCCTGATTGAGAGTGCACGCTCAGTAGACTGTGAGACCATTAGGACCGAGGCAGCTCTCTTCTCGCCAGCCTGCATACAAATGCACAGCGGTGGCATCAGTGCTGGTCATGCATGAATGTGATCAGACTTCAAACCCCAGAACCACAAGAACAGTGAAGCCTGAGAGAGACTTGTTGAGCAGAGGGCAAACGTGATGAAATAAGACACTGTCAAAGGGCTAAGCTACACACGAGAAACCAGAGAAGAAGAAAATAAGACTAAACAAGGAAGATACATTCTTGTGAACCTGAAAAAAGGGGGTGTAACAGCCTCTCCTATTTTACTTTTCTCCCCGTTAATGTAATGTGACTTGCTCTTAATCCAACAGAGCTGACATGCCATAGGAAACATTTGTAGCAGGGCATCATGGGAGTCCGCTATGCATCTCAAACACAGCTGGGGTCACAACATACAGCCAAATCATCGCTTGAATATCGCTTGAGGTTACATTTCAGCCTACATCATGCAGAGCAGTATGTCAGCTGTGGTGCTACAGTTAAGGTTTGGTTCTGTAATATCAAACAGTGCAAGTCAGCTGCTGAAGACACAGCATGGCAGGATATTTAATCAGCTACATTACAGCAGAGAGGCGTGGCAGTAAAAAAAAGACAGCATTTTGATATACTGTTAATAATAATCAAAGTGTTTTTATTGAGTTTTCAGAAAGCATACCATTCATACTTGATATACTGTTAGACTTGTGATTCTGCACAAGTCCCACAGACTATTAAAATTAAAGTTCCATTAGTCTTGCCATTGTAGATAGACTTTCATGCAAAATGTAATTAAAAATATTAAAACAATACTTGAGGAATAAGAAAATCCAACTACTCAGAAGTCTACTGTGCATAAACTGCTTCCTTTAAAGTCTGTGTATGCCAACTGTTCTGACTTAATACTAAATCAAGCCACGTCCTCCAGGGCTGGAAAATGAAGACAAATCTGTAGTGCCTGAAACTGCAGTTCCTCTAACAGCCACATGTGGCCGGCCCCATAAGTGAGTTTAGTGATCCCCATAGACCAGGGGTGGGCAACTCCAGGCCTTGAAGGCTGGTGTCCTGCTGTTTTAGATCTCACCCTGGGTCAACACACCTGAATCACATGATTAGTAGGGGTGCAACAATACACAAAATTCAGGGTTGGTTCATACTTTGGTGTCAGGGTTCAATATTTTTTCGATACAAAAAAAATGTTCATTATAAATATATATTTTAACTCAAAAGTACAGTTTTTAAATTGAATGTTGCTGAAATAAAGTAATAAAAAAAACAAATTTGATCGAGAAATCACTCATCTTTGGAAAAGAGTTTATTACAGAGAAATGGCTCGTTCCAATGATGATGTCAGTGTAAATGTGCAGTCATATTCCCACTAGTGCTGTCAGCGTTAATCTCGTTAAAATGACATTAACGTGGCCATAACGCAGCAAATCTCCGTTAACGAGTTACCGCGGATCGCCCTGTGCGTGGGGCTGGACGGCGTCAGCACGTTAACGAGCTAACTGCGCTAACGCACTAGTTGCCACCCATGTAATTGAGCATTGCGTGGCACATCAGACATACTGTTTTAAATTTGTCCATGACGCGTTTACCATCAGGGTCATACTTCACATGAAAACCAAAATAGTTCCAAAGGCCAGATCTGAATGAGGGTGGGGGAGGTTGTTGAGGCAGTTGCCATGTTGCAACTGCGCTGCGCTCAGTGGATCTGCGCTCGACAGTGCAGCCTAGGCGGAGTAGTCGAACGCAGATCCACTTAGCTCTCAACACAGACAGCATCGTCAGAAGAAAAGTTGATAAAATAAATTTTATTGTTCGATACCAGTATTGTTGCACCCCATAATGATTAGTTCATTAGCAGGCCTCTGGAGAACTTCAGGACATTTTGAGGAGGTCATTTAGCCATTTAAATCAGCTGTGTTGGCTCAAGGATGCCCTCGAGGCCTGGAGTTTCCCTCCCCTGCCATAGACTCATGTTATAATCGCCACTCTCTTCATAACAATTCTAGTGAAGTGATTTTTTTTTTTTTTAATCACTTCACAACCTTGATACTGGAGTTGCCACATGTTGATGATAAATCAGTGGGTCACGTAGTTGTTAAGTCCATGTACTAAACACAAAGTGCAGAGGGGCTTAACCCAACACAGATTGTATTGTCTGATCGTTCTAGTGGATGGAAATTCATTTCCATTTTAAGGTAGACATTGTACAATAATACAGAGAAAATCCCAGCAATCACATGATGCTCTTTGAGCAAGCGCTTGGTGACAATGAGAAGGAAAAACTCCCTTTTAATAGGAAGAAACCTCCAGTAGAACCAGGCATCATCCAACATATCACTGTGGTTGTGTTAGAGCCAGAGTTGTGACTGTACAAAACTTCATCAGAATCCATTCAACTGATGAGACATTTACATGTGAAGAAAGCACTGGAGTGCAGGCGAGCTGCTAGCTTGGCTAAAAAGTCAAGCACATAGGTTAGATGCTACTTCATAGTGCTTTGTTACAGCTAATACAATAAATACGAGGCTGCCCAAGCTCGCTCTCTCTCTCTCTCTCTCTCTCGCCTGTAAATTAAATCAGATTATCCTGGGGCAAATGACTAAGATCAGTTCTTCTAACCACCACCATGCTTTTGAGGTGCATGGCTCAACCTGTGAGTGCAGAAGTACACAGTCATTCACTTGAGTGCTGCTGCAGGAAAAGACCCACACGATGAGCTCATTCAGCACACTCAGGCTGTGTGTGAGCATGTGTGCGAGCGGTGATTCAACTTTGCTCACTCCTCCAAGCAGCGTTTAAAAAAAAAAAAAAAAAAAAAAATCAAAGCAATCAGAGACAAAACAGTTAACAGTTAACCGATGTGGGCGTTTCACAGTTTGGGGTTTTAGTCACCTCAGAGGCAGCTACGCTTTTCCCAACAGGTACTTCATCCGAACATGGTCAATCTAAATAAAACCAAGACAGAAGGAGCGGCTAAATGCAATTTTCATTACACTCCAGTTACAAACATAAACAAAAACTCCAGCGAACTACATGCTGGAGTGGCATGGCAACGAGCTTTCTCCTAACCATGTGCTCACTTCCTGCTCCTTCATTTATTTCCTTGTTTTGATTATGAAAAAACAAAAAAGGGGGGCAGGGTCGCTGCATACCAGAGCTGGATTGGTCTGTTCTGCACAGTGTATAAAATATTACAGTTTTGCTGTTGGATCACAAAAGCTCCAACAATAAGTGCTTGTGTAGCAAACTCATATTGGACTGTGCTCTCTCGGATTGCAGGAGCAATAAGCTAACACACCGTGTACACTTGTTTGGCTTTAATTCTACTCAGCCACATGAAGGACTCAATAAATGTGGGACAGCGTGTGTGGCCCTGATGCTGTGTGCACTACAAACACTAAAACATGTGCTGCATAAGGTAATCAGTGAGATTTGGAGCACATCGGGTTGTCATCCACATGGATAAAACCAATTTTGAGCTTCAGATGTTTCAGTTGTAAAAGAATATTTGAACTGCCTAAGCCATCGGAGGCCTTTGTGTGGAGCTTGCATGTATGGCTCTGCCATATCATACCATTCACGGTAATACCGGTATAATGTTGGGCAACGATAAGAAAATGAAATATCGCGATAGAATATGGGTAAAACGCACATGCGCAGTATCTTTGTTTTCATACGCACATGGCGGAAAAAGCATGGCGGAGAATGAGAAGGGCGAAAGCGGATCGTTGAATGAAACGGATGAACCAGAATTGGTTTGTAAAAATGCTCCAACTTCAGTGATGTGGAACTGGTTTGGCTTTCGTCCATCAGATACACAACAAAGCACTATTTTTGGTAGAGCATGCTAGCGGGCCGTCGTTATTACCATGTTTTTTGGAAAATACGGCACACTTAAAATCAATCCTTTGATTTTTCTGAAAATCGACAGTGCCCCTTATAACCCCGTGTGCCTTATGTATGAATTCTGGTTGTGTTTACTGACCTCGAAACGATTTTATGTACACGGCGCTCGAAAATCTGTCAAATGTTTTAGTACGACTTTGCTAAGCTACGAAGCCGCACCGCTTGATGGATTGTTGGAGCATTACGGCTGTCGTAGGCAGGAGCTTCGGAGTGATACGTACTGTGCTTCAATATAGTATTACAGTATTGTGTGTGTATAACCTCTTTTTAAGTTTTGTGGATATTATACATGGTTATGCTGAGGATATGTCGGCCAATTTCCACTGAAAATGCCTTTTGGTTGAACTGTCAGCGAGGAATTTGCATTTTCACTCTTAAATTTTTATATAACTTTAATGCACATAAAAAAAACAGCTGCTTGTTGAAGTGAAAATACATTGATGGGGTTTTTTTTTTTGGGGGGGGGGGTGCACTAATAAAGTTGTGGAGTTGCAAAGTATTTTTTCTAGTGTCAATTATATCGTCAGTTATATCGTTATCACAAATTTTCAAATGTCTATCGTGATAAATATTTTTGGTCATATCGCCCTGCTCTACTTGCATGTTCTCCTCATGCCTTCATGGGCTCCATGAGGGTACTCCAGCTTCCTCCCACAGACCAAAGAAATGCATGTTAGGTTAAATGGTTAAGTCGGTTGTAGGTGCAAATGTGAGTGTGTTGGCCCTGTGATTACCTGTTGACCTGTACTGGGTAACCCCACCTCACACCCAACAACATACGGGGATAAGCCCCAGTACTCCTGCAACCCTTAACTGAATAAGTGCTTAAGAAGTTGGATGGAAAGTTAACAAGGTGTAGATGGATTTTTAAATACTTACAGCTGTTTGAAGGACTTAAATGGGGATTTTTTTTTTTTAATACAGAGTGATTAAAAAAAAACACAAAAAAAAAACAAAAAAAAAACAAAACACACAACTTGTGATGTGCTTAGAAACCTAGAGATTTTAAACATTTACACTCAACATGACATTTGGGTCACCGACATTATGTGATCATAAGCTCCAACTTTCTTTCCAAAACTGACAACACCTCCAATCTCACCTGTGTAGTGTGTTTTACAATACTGCAGCTGTATGAATGAAACTTCAAAGGCGGATGTTTTCTTGTGATGATGGAGCCTAGATGGAAAATGCTGGCTGTGCAGTCGAGGAGAGAGAGAGAGAGCGGCAAAAGACTTGTGAGCATCTCCAGAACCAAAATGAAGAAAGTGACACTGGGACTTAAAACTGTCCCTCACGCTGTTAGTTTCGACACCTCTGAATAAATCTTCCATAAAAACTTGGGTTGTCATGACAACTTGTATTCCCCTTTCCCCTCTGGCGAGCGAGAGCTGAGGACTGACGAGGGATATCGGCTGTGTGACTGAAATTACTGAAGCCCGCAGAGCACAGCGGAGCCTCTGTGGAAAATCATTTCATTAAGCAATCTCCCACAGATCGCTTACACGGGCCGGAGATGCTTGAACTGAAATGACACAACAAATGCTTGTTTAGGGCTCGTTCCTCTCTGCTGGACAGGAATATTTACACCGTGCCAGGGATCTACAGTCAATCACGCAACCAGACGCTGGCACACAGATCCATTATAAATGTCTTTCATACTAAGAAGATACTTAGATTGTGATTTTTTTTTTTAAATAACATAGATTTGATTTGAAAGAGTTAACAAGGGAACTGTTAAACATAATACTTGAAAGCCAGAATTTTAATTTTAAAAAAGCTGGTGGTACAAGATGGTATAAAAAATAAAAAATTTTTTAAAAAGTTGCTGTCATCATCTGCACATCCTGGAGGAGAATCTTCTGTCTCATCACATCACAGAGATGTTCTATTGGACTGCGTACATCCCAACCAGCACCAGCCTGAACTTTTGATCAAAGGCAGCATGCTTTCATGTCCTTTGCACCATTTCTGGTGAGCCTGTGAAAACTGTAGCCACAGTTTCCTGTTAGTTGACATGAGGGTCACCCAGTGTGGTCTTCTGCTGCTATAAGTTCGATGTGCTGTGTGTTCAGAGGTGCTCATCTGCATACCTTGGTTTAAACATTATGTTACAACTGAGTTCAAACCAGTCTGGCCTTTCTCCTCTGCCCTCTGGCATCAGCAAGCCACTTTCACCCAGAGAACTGCTGCTCACTGGATATTTCTCAGTAAATCTGAGAGATTGTCGAGTGGGAAAATCCCAGGCGATTACCAGTTTCTGAAAAGACTCAGACCAGCCCATCTGTCACCAACAACCATGCCAATTGATGCTCAGTTTAAATCTGCTGCCATGTGACCGGCCGATCAGATATATGCATTAATAAGCAGTTAAACGGGTATACCTAACAAAATGTACTTCTAAGCGTACTTCAAAGTACCAGGGTTTAATGCCAAATCCCATTAAACCCTGGTTATTATCAATAAAGTGTCATAAAATTTCTAAAATGTCCATTACAGTTTACCCAGAATCCAAGGGGACATCTTCCAATTACTCCTTTTAAGCCCCCCACACCACAAATATTCAATTTAAAATGCCATAAAACTGAGAAAATCATTTTTGTTGACTAATGGACTAAATAGAGTATTTTGGCTGAACAAAATATTAAGCACCATTACATTATTTCACATAAGGATGTATATTCAGATGTACTACATCAGGTTGAAGCAAGCAGGAAATTCTAGACCTGACTACACAATGTACAGGCAATTGGGGTGAAAGTGGGAGCGACTCGTTTTTATATAACAGCTTTAATACTATGTGAAATGGGAGGTTTGGTGCGGGGGCAGCACAGCAACACTTTCATGCAAAAACTGGATTTGTACCATGCTGATTTGCCATCTGTGGTAGCACGTCTGCTCTGAGCGTCTGCTGAAAATGTAGGCAGCCGCATGAGAATCTCATGCCTGTTGAATCTGACATGTTATCACAAAAAAATAAAATAAAATAAAAACCCCCACTGTGGCTTTTGTCATGAGTGAATATTTCTCTCAATGCAGCAGGATGAAGTGAAAGTAGATTTTCTCTAGTGTGAGCCTGAAGGGGTTTTCAGTGCATGAGTGTGGGGGTAGGAGCACAGTGTTTTTTCCTTCTCATTGAGTGAGCAGTGATATTTATTGTCTTAATGTGGTATACTACAGCCCAGTCTCATGGCAAGATGTCAATTAGGAAACTAATGTATTGTAAGGGGAAGTCTGCACCATGTAAGACACCAGACTCCTCAGAGAGGTCCTGTCACCATGGCAACCGATGAAACTAGCTTTGAAAAAGTGAGAACCACGGTAGTCTCACCCAAACCACGAGCTCTTTACAAACTTAATCAGCTAGTTTCATTTTTATTGCTAAAACCTAACAGTAGTTTTTCATACCTAATCCTAACCAAATAATTTAATACCTGAACCTAACTGACTTTTAGTTTTTGCTAAACCCAACAGAGTGCCTATACTTAAAGTCGTTTTCAATACCTTAACTTAAACAAGTCTATTTTAATGCCTAAACCAACATGAATAATTTAATGCCTTAATCTAACTTAATAGTTTTCCTTTCCTAAATGCCTTACCCTAGCTGAGTAGTATAAAACCTAAACCTAACTGAGCAATTTAAGTCTAAGTCTAGAACAACCATTTAATGCCTAAGCCTAGCCGAGCTGTTTTGTGCCTAAACCTAACGAGTAGTTTTTCCTTCCTAAACCTGAGTCGATTTTAGTCCCTAAACTTAACCGACTCCTTTCCGGTGACAATAACACTTAAAATAACACAAATCTAAGAGTAAAAATCGTTTCCTTGTATGACTCAAACTGTGCTTTCTGGTTTGAGCACTGAAAGCTATCACACACCACCGTCCCCCTCAGGCCTCAAATGTGACCTTTTTGCCCTTTAACAGTGGAAAATTTTACTTGGAAACAAATCATACATCTGAAAGTCTGTGTCCAAAAACACAACTAAGAATACTGAGAAGACTTGACCACTTAAACAGCAGTTTCTCATGGCAAAGTCCACCTCGCTTCATATTTCCATTGGAGATGCTGCTGCTGGTGCATACACCAAGCAGGAAATAGTGAGCATCCCATTAAAGGCCGTCAGATGCCTGCTTACAAGAGCAAAAAGAAAAAGAAAAGAAACAAGATTGCTTTCTTTTCTCATTATGTGCACGCTTTGGGCTTCAGATGAAGCAGGATCACAGACGGAAGTGAGAAAGTTGAGAGGAATGCTCAAGTCTACCAGTACAGCCAGCCCTGCAGATTAGAAACTGGCACACACACACTGACTCATAAACATCAGAGCCACATATCAAAAGCATATTACTCGTCCCCGCCAAAAGCTACAAACACAAACCAGAGTGAGGACCACCGCAGCCTCAGACCACCTTTCTGTGCTCATTTAATGCGAAATACAGTCAGCGTGTGTTAATCAGTAAACTATTAAATATATCCGTTTGCAGACTGAACAGCAGGGAGCATGCAGTGCCCTTTAACATCATTTGTAATAGTTTATTTAGGCAGGAGAAGTCCCTCGCCGAGGTCGTCTTGGCCAACACAGCAGCAGGAAGTGCATAAGAAACAAAGAGGTTTCAAAAGAACAGACCACAAAACAGTAGAGATAAAGTTCCAAACAACTGCAAGAAAAATAGATTTAGATCTTGCTCTGAATGAGGGGGCATTACAGTTAGGATTTACTACTAAATGACTCAAAATAAGTCGACAGTTCAAATCTAAGGACATGAGCCGGCATGCAAAGGGAGGAATACAATCACGTGTGATCAGAGGGTATATTAGACAACCGCTATCACAAAAGTCCTTTCTTTGTTAATTCCCAAATTGAAAAAAAATCCTTTAAACCTATGTTATTGTAAAAAAAAAAAACAAAATACATATATACATACACATATATATACACACACATATATATACACATACACACATATATATACATACATACATACATATATACATACATACATACATATATACATACATATATACACATACATACATACATATATATATAAAAAAAAGAATAATCAGAACGGTGTGAGATTTGGAAAAACCTTTACACTTTTTAGAGAATGAATACCAGTCAGCTAAGTCAGAATTCTCTACCAAATTTGATGCAGAAGCATGAAGGACCACAAGGTTTCACCCATTTTAGTCATAACAGTCTGGGTTTTTCCTGGCTCCATGTGGCCTGCGTGAGGAGGTGCCTGTGCACACAACCACAATTGGCCCCACATGTAATTAATGCAAAAGGTGCTAGTTACTGCAGTTAAAAGACGTTGATGTCTTTTTCTGATATTCCTTTGAACATTTGATAAACAAAGATGTATTGTAAGCTTGAGTAAATGTAAGTAAATGCATATTCAAAAATATATTGTTAATGGCAGTCTATTAATGACTATTTTCCCTCAGTGAAAGAGCAAAAACTCTTTAGAGGGTGTCAGGTTTTTCTAGCTGCATGGAGGAAAACACTGAGTGTAATGGGGCCAATACAGTGCGTGGCGATATTGTATTGATAAAGGGACACAAAATATTGATATTTTATTAAATAAATGAAAATACCCTGGGAATAAGATGAAGAAAAAGGGCCCATCTCATGCACCGCCATCCTGAGATCATGTTAGCCAAGCAAACGTACATTAAGTCAGCGCAACCGGAAAACCATCCAACACTGGACACACTCAACTCAACAAAGCTACCTCCTAATTCAGAGCAAGCTAACAGCTCAGTCACACAAATAAAAATAGGACAGCAACCTTGCCTCTGATTGGTGTTTCTACTGAATCTTTTCACATTCTGAAAGACTGTGGTAACTAAATGCTCGCCCAGAGCTTGAGGGTGCTGCGCACTGACAACCACTTTTATCGCAAGGTGGCTGCACAGGTCACCTGGGCGGCAACCTTTCTGCAAACAGTCACAGTCTGACTTGGACCGACTGCAGTCGCTCTGAGCGATTATAGAAGGTTTGCGAATACATGCGTTCTAATTTATAAATGCAGACGGATTGCCAACATGTTATGAGTCTTTGCGAACAAGCACAACTCGACTAAACCAGTTGCCAGCTGGTTGCGTTCTGGTTAGGTTCCTGAAGAACAGGAAGTTTACTGAGTGCAAATTTAATATTTACATGTGAACTTCTGTCCATGAAGACAGCAACAGATACGTGATATTTGATGATTTATGATTTATTATTAGAAACACATTGCATGTAATTGCTAACTAAGCCTATCCAATTGCAAACTGACTCGTATTAAGGCAACAGTAACACTGTGTTGGTGTGCTTGACAGTCTTATTTTGTAGCAAAAAAATAACTCAAGCAAATAACTTTAGCTTATTGGACTAAAAATACTGACAAAGTTTAAATTTGAGGAGAATTTGCATTTGCAAAAATTTGATAAATTACAACACATATTACTGCAATACTCAGCTTTTTTTAAGATGTCAAAAACTGCGATAATATTGTATGTTAGGCAGGTTACCAACCTACGCAGTGATCCGAGCAACTTTTAAACAAAGTGCATGGTGTAAGAATGTTGGATTTATAATTTAAGTGTCTTTAAACACATATGTGGGGGGGGAAACAATCTTAAAATTGAAATGCTGAAGTCTGTGGCTCCTCTGGATTAAGGCCATGTCATGATAATGGTGTTAGAGCTGAATGCTGAACATGCCAGATGAGTTCGAGGTAGTTAATCCCAAAAACTGCACAAACAGCTTAATGCCAGAGAAATGGATCAATACAACGCTTTTCTGCCAACCGTGCTCGCTGCGCTATTTTAAAAACGAGTGCTGGACACAATAAGACGAACAGCACGGCAAACAGGCAAATACTCGTGAATCTTTTCTGTGGGGACTGTTTTTGGCGGTTATTTGAGGGGACTGCGTTGGGTTGTGTGGTGTTGCACAAGTGCTTGGGTTATTGCCTCCTTTAAGCTTAAATTACGTTACCAAACCAGAAAATAATCTTGCGCCGCTTGGCTACGTGGCCACAGCAAACATGAAAAATGCTCGGACCAAGCTGTCACTGTGTAGTAAATAAACATGTGTTGGGCTGCCTGTAATGTCACAACACTGCTGCAAAAACCACACAATGGTACATGAGCTGGACGTGTTACAACAATGACTCAAAGATGAGGAGATGTTCAGTGTGTTCAGCGTGAGACGATCCACTCACCATCAGAGACACTCTATATAATACAGACCGAGTGTCAGCATACTGAGAATAACTGCAGTAACCCAAGCTGAAGCCAACAGGTGTGTTTGAGGGAGTGGGTCCTGTGAGCTCTACAATGTGGGGAAATGTAAAGCTATCAGAACAGTAAATATAAAATATATAATATTGCCCTGGCTTTGAGTGCAGGTCGGTCTGTGTGATGACTGAAAAGCTCGGGAAGACTCCTGGAAACATTATAAATAATTAAAACTGACCACCATTACATTCTCTCTACCAGCTGTACCGTGTACAACTATCCGAACAACATTTGCCGGAGAAAACGTGGAAAATCTCTCCTCACGGGAGAAACGTGCACTTCTTTTATGCAGGCTTTGTTTATCTTTGTCTTATTATATTCTAAGGCTATCTGCTGCTGTTGACTACAAAACTACATTATTTTCCAAATGCCTATTGTTCCATTAACACAAGATTAAACCCGCGAAAGTCACCCCCAGGGCTCCTAACATTTGTTTGATTTGCTGCTGACACGTCACAGTATCCAGCCCACATTTGATTTCTAAGAAAAGGTCATGCCTAAGCGCACCTGCACGCCCGTACCTGCAGGATTTATGAGGGAAAACACGCGGCCAAGTCAACCATATTTTCTCATTCAAGACTGTGAGCATTTAAAAAAAAATTAAAAAGCTCACATAAACAACTTCCTCCACACAACATTTCACTTTGTTATCGCAAGCAGTCTTTTCTCCCCGCTTTTACACTTTTTGTGACAGCAGAAAGATCAAGACAATAAATAAAAAAATAAAAATAAGGAGGAACTGGCGATGATCCCAGCTGTTCACACAAGAGCAGCAAGGGAAGGAGACAGGGCGCAACAAGTTTCACCTCGTCTAACATCTCACAACTGACTGTGGCAACACTTGGGTACTGTTGCGTCCTCCAGTCAATCTTTAGAGGTCTAAAACATAAAAAGAGGCGATACTTGATTCAGTTTCCATCCCTTCTCGACCTCATATACTTGTTTTTAAGCCACATCTGAGGTGCTTTTGACACAAGGGGAAAAGTCACAGTAAACATCTGTGAATTGAAGTATGAGTCTGCAATATCCGGTTGGTATGCATGACTGGTGCCATCTGAAAAGATAGTGGAGCAACGTTTTACATGTCTAACTAAACTTGGAGGTTTCTAATGTGCAGCAGGAGTGAGACCTTTGAGATAAATTTAAAATGCACTAATCAACAAATCCATCCGTCTGCACACGTTTCACTTCCACTTTCGGTAGACTTTGAGCGGAAAGGAAATTGTACATTTATCAGTGCCTTTTCTATATGCGGCGGCATTGAAAAATGGATGCAAATATTTTACTTCTCAGCTAAATGGGCTGAAGGGCTTTTTCTGTCTCAAAATGTGCCTGTAGGAAAACGTTACTATACAGAAGTCTGTACTCCTTCCTTTGTCATTTAAAATAAATAAATAAATAAATCACATTGAAGGCCTAAATTTTTAATACACACTGGAAAAAGCCTTATTGAGAAAGCCCTAACACTCCCATCTCCACTCCCTTTTAGAGCCACACATGGAGGGGAAAGTGATACTAAGCAATTGTGAAATAAAGTATGAGTCTGCAATATCCGGGTGACGCACTGAAGTGACTTGAGCCATCTTTAAAGATGGTGGAGTAACTTTGTGCATGTCTGACTACACTCAGGGGTTCCTAAATTGCAGCAGGAGCGAGCCTGAGACCTTTGAGACGAATCTGAAGTAGGACATTGCACTTTCCAAACACTGTCAACAAATCGTCTGGATGTTTCATTTCCACTTCTGGGCAGACAGGAAATTATATACTGTGGTTATACTGAAACACTGATGCAAAGATTAAGCATGCAGTCTACAGAAATCCCAGTGCTGGACTGCAAAAAAAGGGTCCTCATTTTCAGGTACTTGATATTACTTGGCAACTGTAGTAACTATTCATGTAAGAAACCTCTATAAAGAGCATATAAAGCATGCGGTGACTTCAATTAACCAACAGCAGGTCTAATTTCGGACTTTTGCAGGTATGTGTATACTCTGCGGCTGCTACTGCTGACACTTTATATGAACTCCCAGCGCTTTGAAATCAAGCCACAGCTTTTAAAATAAAAATATGACCGAAGACAAACCCAGCCCTGAACCTGCTGCCCCATCTGTCACTGTGTGTGCATTTCCTTTAATGAAGCTTCATTTGCTGCCTGCAAGCGCGCAGTCCTAATCCACAGCCATACGGTCCGTTTAAAACTGTGCACACACGCCAAACACAGCTGATAGCCTGGTCATCGGTGAAGTGCTGTGGGTCAGGCATGTATCGCTCAGCGTCTGTGGATAAATTAAGGGAAATCCTGCTAAGCATCGGAGCCTAATGCCTCCTGTCTGAGAACCAGTCCGTTGTTCTGAAAGGGGAAGTTAACGGTACACCGAGGATGTAACACCGTCATGCTCGCATTTACCCCTCCTTTTACTTTAACGCCAACTTAACCCTACCTAGGTTTGATTTTACCTGATTTTTTTTTTTTTAATTCAACAGTTTTGCCTTCGAGGAGCAAAGTCTAACACTCAGAGCAAGCTTCAATGAATGGCATACGGCGGACAGCGAAGGTGACTAACAGAAAGGAAAGAAAGAGTGCGAATAAAGTAGTATTTTCTTTGTGTTTTACCTTGATGCTCGCGGAGAAACACGGCAACCGTCGGCTGGACACCACGCTACAAGCAGCGGTACGGGCTCAAAGAAAGGGAACAGCGATTTGCTGCCGCTGTTTCCGGGTTAGCTATCCAGCGTCAAACGATAGGGGAGTTCGGTTTGTCCCACCTCTGAGCGCGGATGGGGGTGAGTTGCACACCTTCCTCCCCCTCCAGAACTGAAAATAGATGCGCCCGGTCAGCGGACACGCGCGATGCTGTGTCAACGGTCACCTCCACTTATCACTACTAAAATAGATTTAATGGAACCCACCGCCGCGTAAGTTAGGTCTTATTAGACAGTAGACAGTGTTAGTTCTTCAATCGGACATCAAAGCTGAAGCCTTTCTACCGACGTGCCCTTGGGCAATAAACTAGCATAGCGCCTCTAGGTGACGCTGTTCTGTTATTTCGCCCCAGAATCTATCAGCGAGTTTTAATCCTCGATTTCCATGCATGTCATTGAAATTATTCGTGCTAATAATGACGCTGACTACTTTAATTCACAAAATATGGTGAATATTGTCTGTGGTCTTTTCCTTCTGTCTGGCAGTTTCGTCTTCAACATCCTTTTCCCGGTATATCCACCGTCCCTCCTCTGCACGTCTCTCTAACTTTGTCTCCAAGCTCAGCCTGAGCTGTCCCTCTGACAGGGGCGCGTCCAGATTTTGTTTTATAGGGGTGGCCATATGCTGGCCACTAAGAATATTGGGGTGGCACACCAAAAACAGATTTTCCAGTTTTATTATGCTGTTGCCAAATATAGGTTACTTTAAAAAAGTTTATATCACTGAAAATGGGTACATATGAAAACCAAATAAGATTTTCAAATCTATAATAATCTGTTTTAAGTAGGAATAAACAAGTTAATGTTTTAACTCATTGTAGGGTGTCTTCTTCTCTCTTATGGTCCCGTTTATTAGTATTATTACCAACACAGGACAGTCCTGAAGATGCTAAGTGAAAATCATCTTCAGTTCTTCCTTCTGCCACCCTCTCCAAACCATACAGCACAGGAGGTCTGCTATCCTTCTCTCCTAAACCACTCTGATAACTCATCTCCACCCACTGAAGATGCAAATCTTTTAAAAGGCTATACATACACAGATCAGGCGTAACAGTACGACCACAAAAAAACAGCCCTGACCCATCAAGGCGTGAACTCCACTAGACCCTTTAAGGTGTGCTGTGGTATCTGGTGCCAAGATCTTAGCAACAGATCCTTTACGTCTTGTAAATTGACTTGTAAGCATCCCACAAATGCTTGATTGGATTGAGATATGGGGAAAGTCAAAATCTCAAACCATTCCTGAACCATTTCTTTGCTTTGTGCGTTATCCTGGTGAAAGACCCGACTGGTCTGCAGTAGGTCATCTGTTGGATTGAACCACTTCACTCCCCACATGGATCAGAGAAGGCTCTCTGATCCATGTGGGGAGTGAAGTGGTTGCCCATAAACCTGTTGTTGGTTCACCACTGTTCCTTCCTTGGACCGCTTTTGATCGATACCACTGCAGACCAGTAACACCCCACAAGAGCTGCAGTACAGCTGCAGTAATTTGGTATATACTATTGGTATAGTTTTTTCCATAATCACAGTAATATATATTATTTTGATTTTTATTCTCTGTCATCATTCACCTGCTGAATTCTCACTGGGTTGTGTTGACATTTAAATGGTCCGTTGACCCACTTTCAGGCATTTTTTTTTTCTCATTGTGGAAGGAAAATGGCCTGAAAGTGGGTTGACACGCCTTTATGCAAAAATAGATATCTGAAAGGTATTTAGTATGTGAAGTTAAAATGAACTGAAATCGTTCAATTCTGTACCCTCAAACTTTGGACCATAAAATGTTTTTTATGGAAACTGAATCTGGTTGATTGATGATGAACTCGGGTCTTGAAAATTAAAACAAAATGCACATATTAACAAAAATATTTTCTGATTTATAATTAGAGTACCATCTGTAAATTGACTTTCTGCTGATATTTTTGTTTCTGTGGTACAAATTGTCATATTTGCTCAACCCAGAATGAAAGTTGAATTTTTCTGACTAAGAAATTCTTATTAAAAAGGCTTCCACGTGCTTTATTTTGTAGTGTTGTGAAATTCATCTATATATCATTTAGAAATTGTCACTAATTATCTTTTGTAATTTGAAGGTTTTATTAGTGTGTGTTCAAATATGGGACTTTGCTGGAGTGCTGGAACTTCTTTTTCATATTTTAACTAACCAATACTCAGATAAATCTTAATGTATTTGTCCCAAATTACAGATGCTGATTCATTTGGATGATAATAAAGTCCAGTGAAAAGTTCATGTTTTTATTTCTAGTAGTTTTTAAGATATTCACGTTCAAACACTGGAGCAGATTTCACTGAGCAACAAAACATTAGTTTGATTTGAAATTAAGTGAGCCTCCTGCTAAAATGTTTAATGATTTATAGTTATTAAAACAGCTACAAACATGGCCTATGAATGGTTGGATCAGCATTATCCCTCATTGTGATTAAGCTCAATACATTCAAAACATCAGCTGTGCTTTTCCCACTACACTTCAAACCAGCAGACTCTCAGTATGATGGATTTGATCTGTTTTGTCATTATATTTTTGACACAGATACTAAACGTGCCCGTTATCTGTTCAGTTCACTCTTCAGCAATCAGTAAGTGAGACAAGTGTTGAGCGCGCTCCAGCTCCAGAGAAAGACTCACCTGGCTGTAATTTGAGCTCATCAGAGGAGCCATGATGAGGCCCTAAGAGAGAAGCGAGTGTAACGGTCTGTTTCTGCACACTGATCAAAAGATTGCGCTGAAACATTGGGACTTTAAACAAAAATACAGATTACAGTCACAAAGCAGATCAATATATTCTTTAAACTTCAAGCTTTAAAGCCACTTTGCCTTTAAGCAGCATTTATTTGTCATCAAAGTGTGACTGATCCCAATTAAGCTTGATTAAGCAGCACACCTGTCTTCAATTATGCATCCTCTGGGGGCTATAAAGGCTCTCCAAAGAGGATGGCCAGATCCATTTGCTAGAAAACAACAGTTTCTGAAGCTCTGCAGCGCTCTTGATTACGTTTTGCAACGCCATCTCCAACCATGGGAAAAGAGAAGACTCATGTTAACGTGGTGATTATCGGCCACGTTGACAGTGGGAAATCCACCACCACCGGACACCTGGTCTACAAGTGTGGAGGAATTGATCAAAGGAGGCTGGAGAAATTTGAGAAGGCTGCGAATGAAGTGAATAAAAACAAAAACAATTTCTGCAAAACTTCCAACTTTTCAAGTGTTAAACTCATTCTGCTTGACTTCCAGATGGGGAAGAGCTCCTTTAAATTTGCCTGGGTGCTGGACAAGCTGAAAGCTGAGCGGGAGCGAGGAATCACCATCGACATCACGCTGCTGAAGTTCAACACCCAGAAATACATCATGACTGTAATTGATGCTCCGGGCCACCGTGACTTCATCAAAAACATGATAACTGGGACGTCACAGGTAGGAAGTACACGCGTGCTTGAATGTCTGTTGCTATGAATGCTGCCTTTTCCTAAAGCTCATATCATTTCAGGCTGACGTTGCCCTCCTGGTGGTCTCTGCAGCCAAAGGAGAGTATGAGGCCGGCGTGTCTCGGAGTGGTCAGACCAGAGAACATGCCTTGCTGGCTTATACTCTAGGTGTGAAGCAAATCATAGTCTGTGTGAACAAGATGGACCTGACCGAGCCACCTTACAGCCAGAGCCGCTTCGAGGAAGTGATGCGAGGGGTGAGCGGCTTCCTCAGGAAGATTGGCTACGACACCACGGCTGTGCCCTTCGTTCCAGTTTCAGGCTGGACTGGGGAGAACATGATCACCGCATCTCAAAGGGTAATGATGTTTTCAGGCTTTTTTTTCCCCCTTTAAACCCCAGAAGTTGGCTTGCAATGCTGTAAAAGTGACGTCTGCACAGATGCCGTGGTTTCAAGGCTGGAAGGTGAGACGAAGGGAAGGGAATAAAAGTGGGAAGACGCTGCTTGAAGTCCTGGACTCTATTCAGCCACCTGTGCGCACAGTCAACAAGCCACTACGATTACCTCTGCAGGATGTCTACAAAATTGGAGGTGATGTCAATCGCTGCTTTTGATCCCATTTTCTCGATTTCTTGGTCTGAGCTCAATTACAGCTTCATTTATGAAAAATGCAGTAGAGGAAGTACAGTATTGTTTTTGGAGTAGAAAATGTCTGTAAACATGCTGAAATTGAAGTGTTTCTTACTCCTCCAGGAGTTGGGACGGTGCCAGTGGGTAAAATTGAAACTGGTGTCCTGAAGCCTGGCATGATGCTGACGTTCTCCCCTGCCAAGCTCACTGCAGAGGTCAAGTCTATTGAGATGCACCACCAGGGGCTGGAGACGGCTCTGCCCGGCCACAATGTTGGCTTTAACATCAAGAACGTGTCCGTGAAGAACCTGCGGCGTGGGGACGTGGCTGGGAACGCTCAGCAGGATCCTCCTTCAGATGTTAAAAGCTTTGACGCTCAGGTTGGTTCACTGCAGGAAGAAATTGCCTCACTTTTTTGGTTTGTTTCCACTAAACCTTGCTTTTGTCTTAGGTGATAATCCTGAACCATCCAGGGAAGATCAAAGCAGGCTACTCCCCAGTTCTGGACTGCCACACAGCCCACGTCACCTGCCGTTTCGCTGAGCTGAAGGAGAAGCTCGACCGCCGCACTGGCAAGAAGCTGGAGGACCACCCGCAGATCCTCATGTCTGGAGATGCAGCCACAGTCAAACTGGTCCCCATCAAGCCCATGTGTGTGGAGAGCTTCTTCACATACCCTCCTTTAGGTAAGCACAGATCTCTTCATGCACACAACTCTGCGTGTATGAATCCTCCTGGTTGTGCCCTCGTTTGACTGGCTCTTCTTCACAGGTCGCTTCGCGGCGAGAGACCTGAAGCAGACGGTCGCTGTAGGAGTCATCAAGTCAGTGGAAAAGAACCACGGCTCAAAACTTCACAAAGCTCAAGTTTGTAAATAAGTTTTTGGTTTACCAGAGGTCTGGTAATGCTGCTTCATGGGAAGAGTTTTATTTGATGAAATGTATTTGTGTTGTGACACAAAAAGCTTATGTTGTCTTTAAAGTGTATAGTATTCCTGTGTTGATAAACCCAGAAGTAGAGTTTGGTTGGTTTTTTGGTTTAAAATTGAATGTCTCAAAATAAAATGGTGTGGAGAAGAACTGGTTTAAGTGTCTTTACTGTTGAACCGTCAACTGCATCTTAATGTACATCTGAAAGAACTTAAACTAAACTCTCCTCAGGGATAGTCTTAAATATTAAAGCTGAATAAGACTCCTCAGCATCTCATGGTGCACAACATCTCCAGTTTGTAATAAAGTCATGCTTTAAATTGTAAAGCACCAAATGCAGAGTTTATTGGTTCTAATGAGTATGGTCTGGATTTTCAAGTTCGTTTACAACAGCCGGCATCTGAAATCTAAACTTTTAATGTTTTGAGTGGCACATGGAGTCACTTTAGCGTCCTGTACTGGTAGTTTGTGCCTTGCTCTGGCAAAAGAATGCTAGTGTGAAACTTCAATGTGCTAAATGGGGGTGTAAAGTTTTCAGTTTCTCTCCCTACAACTTGAGCCTCTACTCTAGATTTAAGGCTACTTGTAATGTTTTTGGTTTGGTGTGCATTTTGAACAGAAAACCTCGTAAGTAGTTTAAGCCTGAATCGAATATACACCACTGTATTGCAATTGTGCTTTATACTGCATGCTGAAATACACTTTGAGAACTCAAATCAGTTCAATGCTATGCTAGTAAAACGCCAGCTTCTAAGCAACAGCATATTTATGTACATTTAACATTAGCAGTGAAAGTTTAATATAGAAACGATAGATGGCGTTTACACAAGTTGCCAATTTTTATCTGAGTAACCCCAAAACTAAAATTCCAGAGAAATCCCAAATTTCTCCAGCTTAACATCAACAGCAACTTTAAAAATAAATGCTTGGCTTAAAGCCGTAAAGACCTCAAAACTACATGGCGACCAAATAAAAGACCAGGCTTAAGGTTTAAATACAGCACTTTTAATGATACAATGGGTTGATGGGTTTGTTCCTTAACATGGGAAGAACTGCAGGTTGGTGTGGACCAGGTGAAAATACATCGGCTCTCTAAAGTCCACCTCGTCTAAAAAGAGATCTCTGGTTCACAGGTAAACCTGGAAATGTACTAAATCCAAGGGGCAACTGCTGGAGCTGAAACTAAGCCAGCAGGGAAACTGCAGTTCCTCTGGTGGCCACTTGAGGCTGGCTCCAGAAGGGAGTAGACTCCCATGTTAAAATAACTTGACAGCATTAAGCATGTTTACAGCCTGGTAGAAAAACAAAAACATTTTTGGTCTCAGGGGTAGTTTCTTTCAAAAACTCATCCATCTAGGTATATAAGTAAGGGGTGTGACCACATAGATTGAAAGGCATCCCAATTGTTGTCTGCTAGGCCTCGTCCACTTTGTGCCGTTGGTGCCTTTCAGAGCATTTTTAATAGATCTCAATATCAGTTTGCTGTGTGGTAGAGACCATCCAAGAAGCTTCTCCTTCAATTTTGCCGAGTTAAATTCTAGTATTATTATCGTTAGTGTGTTACTCAGCACACCCATACTGTTTATGAACGCAGTGTGCCATATAAGGTAACTTCTGGCTTTGAGAAGCCAACATGGCACTGACTAAAACAGCGCCGAAGCTTGAAAAATACAGTCCAAAAACCGGCGGCCATCTTCGTCCGTCTTTTATACTGCCTACAACTGAATCCAGTAACAGAATGATATCACATGACTCAAACTAAAAAGAAAAAAATTCAAGCTCATGAGGTTTTACAAGACACTGAACTGTGAACACAGGTTGTTGTGAGACTTCTAGCCTGTCAGAAAAATCAAGTTATTGCTAAGATGTCCTCTGGAGTTTCCCGTACTTGTCATTAATAGTGGCTTTTAACAACAGGATACATTTTGCGCAGTCCTGCTTTATATTAATAGTGGCTCTTCAAACCCTGAGGTGAGCGTCGTCGAACGCAGCACTCCACTCATTTCCAGTCATTGTTACACCATGCACAGAAAAAAGGTCAAAGGACTGTGGAGATGGCGTTGAGTTCACACACAGAGCATACATACAGTGAACAGTGTAACAAGGAGTAAATTAGTGACCTACAGTGAACCACAGGCGTTGATATTCCACCACACAGTAGCAGCAGGTAAACTGTAAAACAACCATAATACGAGTACACACAAAGCAAGCAAGAACAAAGAGTACATTAAATGACTTTTTTTTTTTCTCTTTCTTCCATCTCGGGAAGAGTCAGTGGGAGACTTCCTGCCTCTTCAGTCAATTGTGGTGGTAAACAGGGATGCAAGACAAACAATGACATGACCTATTTCACATTCCATTTCATATTTGTCCTTTTCCCAGAAATATGAGCAGATAGTTATTTGAGGGCCGGTAAAATCAATACAGATAAAATTCAAACTCTACCACCCTGATGCTTAATCTGACAGGCAGAGAGCAATGGTACATGTTTTGTACAATAAAACATGTATGTACACTCACACACAAATATATATATTTACATACATATATACACAGTAACAGCATAAACATAGACTTTAAGGTAAGTGCTAGGGTTTTGAGAGTGGCTTCGTCACAGCCGTGCTATAGGGTTAAGATAATACTGGTAGAGGAAGAATACACACATTCTTTGTACAGCATGGATGAGGCATCCATGGCTAGATGAGCCTTCGTGGGGTTTCTTCTTGGTGTGTTGTTGTTTTTTTTCTTCTTTAGGACACTTGTCTTGTGACAAGAGGTGTTATGAGAGCTATTTACAGGACCTCCCAATTTAGGGACAGAGGTGTAGTGCAAGTCTTTCTGGCTGTCAGTCACTCAGGATGTGCACAAAAGACATGGGGAATACTCCTTTTCTTTCCGGATCTCCTTCAATGTGCCCGATCTGGAGGCAAAGCAAAGGAATATTGTGTGATTTTGTTTTTTTCTATTAGTTTAAACTGCGAGATGTTCAAAAGGTACAAGATATGCTTAGGCCACACTCACCCACCACTCCTGGTCCTCTTCCCCTGTTACTATAATCACCTCTCCTTCAACAAATGTCAGTTCGTCATCATTGTCAGCCTGGCAGTCGTAGATCGTCTTCACCCGCCGGGCTTTGTTCTTCCCCTGGACAGAAACAAACAGCAAAACCAGTTCAGTCCGACCACTCTGGCTTTGTGCGATTCATAACAGCACCATTACGCATTTAGAGTTTGCCATCTAGGCTTCGACATCATCACTCCCCACAAATATGTTACACCGAAAAAATGGGGAGTGATGATGAAATAAAAAGTCTGTCTGCGAAGTTCGTATCTGGGATGCTATATTTAAATTTACTTTAACTTTAATGGTGTCGGGGACAGCGCTGACCCAAGGTGACCGCTCTCCACATATTGGGATGGCGTCTCTGGAATATGACGAGTAGTAGTGAGGCGTGTTAATTAACTAGCCTGCAGGGTTTACTCCATTTATTAATAATAACGGAGATGTATTTAAATTTAGTATAACACAATGTGTCCAGACACATTTAACACAATAAAACAGATATTTTTTAAGAGTAACCATGTTTTTGTTGTAAGACTGAAATGTCCCCCGAGCATCTGGTGAGATCTGAACAAACCTTTGAAGACAGGAACAGTTTACAAAGACATGTCGCATAGGTGTCAAGTGGTGCTTCTTTTATATCCGATAGTCATGTACTGGCATAGAGCAATCCAGCTGATTTAGTGGAAAACACACCACAGCTGTACATTTTATCTCATGTTCATGCAAACTCTAACAGTTATCTTTGCATATGTAAATGCAGGCGTTGTAAATTAAGTCCATGCCATATCTGGCACATTGTATCAAACGCCTACACGCCTAACCTCAAATATGCTGTTTATCAACAAGTTTCGCACCAAACAAGAGGAAGTGACAGAGCAAATGTATATTCTGGGGTTTTACCAACAGATAAAAAGATCTGTAGGAGTGTTTTCACTGAGTTTATTAAATAAAAGCAGCTTCACTCAGAGGCAGAGTCAATGAGAGTCTCCACTGGGAACGAATTCAACCCATTTATACTCTAAAACTACAAATTATCTCAGACACAGAGGACAAAACATCCAGGATCTTAAGGTAGGTTTGTAACTTTTGTACTTTTCAATCTGAAAAAAAGACACAAGGTCCAGTCTGGATTATACGGTGACAAAAACAATGGCAAGTTTACCTGATATACTGTGAAGTGGCAGGCATTTAGGAATGCAGGAGTTTGTAGTGTGTTGATGTTAACAAATTTTGCATTGCGTTAACATTATTTGCATTAAGAAAGTCTATGCTGGAGGGACTTTTGCAATGATTAACATCTATATACGTGATAGCTGAAATATTATATATGAGTAAATATACAAAGACGTAAAAATGTGTATGTTTACACTGTTATTTCTTTTTTAAAAAGGAACCCTTAGAAATAATATGCGAGTCCATACCGTTGTGATCTTCCTTGGGAGGGGCACAGGTGTCTCTTGGGTGCCTGCAGGGGTCCCGTTGGTGTCTTCAGCAGACTGTTGAAATGGGGTCCCTATATTTGCCTGCTGATTAGGTGACGGCGAGTCTTGAGGCTGTGGGTGCGGTTGAGGTTGTGGTTGAGGATGAGTTTGAGGCGGAGGTGGAGGCTGTATTTGGGGCCTTGGCGTTGGCTCTCCGTGGAGCGGCCTGGGAGCAGACTCGACTGACCCAGGTTTTGGGGGGATGTCTGCAAGATGAGGCTTGGGAGGGAGGTCTTTGAGCTGGGGTTTAGGTGGTAGGTCACCCAGCTGAGGTTTGGGAGGGAGGTCGGAGAGCTGCGGCTTCGGAGGAAGGTCTCCAGGTTTAGGGGGGAGTTCCGACACCTGCGGTTTTGGGGGAAGGTCTCCCGGCTGAGGCCTCTCCACCAGAGGAACCTTCTGCGGGGTTTCAGCTGGCGGCGGAGACTTCTGGAAGACCTCTGGAGGAAGGCTAGGCTTATCCACAGACGGATGGTGTATGGTGTCAATCTTACGCAATGCCACTGGAGAGGTAACCGCATAGTGGCTCATTAATACCTTTTTAATTCAACTCCTTGCACTAAAAACACAAAATATCCAAACGTCTGTACCTTTCTGAGGTAGTTTGGGAAGAACCCTTGGACCAAGTGTAGACTTTGTGTTGCTTGAAGTAGAGCTAGAAAAAAAAAGTGAAATAACTATATTTGAAAAAAACAAAAACAAAACTATTTCACAAAGAAGAGGCTTCAACATCCACACAGTTTCTGTCTGATACCTTTGCTGTTGAGGAATGCCTTCAAACTTGTTGGAAACAGGAGACATCTTAGTCACCGGAGGAGGGGTGGAGTCGCTTCCTAAAAATTAACATCGATGATGGCAATACGAGATTATTTAACACCATATTGGAGCGCTGGCCAAGAGATTAATTTAATATAAATATGGAAATAAATCAACATGCTGTGATGGTTAAAAACAACAAAAAAAACAATGAGGGAGGCGTCATCTGGCTGAGCTTTCCATGAGCCCCTCGTTATTTGGAAACAGGGGTTGTTGTGCAACTAAATACCATCTTTTTATTAGTGGTTGGGTTTAGAGTGTGCGTGTGTGAGAGACATGGGAACGTAGCCCCAATAACAGTAAAAATTTCCCTAAAGATATGACCACATGTAAAATGTGATTGTTTTTTAAATCAAATCCACAGTTGTATAAGCATATTTGTCTCAATATGCACTTTAAAGCTATTCTGAATGGTGATTTGAGGATGTTCACAAAGTTGTGAATTAGATGGTTTATAATGCAACCATATGGAAGTTCTCTGTATATATTTAAACATACAGACTGTAGATAAAGGAACAGATTTTTGGTACCATTTGTAGTCAATTTGTAGTCCAAATGCTGTTGGCCAATCAGGATCTAGCGATCTTTGGTTGAACATATTTGCTGGAATACAATTTCAGAATCATCGATTAAACTCCACCAAAATCTGTCTTTTGTTAGCTTTTTAAAATTTAGCTGCTACTGTAAACAACAGCTCGGCCCGGGTAACATCTGGCTAAACCAGAAAACTGAAAAACTTCCCGCCAGAGGCTAACGACACGATTATACTTTGATGTGGACTCGAACAGCTGGAGACATCGAGTCTAAATAGTCTAAGTGGTTGAAGCATCGTTGCTACACTGTAATGCTAAGTTTTTGTGGATTAATGCTTTCAGCGACAAAACATTTGGTTCTCCCATCTCCCCCAGTCTGTTGGGGCAGATGGCCTCTCTGAGGCTGTTTCTGCTGGAGGTTTCTTCCTGTTAAAAGGGAGTTTTTCCTCCCCACTATCGCCAAGTGTTTGCTTAAAGGGGGTCATCGGATTATGGAGTTGTTGGGGTCTTTGCTATAATATTTATACTATAAAGAGCCTTGACGTCACTGCTGTTGTGATTTAGAGCTATAAAATAAAACTTACTTGAATTATTTTATTTCTGTTATTTTCATGTTTTACTGGTTTTTACTTTCCTTTAAAAAACAAAAACAACAAACAAACAAGTGTTTTATATTCTATTGGTGTCTTTTAAATTGAAAGCACTATGTTGTTTTTTTAAAAGTGCTTACTAAATAAAGTTGGATTGGACTGGACATCCAGTAGATATTAACTACAAATTACTCGACAAATGCAGCTCTACAGAAATGTATAGGATGTGTAGAGGGACTGTTTATGGCTCTTCAGACTGCATAAGAGACAAAAATGGAAGAAACAGTTTGTGGAACTTAATAAACAAAAGTCAAAATACTAAAAAAAATCAGCTAAAATAAAAAAAATCTAAACTATGTCCACTTATTAGCTTTAAAAACACATTTTAAGGTGGTAATTATTCAATGGAGTCTACCTCCGGTGGGATACATGACCTATGAATCTCTGGGTAAGAGCGTATGAACTCAAAACGCTCTGGAAAAACCTAGAAGTGGACGCAGAGTTAACATTCGGTTTTTCCTCTCCTAAGTGAAATTAACTTAAAAAATGAACAAAACTTCTCTGGAGAATCGTGATCTTCTATCTTCAGACTGGAACCACACGCCTGAGTGAAACCAGCCCTACTGTTACAGAACGTGTGCTTGCATCTCACCCCCGGTTACGCCCCCTTTACTGTGTGGACTGTGAGAGAGTGGGCTGGGTGGGTCGGACAGGGTGCGTTTGTGTCCAGGAGGGGGGGGCGGCGGTCTCTTCTTGGACAGGGTGGAGCTGCCTCCTGGTGTGAGTGAAGAGGGAGGGCCGGATGGGGGAGGAGCTGGAGGAGCGATACATAAGACACATGAGGTGATGAAGCCCACCAAAAAGATAAACAAATAAAAAAAATGACAGGTAAAGGAGATAAAGGAGAGGATAATGAGGAGGAGACAAGTTAATGCAAGTAAAACAATATTGTTTGAACATATAAATACACACAGGAGTGTCTGGACGGGGACTTTTATTTTTTAAATACGCCTGCCTTTATCTACTGGGACTCCAAAGCAGTGACTGGTCACCAGTACAGAGAAGAGTAGGGTGAAAGCAGCTAATAGAGAGCTCAGCCAGAGAGGAATCAGCTGTGGTTAGGAGTTTACAGCCCATGGATGGTGGGAAAATAGAATTTAAAAAAATCACATAGGCAATAAATAATTAAAAGCTTGCCTATGTGGTGCCGTTATTCACTTAAATAAATGCCACCACCCCGTAAAAGTGAGCTGTAAAAGGAAGAAACAACTGAGGGACAACTGTATGTGGGGCACACAGCCGAGTAAGGAGGGAGAACATAAAACCAGGATATTCACTGATGTATGGTCGAGTGCCAGCCAGTGTGGCGTAGTGCGAATGAGAGCCAAGGAATGCCAAGTGTGGAGCTGAAAGAATAGAGAAACAAAAAAGAGAAAGAAAACAGAGCGAGATGAGGAGTGTGGGAGAGAATCTACAGTATGTCAGTCTTATAAAAGAGCTGCTCCCACACGCTGTAAAATAACAAGATGAAATCTTATCAGTGGCAAGCAAAGCAAAAAAAAGAAGAAAAAAAAAAGAGGAGAAACGGTGTGAAGCCGCCCCCCGGGGAGCCAGCTCTTCAGCACCCACTGAGAGAGAGGGAGAAAGAGAGAGCGCCGCCAATGAAGGGTTAGCGTGATATTCTCAATGCATCTATGATGTTTTCCCTCTTAATCTTATTTTTGCATAAAATGACTTGTTTCCAGTGCCGTTTTGGTTATTTACGGGTAGCTGAACCTGTGAGAAATATTAATGCTCATTCTTCAGGGACATTTAGGAGGACAGGAACTAAAAAGATCAAAGCACAGTTCACATGAGAAGACGTCTCTGACACAGCCGCAGGCGTTGTCCCTTAAGCATCATAAACACTGGACCGACTGACCAATCATATTGTGACGATCAAGGATAAAAACACTACAACGTGGCTGAAGCGATAAAGGCTAATTATAGATAAGGTTATGGTGGACTTTCACCCGTGACACTGGGATTTGTGACCAACAGGAAACCAAAAGTAAATGTGGAATTATTAATCTTCTGTTTGTTAGACATAATGGGCAAAGTTCAGCCGGGTTTAAGCAAAGATTATGGTTTCAAAAACAACATTTCCCCGTGCGCAGGAATTTTTTCTCAGGCGTAAAGCTCTGACATTACAAAAGCACGACCGGTCAGTTCTGATTATGATGTTTTGGGGACAACACTGACAGAAATATCAGATCGCAGAGGGGAAGAGGAAGAGAGGAAGATACTTGGTACCTACGAGCATTTGTCATCGCTTTTCCAAAGATAAAAATGTGAGAAAAAAAATGCTAAAATTAATATGAATGGAAAAATTGTGTTTGTATAGCTTAGTACGCTCATCTGTACTCTTAAGCAAAGGGAGCAAACATACCTAATATAAAGCTGCATTAGCTATTAGCTACTATCCCCAGCTACTAAACCAATAACAAGCACTGCTTGAACTTCTGTGATATGCTCATAGTTATGTATAACAGCCAAAGACTGTGGCTGCTGTACGGGAGAGAGGCGTTACATCACATCCTCTAACTGAGCTGTGTGGGTGAATGACTTTTGAGGACTTCAAAAAGTCATATTGTGAAAATGAGAGAGAACTCTAGTTTCCATCTCTGCTGTCAGAGATCAGACGTCCAAACATTTTAGGGAATTCATCCATCACTCTGTGTTAACGTGAGCTTTTTTTTTGAGCCACCGTAGAGATATCTAAAAAAAAATTCAAGTAGTTTTCCAGATGACGGGGTTTTTAAATTGCCCTTTAAAACTGATGCTAGAAGATAAAACTCCCTTTTCCTTTAATTCATTTCATTTTTAAGGAAACTAATGAGTTCAGGGGCCTGAAAATTTGCATAATTCCTGTTAAGATGTGTTGGCTGGAGAAGCAAACACATCTTTGCTGGAGAAGCAAACACAGAAGTAGATTAATACTGTAATCTACTTCTTTGTGAAATTTAGTATCCATAGTATTAAAAAAAATTCATATTTTGATTCAACGTCTCACATTTTTATGTAATAATTTCTCTCCTTTTTACACACTGGGTGCTTGTTGTGCTACTGTGGAAAGCAGGCTTAGCCAAGGGTCACCAGAAAGAGGTTAATTTGAACTGGAAACAAGTGAAATTTCACACCCCTTTGCTTTAGGAAAAATAAGATTTGAATGCTATGCGATGGATTAAATGACTGTTAAGATGGATGCTGGCAGAGTTAAGCTTATGCAGTGTTTTCAGAGAAAGCTAGTACAGGTCCACAGGGGGAGGAGTGTTATTTTTAATTCCAATATTGCAGAGACAGCACGCCCACAGTACACTCTGTGGATACTTTGCCCAGGCTAACGATTAAGTAAGTGTGTATCCTCCTTTGCCACCTTGCCCTCTGCTACAGCCGTGTTTTCCTGAACGTTTACAGTGTAAGCAATCTTAATGACACCCGCTTCCCGCCCTCTGATCTGTGTGCTGACAAATTGCATACCACTGCAGGGTGTGGAAACTGACTGACAGCACAAAGAAGGAACTTTCCATTAAAGTCATTTACAAAGCATTCCCACAAACCTTATCCTGACTGCAAATAATCAAACATTAACAGACATAATAAAGTCATTTCCACAGGCCATCTTTCCTCCACAGTTATCAGCCACAGCAGAGCATGCAAACAACCTTTAGACCATTTGCATCACAGGCTGACATTTGCAAAAGGAGATATTAGCAGAATGTGACCTCCTGAATTTATTCGAGCTAGAGCCTGATAAAACTGAATGCGGTCGGAAAACCGATGCAGGCTCAAAGCCGCTCGGAGCAGCTAGGTCTGACCTTTGCCCTGGTTCCTGGGTGGCAGCGGCGGCCCGTCGGCCACCGGGGAGGAGCTGAGGTCGGTGGAGGCGCTGTACATCTGGTTAGTAAAGGCGCTGTAGGAGAGACGCTGCTGCTTGTCCCTCTGGCTGATGAAGCCCGGCAGGGAGAGCTTGTCGTGGGGTGAGAGGCTGGAGGAGTGGCAGAAGCTCTGAGGCCTCGGGGAGCGGTCCTTCTTGATGGGACTGGGCTGCAGAAGGACACATGACAGATGAGACCAAGCTGACATCAGTCACTGTAACCTGAGCATAGACGCGATAAAAGATCGATGCAGCTTTCACCCAATGCAGAAATGCCCCAAACCTGCATTCTTTACAGTGGCCAGCAGGTGGAGACTCCTCTGTTTACAAGCAGACGTCTAGATTTTTGGTAAAAAGCCCCTCAGCTCGTTTCCAAACATTTCCATGATGATTTTATGAGCTCACCTGCTAGTTTCAGGTCATAATTATTAAAATATGTTTTTTGTCAACTGTAAATAATTCTAAGAGTCATAAAGGAGGATTATACAGAATATACTCACTGGCTAACCACTTACCAATCACAAAATTCCTCTGTAATACTACAGAACTGATGCTGCGACAAAAAAATTACACATTTGTGCTTTAAGATGACTAAAATATACATGCCATCAGTAATGCTGAACCTCTAGTATTATTTTTGGTGATGTTCAAGGGAGCTTTTACACTTTATTTTGAAATGCTTTTAAGACAGAGATGACAAATAACTGTTGCTTTGAGAAGGTTTTTAGTCACTATGAACTACTTCAGTCACTTTTCTATGCAGGCTTGCAAACTGAAGTGTTAAAATAATGCCTCAAGTCTACAACATTTGGTATCCTTTGCAGAGCCTGACAGATGATGTTGCTCAGCCAGAACTATGAGCTGATATCAGCTTACCACCGACACAAACGTAGCTTTTATGTAGAGCATAGGGCTGTGCGATATGACCAAAATCTCATATCCCGATATAAGAATTCTATCGTCCAATAACGATATAAATCACAAAAATGTAACATTTTCTGTAAATTATGTGAATCTCGGGCAGCTCGACTTGCGGGAAGTGTTTCCAGCTGCGCGTCATGTAGCTGGAGTCGAGTGTTTTAACTGATGCATGAAACTATACATTTTCAGACATAAGTTGTAACAGCCACCGTTTTCTTTTTGGGTATTTATTACACGGCGTGCGGCGGGGAAAAGCCTGTTCTAACGTTTGAGTCTAAGGTTTATTTTTTAGCACCTGGCGGCTCTTTTTTACTTCTCATCCGTAAATAATCTGCTTTTTCACGTGATTCAGTTTATTTTTAAAAGTATCAACAGGATCTTGAGCTTTATTGTGAAAGGTTTATGTGGAACATAAACAAGCGGACACGCGATGCTGTTACCGTCGTTGTTGCTAACCACAACGCATAAAAACAGGCGCTTGTCCGTCCGTAGTGTGGTTATATTAAATATAAGAGAAAGAGAGAACTTTAAGAAATGAATATAGCCACTACAGTGACCATCAAAAGGATGAAAAAATATTACCGTAAACAGTTTATTTTGCAACACCACGAAACAAACGATAGCGTAAAATGAAACGATAGATGTTTTTATATCGTCATCCGATATATATCGAACAGCCCTAGTAGAGCAGTTTGATGAGTATGGTTCTGGAGTAGTTTGCAGCTTACATCTAACCTGCTGTTGCTTAAAGCGTAAAAGCCTGTCGAAGAAAGCCCGACATCTGCTTGTTCTGACCTACAAATGACACAGCATCACTACACTCCGTCTCATTTCCTTAAGCTCGCCTTATTTCTCCATTTTTATAGTCTTACAAATCTTCAGTTATCTTTTTTTTTTCTACAACATTAAACCGTTTTCCTGACTCATGCCGCATTACGCCACGGTGCATTTAACCTACTCTAAAGGGAAGACGCATCTGCATCCACCGTTAACTTCAGCCTCTACATCAGAGTGTCAAACCAGATTTATTCTAATAGTGTATTTTCTAAGTAGTTTTTATTGCGTGGAAATGATTAGTTTTAGTTTTGTTTGAATGAGTTTCTGTGTTCAGCACAACAAAAACGCAGAACCTTTTCAAATCTTGTTGACATCCAGAGTCTCAAACACGTCTATCAAACCTCATCAGGAAAATTATATTACAGTTTTTTAACAAAAATAACAAATAATAAAAATTTTATTTTCCCGGTTTCACAAAGCCATTTCGTTTAGCTTTTATTTTTTTCTAAAATTCTGCTTTTTATTTTTATTAAGTTAGCTAAACTGTTTTTCACATCTATTTGTAGTTTTTTGTTTAGTTTTAGCTAATTATATTAACCTTGTGTCAAACATAGGGCCCGGGGACCAGAACCGGGTCATTAAAGAGTCTGATCTGAACCGGTGAATGCTTTTTTAAACTACACAAAGATAAATACTAGAAACCATCAAAAACACACAAATTTAGGTGGGTTTTCAACATAAATTAATCAGTGGACAATTTCATATTTTATTCAACAGGAAAAATGGAACATTTTCTTCGAATTAACAGAAAATTGCAGTTTTTTTATATTAGGAAAGTTTACAGATTAATTTCTTAGGCTGAACGGTACCCAGCCATGCTGATTTACTAGAATGACATATCTGTGTAATGACCTTAGGTTGGCCAAATACTGAAATCCAGAAATGTGGACATTTTCAGAACGTACTTAGACTTCTTAACCCCAAAAAAATGTTTATAGATTATCATCAGTCTGGCTCATTTAAGGTCAAATTTATCTGCATGTGACCCACGTATGTACTAAAATGAGCTTCACAGCCGTGCTCTACATATATGAATCTATGGGGAAGTTCTTTTTTTGGTGATGTTGAGGCGACAACAACAACAATAAAGCACAAAGCCAGACAGCCAGTGGGCTGCAGAGGAAATCTGAACAGTCATATCTGACCTTCAGCCTCACTCATAACCAGATTCCTTGTTAAATTCGGCATCGTGCTCAGACCTTATCGTCGAGGTCGTCGTCGCTCTCGTCCATCTCCTCCAGTCGGAGGCTCCACTCGTACTCCACGTGGATGTGCGGGTTGAACTTCCCCTCTGCGGCCTGCACGAGCTGACACACACACAAACAAATCCGTTAACTCAAACTGCAGCTCTACACAAACAGATCATTACGGCTACGAGACAGAGAAGGTGGATCAAAACTGGCTGCTAATTAAAGCCCCCAAAAAACTATGAATGGGAAGAAGAAGCAGCGCAATAAGAAATAATGAGGCAGCGTAAAGAGACTAATGTCACAGGTTAGACTGAGTCAGAGCCACAGTGAGTGCTGAGCATCAGTCATCATTCTTTTCTAGACGGCAGTAATTATCCAGTTTGTGAACACAAAAAACAACAGCAGTTTTTAAAAAATGTATTATTATTATTTCTTTTTCTTCTCAAACAGTAAGATTTTAAAGATGTTATTTACTTTTCCCCACACGTGTACCTTCAATAATAATAATCCACAGCTTTGCCCACCCAGTCAATAACACCCATTATCCTAACAGTCACTGATTTGGCTTTATTATTTACTTCTTTTCTCTTGTCTGGCACATCGTTAAACTAAAAAAACCCTGAGACTTGGAGATTTAACTGCTCTCTGCAGCCACTGATGATGCACAGGACACAAACATGAACATCTGGAGGTTGTATAGAGATGGAGATTTTACAGATATATGGTATTAACTCAGGGGGAGAAGGTATGTTAAAAAAGGAGGGGGCAGGAAAAATATTGAATTAAATTTATTTGTAAAAGGGGCAAATGTGAGGAATAGATATGAGGGATTTTGAAAATTGTTTAAATATAAAATAAGGCACAGAAATATGAAACTGCAACACAACTGCTAAACAAATTTATCAAACAGAGGAAAAAAACGTAGCTAAAGTAACAGTTCAACATGATTTTTTTTAGATAATAGTTTCTATTTATTTAATTTTTATTTATGTTTCAGTCTTTCATTTATTTTTACAAATAACTGGAATTAAAATTATCTTCTTTATTGAGGCACCAGACCTGAAATTCTACCATAACACAGAAAATTTGTTTGCTTGTAAATTCCTGCTACATGATTGCAACTAAAACTGGCACACAGATATATTTTAGGCCCCTGCAGGTTCTCATGATGTCATCATTTTGCCTAGCAACCACCTAGCAACAGGCAAAAATGACCCATTTGTAATGTTTAAGCACCTGCAACACCTCATAAAAGCATCGCATCAGATTAATTTCACAACAAAACATTTTATTTAGAGAAAAATATTATTTTTCATTACTGCAAACTGTGACATTTACACTATCAATACTCAGCCTATGAAGTGAAGTTCACTGTATTTACAAGTTTAATGTCAAATCAACAGCTGACTATAAATGCGCTGTGAAGGTGTGGAGATGAGATTTCAAATCAGCTTTTTTCCAGGATGTTACAGACTTTTAAAAATGTGCAAGCACATTTGTAAAGAAAGCTAACGTACAAAATCCCTTTCTACTGCATGGGTGCATATTCAGACAAAGTGTTGCATGCCAGTTTGTCATTATATACTTCATATGGCGGTGGGCAGTGTCTGGATGATAAGTGGTCGTGGTCCCTTAATCATACGAAGAGGTAAATACACTTTGTTGTGTATGATCACACAGCGAGTCCAATATTTATCTTTATTCATATAAACAAGATAACTCCATACTTTTTTTTTACTTTTCTCAGTGTGATTAAAAATATCAGCTTACCAAATCCACAAATAGACCAAATAACACTGCAGCATGGGCACGCACTAGTAAAATACACACATGCTGCACACTATCTGGCTCTAAATTAATGATTTGATGTCAGTACAGAGGATGATTTCACCTTTTATACTGTCTACCTGTCGGGAAAGGTGCGGGTGAAATAGACTGAAGTCCCCTCGGCTTACCACTAATTACATCTGAGGACATAAGGACTTATGTGTGACACAAAGATCAATAACTTAGATCGTCTATATGTGCTCGAGCTAATAGCCAATAATCTTAATCACAGATATAATTCAAGTACAAATCTAGTTAATATGTAAATAAAATGTTGTTATAGGCACATTTTCCTGTAACAATAAAAGATTTGTCCAACTGTGTTTATTTTTCAGAGATTCCAAACAGCATTTAAAGTGTTTTTCTGTCTTCTTTGCTCATATGACTGTTAATAACAAACATATATCAACCATTACTTCCACTCTGCTGCTGCTACCGCCCGCGGCTGGAGAGACCTCTGACTGCCATCTAGTGTTCTCACTAAACTGCCCGGTAACTGATGAACACCCTTTATGTGGCTGTGTGTATGTTTGGGGGAGGACGGGGGGTTTGTGTAATGTTTCTGGGCCTTTAATGATCTACTAAGATGTCCAGCTGGTCGGTCCTATACTTACTGCCTCCTCACACTGAGTGTTCCTCAGTCGCCTGGCAACGTCCAGCGCCGTCTCTCCATTCTGATTGGCTGAAAGGGCGAGGACGGACAATCAACAGTTAGGAGTCTGATAGGTGATGGCATTAACTGGAGGACGAAGCTCGGCGTGTGACTCACTGATGTCGGTGGCAGGCTTGCCCCTCAGGAGTAACTTGAGGCACTCTGGCTTTTCGTACATGCAGCAGTAATGCAGGGCGGTGTTCCCCCACTCCGTCTGCTTATCCAGGTTACCGCTGAGTTAGGAAAAAAACAAAAACAACAAGACTCGCGCAGTGAGGTCACATGCCTGAGGGTGTTTTCCACAGTCGTGCAGCTTTAGGTTAATATGTTATTGCTCAGGATTTTGAGGTTTAGCATGAAAGAAGAGGATTGGAAACAGCACATTAGACGTCTTGAGTAGAGATGAGACATTAAATCATTCAAGAAAAACTACAAACTACAGCTAATGGCGCAGTAGCAATCTTTAGATCTTCTGCAATTCCCATGAAGGCAACAAAAAAAAATATTAAAAGACAAGTCCTAGACATGGGTTTAATTAATGAGGGGGTCTCAGTTCAGCAGTGGAGACTGTGTGCAGTTGGAGCAGTGGTGGGTAAACAATTGAAAGGAGAGGAATAAATTAAGGCAGAGAACAAGTGCTTGACCCATTTCTGTTTGCCTTGTGGGAATCTGAGCTGAGCTGAGCCGCGTGAAGCTTTTCCTCTGCACTGCTTTATTAGACTAGAGCACAGAAAGTGACTCGCAGCAGACAGACGGATCAAATTTAATACAGAGTGTTTACACCAAGCTGTGCTGTTTTATACACAATTTTACTCCAAAGTACTCGCGCGTGTTTTTATGAAAGTTGAACAGCTCTTTGCACTCCTCCTGAGCCAAGCTGAATGCACGCAGCTGCATTTTCTAAAAGGTTTAGCAGCTCTTTAAAAAACAAAATGTACCTGTTCTGCACGAGGAAGTCCACCAAGTGCAGGGAGGTCTGGTCAGCAGTCCGTACAGAGTAATGCAGTGCAGTCTCTCCAGCTTCCTGCAGGGGGCCATCAAACACAGCAAAGACTCAGTGGGGCGATCTTGGGGAGCATCCATTCTGTATTCTCTCGCTGTCTGCGACTCTTTCAGCATTTAAACAAGCTGCAGTAAACAAAATGGCTCCTAAAAATAATACTTCTGCAGGCCTGATGCCGGCTTTTGTCCATTCCTGGGAGTCTCTTGCTTTTATTTCATCTGCCTTGCAGCACCAAAGCTGGATCTAGGTGGTGGTGTTTTAGATTCAGCATTAAAGATGGAGGTAAAGGCGAAACATATGGAGCTAACGCTTAAATTTAGTGGATCTGTTGGCATCGGAGAGGGGGTCGGATTTAATCACGCACTGCTGTCACGCTGTCTGTGTTTTGAGTTGGGGGTGGGAAGTCACGGTGCAGCCCTTTGGATGCACTGACAGCAGCAGATCAGATATCGGTGAGTCAGACTTCACAGCGCGTTCAGCAGCACCACCCCCCCACTCTCCGTCACCAGACGATATCCTCTTTTATTCCTCTGCAGCATTGTGCACTTAATTTTTCATTAGGGAACGACCGTGTTCGGGTTATAAAACCTTGACCCATTTACGTCAGATTAAGTCTTATCACGCATGTTGTTCACGGTACTGTATCCTCACCAGACACTGCTTGTTATTCAACTTTCATTTTTGCCTAAAAACAGCAAAAAGGCAAGAGAACAAAAGCGAGAGGGGGAAAAAAACCCAAAACAAGCTGAACCACAAAATAAAAAACAGACGCATGAACTGAGCCGCTACAGATGTCGCCATCTAAATATATGTGGACCCAAAACACATGATGCCCTGCAATGTGGTGGAGGTTTGCTGGCTATCACCACCTGCTGGAGAAGTTAACCCGGATGACTCAGAATTTTCCAACTGTTACACCCATTTCTAACTGCCAAATAATTCACCAGCTGGCAAGAACGTGTCAGCAGCGGTGGTGTTGCTGGGAAGAAACCACACATGAGGATGAAACCACTGCAGGAACACGCACAGAGCACTGACCAGGTGGCTTCTGAGCGTCGCAGTCTGCACGTGTTATGATTCCAGGCATGTTTTTGCATAGTCCTGTCAGGAGAAGCGGACAGCTCTGGCTTCAAGTGTTCATGTTTGAATTCATTTGAGCTCCTCAAGCCATTTAATGGTTTAATTACTGCCCATTTCCATACAGGGTTCATTCATGTGCTTTTTTTCTTGATTATTTGTGATTTCTGCTTGCTGTATGACCCTCTACTGGCCTTTTAAACTTTTAACCCTGTGGCTGATTTTGGCTTAGAGTTACCTGACAGTGTGATCTGTAGCTGGCTACAGAGAAGCGAGGTGTCGTCAGAGTTGGATATAATGTTTTGCTTTACTGGCATAAATGGTCCCCATCTGTAAAGATGCACTTTTTAAGGCACAATTTTATGATCTTCAGCAAATTGTTTTAGGCGTGCAATTTTATGTGTAGTGCTATTACAAAGCAGATGTGGTGTTTTACTCTCTTATAATCACAAGATTACGCTTCTCCATTTTCTTTCCGCATTGCATCACTTTGGGGAGATGTCCTAGGCAGCAAGTTGAAGGGAAATATGACTGAAAATTATTCTATTTTGCCTCCAAGAGTATTTCTTTTTTTTTCTTCCATAACATATAGTTAATAAAGCCTGGACTTCATTGTTGATCCATTTTCTGGGCTATGTTCCACTTTTAGAGCCTTTTCTTTAACAGTACGTTGTGTACACCAGAGCTTTTGTTGCCAATAAAAAGTTTCTCTTCTGCCCTGTAGGACCTATAAAAAGTCCTATAATTTAGGTTTCTGCAAACTTTGATAGTCTACAGTTCCTAAACTGTGGACACACAATAAAAGAGAGATTTCCTTCAAGTTAAACAAATAACTAAAAAGTTTCAAAAAACATGACTTATTATAGAATTTCCCAGAGGTACCTACCCAAGGGATTAATAAAGTTCTATCTATCTATAAGACTAAGAAAACTGTTGGACAAATCTAACACCGTCAGTCTTTAAAAGCACTAATGTTTATTTTTCGATTCACCTCTACTGACATTGATTTCGACACCATAAAAAAAAAATGTTTGAAACAAAATTATCTTATCGTGTTTTTAACTTTGGATAAATCAGACCTTTAGATGTCTCTTTGACTCACCGGTCCTGCCTCTGGAAGCGGCTCCATAAGCTCCACCCCCTCCGCATAGACCTGAATAAGTGCCAGCAGGTCCCTGGACTGAACCGCCTCAAACAACTCGATCATTTTAGCTGCCGCAGACGTGCACGTCTTCCTCGCGTACTTGTGGTCCACATACTTGGCGTTGATGAACTCCTTCCTCACTGTCCTGTGGACAAAATGTCAAAAAAAAAAAAAAAAGTTAGAGAGTTGAGTTGAGAGATAAAGATTTGTTTATATATAAAACTTACATGTCACTGGAGGGAGTGGGCTTTGGTGATGGGGAGGGGAGGTTTCCCTCCATGATCTCATTGAAGCTACTGTTCCCTACATTCTTGGCCAGCTGTGGGAGAAAGAAGGGAAACATCAGCAACCAAAGAAAGACATATGATGTATCCCTGCAGCTTTACAGATTAAAATTGGCTCCATCCTGTCTTCACAATACTCTTTCATGATTCCTCATATTTCAGGTGAAAACAGTGAAGGGTGTGCCTCGAAAATAAGATCAGTTCCCTCGACAGGCCGTTTGTCTGACTCACCAAGAGTTCTGAGGTTCCTAACTTGTCGAGCTCCATGGACTGGATGCGGGAAATGTGGACTCCCATCTCTCGGTGGATGCCAGAGCACTCGATGCAGGTGAGGATCCCCAGGTTGGTGGACAGCCACTTTGGGTCTATAGACAACAGTGTAACACAAGTTATTACGGCTACAGGAGGCAGATATATAAACAGGTGGTGATTTGACCTCCTACAGTGGGGATGTCAAACTCATTTTACATTGTGGGCCACATATACAGCCCGCTTTGATCTTAAGTTGACCAAATCAAAGAAACTCTCCTTTCTTCCAGTCTAAATTTTAAGTATGTATTTATTTCCTGAGACATTTTAATACAAAAAGTGCAATTTTAACAATAAATCTCAGTTTTTCTAAATGATAAAGAAATGCTGCTTTAAAAACAATGTTTTCACTGTGCACATACTGTGTAAAAAAAAACAAAAAAAAACAACAACCCCCAAACAAACAGAAACCTTTAGATGACTTTTATTTATTACTTAATTACTTCTGTATAGTATGAATAGCAATGAGGTAGGTCTTCAGCCATCAGTAAAAATTTTGTAAAATGTATGAAAATACAGTTTGAAGTCCAAACTTTATGCGCTCATTCACATTTTCCAGTACCATCTAGTGGTTTGGATTAGAGTCTTTGCCGGGACAATTCTGGGCGCCGGGCCTTATGTTTGACAACCCTATCCGACAGCATCGAGGGCTCAGCTGATAAACCTCCCCACATGTAGCAAATCTTACATGCAGCATGCAGTTTTATTTCCTTTTTAAATTGCTGCTGCCCTGCAATCTGCTTTGCAACCCACCTCCGCTACAGATGCCTCTTTTCAAGCTCTTCCTGACTTCTTATATAACTGATGCCTGTTCTGTATTGCGTTATGCTTGCCGCACTAGTCACTGGCCGCAAGCACTGTGACTTTAAAACCGCCACAAAAGCATTTATAGTGATGCTTGAGGCGTGCTTGACTCTGATGACACAAAAGAAGAAGTTGAAACAGGAAACAAAGCGATTGCTTAGGTTTTTTTCTTCCTCCACAGAATGTCTCATCTTTTCTAACTGATGCAACACTCTCTCCCTCAGTTTTCTGGAAATATCTGTGGTCCTGCATTAACACTGAAATGCATGTAAAGCCAGACCATTCGTAAGGGTAACAGCACTAAGCATAAACTGCCAGTTAGGCTTTGCATGTCCACATGTACCATATCCTCAAATCACTGCAACAGAAAACAACCATCTTGTGAATAAACTAGCCCTGATTGAGCTGCTAAACCACAGCTTATTTTTCCACTATATTCATTGACTTTATTTATTAATGCATCACCACTGCAAAGCACAAAGGCGCACGCGCACAGAGATGTGGCAGATCCTCGAAACCTCCAGAGACTGAGCGACTTTGCTGACTGATGTTCTGATGCAATCCGGGGGAATTAAGGAAGCTTTAAACTGTGACCTCAGTGATGCTGATGCTGTGAGGCGAGGGGTGCTGCTCTGTCTGAAGCTGACAAGTTAACACCAGAGGAGGCTGGTGGAAATGATAGAGACAGCCCAATAACCCGGTGAGTCATGCACACAAACACAGACTGCAGGAAGGCACGTGCACACATTTACACAACACAATTAACAGATGCATTGTGAATTTATGGGTCCTCTATAGCTGATTAATGCTATCTTACAGATGAATTTCCAGTCAGAGCATCGAATGAGCAGCAGAGGGAACAACGAGGTGACCTTTGAAAGTCATAAAAAGGTCCTTCAACCACCAAATTAATTTTATGTGTTGAGGAAAGGGAAGCATGGGCGTCACCTTCTCGGTCAGATAAAGGAAAACAACAGGAATCAGATGCTTAAATCCACATCTGGAACATGTGTTCCAGATGTGTGGCCAAAGCCATGTATATGAACGGATGCAGCAACAAGAGAGCAGACATGACAAATTACCTCCGCTCTCTGAGGACCGCAGGGGTCGACGAAGCGTGTGTGACTTATGTAACATCGTGATGTAATGATGTTGTTTCTCAAAGCCCAGAAATGTTTTTTTTTTCTCCCCCAAGAGATAAAGTCCACCGCCCCAGTACTCTGCAAGCTGCTGTGTGTGTTTATATAGACAGAGTGGAGTGTGTGGATGCAAGCCTGTGTGTGCTGAGAGTCAGAGGGTCTGAGTGTCCACGGCACTCCTGAGTGCTGACTCTTTGCTTTCTAATGTGAGGGGGAGTATCGGGATAGAGCTGCGCCCTGAATGCTAACAACACCAGCATGCGCGCACACACACTGCAGTGTAGCTCGCTCAGCAACCATCTAACTGAAGGACACGGAGTTCAAGGCAGCGGTGACATTGTAAAGCTACCGAGACAGGAGAGCGGCTTTAAATAAAACATGGTCCACATTTAAATGGACTCACGCAGCTCCACAAACACACCTGCAGCTCCACAGTCGCAGCAGACTTCATTGCCCGGCATGCGCAGCACGTCTTCTATGATGGCTTTGGTGAGGTCCTCTAATCCGTCCTCCCCTCCGCTGCTCTGCTCGCCACGAAACGCCATGTTTAATGCCTCCTCCTTGCTGTTGGTCAGCACCGAGATCCAACTGCAAGAGGGAACATTGTTAGAGACATTACAAACAATAAAATAAAGTTTTACTTTATTGAGATAAAAACAGCTAGGGGTAAAGTTAAGGAGAGCAATTCAGCATAGCATCATTTTGTGATAAAATGTCAGGAAAGCGCCCATCACAGGTTCTTAAAGCCTTCGGTGACCTTTTATCTTGTCTAAATGCATCAAAATCACAAAAATACACAGAAAAGCAGCAACAGGGAAGCTAAAAGGAGGGATTATGTTGCATTTTTGCTTTACAAAGATGCTAAAACACACAAATATTTGCCCATTCTTTGGTTTCTTCGAAAAGGTTAAAGAAGAACCAGTGCACCCACGCAGGCCTGTGGCCGTTACAACGAGGCGGGCGTACAAACACGACCTCCTGCATTTCACTACACAAAGCACAATCTGCACACACGCAGCCGATCACAGCCCTTCCTCTGTCACTGCCACTCAATCCCCTCTCAGAGCAGACAGACAGTGGGCACACAAACCGATGCATTCGATTGTCTGTTTATCTCCATGTGTGGAAAAACAAGATATTTTAATCCACTAATGCGTAGG
Source organism: Mchenga conophoros (assembly GCF_057382185.1). Classification (NCBI taxonomy): domain Eukaryota; kingdom Metazoa; phylum Chordata; class Actinopteri; order Cichliformes; family Cichlidae; genus Mchenga; species Mchenga conophoros. Next base: position 21,262,189 of record NC_140534.1, on the reverse strand, counting down.
TGTGCAGATGCCAGGCCAAAAGTGTTTGCGTGTTTGCTTACAATATGCATTATAATATGCTGCCGGCCTAATTGCGGAAGAGCGTGATTACGTGAAGCGAGCGCCCTATGAAACACTAAATATTTGAAGGGAACTACAAAGAAGACGACGCCATCGCCGACACCACTGCAGTTGGAATTGCGTGACGGAAGGAGCAGAGCAGAGCCGCGAGTGGCATCCCAAAGGACTACAAGCAACATGAAGTGTTCAAGCAGGACTGAGCGAAGAGGCAAAGCCACAGCGAGGCTGGAAGAAAGTTTCCACCATCAGAGGAAGAACAGCCACAGCATCACAGAGTGGCAGATCGACAGTATTCAGACTCGGGTTTGTTTTCACTCCTCTGTGTTTATGAGTGATTCGGCTCCGGGGGAATCACATCTTATGTCCAACAACGCCATCACAACACTGCATTCAACTGTTTTTGTTTATCTGTACGCAACTGCTGATCTCATCCCAGCTCCTGTTTGTTGGGCAAGCTATTAAAAAGCCTGTAAAGCATGAAAACAAAAATCACCAAAATATAATTTTTTTTAAATGGAGTTTTAATTGAACCTTGTGACAATTTTTTTTAAAAAAATAATTAAATATTAAACAAATATCTGGCTTTTAAAAGAATACTTTATTGCTTAAACGTGTATTATATTAACAGGGTTAATAGTTTCATTAAAAATCACATACGTACGTTGACAATCGATTAATCCCAGTTTCTCAGTTCTATTCTTTCATTGTTATTTGTGTTTTATTTTATTATTTTAGTGTTGTGGCCTTTGTTTTAAGTTAAAGTAGGGTTGCTTTGAGCTTCGAGAAGTGAAGGCCTTTAAACACTGGTCGTGTAAAATCTGGGTGAATTTTTCATGCTTTAAAAATATTTTTCTGACTCATTCTTAAGTCCGCCGCTCACACTGACCGCGTACTTTCACTGAATGAATCTGTGATATTTATTCTTTCAGTAGACACTCGGTCTTTCAGATTTTCACATGAGTATAAACAGATCTGACCAATCAGACCAGCACATTTGGCAACAAGTGCGCTTGTAGTTCAAAACACATACCAGTACTTTTCTAAACATATTTATTTACTTAAATCAAAATCTGATCCATAATCCGTCAAGCAAACAGGAAAACTCGTGCATTCATCATCCTGTGACTTATTCTCACAAACTGACAAAGCTAGTTTCACTTGAAATTTCTGGAAAATTGAGGCGGCCGGTTTCCACAACACGATGACAAATTAGCGACGTTACATGGTTACCGCAGACACCAAAAAACGACTGTTGCACAGTTTAACGTGCCTGCAGCTGCTTTACTCTGACCAACCAGCCTTAATTTACAAATTTAACTTTCTGTTCGTCCTCCCACATGGTAAAAGCAAAGCCGTGTCTTTGTGACATATTAATTATTCAAATTTCACATGAATGCAGACGGCATACTCTGCACTGCAGAACTGCTCCTGTAACTCAAAAAACACAACGTACAGGCTTTTATATAGTTCCCAAAAATTATCTAACGCTTGTTTTTTTAGCCACAATGACGACTAAATTTGTCCTCATGGAGTCTGACTACACAGACAACTTGCCAATTAACAATATGACTTCTTGTGTCATAAATACGATTCGACTTCAACAGAAACGGCAAAAGTGAACAACGCTAAGGCACTTTTTTATATCACACCTCCTTATTTTTCATGTGCAGTCACTATAACACTGCTGTAAAACGAATTTAAACCCGTTAAGTGTGTGAAAGGATCTCTTAAATAGGTAGCACAACCGTGGTTATTCCTGTGTATGTGTGTCTGCTCGTGCGTGAGGGTATGGGGAAGCAACAGTATGAAGTTACAGCGACCTGAATTACTCCAGACCACCAATCCCACTGCCATCCTCGCTGCCACAGAGTCGCAGCCTCACTGCTCTCTACAAAGTGAAAAACACTTCCTGTGCTCAAGAGTGACAATGAAGCGACACACCAGCGACTAACCGGCGTCCAATTAATGAAAAACCTTTAGCTGACAGCTAAAGACACCTTTAGCGAGATCACACATAGAAGAATAAATGGGTGTGTAGACTGAGGCGAAGTGGTGTCAGACTGATTCAAACAGCGATAACAAGCAGAACGAGGATCATGTGTCTGTCGTTACCCTGAAGTACTCACATGACAAACTCCTGCTCATCCTCGGCCTGGAAATGATACGTCCGGTTATCTGCAAACAATAAACGGTGGAGTTAAAAAATGCAAATGTCTACTTTTCCATTTATGATAGCCAGCATGCAGCAAACGATTCTAACGCTTATCTGTGTTCTTAATACACTATTATACAAAGAAAACTGCATGTGGAGTTTCCACAGGTCCTTTTACAAGAGGCAACTCTCATCATATTACAAGTGTTTGTCACAGAGCCATTCAGGCATGCGTTAAAGTGCGTGACCGTGTGTGTGTGTGTGTGTGTGTGTGTGTGTGTGTGTGTGTGTGTAACTTACGAGAAATGAGATCAAAGCATTTCCGGTCCTCAGTACTTGGTTTCACCTGGCAGGTGAGCAGGTTGAGTTTGACTGGCTGCCTGTTGGACTGTAAGAACAAACACAAAGATCACACACTGGACCACAGTGGAAATATTACACACAAGCACAACACCGTCCTCACATCAGGGACATAAATATTTCGTTGCTTTGGGGATTTAAGTTCAGTCAAACATCTCAAAATGAGAAGCAGTCGACATGTGTATGCATGTAAGCTGGTGTTCCTTGGATGAACTGCAGTGACTGTGTGGATCACTTTTCATCGTTCAGTGACATCATCGTCGTATTACCCACAGAAACAGTAATATCTGTGGGTAATATCATCACCTGGATGAGCTGGCGACCCATCAGCCTCTCCTACCTCATTGAATAATTCACTGCCATTAATAACTGGATGTCTTCAAATTCCCTTCATCTTAATCCCGGCAAAACTGAGGCTCTAATTTTCAGTTCTTACGATCCCCACCAGGAATTTTGCTATCAATATTATTCCCCTGCATTTGAATTTTGAATCTAAGAATCCTTGCAAAACTCAAACCTCTACTGCCACCCAATAATTTAGAACTTTTAGCAGTCGCCTTAATTTTCTCCCGTCTGATTCCCTCTTTCTCTTCAGCCAGTCTTTAACTGGTCCAGAACGCAGCAGCTAGGCTAAGCCTCCTGGCAGTAGCGTCTTAAGGTGGCACAAATTGCCTGGAAGTGCAAGTTCAAGAACACCCACCTGGCCAGGTCACCACTGAAACGCCTACATCACCAAATTCAGCCTTAATGTATGCATGCTCCCTTAATCACAACGTATTAGTACCAGCATTGTCATGACACGAGCGATTATACATCATAGCCTGTTATTTTTGTCAAAGGTCTATTTGAACACTTGGGTTCACAAGAACTCGTGCAGGATGTTTCATAGATGCATCTATGGTTTCATTCAAACAGTTGGGTGTCCACGCCGCCCACCCGCTCGGCCCTTAAGCCTTCAGTCTGAGTGGTAACTAGCCACAGCTCACATATCACCCCTGTTCTTGCTTCCCTTCACTGGCATCCAGTGAAACTCAGAATCCATTTAAAAAGAAAATTATTGAGAACACATGAAGCCCTACATGGCCAAGCTTCAGCACATGCAGCAGCCCTTAAACTGTTCCACACTTTTTAGGGCTGTAACTCCTAATGTTTGGAACAAACTTCCTCAGCCTATCAGGTCGGCTGAATCTCTGGTTTGTTTTAAACGAAGCTGCTGAAGAGTCATTGCTATAAGTTAGCGTCTCTGGAAGTGTGTATGCAGGAATGAATGCAAGGCCGTATGTTTGTGCGTCTGTGTCCTGGAACATGTAGTCTTATCTTTAATATGATGCTGTCGTCAAACTGTGAACCAAATAAATGGATTATTCTCTGCATCATACGGTCAAATAAAGGTTAAACTTCATCACCCTTAGCTGTAGTGCCGATTAATTACAACAATCGTGAACACAGTTAAGCATCAGCATTTAACACTGTCATTGTGAGCATGTTAGCATTCAGCTAATACAGCAAGCACAGCCTCACAGAGGCCTCAACAAGTGATCAAGGCTCCTCCTCAAGCTGAATTCAAAGTGTGCAAACATTTTCACACACAATCCACCCGATTGTTGACGCTGTACATGCAGAAATATGGCGGGTGAAAGTAAAAGTTTGGTTGAAGGGAAGAAACACTTTTAAAGAAAAATTGATTTCAAGTCTGTTTCCTGTCCACGTAGAGTGACCCAGATGTGTTTTTACAGGTGTAACAGTGATAACAGAAATGCACAGAAACCTCCTTTGATGTTTGGCAGTAGAGCCCATCTTGTTTCCAGATCCGGTGTTCTGACAAACCATCCTACTTTGGCAAAACGTCCTACCTTAAGTAATTTATGCACATTTCTGCCCTCACAGAGTAACTCCAGCACAAATTTAAGTAGGTATGATGGTTTGCCACTTAACTTTGCCCATCAGAGTAAGCTTGTAGCTCATATTCATAAAGCCAGGATGGTTTGCCACTTCATTTTACCCATTAAAGTATGCTTGTCGGTCACATTCAGAAAGGTAGGATTGGTTTGGCACTTAATTTCATGTTGTGCGCATGCGCAAAAACAACGGGTAGGATGGTTTGTCAGGTAGGATGGATTCCCAGAACAATTTGCGCTTAAACACAACAAAGTAGGAAATAAAACATGAGTAACATATGCACAATTCGTTTTGCTGACTTGGTGAATGAAAAACATTTCTGGGTTTCCCACAAACTGAGGGGTCTTCATATTGTTCATTTTGTCAGAAACAACAAAAAGAAATTATATAGAAAAGGAGAGAAAAATGCTCATGTTTGAGTAGCTGGAGCCACCAGATGGTGGGTATATTTTCATTTTAAAAGGATTTGCATAATTCTCGTAGATAATTGTATCAAGTCATGTTTTTATTATTCAACAAAGCTTCTGCGGTCCGAACTACAAGCTGAACTCAAGGTGCCCCCATTAAGACAGTGGACTGAGCTGGCTGTGCTGTGTACTGTAATAATTGGGTCCAGTTGGCACGTACATACTGAGCATTGTCTCCTGCCAGTGCCCGGGCAGAGGGGGGACGAGGGCACGTGCTAATGAAATGCTAACAGGCTGTTATGAGCCTTGGAGTTGGTGTTAGCCTGCTGGCAAGATGCCACATCCAACTAAAGCCACCTAAAGTTCATCTGCACTGAGGCCTGAAGAAAAGGGAAAAACCTGAAGCGGCGGTAAACTGCTCTCGGACAGAGAAAAACGATTACAAGCTCAGTATGATAACCGCTCAGTGGGCTAAATTAGAAACTGAGGTCAAAGATTCAGTTCCTCCATCACAAAACGCAACAAGAGAAAACATTTTCCTCTCATATCACAGGCGACCACTTCCTCAGAGCGTCTTTGCAGCAGCAGCGTGAAAGTTCAAAACAACAAAGCTCACGTTCACGTCAGTCGCGACCATCCTGATCCTCCCCGCTGTGTTACAGCTGGAGCAACTGCTGTGTCTGCTGGGAAATAAGCCGCCAGAGTGCCAACTCCACCAAGCTCATCCCACACGCCCGACTCGCTGCCAATCCTCACCGGTTAGAAGTAAATAAGGCTGAATTCAAACATTTGCATGTATGCTTAAAGCCGTCAGGGATGATTTATCTGATTTAATCCACAGGCTGTTACTACACAGACATGCTTGCGGATTTGTAAGGCTGTGCTAACACCGGCACGCTCACAGAGACAATATGCTAGTGTTTAGCAGATATGGTGTTGACCATTAGCCATCATCTGCTACTTAGCTCTAAACACAAAGTACAGCTGAGGCTGAAGGGAGCGCCATTAGTTTATTTGTTGAGGTATTTCAGTCTGACCGCAGCGATGACTGACCCAGAGTCCCCGGAGTCAAATTGTTAGCATAACGACAAATAAAACACATCTAAAGTTTCCTGGTGATGTAAACACTTTATGAGAGGATAACATCTGCTCTGTTCGGTATTTCAGCTACAAACAACAGAATATATGTATAAACTCTGCTTCTCACCCCCGTGTGTGGTTTGTGGTAAGTGTGTCTTCCTCAAGCTCAATTCTGGAAGTTTGGGGGTTTCTGCAGCATATAAGCCGTCCTACTTTTAATCTGCACGCACAAACCACACAGTTAACTTGCAAATTGGAACCAGTCCCAATCAGTGGGTTGATATAATCTGCCAATACAAAGATGCATTTGTGTTATTGGCTATTTTCTTTCTGCTATGCACAGTTAGGGAAGGTACTGTCTGTCCAGCAAAGAAGCTCTGATTTCCTACCAGCAGACGAGCGTCACAACTAACAGCTTGTCGCCAACTAGTTTGTGAAAACTGGACAATAAAAACAAAAACGTAGGAACCTTATCATGTATACGTTTGACGTTTTATCTCTGCACTACAGCTGTTATAGTATTTGTATTTTTTTTCCATTTTTACTAAAAACCAGTATAGTTTACATGTGAGTGTTAGTGCAATATTGCTTCCTTGTGTGCTATACTGAGGGGGGTCTGAGTCTAAGAATTTCACTGTCAGCAGTGATGTGCCATTGTTACCTCTCTTACAAAAAAATCCCACAAAATCAAAATCTACAGTTCTCAGGGGCTCGCCAAAGCTGGGCAGCAGAAGTCTGGACTGCTGGGAGATGATGGTTCACTGTACTGTACAGTGGAACAAGAGATTCATATCATGGATGCGCAGCCAACAAATCAGCAGCAAGATTGTGAAGCTGCGACGTCAATATGAACCAAACTCTCTGAGGAATGATTCCAGCGCCTTGTTGAATCTATGCCATGAAAAATTAAGGCAGCTCTGAAGGAAAAAACTGAACTAAACTGAACTGAATACAGGTATGGGAATATTGGTAAAGACATATATCCAGTACCTGCTGTGCTCTATAACAAAAGGCAAGGCTGAAAGAATTTAATTAAAAATAATAAGTGCATATATTAAAATAAGCCACAGCTGGTAGCTCTGCAGATTTGATTTGGCAGATTTCTGTGCAGGATGCCCTTCTCGACACCCCAACCTTCCCCCAAAGGATTAATAAAACAACATTTCAATAGTTGTCTCGCGCCGACTTGTCAAAGCTGTCTGAATTAATAAATCACATAGAAATGATACTAATTGCTAAATCGATTCTCCTGGATACATTTAAATAATATTAAAAGTCAAGTTAATGTTGAAGCTCAGTTTATTTGTTGGTTATGTTATCAGGTTGTTTGTTTGTTTGTTTGTTTGTTTTGGAGGGGGGGGGGTCACTTTAATCTGAATTGTATTTATAAGCTGTAAGAGGAATTTCAATCAGAAAGTCTTGCTTTTAATATTGACAAGGTTCAAATGTTTTTGATGACCACACTGACGTAAGTAAGATTCAAGAGCTTTAGGAGCTTTCAGCAAACACTAAAAGCACCAAAAACATAATAAATTCCTGAACAATGCATCGTTTCCTGTTAACAGACGGACTGTCCGAGCGTGATGAGACACCTGCCACTGCTCTGCCACAATTAGCTAAGAGCTACTGATTGCGCTAAGCCCCCCCGATAGTCCAGCTGGTCCCGTGGGAGTTACGAGGCTCTGTAGGTTACACCTCAGTGGCCGGCGGTTGACAGAATTAACCCAGATATACGAGCCCCGCGTTAGATTCCCGAGGTCCGGAGCGGGAAAGAAAACATCACACTGAAACTTGCCTGCTGCACAAGAGCGGCAGTGGTGGCGGTACCCTCACACTCGCTCTGAGATGAGTCACCGAGGCGCAGCAGGCAGCAAGGGGGGGTAAGAGGGTGAGGCAAGGTTGCCATGACAACCCATTTATGTCAATTCCACTCTGCCAGCCTCCAGATTGTGACGAGAGAGAGAGAAAAAAAAAACAACAACCTCCCCACATGATGTTCTCCTTTTGATCCGCACAGTCAGTGCTGAGGGTCACGGGGTTCATATGAGCAGCTGTGCCTGTGTGTGTGTGTGTGTGTGTGTGTGTGTGTGTGTGTGTGTGTGTGTGTGTGTGTGTGTGTACTCACTGTGGCATGAGAGATGGTGAGGATGCCCCCCTTCACTGAGCACTGCCTCCTCTGCCACACCTTCCTCAGCCTGTGAGAGGCGAAGGGGCGGGGTCAATCATTAGAGATATTTCCTGCCTGCTTTACATTTTAATGCGTCGTGAACGCACACTACAGCGTTTTTTTATTTATTCGCTGTGTTAGCAGCTTACCCATCACTCTTCTTCAGCAGGTAGCCTTTCTTCTCACTCCCAAACTCCTTGTTTCCCTGCAGCTGGTGCATGCTGTAGCCACCCTGCTTGCTCTGCGAGTCCTGCGCAAACCCACACCATAACACAAAATAAACACTTTGTGTGCACAGAACAGAGAGGCTTAATAAAGACATGCAACACATAGACAACACACACACAAAAAGGATTCTCTGACATCAAAGTGCTTCTGAAAAACAAACCAAGAGTGAAGACTTAAAAATAAAAGGAGGTAAAAGGCATGCTCTGCAACATCTCTACAGGGATAAAGCACTCTACTGTCAAGCTGAAGAACACAGACGCCAGCATGCTCAACATGCACCAACACTTACTCTTCTAGACTTGATTCCAGACAAGCAGAAGGCAGAGAGGAGGGGGAGATAGAGGGGAGAGGCGTGAAAGATCCGGCTCAGGTGCGAGAAAGTGTGCTACCTGCCCGTGTGTTAACCAAACCTACAATCCTCTGTGCTTATTGTCTAAAAGTGGTGCTACAGACAGAATAACTGAAATGTGAAAAACTGTATATATTGTTTCATGCAGACAGGCACACCGAGAGTGTGAACGTGTGAACCGAGAGGGTGTGAGCTAACGCACAGCCGAAGCAGCCTGTGCTGATAAGTAAAACGAGCCGGCAGTGCTGGCATACATGCCAACCCTCCCGATTTTTCCGGGAGAATCCCGAATTTCAGTGCCCCTCCAGAAAATCTCCCGGAGCCACCATTCTCCTGAATTTCTCCCGATTTTCCACCCGGACAACAAAATTGAAAAACCATATCGCAGAATTCATAGCGCGGCCAGCCAATTCCAGTTTCCAACAATGGCAGCAGCTATTTAGTTTTAATATTGCTCTTATTTCCCTTTCTGGGTTGCAAAAAAACTTTTAAAATATTTTCTGGTGAGATTGTAGCTGTGTAAACTTCAAATATCTGAGCCGGCGAGAACACCAAACTCCTGACACATCGTCTTCAAACCCCCGCGGTCTTTCGCTACTCGGGTTAAACGTGATATATAAGTCACTTTGATAACTTAAAAACGTTATTGTTTGGCTTTTTCAGTGTTTTATTTGTTCGTGAGTAAATTGGTTTGGCTGAGATTAAAGTTATTCGATTAGATTAGATTAATTTAACTTTATTAATCCCTCGGGAGGGTTCCTCCGGGGTTTTCACACAGCCTCTGAATTTGGACACCCCAGCCAATAATAACGGTGACATTTAACGTATTTTATCCGATAAATAAACACTGTAAAATGTATTTATCACCCCCCCCCCCAACAGCCCTTTTCAATGTCTCCCTAATTCTGAGGTCTCAAGGTTGGCAAGTATGAGTGCTGGAAAGTGTGTGAGAGTCGGGCAGCGAGTGGCTCTCCACTGAGCAGCCAGTGAGGCACAACGCTGGTCACCAGCAAAGCCTACCACACACTGGCTACCAGCATGGTACAGCACTGGGCACTCGCTCGGTGCTGCTGGAGACAAGCTCCAAAAGTTGGTGGTGGCCAGAGTGAGAGGACGTGAAAAAAAAGGAGGTTTCAGAATGACTGGGATGACTGAGTCAGGCCTGTTTTCAGCCCAGTACAGCTTAGTTTGTGCTGGGCTGGCAAGTTGTGAGTTTAAATTTGGCTTTGTGTGGTAGGGTGTGACCTGCTTACCTCCTTCTGGTCCAACTGGAGGGAGGACTTGATCAGATCTCGCAGGGCAGTCAGCTGCTTCTTCTCCTCATCCTGAGTTTGTTTGATCTGCAGATAGTGAAGTAAAGATATAAGAGGAAAGCTAAGAGGGCTAATAATGCACTTTTACAGAACTTTAGTTTCCCTTCTTTATTATTTATGCAATGTTCATTTAACCAGGAAAGTGTGACTTTTGAGATTAAAAATCTCTTTTACAAGAGTGTCCTGGCCAAGAAAGACAGCAGTATAATTAGCTGATAAAAATAAAAAACAAAAAGTATGTATAAACTTTAAAGGCAATAAATGAAACATCAATAAAAGACAGTGTTTTATACCAGAAACAAGGGCAGTAATATTCAGGCAAAACATCTACAGCCCAAATGATCCAATCACTTAAATCGCAGAGTTTACTTTTGATTTGTGAAGATACACTTAGGCGCAGTGAATGTACCAAACTATTAACTGCACTGCTCTCACGTCAGCACAACCAAACATCGTAATAAGGAGCTGAAAGACTGAATAATGTCTGATCCAAACGTGGCCCAAGTCAGGAAATTTTCAGGGCTTGAAAACAACAGTTTACAGGTGCTGAGAAAAAAGTTATAGTGAATGGACTGGTTCTGTCATAGCTCCACTTTCTTCTTTACTTAGGCACTCAAAGCACTTTATACTACATCTTACATTTACACCATCTTACATTTACACTCCGCTGAACGCATTAGGAGGATCTCGGGGTTCACTGTCTTGCCCGAGGATACTTTGCTTTACAGACTGATGTGATCAGGGATTGGCAGATTGGTAGACTAGCAGATGACCAGCCTATACCTCCCTCGCCCAACAAGTTATGTGAGGTCTAGTATTTTCCTGAATCATGACAGTGGGTGCAGGATTGCCCAACTTTTCTTGCTTTAAAAAGTGCAAGAGCATGATATTCTGAGAAAACTGCTGCTTCAGGAGAAAGCACAGCAGTGCTGTAAATAAGAAGTGGTGGTCAGCATTTGGTGAAGGATTATCCTCGCCTGTGTCAGAATGCTACATTTGCTTTATATATATATATATATATAGATATGTAATGTGTAATTAAAGTGAAGTGAAAATAATTCGGTTTGCTCATTCTAACTATACTTCTTAGTTTTGTCCAGGAAAGCAGGTGACCGACTCTTGGGATAGCTCAGAAGTTGTTTTCTATGAAAAATGAAACCCTATAATGAGCAGGAGATGAAACCAGAGCGAAGAGGAGTTTTACATTGTAGAGATCAGCTGCCAGCTTCTCGATGTACTGCTTCAGCTTATCTGCTGTCTTCAAGCCATCTTGGAAGAAACTGGGGGGGGGGAACAGAGATAACACGTGAACTTCACTGGCATTAAAAGTCATCCAGATGCGTGACATGTGATCAAATCTCATGTGTTACAGTGAGCTTGGTTTGGCCTTTACGAAGGTCACAGAAAGAGAGAGAGAGGGATAGGGCGATGGAGGCAGTTTAATGTATAGCCGGGCTCGTTCTGGCACAGGAGTGCTGGGCAGATTTGCAGAGGTGCTTAGCACATCCTGAAATCCATTGCAGATGTGTCAGCGGTACACACCTCGATGCAGCTCCACGGCCGCAAATCACCACTAATGATCTCCATCTCCATCGCCATCCCTCTCTCTCTCCGTCGATGCTTTTTTCTTCTCGAAACATACATCTCCCTTCCTCTTTTCATTATTTTCGCTGCCACCGCTTTCCCTCTGCTTGTTTTCTTTCAGCCTCTGCACCGACAATCCCACATCTCTCCTCCCACTCCAGCGTGCTCTCCGTGTCAAGTACTGTTGACTTTGCAGAGTGTCAGAATGCACAGTTTAAGTGTTTATACTGCAGTTTTAGAAAAGGATTCACCTCCCTTGACTTGACCTCCCTTGGCACATTTTGCTGTGCTGCATAGTTAGCGATGGATTCATTCTACTTGGCGTTTTTTGGGTAATTTAATAACTGACACCCATTACGACTACAGTTTCTAACAACCTTTTATTTGCCACTTTTAGTGCAGAATTGAGGGAAACATTAATCTAACGCTGCGGTAGTGTTAGATTGTAACTTTCTTAATTTTAGAAGTCGAATTAAAGCTGAAGTGAACACAAAATTGCCTCCTGCACTTTCCTCAGCTCGCCATCCGGCGTCCTTATGCCTCTAATCCATCACCACTGCAGTTTTTCTCTCCATCAAGGCCCAGGTTGGACAGATTAAAGGGGAAGTGTATTGTTTTCTCCTGGTATTATGACAGGAACTAGAACGCTGAGAGATGATCTGTCATTCTGTCATGGGCCACAGTTCTGGCGTGGAGAGCACCAACTTTATTTACCCGCCAAACCATGGAGGTGTCAGAACGCATCTTTGTGAGGACCTGTGCATATTTATGAGAGCTATATATGTGTTCCTGTGCACCCTGCAGAGCTGTGATTCATGCAGGAGCAAGAAAATTGACATCAAGAGCTGCACGGCAAGACGGAGAGTGAGGCAGCAACCTACTTCTTTTGAAAGAGTTTCGTTGGTGGGTGTGATGGACATGCCAGGAGAGCGTTACATATGGGTTAGGGGGATTAAGGTGGTACTTACTTGCACTGTGCGTGGTAATACTTAATTAGATTCTGAAGGAGGTCCACTCCTTTCTTGGTCTTGATCTCGTTTACTTTGATCAGGTACTGCAAGAAGGGGAGAAGCAGAGTTCAGCCATGAGTTGAAATGTAGGGTACGTTTAAAGGATTTCTGGGTTTAATGAGGTATAACATGCCAGCACTGTTACACAGACAGTAAAAGCTTCTGCTTTTGCCTTAGATACTTATAACATGAGCATTTTGCATTATGATAATCTCATCTGAGTGCACATATGTTCATGAGACCTTTGATGTGCGAGCCAAGCCTGCCTCAACACTGTGGGAGCGGAGACCAGACAAACACTGTGAAATTCCCTTGTAGAGCAGGAGAATACCATCCGTCTGCCTTGATCTAAATAAAGTTTCAAAGGGTTGATGGGAAATATTTAACATTAGCATTATTTTAAAAAAAAGAAGAAAAAAAAAGGAACAGCCTCTAGAGAAAGTGCTTTGTAGGCTGTGTGCTCAGTCTGGGTGCCTTCAGACGACGCTCCGACCAAACAAACAAATAAAAGAGGATCTTAATCTGAAACTAATCCTTCAGTGTGCCAATCCAGAGATTTACAAAGAGTCACAGCTAAAGACCACTTTTAGCACTACGGGAAATTTTACTCTATTACACAATACCGCTCTGAAGCCTGTGACGCCAACATACAGTTTCAATTTGCTCCTAGTATTGTGTTCAGATGCTTGGGTGCATTAGCACACGCCTGAGCGCGTGTGGATGCGTGCATATGCGTGTGTGCATGCACGCAACCCCCGCTTTGTCTGCCTCAGACAGCCTGTTGGACGGGAGATTATCCACATTTTGTGCCAGGCTTGTGCAGGTTCAGTGTTTCGCAGCGAGCTGCCGAATGTGCGAGTTTGGACTCTTTTGTGTTAATGAGCAGCGACGTTCGCACTGCTGCCGCGTCTGGGCAGAGCAGAGCACAGCCTGCTGAGCCCGGCCTTTCCGCGCTCGTTCACCGGCAACGTGGGATGAAAAGGGTGAGAGAGTGACAGCGTCCTGTAATCTGGTGATTGAGTAACGGCGAGAGAGCGAGCGCACGAGCGAGTGTGAGAGAAATGAGGTTAAGTGGGATGAACAGATTGTACCACTGACTGCAGCAAACGCCCTGCACACAACAGCAGCACCACTGATATCTCCAGCCTCTGTGGCTGTTGATTAAGAGATTTTTGATCCGAATGATTACTGTAGCTCCTCTTTCTTTTTTTTTGGTACAACACCTTGTACACTTACAAAATGCTTCAAAACATAGACAACATTTTTTAAAATTACAGAACAGCATCATCTAATTCCCATCAGTAGAATTTAACTCTAATCTATATATTATTTTAGCTGCAAATCCGAACTTTTATAACACCGATGCATGTTATAACTCAGAGACACCAACCATTGTATACATTAGGTATAGGTAACGTCCCTGAACGCAGCTCATCTCATCTTACAGCAAATCTGCACGACCATGTGAAACAATGATAAAAACATAAACATCCATGGCCCTGCCAGCTCATGCTCATACATTATCTGAAGTGGTTTGACATCTCTGAATATAAATATTAATGAGTCCACAGGCACACCAGCGCCTGGTGGGTCATGGAGTTTTTAAAACTCCGTGTTCAGCCTCTACACTGAGCTATATTTGTCCCGAATACACAGAACCAAGCAGTTATGTTCTCATTATAGTGCGTTAACATGTTCTTTTTTAAGATAAATATATTCTTGAAACCACAAAGTCATCAAACTGGCGTTTTCAGTGAGGCCGTTTTAAAAAAAACAACAAAAAAAACAAAAACACAAGTGGTCAAAACCACAAAGATGTTTTTATCCTGCTCAGAGGACTCCTGTCGGTCTGGGAGGACAAAGCAAATCAGCACGGATGTGCAACGCTCTCAAGAATTTTAAAATCAAATCTGGGACTGAGGAAGCCAGCGAAAGAGGAAGTCGGAGCTAATGTAATGTAGGAGCTACAACTCGTCTTTGGCATTCAGCATCAGCTGGAGGCGGACTGCTAAATTGGATAATGTGATGGTCTTCTGGAATCATGCGAAGATAAATCTCCCTCAAGTGCCGGTTCAAACATTTCTGCAGCAGCGTATGAAACACAACGTGAAAGGAGGCGCCGTGTTGAGCCTGCAGATGATCATCATAAACAATATGAAGCTTCTCTGTAGGCTTAAATGAATGAAAGGCTTCTCCTCTTTCTTACGGTGCTTTAGAGTGATTGGCTGTAAAACCACTTTCCTGTTTGTTTTTTTAAATACTTGACATTTTAAAAGGATAAAAAGGGAAAAAGGGGGGAAAAAAACATCATTTATATATAAAAACAAACATGCCATCTGAATGGGGGGGCAGGGATAGGATAGGAGTACATTATATGTATCCAAATACATCCACATGTTTTTACATGCCGCCTTACAAGAAAGAAAAAGGATGTTTATAATTTCCAGCCATATCTCAATAGCTCAAACGCTTCCTCCTTAATTTTGGGGACATTCTTCCTGTAAACTTAACTTTCTGTATCATATTTTTCTATTTAATTAATTCAGGAGGTTTTAATGTTTTTCCAACCTTCTGCTTCGGTGCCATCCTTCTAATAAATAGATCTCATCTTGATTTTGGGAGATTTGACAGTGCGCAACAAATTTAAATGATCAAAACGGGAAAACACAAATATTTTATAAATATGCCAAAAGTTTATTTATAACTAAAAATTATGTTGTTAAATATTCACATTTTTAAACCCAAATTTGAGCCGGACTTCTCTACAATTAATTAATTAATCAAGCAACAACGTTCAACCACTAAAACCACTTTTACCTTCAGGAGTAACTCGAATCAATAACCAAAGAATTAAAGGCCACATTTCATGTGTTTGGCTGACAATCTGAACTGTAGCTGTAATTATTTATCTTACAAGCTGTTTTATTTCTGCAAAATATTCTTGAACACAATTCGAGCACTAATTATTTTCCATTCATTTCCATTTTGGATTTACTTTTTTCACTCGTCCACATCATTAAAATTTTCTGTTACTAAAATCTGTAAATCTGATGTTTTAATAATTTGACTTTTTCACATTTTTTACTCATGTTTTTCTTCTTTTACTGTTTCACTTCATTTTTCAGCCCTTTTGTAGCAGCATTTGCAGATCAAGTTGTCTGCAGCTCTTAACAGTGGCTGCTCAGCAGGAAACGGTTGTGACTAGCTGATAAACATAGTGTGAAGTCAGAAGAGACTAAAAGCAGAACAAAAAGAAATAAGTACATAAAGTGACCTTTGTATTTAAGTGGCCATAAACAACTTCAAATTCACGATAATGAAGCTCTTTAAATGCTAAACGTGTGAATACTACGCTTGATAAAAACTTAAAGAGTGAGGGAATCTCACATAGACACTTATAGCTAAAGATTAGGAGCTCCATAGTTTCCTCAAAGTCCCAGAATGTATTTATTTTAAAACTTGTGTGCCCAATATAATTTATTATGAATTCAAATGAGTCTCAAACAACTTCAGATGCACAAAGCCGCTGCATAATAATGACAGCTCAGCTAATCAAGGTTTATTTTTACCTTGGCTTGTCTTACAGAGGTTCTGTTGCATGCAAACATCATTTGCTTTGCAAAGGCGTAAATGATTCCCGCTGATAACAATCCCATGTCTATCTGTAAGAGCAGCACGATTTTAATTGTAAGACATTCAGAGGCGAAAATAAACTTGATTAGCTGAGCTCACGCCATTAGGCGCCAAGTATGTGCATCAGGGACACAAGATTAAAAAAAATACCATCTTAATAAACCTTAAGGGGACCTATAAAAGCTGAGATTCAAATAAAGTTTCCATGATACCAGAAAAAAAATGCAAGTAAGGGTCATGTGAAAGTGAGCTAAAATGCACACTAGCATCTCCAAACACTGAACAGAGCAGCCAAGCGGATTAGCAGCTGGTATTACCACATTAAAAGCCGTTACTAGGAGAGCTAAAACTATTATGAGATAAGGGCTTTGGTTTTAGAGCCACAATCCTATAACACCGCTAACACACCATATGCTGGCATCCTGACAGAGTTGGTGAGAATACCTGTCAGAAGGTTAGCATATTAGCATCTACAGTAGTGCAAAAAAAGTACACCTTCTTCACTTTTACATAACAGGACATAATGAAATATAATTTGGTACCTTACCAGATTACCGAAATAAAATAAAAAAAACCTCAGGTGATCAACAACATGACAGATTACACTATTTTATTATTTATTCAACAAAAACTCAAAGTCCAGAAGCAGTGAAAAACTAAGTACACCCTGTGACTAAACATTTTGTAGAACCACGTTTAGCAGCAATAACGGGAAGTAATCATTTTCTGTATGGCTTTATCGGTCTCTCACATCGTTTTGAAGGAGTTAATGGCCGACAGCAAGGTGCTCAGGTCTTGTGGATGCAAAATCCCAACCGACACTTCTCCATCACCTTGCTTAACAGTTGGTATGAGGCATTTGTGCAGATATTCTGTGCATTAGAGATTTGAGAGGTAGGTAATACTTTCAAACAAGCTATACTTGTTGTGTCTTTTTCTAAATGTACTCTCATGAACTTTAACTTTTAACATGCTAACTGAGGCCTGTAGAGTCCGAGATGTGGCTAATTCTTCTAAGCATGGCAACACTACAAGAGCTTAAATGGTTTCCACTTGTAAATACTCTTTCTCACTGTACAGTGACAGACTTCATATTGTTTGGTAATGATTTTAAAACCCTTCTCAGATTGATGGGCAGCAGCAGTCTTTGCAGATATCGGTCCTCCTCTGCAGGGTGTGAACACATCTTACTGCTTCAGACCATCAAACTGCCAAAATCTCACTTTTATGGAGGTGCTCTACTTGCTGATAATCAGCTAATCAAGTGCATTTGAATTGGAAGCTCCTGGCTGCTACTCATCCTTTTAATTCCTGTAGATGTAATCAGTGTTTTTTTTACACACTACTTCTAGATTTTTTCCTAATTTTTCTAAATTAAAACAGTGAAATATATCAAGTGTTGCTATTCATCTGAAGTTTTATTTATCTAATTTTAAAACCTGCCAAGGACCAGATTGTTTTTATTATGTCCTGATACATAAAACCTTAGAACTGACAGAGGGTGTACTTTCCTTTTCTAATGTGAAGCTGAGCTGTTAGCGATTAGCTCAGAGATTCTTAATATTCTCATGTTGGCTCATGTTTAGCTTTAGAAGTCGTTGGAAAACATCAGTGGTAATCAAGTATGACTTTCAGTACGTGCTCTGTAACAGAGTAAGGAGAAGTTGGAAGACAGGTGGAAAATGTGAGCAAGGAAATACTTGAGAACCACAGTGAGAAGGGGGCAGATCAGCATGGCAGGGCACAAAAGAAGTGCAGCGAGTTTTGTAGTGAATAATTCACACAGCCAACAGCAGTGCAGCAGCCATTGGTCCATTATGTAAAAAATCCTACCAGGATAAAACAGTGAACGAGGCGTAGGCGTCACCACCCACCACTAGAGACGTTTTTGGCAGAGCAGAGTGAGCTCTAACAGTTTGTTCTGATTCTCATGGGCGTATAAGGAGCTCGCAATTGTTTTACACTTAATTCTCGCTGTCAGATTTCTTTAAGTTTGCTCTTTGTGCGCTAATATCAAACAGAGTTACAACATGTTTAACAGCAAACACGTTCACGGCACCAGATGAACATCTGAAAGCACTTAAAGACAAACGTTTGATTGTTTAGTAAGAGCTCAAATATCTAACTTATGTCATCGACTCTTTTTCTTCTTATTCTTATCCTCTGACATGCAATCACTGCAACAACCAGTTCAGCTCCAGTGAAAATACACGCCTTGCATTACTGTAGCAGAGGTGTATGTTGAAACCCTACACATGGTGCTGCACATTACAGTTTTGACAAATCACTAATTTAACCAAAAGAAATTACTAATTCATATTTTGCTAAACTACAACATTAATTAGAAGAAACTCGTGGATTCTCACTGTCATGTATTCTTGAGCCACCCCTCATTTCTTTATATATTTACAGGAAAATGGGAAATAGGTGGACAAATTTTGTGAATATATACATAGACATATAGTATAAAAGGCAAAAAGAGAGTTTGTCATTATTTGGACGACCACCTTTGTTTTTCAACACAGTCTGAACTCTCTTAGGCCGATCCATGACATAGGCTACGTTCACACTGCAGGCGAAAGCGCATCAAATCCGACTTTTTTGACCCTATGTGACCCATATCCGATCATGGTTTGACAGTGTGAACAGCACAAATCCGATATTTTCAAATCCGACCTCACTTTCGTATGTGGTACTGAATCCGATACATATCTGAAGTTTTAGAAAGCGACTGCTGTTTGAACGGTCATGTCGCATTAAATCCGTCTTTTACGTCACTGACACAAGACAGACGGCAATTATCAGCGCCGGAGAAAACATCGCGAACGCTTCCTGGCCATCCGGTGTAGATGTCAGTGAAACTGTTGGGAAGACAACGTTGGAGAAACGTGAACACTTTATTTGTACTGTATAATCTGCAGATTCTGACAGAAATCTGCAACTATCCATTGAAGCACCGCTCCTCTCTAAAACAGCAATACGGATAATTATTAGGCCATATGTAAATAACAAAATAACTTTATAACTTAAAGCAAAATTGGGAAACGTAAAGTCCGAAGCAGTCAAACAGTACTGTTTGCTCTGGGTCTAAACAGAGCGCGTTGTGTGTGACATCTTCTTTTGCGCATGCGGGCCGCTTTGAGCGTTCACACTAGAGCGCGTTTGCTGTCACATTTTATTTGTAGTGTGAACGAGCAGACAAAAAAAATCGGATTTGATCCAAAAAATTGGAATTGAGCATTAAGACCTGCAGTGTGAACGTAGTCTTAGTGTTACATTGCGTTTGGGAGCATTGTCATGCTAAAAGGTGAAACCATTACCGATCAGACACGTTTCAGCTGGTGTTGGATGGAGGATCAAAATCTGATTGCACTTTTCTGTGTTGATAGTTTCATCAAATTTGACAACACCAACACCTCTGACTGAAAAACAGCCCAAACCATGACAATTGTACCTCTCTCCTGACCTCCTCTGCACAAGTTGATGATGATAATTTATCCGTAAATTTCAATTAACCAATTCCTCTCACCTGTTGCTACTGGTTTTCAGTTTGGCAGAGCTTAACCTTTGGCCTGCTTTTCATAAATGTTTACTTTTATACAGTCTATTAATAAACTTTGCTCTTCGTGTGTGTGTGTGTGTGTGTGTGTGTGTGTGTGTGTGTGTGTGTGTGTGTGTGTGTGTGTGTGTGTGTGTGTGTGTGTGTGTGTGTGTAGTGGTGGTTTTGTCTTAATATTTCAAGCTAACAGGAAGCAGGAGCCATTAGGTGACAGTATCAGTATCAAAAACATATTTCTATATTTATATCTTCTTGAATTTCCTGCATTTCGTTTCAGTCTTTGCCTGAATCACCTTTTCTTTTTTTGTATGACAAACTTTTGAGCCTCGATATCCTGAAATATATCGGAGTTTTAATAGAAAAGAGTCAAAGGGAAAGGCCATGCAGTGATTAAAATACTTGAAAAATCCTGAAATAAAGATATTTGAGGAAAAAAATGCTACGTCACGAAAGCCAATCAGCTGGGATTCTCCCCACAGGCTGTGGATTCGCCTGACGCCACTGATGTTCAGAAATAGAGAACAAGCTTACCAACTGTGGTTACATTTTGCTTTTACAGAGTCGGAGGAAAAAAATGAAAGGCATCATGGTCAAGTTTTGAAAATCTGTTTCTATAACTTGATTTCAGCTCTCTTGGTCGTGCTCCTCTTGCCCCGTTGGCTGTTGGAGCGACTTTTTGTGGGTTTGATGAAAACACACCAACTGTGGACAGCTACCCTGACAGGATCTTGAGGACCAGGGGAAAAATATGAACTGAATGAAATTAAGCGAGTGATCTTTTTTAATATCAATAAATAATAGTTTGTAGATCCTTTACTGACCCTTATTTCAATCAGCTTAGATCCTTTTCTTTTTTAAAGTAAAAGACAGAAGTGACAGGAGCAGGCTAGTGGGTATGCTGCTGTATGTTTTAACACTTATCCCACTAAGATAAAGTCTTACCTCTGTGATTTATTTATTTATTTTTTACAATTTTGGGCAAAATTGTTGCTTTTGTATCTGTTTTTCTCTAAACTGAATCTTAATCATTGACTCTCAAGCGAGCCTCCTGCAAATATAGAGCTGTTAGACGTAAACAAAGGCCTACCTCGCACATCTGGAGCTGAAAGAGACGCCGTTCCTTCTCCATCTCCTCTGCGATTTCGGCCCCGGTGATCTCGGTGCGGATCATCCCATGCTGCTTGGCGTGCTCTCGCTTCTCCTTCTCTATCTTTGTACTGACAAAAAAACCCACAGGACTAATCATTACAAGGGCTACATTTCTAAATGTGACCTTTATTTGTTTTTCGCATTGGGTTTGTGTGCTGTAAATTCTGTGATACTCTTTAAGGGCCCCTGCAGAACTGCTGTAATGTCATTAAAGCTTGACTCATAATGACAAACAGCGCAGATACAACAGCACACTTAAGTTATCCACTTACAACTTGGCTTCGTAGTCCTTCCACGCTTTGTCAAAGGGCTTCTTTATGTCCTGCAGAAACACAGAAGAACAAGAATCAGCAAACTACAAAGGAGGTCACAGGAGGGACGGAGTTATTTGAAGAGTTGGATCGCTGCTTGAGGCCCAGCAAATGCTTCACTACACTCTCGATTTATGGCCTCAATGCCCAACGAGCACCCACGCCCCTCCTTGTACCTCAAACATCAAGAGTTCATGGCCCAGTTATTCGCCTTAAACAACACAAAAGCAGTGTTTACTTCAGCCAGATTTACAGTGTGATCTTTAGTTTCTTCTCTAAACTCCCCCGTCTATCCTCCAAGTCTCTTAATCACAGGCACACAACTTGAAATTGATAGAGAGATGGGCTGACCGGCCATCTATCCCCCTGCCCCACTGAGATGTACTATTAGGGGCCCCGGAAGAGTCGAGAGAGAGAAAAAAGGAGGAAGAAGAGAAATTGTTTTTAAAGTAAATCTTACCCCTTTCACGCCTTTCAGATCACCCTTCAGCAGCGAGTCCAGGGTGAAGATCACATTGTGGCTGAGGCTTTGGAGCTGAAAGAGACAAGAGGAGGAGGAGGGAGAGGATTTATAATGAGGAGAGAAAACTTAGTTCGTATATCAAACCATAGCATCAGAGGCAGACGTTAAAGGGACTGCCAAGTAAAACCACAAAAAGAACCAACAATGAAATTCTATTACAAACAAGTATTGTCTGTGCAGCCAGAGCTCGATATAACTCACTCCGCTGTGCCACAGATCTGTCCAAAAGTATTAAAACACCGGGTTAAATGTTCCTTACTCATGAGCATAGCAAGTCTAACCATAAATACACTGTAGGTTACAATCCTGCTACTAAACCTTCAGCAATAAATATTTATACTGGAAAAGAAAATCGTGAGAGAATCGTGATCTCAATTCTAAGCCAAAAAATCGTGATTCTCATTTTATGCAAAATCGTGCAGCCCTAAGTGCAAGGGTAATTTTATCCCATTGCCAGGTTATTGCTAGGCAACGTGATGACGTCATAATATAGTTAAGGACCTTCAGGGTCCTAAGATGTACCTGTGTGCCAAGTTGGGCTGTTGAACACGTGATTGAGTAGGGCGGGTTGCAAACAAAGACAAAGTCACACACATATGATAGAAAAATATTGCAACAGACATGTCGGTTTTAGCTAATATGATGTCCAACAAGTGCCGACAGCATACTCAACGTTACACACAGGAAGAAACTTGGGGTAAACACTGCTGAATGGTGTCAGCACATTGTTGACAAGCAGAGCAGTTTCATTGTTTCAAATGCTCTCAGCAGAATAGAATCACAGCTGTGCAGATACATTAAAAAAATGGGATCACCATCAGTCGCACTTAAAAAAAAAACAACGCAGTAATAGTCTGGCTGTACACATCACACAACACCAACAGTAAGGCTTAGACACATTTCAGGCTGCCTGGTGAGTTTTACTGTGTCCACAGGATCTCTCGCTTCTGTGTTTCTCGTTCATTGTCTACTGCCTGTGCAACGCATCCAGAGATGGGACATCTGCATAAACTCTAGATTATTTTATGCAAATGCAATGCATCTGACATGATCCAATGCATCTAGAACAGGAATGTGAAACTCATTTTAAGTCGTGCATAGACGGTCCTGGAACTCCAAATTTAGCATATAAAGTTCTCATTTATTAGAACTAGTTTTCATAAATTGACAGTAAATGTTTAGCATTTGAAAAACTGTCAGTGGGCCGGATCAGAGTCAATTCTGGGCCTTATGTTTGGCACTCCTGTTCTAGGACCTCATGACAAACTCTGAATGTAGTCGTACTCAGGCTCTAAAAAATAACCAACATCTGCGTGACTTCTTCATCACCTCAAACGAACTCAGAAACAAGTTTCACTGAAAGTTTGCAAGCAGTCTCTGATGTTGGTTTCAGTATGGAATCCAGAAGTAGAGATCCTGCAAGAGGTGATCGTCTAATCAGTTTCAGCTCAGTGTTTGCATGAAGCTGCAGACGTGAGAGCACCTGTCCAACATCTATCATGACTGTCTAGTGTAATATTTACTCTTAGCAGTAGGAGTTCATAAAGATGACATGAAATTATTGCAGCCCACCACAACACTGCCAGTTTCTCCTGTTGGGAAAGGAGCTCTCCCATCGAATGTCCAGTGCCGGGAAGTCGAGTCATCTCTTGTGTGCCCCACTTTTTGTTTCCACTATTCCAGTTAGCACTGCGTGGTTTAATTGCTAAAGGCTGTGGCAGCAAATCACCAGCTTTGTCTGCTACTGGGTCATGGAGTGTTGAATACAACTTTTACTGGGGGCTAGACTATAATGGGAATTGGCAACCAGCTCCGATTTGTTCAATAAATCAGGATTAGTAACATCAAACATGTCGGTGGAGTTTTTGCACAGCTGATTCACATACAAGCTTTCAACATTATGTTAAAAAAAAAAAAAGCTAAACACATAAGTAGGACCATTTTTTAACAAACAAATAAAATCAGGGATCAATAAGAAAAATGATAAACAATGAATCCTGAGTCAGATTAAAGTAATGAGCATGAATCAAAACCAAAGCGGGGGATGTGAAACTAAAACAATGAGTTGAAAAATGCTAAAACGGTCTGCAGTTAAGTAATAAGTACAAACCATTCCTTCCACTTTACACACAGGCCTTTGATCCCATTAAAATGAAATGAAAAAGCACAGTTTTAAAGCAGTGCATCTTCAGTGCATCTTTGGATTTGAGAGAAAAACAAAACAGCACCAGCCTTGTTTTTTTAACCTTCACTGCACTTTATCAACACATTCCTGCTGCAGCTGGCTGAAGCAACGAGCAAACGCCACAGGAAAATGGCGCACATGCAAGTGAGTCCGTCAAAGAACGATGTCTGCAGCAGCTCGGGTTGCCGCAGCTAGGCTCAGCAGCTCTAACCATTAGGATCAGCAAGGTCACTCACAACACCACTAAGCATTTAAGTCCCGTTGTTGCTGTTAGCCAAGTCCACAGCGCCTCACTGCAGCGTTCGAGGAAGTAAACAATGCTTAATGGGCGCTAATGTGCTTCTTAAGTGCCTGTCTTGCATATGCTATTGTCAGAATCAATCTTTCATTGGCCGGCTGCCGATGTGCTCTAACAGCCATCCTGGAAACTGTCACTGTCTTCTCAGAAGGAAAACAGAGAAGAAGACACAGAAAAGCTGCTTCTATCTGTTTGCGAAATCCTTAAATTTCAGCTGATGACACATGTAGGACATCTAGGGCAAGCGCCGCTCATCGATACTCATTTGTAGTACACGCACACACCAGCTGCCCTCAGGGCGCCGTTATTGAAGTCTGAAAAATGCACTCGATGAAATACTCAAAATGAAAAAGTCAAGAGATGTTTGCTTCAATATGCAGGCAGCTCAGACAGGTGAGTGATTTAAGGTGGTTTCCACACAGACACGCATGCACACAAACACGCATGCAGTTGTTCCTGGTGCTGCCAAGTTTATTTATGGAGTCTAATCTCCCCGTGAGCCACACAGGATGAGAGAGAGAGCAAAAGAAAGAGAAAGAGAGAGCGCGTGGTCTGGCTCTTCCAACAACAATCATTCAGAGGATTCAAACAGGACACATTATTCAACAGAAACGTCAGGGGAAATCCACACCAGGCAGATAAGAGCCCGTCTGGTAAGGAAAAAGGTGGATAAAGTCAGCTATACTGTCCAGTCGCCATGATGGTTTTGACTGCGTAGGCGAGAGCAGAGATTGATGAACATGTATTATTCAGCTGGAACCTGTACAAACGCATAACTCAGGTGTTAGCTGCTTCATCCAACCTTTCAATCTTCACCTTTAAACTAAAGTAATCCTAATCTATCCCACTGATCCAAGTGAAGACAGCGAACGTAAGCTGTGTATGGAAAGGATTCCTCTTTCTACCCTTGCATAGACCAGGCCAGCAGTAAAGGCTCTCCAAGCCATTTATTTTAATGACACTTTGAGTGCTGACAGGCTGGACTCACCAGGTTCTTCAGGAGTGCCGACAGTTCCTTGGTGAGGGAAGAGAACTTGACGAAGGCTGTTCCCAGGTCGTGGTTGTCCCGGCTGATGAAGTTGCTGCCAAACTTATCCAGAGCCTGGGCGTAATTGTCTTCATTCTGGACGTGGTCTGTTTAAAGAAGGGGATGGGGCAGTGGTCAGTTTAAATGCTATAACTTTTAATGACATCCTGAGGGGAAAAAACATCAGTGTCCTTCTTCAGGTGCACACACAGCGACCAGGTAGTGAATTATATGTTTTTTTGAATCAGTTTTAGGCTTTAAGTTCCTTAAAAGCTCTTTCTGCTTAGACATTTAATATTTAAGAAGTATAAGCTTATTTAAAAAAAAAAAAAAGGAAGTGAAACCTCTTATGTCCTGTTTTGAAACTGTTAAAAAACATCGAGAACAGAAACAAAGCCAGAAACTTTGCTTCTTGGGGCATTTTTCTCCACATCATATCAGAAAATCTTGAGATCCTTTTACATGTTTCTAAGAAAGAAGAATGAGCTTTAATGACCTCTAAAACCCACTCAGAGGAGAGCGCTCGGCTTGCATTATGAGTTCAGAAAAAGAAAAGAAAAGACAACACCTCTGATATACCGTAGTTATTGCTACAGTCGCTGACCCACTCTGTATCTAGCTGCAATCAAAAAGAGGTGTCGCACACACCATGTACCACACATTGGCTGTCAGGTATAGGAAGATGAGCCTAAGTGGATGGCAAACGACTCCGAGTGAAATCATCAACCCAGATTCCCAGTCTCCGTCCCAGAGATTTGGGCCAACTCACGCACTTGATCTCAAGTCGCAGCTCTTCACTCGACGAACAGTTCAGAATTCAATTGACGAGACATAAAAAAATAATAACACTTTATTGATAATAATAATAATAATATTATTATTATCTTCCAAATAGCAAGAGCGGAAACTTGCCCTGTCATTTCATTGAGGACATTTAACACCTGGAGGCCCTTCACCCAAACCCTTCACATCCCAGTGGCCAAATCCTTGAGTGGGCAGTACTGCGACATTTTTTTTAAAAAGCGGACCCGTTATGCCTTTACTTATTTTCTGTCCGTTTCTGATACATGCTCCGGCCCACTCATCATCACAGTGGACTGTATGTGGCCCATGATGTAAAATGAGTTTGACATCTCTGCTTTAGACTAAACAAAACGCTTGATCAGTGATTACATCGAGTCTTTTCTTATTTAACGACCAATTGCAAATTGCAACCAAATAGTTCCCAGAAGTTGAGACTGCATCACCCACAATCTTTGATTTGACTTGGACTGACTACAGTCACTCTCAGACAACTGCAAACCTTCACCAGTCTAAGCATCATCTAATTTAAAAGCACAGACAGATTCTCAACACGTTGCAGTAAATATGACTCTGTCTGCACCGATGATCATCTGCAACTCATCTCATACTCTGCAACTGGTTCCCAGCTAGGGCTGCCACAAACGATTATTCTGATAGTCGACTAGTCACCGATTATTTTTGCGATTAGTCGACTAATCAGATCATCACCCATTGGACGTAAAACCTACAAGCTGTAGGTTGCACCAGCAGCATCTGCTCTTATATAACTATCATTAGCTTACAGCTTTAAGTGTTTAAGGTCTGTGCTAACTAAAAATAAAGACAAGATGGTAGTTTATTAAATTTTAATTAAACTTGCAGATTGTTTCGGTGAAGTTTAATAAACTCCTTGCTATCTAAAATATAACAGGACACCGGAGTAAATTCTGGAGCATCTCACACTTCTGATGATCAGCTGTCTGTTTGATGTTTATTCAGCTGTGTAAAAACTATAACTTTAATCTCAGCCAAACTGATTTACTCAGGAACAAATAAATACTAAAAAAAAGCCAAACAATAACATTTTAAAGTTATCTAAGTGAAGGCCGGGAGTCCGGTGTTCTCACGGCTCTAGTTAGCCTTGCCCCCGGTTAGCTATCGAGCTAGCGGGTAACAGACGTCTCCGAAAACGTCGGAGCGCTTTTGAAAATATTTGGTGTCTTGATAAACTGAGCAGATATTTGAGGTTTACACAGCTACATTCTCGCCTGAAAATATGTTAAACGTTTATTTTGTGACTCAGAAAGAATAATAAGAGTAATATTAAAACTAACCAGCTGCCGCCATTGTTGGAAACTAAGCTGGGCGCTATGAATTCTGGGACAGAGCTTCTTCTTCTTCGGGGTTTAAGGGCAGCTGGCATCCTTGTACATGCAGTGCTGCCATCTTCTGTTTCAGTCCGTTATTACACTCTTAAATCCTGCTACTTATTCCTGCGTCTTTTGTGATCTTACAAAGCTTCAAACGACGCGTCGACTATTAAATCAGTCGTGGACGATTTTGATAGTCGACGTAATCGTGACTAGTCGACTAATCGTGGTAGCCCTATTCCCAGCTGATTGTATTATGGTTATAAGTCTATTCAAAAGAAAGGTTGCAATAAATGCCTATGGGGTTTTGCTGTTAAATAGCCACCTGATGCAACTATGTGACTAATTATGGCGCAATCTCTGAATTAATGCTTCAGATCTGTGAGGTTCTGGCTGGACTCCAAATGTAATTAGTAAATGTGAATTTACCAAAATGTCACAGATTGCATGAAACTGCCAACTTGATCACATTAAACAGCAAACTGATAGCAGACTGACTCGGTCTTATTGCTGTCTTGGCACACCAAATTCACTATGTTGACGGCAGCTGACTACGAGGTGCCGCAGACCCGATCCCCGTCTTTGAAGGAACTGTTTCAAAGGCAGTGACATCACAGGTTCAGTGAACATAATGCAATAATTTGTGGTCATGCAATCAGTCTCAAATGTTTGAGATCATGTGACTGGAGCATGGAGGGAGAGGAGCTGAATAAACTGAGGGGCTGCACCAGAATAAGATAAATAAGCATTATTTTGATCTGAAAAGTATGCAAAGCTACTCTAATAGAGACCAAAAGAAGAATATGCAGCCTCTTGCAAACCCGGTCTCTAACATGGACTAACAAAGTTAATCAAAGCGAAGGAGGTTTGTCAGAGGACCATAAAGTTCACTTTATAGAATCAAGTTCAGCTGCTTTCAGCTTTGCACATATTTATTTCTGATGATCTGGATGTGAGTTGGAGAGCTTTGTAAATTTATAACCAAGAATGTTCTAAAGCCAAGATTTTACAGCTCAAGTTAAAGAAAGTGAGAAACAAAAAGGCTGTGGATAGAGAAAGTATTTCAGTCCAGCTTTTTTTTTTTTGTTCTCAAAGGCAACACAGACACACACCTGAAACAAACAGAAGTGTAAATCTTTCCTAGGGATGTTTCCAATAAGACAAATGTGGCAGAAATACTCAGCAGATTCTGCAGTGGAAAGTTCCTTCAGCAGAGCAGCAACACAAGCAATAAAATAAGACACATGACCTTCACTCCTGAGAAACTTTGTTTTATACATTTTGACAACAGCAAGTCCTCTTTATATACAGTTACTGTCAATGGAACAAGACACGTTGTTCTCAGGGTCTGCGAGAATCCCCGAGAGCCGTCAGTCAAAGAGCAGCATCCATCTGTCACTGTCGTTAAGCTGGAGAGGAGGTGGAGGGGGGCGTGTTTAGACTGTTGCCAAATCTAGAGAGGAGACCTGGCAGGGAGGTCAGGTGAGACTAGAAACCCGCAGAGCTTAGTCCCCACAGCAGCCAATTTGGACGCGCGTCACAGTGGAAACTCAAAGTTCAAACAGTCCTGAAGTTACTATTGAGGACGTTTTGTATTTTCTGTATTTTCTACAGATTTTCTGGGTATTTAAGGGGTTTAGGAGCCCAGCAGGAAAGAAGTGGGTTACAGTGGAGGGGTAGCATGAGAGGTCTTTAGATTCACCAAGCTTAGAAGTTCAAGTTCTTAATATCCTTCCACTTTCATTGTTACATTACATCGTCTGTTGAGTTTCAGGCCAAAGAGGAGTCACACAAAAGGGTCAAATTGGGAGGAGTGCAAGCTCTCTGTTGTTTTCCATACAAATGTGATTTCTACATGAATGAAATTGAAAATTTAAGTACACAGAAACAAGCCACCTGGAAGACGGCCATTATGCAGACTACACTTGGCGTCTCCGTCTGAGGCGACGTGACCTCGTCGTGCCTCGTATAAAACCTGAGCACCTGCTGCTGCTAGCTGTTGGAGTTGTAGAGGAAAAATTACAAAACAGCTCACAGAAAAATTGAAACGACCTCGAGGATTTAAATAAAATCCTAGCAAAACCAAAGATAAGACAGAACACAAAATATTATATGTATCTTCATTAATTTTGGTAATTTTATACTAAGCACTGTTGCTTCTGATTGGTAAAGAGCGTCTTTGGAGGTGTTTTGATGCACGCTCAAAAATCCAGGTTCGTTTGGTCGTTGCATTTTCAGAGGGAGAAATATTTCATCACTCATCT
Organism: Mchenga conophoros; assembly: GCF_057382185.1. Lineage (NCBI taxonomy): Eukaryota > Metazoa > Chordata > Actinopteri > Cichliformes > Cichlidae > Mchenga > Mchenga conophoros. Next base: position 21,232,478 of record NC_140534.1, on the reverse strand, counting down.
ATCTGCCTGCAGGTTCCTCTAACCTCATACTGTTGCTTAATGACCAGAAGTAGCTGTCTAACAATGGGCTACAAACTCAGACTTTTATGACCAAGATTGAAGAAGTTACTTGGATGACGTGACAAAAAGTTTCTACCACGGAAAACACTGAATCCAGATGAGCTACATCAACTTTCTGGGATGTGTCTTTAAAGCCAGCATCATTTAAAAAAAATCTTTTAATACATTAATATATTGTTGCTGTAGCTTCATAGTGTGCACCCATCTTCATGCCTGAACCTCCATTTGCGTGTATGCACCCATTTCACATTCTTATGGCAAAATATTAAGAAATGAGGCGTGGCTCAAGACTTTTGCACAGTCCTGTATAAACAATTTTCATATCAATTTAATCCAGGCCAAGCAAGACTGAAACACAAAGTCAAAATAAGATAAATAGCAAAAAAATAAAACAACCTTAACATTTTTAAATGGGTTAGATTAAAAATATAAACAACAGGAAAACATTTATAAGGACGAAGGTATATCGCATTTATTTAAAATAAGATCGGGACAAAGTGAGATGGAGTTTCTCGCTCAGGCTTAGGGGCCCTGACAGTCGACGTTTGGTCATCTTTTGGTTTTGTTTTGATATTTTTTTTAAAATCCTCATATCACAGTAGCAGGACTGTTAGATCTGTAAGATCTATGACACATATTCTAAAATAATACAAGTTTTCGATCATCGTTTTCAATCATTTTTATGCAAAAAAAGAAAGAAAAAAAGGGGAAGGTTAGGATTAGTCTCAAGGCTTCTGCTGTAAATCTTGCTACTCCTACTTTGTTGCCAGGGTTCAATGCCAAACATGACAACACAGTGATAAGATGTAGGAAATCCCAGATGATGTTTAAAACATACATTTCTATATACAACTTTGCATTATTCTCACTACACCAGTGATTCAGCTACTGCAAAAATGATGAAAAGCTTTTGGAGAAGTTGACTTCGGTTAAAGAAAAATCTCAGTTTGTGTGGCCTCGGGGTAAACTGATCAAACAGTTGCCACCACAGCACTGCTGGCACACTGCTGGGACTGATATCACAATTTTTACATATATTTTAACTGAACAAACCATCAGAGCGACGTCCAAGTCTCTGTTTTGCAATCACTTTAACCCTTTAAAGCCTCAATTATGAAATTATTGGCATTTCTGTGCATTATCTGATAGTATACATCAGCTTTCTCATGGGAAAATAGATAAATAAATCACACCAATGATGCAGAGGTCTCAAAAACTCGTGTATCACATATGAAACACTAACAGGATTAAGGCCTTTATCTTACTTTAACTCGGAGGAAACTAAAAACCTGCGTAACAGCTGGCTTCAAGTTAACCCAGCTGTTTCTCCAAAAGAGCCACAATGAGACAAAGGTAAACAGACTCTTTTCTGAGGAGAAAAAATAAACTTTTTTTGTGGGTCAAGCATCACAAACTGTCATTTTACAGGGAGGAGGCTCTCGCAAGCGTTCAGTGGAAAATTACTGAGGATCCATGTCACAGCAACACACTAAACAAACTCAGGTGTTGGTTTCTGGGACTGCCCGATACATGGAACAAACACCATCTGTCCAATACAAGGCTGCATTCCAGACACGCACACACACAAAAAAGCAGCAACCCTCATTCTTATTAAAGATATTTAACAAATCCTGGGCTCTGGGGATTTGACTTTCAGGAAAGGGCTACAAGGCTGTATCCAAACATTAATCAAAGCACAGCAAAGCCTGACAGATTTAGAAACAGACTCTCACCTTGACCTGAATTGTAGATGGCCTTCACTGACTTCTTCACCTTCTGCAGGGAGGTTCGGTCCTGGTCCAGCGCCTGAGGAAGAGATGATGCTTTTTAACACCTTTGAAGTGGTTTCATGCCTTTAAAGGTGACTGTGAACATTCATATCAGAAAACAGCAAAGACACTTTGCAACCTTTAAATATTTGTTTTAATGGTAGACCAAACCTGAAGAGGTTACGGCATAAGAACAACAAATATTTGCTCAATAATAGAGCTGAAGTGCTCATTCATAATGAACGAGGCATCAATCATCATTTCAAGCAGAACTTTTGTGCAATTACTGGTTGTTTATTATTACAAATTATTCACACGAAAATGAGGCTGACCTGCAGTTACTGCACGCTATACATCTCACTTTCTTGCAGTTTCACAGATTAATGTTTAGCGCTTTGCAAACAAAGCACCAGGGATTTAAAATAATGACCAGTATTAATAATAAAAACACATGCATCTTCCACTGGTGGTTACATGTACAGAAGTACTACAAAAGCCATTCAATGCAAAATCCACAAGTGTGACCCCTGAGCTGATTTACCGTCACCCCCCCCCCCCAAAAAAATATAGCTTCACACAAGGAAAATTCATCATCATAAACATCATCCACATGCAAGAAAATCTCACCATGAGGCCGTATTGCTCAGCTCATTCCCTGCCAGAGAAAACAACAACTACATCTGAAGTCACATCACATTCGAACACACCCCATAACTCACATTTCCCCGTTAGAAATCCCAGCACTGACTGACATAATCCTGTGCACCGCTTAAAGATAAAGACTAAAGTCAATTACATCAGTGAATAAGTGAAATGTTAGATTTTGACGCCCTCTTAGCTCAGAATTTAATTATAAACGTTCACATTTTTATTGCTTTTTTCCCCATCCTATCTTGTTAAATCTTTTCTCAGTTGGTTAAAAAAACAAAACAAAAAAACAAAACACCCACGAACATCTGGGTTTTGCCTTCAGTGGGAAAGGGTAAAATCAGCATTTATTCACTCACAGGTCAACTGACTCTGCAAAGCTTGGCAACCCAGCCTTCATAATGTGTGGTCACTGTTGTTTGAAGCAGGCGGGGATACAGAAATCCCAGCTTTTCCAAATTCTTATACCAGTACCGTTAGAGATGGCACAATACGACTTTTTTATGTCCGATACCGACACCAATATCATAAATTTGGATATCGGCCGATACCGATATCTAGAGCTGGGCGATATGAGATTTTTTCATATCACGATATGTTTTTTTCATTTCAGGCGATAACGATATCTATCACGATATAAGCCAAATAACTATATTTGTAAGATTTAAATGTGCCGTTGCTCACAAGTAAAATGTGAAATAATCAGCAGCTTGTTTTTAAATATTTATTTCCCATAATAAGTTCAACAGGGTAGATGTACTTAAGGAACATGAGACTTTTTCAGATAAATAAAGGCAAATATTGCAAACTACACAAAAGGCAGCCGCTAAAGCGTTTAAGTTTCAAAATAGAACAAACGAAACAGACTAAATTGTCAATTCCACTTAGAAACAAAATATTAATTCTAAAAATAAATCTTAGTTTGTTTTACAGAAGAACAGACAAAACTGACTAACTTTTGTCAATATCAAATAAACTGAGAACTAAAAGGAAATTCTCAATCTCTCCTTGTTGTATAGCTTAGCTTTTCAAACAGTTTTAACAGTTACTTTAGTCTGACAAAAGCCGAATGACGAATTAGTGCTTCCAGTCAGAGACTGAGGCTACGTCCACACGTACACGGGTATTTTTGAAAACGGAGATTTTCCGTTTTCGTTTTAAAAAATAATCCCGTCCACACATAAAGGCAGAAATGAAGGAAAACGCTGCTATGAACATGCCAAAGCAGCAGGTGGCGCTAGATTCCTAACCGTGCAGAAATGTTGGCCAATCAGAAGTCTAGAAGCCTCGGTGGGAAAAAGTAAACAAAGCTGGGGCACAGAAGCAGAACCGAGTCGTATGTGTGGAGGGACAGTAACTGTGTGTATATGTAAGCATTTAAACACTGCAGAGAGTAGAATTAACAGTAACAGTATTGTAGAAATTCATTTCACCGAAACAATAACGTGGCGCAGTGTGACGCATGCACCAGTTTATTGTATTTCCAGACTTGCTTTCGGCACAATTTACAGTGCACGCTACTCTGTTTTTTGTCAGACTTGAAATAGCCGAAATACCTTCACACTACGGAACTTCTATGGCTCTTCCGTTCGACAATCTCTCCGGCATTGGAACCATCATCTGTTTTCTCTTCGGTCACGCTCGGTTGATTTTTCTAGTCGGCACACTCATTTCCTCCATTATGCGCTGGCTCCATTACCCGCTGGCTGCTTCCCAAACAAACACACGTGCGGCTTGGCACTTGTGCTGTACGTAACAAGTCACGCGACGTGACGCTGCAGCTGTGATTGGTTCGGCTCTGCGCTACTTAATTTGGATTGGCTGACCTTTTTTTTTTTTTTTTTTTTTTTAAGAGGACAAGAGCGGCGAGGTCTATCGCGATAGCTTAATTTCTCTATCGAGTAAAAGTTATATCGCGATACATATCGTTATCGTTCTATCGCCCAGCTCTACCGATATGAATCCGATATAGTGTGTTTTTAATAAATAAAACTGTTTTTTTAATATCTTGCTGCATTTTGTATAAGTTCAAACTCAAGTTTAAAAAACAAACAAACACTAAAGCTATTCTGTTATACCTGTATGCAAAAAATACACTGCACCCAAAATATTTCATAGTTCAGCAACACTGATCAGTCGGGCGACCGTGGCTCAGGGGGTTGGGAATCGCATCTGTAACCGGAAGGTCGCCGGTTCGATCCCCGGGCTCTCTGTCCTGGTCGTTGTGTCCCTGGGCAAGACACTTTACCCTACTTGCCTACTGGTGTTGGCCAGAGGGGCCGATGGCGCGATATGGCAGCCTCGCTTCTGTCAGTCTGCCCCAGGGCAGCTGTGGCTACAACTGTAGCTTGCCTCCACCAGTGTATGAATGTGAGAGTGAATGAATAGTGGCATTGTAAAGCGCTTTGGGTGCCTTGAAAAGCGCTATATAAATCCAATCCATTATTATTATTATTAATAAACTTAGACCTACTCCATCCTCCCTATTCTGGTATTTTAAAGAGTAAGCAACCTAACTAATAGGGTTGCAAACTTCCAGCAAAAATAAATAAATAAATAAGGAATCCCCCCACCACCTCATGATGCTTAATCGACGTAATCAACTTTAATTTGATGCAGTGTGAAAAAAAAATGCACAGAAATAAATTATTTTTCAAGAATAATTAAATAGATTCAACATCTTTCTTCAACAGAACTGCAGACTGCACAGATGGTATCTTCCCAAAGGAAAAAGTAGTATAGCTTACTAGGGTATATCAGACTTAATAGTTACTATATACAGTAATGGACTTCTATGCATTTTACATCAGATTAAAACTTTGGGTGTAAGATTCGGATAATTATTTATTAAAAGCTCGACATTTTAAATTAGAATAAGAAAGAAAAGTATGTCTTTGTGCCCCCTTTTCCATGTTCATGCCCTATCGGCCCCCCTGGCTAAACTTTGCTAGACCCGGCCCTGCACAGTTACCAGCCGATATTACGTATCGATACCGATATGTAATATCTGATCGGTCCATCTCTAGTACCGATCAGATTGTTGCTACTTCGGCTGCTCTGTTATTCACACTGGGTCGCCACAGCAGGTAGCAGGTGTTTGATTTGGCTGATTTTTTTAATGCTAGATCGCCTTCCTGACGTAACCCTGAAGAGGTTTGTCTCTTCTCCCAGGATCGAACCAGGAATCTCTCTTTCCTTTCAGTGTGTTAACCACTACAATGTCCAATACCCACGGGAAGTCATTTCTTTACATTCAGAACAACTTGAACACAACTTAAAGATTGATTTTTCAAGTCTTGTCCAGATGCGCAGTGATCGCCTCACAGTTTTATGTTTTATTTTAGGAGACCGTACTGTTTAAATCAGGCCTCATGTTACACAAGCCTAGAGACTGGCCGGCTACCGCCTGGTAACCATTTGTCGCTAGGAAAAAACATCCCCCCAACCAGTTAGGTTTTGTTTACTGGAGGGTACAGGCTGAGGCTAAGTTTAAAAAAATAAATAAAATAAATAATAATAATAATAATAATAACAACAAATCACCTAGTGCAGCTTTTATTTTGAAGGTGAACAGTTTTTCTCCAGTTTCTTTTGCACTTGGCACTTCATCATGTTTGCAGACAAGTCTGCATTGTTCATGTGAACTGGGGGAGACCACTTGCAATCTGCTAGGAACCAAAGCAATCACAAGTTTTTTTACTGCCTTTGCTAACAATGCGCCAACTGGTCAGGGAATACAGGTTTTACCCTAGCAACCAGTGGTTTCTAAGGGGTTGCCAGCCAATCTCTAGGCCTGAGGTCTTACATGTAAAACAATGCACTCATAGTCTCTCTTTCAGAGTGACCATTACAGCGTATTAATTTAACACTGGTATCAGATTGGTAGTCCGTATCCAAAAAAGTTGGTGCTGTTTACCAACTTTCTTCCCCTGCATGACATTATGACACACCAGAAAAACAATCATAAATCTGCTGTTTGCCTTTATTACATAACTTCAGAATGGCAATGCTGCAGCATGAAGTAGATCAATATAATAACTAAATGCATGAGGAAAACAGCTACGCAAGACCATTTCCAACCTGCCACACCTACTCAAAATGATCTAACCAAGAATAAAAAGGGAGTGAATGAACAATGATGACCTCACACCCAATAAAAACAGTGAATTCTCATTAAAGTGTTTTTTGTTTTGTTTTTTATTTGACAGTAGGGCTGCCACGATTTGTCGACTAGTCACGATTACGTCGACTATCAAAATCGTCGACGACTGATTTAATAGTCGACGTGTCGTTTGAAGCTTTGTAAGATCACAAAAGACGCAGGAATAATAGCAGGATTTAAGAGTGTAATAACGGACTGAAACAGAAGATGGCAGCACAGCATGTACAAGGATGCCAGCTGCCGTTAAACCCCGAAGAAGAAGAAGCAGCTGTGTCCCAGAATTCATAGCGCGGCCCAGCTTAGTTTCCAACAATGGCGGTAGCTAGTTAGTTTTAATTTTACTCTTACTATTCTTTCTGGGTCACAAAATAAACGTTTAACATATTTTCAGGCGAGAATGTAGCTGTGTAAACCTCAAATATCTGCTCAGTTTATCAGGACACCACATATTTTCAAAAGCGCTCCGACGTTTTCGGAGACGTCTGTTACCCACTAGCTCGATAGCTAGCCGGGGGCTAGGTCACTAGCGCCGTGAGAACACCGGACTCCCGGCAAATTGTTTTCAAACCCACCGCCGTCTTTCACGACTCAGGTTAAATATATATGAGTCACTTAGATAAATTAAAAACGTTGTTGTTTGGCTTTTTTTTTTTTTTTTTTTTGTATTTTATTTGTTCCTGAGTAAATCGGTTTGGCTGAGATTAAAGTTATAGTTTTTACACAGCTGAATAAACGTCAAGCAGACAGCTGATTATCAGAAGTGTGAGATGCTGGAGAATATACTCCAGTGTCCTGTTATATTTTAGATAGCAAGGAGTTTATTAAACTTTACCGAAACAATCTGCAAATTTCATTAAAATTGAATAAACTATCATCTTGTCTTTATTTTTAGTTAGCACCTTAAAAGCTTAAAGCTGTAAGCTAATGATAGTTATATAAGAGCAGATGCTGCTGGTGCAATAAGCTGTAGTTTTACGTCCAGTGGATGATGATCTGATTAGTCGACTAATCGCATAAATAATCGGTGACTAGTCGACTATCAAAATAATCGTTTGTGGCAGCCCTATTTGACAGCATATCTCATTCTGGACAACGTGTTTAATCGAGTGATAATTCCCTGGAATATTCTAACATAGCACCTTCTCTGTAATTGTTGTTTACCTGTCGTATTTCCCGGGTGACTAATTAGAAGATAGCTTAATAAAAAGGAAAGGTAGATGTTTACTTTTAATACAAGAGATTAGTGCTGCACACGTGGAAAGAGCAGGCACAACAACGCTGAGGTCAAGCATTTATCCCTCTAGTGAGCTAAACAAACTGGATGTGTTGCAAAAACAGCAGCATGAAAATCACCTGTGACACCCTGAAAACCATCTGCCTGTGTGACATCTATTATCGGCTCATTTGCTGCAGGAGAAGCAGAGATAACTGGAAAAACATGCGACGTTCAGGAAAAGTGGACACGCGAGGAACACAAATGCACGTCTGTGCTACCTGCCTCTGCTGAATGATTTAAATTGTAAGCCTGCATTGATCGCTTTTAGAATAATGCATTCTGACGGCACAAGCATTTCCCATCCACCCATTTTAACCGCGGGGAATAAAACCATAAATCTGCCACGTTTTCTCAAAATAGACAATAAAACCCAAGCAAAAAGCTCTATTGCATCAAGGTCACTCAGTTAAAAGCAGAAGCACGTGCACATACACGTATAAACACACACACACCAGTTGGCTAATTAAATTTCACAACATAATTAAGCTGTCCTTGGCCTCCCTTGGACAGTTTTACATGGCTTTTCCCCAATTATGGCAGCAGTAGCTTGTTGCCGCAGGGCCCTTTTTGCCAGGGCTGAGCCCTTTGAACCCTCTGCACATGGGAACAGTCTCTGCAGCCACATACCTCCCCACACAGCCTCATTACTTAGCCCCGTGTCTGTTTGGCTAAACAGCGGTCCAAACAGGCCAGTACAAAATTTAATAAACCTCTAATCTCTCCAACAATGCCTTCGTATATGATATTATCCTGATAATTACTATGATAAAAGTCTTCAAAGAGTATGAAGACATACTTCAATGATGATACAAACATTAGGTTACATATCTTGTAACCCCTGTTCTCTGATAACAACATGTGTGCTGAGTGACTGCCTAGCCTCAAAAAGCACAGTGGGGCTGTCTTATTCAAGTTACAGCTGAGTGATTGCAGAACTGCAGATTGTATCATATTATCATGCAAATCTGTGTGCATGCATGTGTGCAGCTTCATGGTTAAATCTCCCAGAGACCGTAGCAGGAACTACCACAAAAGTGGTTTTGAGGACTTTGTCAAGTGTTTATACATCTACCTATAGAGCGTATTATCAGAGAAAAGGTTGCATTATACAATGTTTGCTGTCAGGGTACTCGCTGCATAAGCTACTTTCACTTGTGCTCATTTCCTTTCTTTCTTCACACCATCAAACACCACCTGTCACCTATTTGTTCTGGTTAAACAACTGAGAGCTTCATCTAAGAAGGTGTTTATTAGTATATAGGCACAGATTTCTGACATTTCATTTTGCAGGAACATACAAGTATAACGGTTTTCGGGACAGTTTTATTAACAGAAAGAAGTAAGCTGTTGATAAACCTGATCGCTGGTCATGGATAAGCGGATAATTTATTACAGAAGTCATTATAAGTGTCTCACAGTCATAACCTCCTCCCCTACTTAGCATTTTTAAATTGTGTCAATAAGTACTCATGGATCCAGCCTTTGATGTTTTAGTTTATCGTGTTCTGTTCACCAAAGTAAACAGAAGAAATACAGCAATCATGCCATACAGTAAAACTCCAGGAATGGGCTCCTGCATGTATCCGAGAGTCATGCAGGCAAACTGCTTGATGCTACAAAGAGTTCTCCATGAAACCACCCTAAGAGGTACTTTCAGCTGCTGGCTTTTGACTCAAACATGTCTCTGCAGTGACCGACACACAACCAGTTAACACCTTTGCACACCATCCTTTACATGTTACTCTGCTGTTAGTCCTTGGCAACCATCCGAGTTGATCAAAGTTATAACACAGAGCTGCAGTGAAACAGTTTCTCATGCTAGTTCTTTATCTTTGATGCTGTTTTACACTGTTACGCCCATCCCTGTTCCGGCGCACTTTTCCGGCGTTTGCATTGGTCACATAGGCTCTGTGCAAGCAAATAGACATAAACGCTGTAACCAAAGAATGAGTATTAGCTTAAGAATCCGTAAGAGTCAGGCTCATCTCCTCTCCTGCTCTCCAACAGCTGATCTTTCACATGTTGGGTGAATGTGCTAACCACTACACCGTGGAGCCCCTTGTCCATGCAGCCACCAACATAGAGTAGTGTGATAGGTTAGCAAAACACTTGTTTTTTGTCTTGACTGGGTTTAAAAATCAAACATCATTACTCCATTTTCTGTTCACTGAGTCTACAGATAGCAGCAAAGCAGTTTAGCATAGCAGAAAAACTCAAAAGACCAGGATATAACCATTTACCTCTCTTCAGATAAGAGAGGTATCAAATAGTTTAATCAAACCACAGATAAGAACAAGTGAAGTTTCATTAACCGGAAATGCTATAAGTTTGCAACATCAACCTTTCTTAGAGAATCACTTTGTGTCTTTTTCTCCTCTTTAACAGCCAAAACTTTACATTCACCACATTCAGCTTTCATTATTGTGCATTTACCATTTTTCTGCTGACATCTCCTCCTTTGATTTGTATAAAAGTTTACCTCTATTTCAATAAAATGTAAACAGAATCTAGTCTATTCCACTATGAAAACATATGAATCTGAATTCGAGTTATCAAACAGATCTTTCAAAATTAGAGCAGAACTATTGCTTTGTGTCTTATACATGCTGTAAAGGGGAATTATTCATTTTTTTTCTAACTGTGCCGACTCCATGTAAGCGATTAGACAACAGATTAGGTCCCCGTAACAGCTGACACGTTCGCTAACAAGCCGCGTTTCCTCTCAAATCGCCTCTCTGCAACATGCCAAACCCCACCCTCGTCGCTCGGATTCGGTCAGTAGATCTGTGATTACTCAGAGGCTATGGTGCAGTGTGCGCTGATTAGGATGAAGACACTAAACAGAGGCTGATAAGGCGGATGACCTATGTGGTGCTCATGTTGAGAGCAGCTGGCACCGCCACCTAAAGGGTCACCCATAATCTATTCAGTGTGTTTTCTTAATTAAATGTTCAGTTTAAACATGAAGAAGAAAAAAAAACACAACGGTTCTTCAAGTATGACGATGCCAAAACATCTGCAGCTGCTCATCTCTCCACCCATACACAAAGTGATGCATGTTGATGAAGTGTTTAATGAGAAAATGAAGCACAGAAAAGAGATGATCCATCCTGGAGATTCCAGCAGGAGTGTCGGGACGTTTTTATGGGAGGTTTGTGAGATATGGAGTCAAATAAGTCAAGAGTTTACTTAAGAGAGATGAAGAAGGGAGATAACACTTGAAAGGAGATTTTTTTTAACCAGCAGCAACACAGAGTTTAAAAGTTCATAAAATGCCCAATTAAAGAAATTCAGACACTTCAGTGACAATTTCAGTCTTTTACGTTTCAACCCTTTGTTGGCCAGTAAACTCAAACTCCTGCAGCATCTCTATGAAAGAGTCACGTACTTGCTTTATGTATAAAAAGAAAGAATGAGCCAATCTCACTTGCAAAAATTGTGCAATTGTTTTCTTTCTAAGGACAGAAAAAAAACAAAGATATTTAATTTGATATCAATCATCAAGATCATGACTCAGTAAGCAATCGATTTACTGTTTAGTTGATACTCTGTAAAAATGTTCATACTTGAGAGCTGAAGGTTTGTAACCTTTAGGCATTTTTCCTTAAGCAAAAAAACGACCCAACCATTAGTTAGTGGATATAAAGTTAGTTAGTTAGTTACAGATAAATTCCCCAACTGTAAATATAAAAGATAAATGGGGTAAGTGATGTCATGAATCGTTTAGCCACTTTTAATAGTTATAACTCAAGACAGTTATAACTCTAGACAGTTATAGACTCTATCAATCATATGTGAGTAAAAGACTACCTAGACTACCTTCAGTAACCTGCTTGAAGACATTACTTCTTCAACCAAAAATTTTGAAGCCTCACACTAAAAAACAAGAAGGTACGAGCACAAATCCTCCTATACTGATATATACAAGATGTGATGACGATGTCCTGTAGTTTGGTCATTCTTTGAAACCCACACATATAGATGCTTGAAATGGACTCCTTGGTCACAATTATTTATAGACACACTTTTCAATTCTTTTACCGACACAAAAGGAATCATTTTAGTACATAAAATTAATTAACAAGTGAAAGTGAAACCAAAACTACTCAAAAACAAAAGCAAAACTAAGTCGGAAACACAGTGCCTCCCAAAGGGGCAAGAAACCTATCGGTCACTCGACAATATCCACCACACCTTACAGTGGTGTAGGTTCATATTAAACATGGCCAGAGACCTTGTATATGCAATTCAGCTCCGTTTAGCCTGCTTTACACCTACTTTCGGGCAGTTTCTTCCCCCATTCTTGGCTCTTTTATATCATACAGCTCAGACACACAGCTGCGGTCGTGAATGCAGACGACCCACCCACCTGCTGCCCAAACCTTTTGTTTGCAAGGGGGCAGCCAGTGAGAAGAACACCGAGTTGAAAGGAGCAGGAAGTCCAAAAAAAGGGCTGCCTTCCATTTTGAACTGTGAATCACGCAAAGTTACTCAAGCAGAGTTCAAGAATAAAAGTAGACAGCTGGAACTAATAGGTCCCCTTTAAAGTGGACCATTATCCTGCAGCATCCATTATTGTGCAAGTGCATCAAGGCTCCAACAACAAAGAAAACTGTGTGCACATCTCTGCAAGGAGAGCGGCATCTGACAAAATGGCAGTGTCTGACATACCAACATATAATTTAAGCAAACAGAAATTTTATAACCCAGTGAAAGGCAAAACACAAACTGTGAGGGCATTTTCAACAACTTTTTCCTTTACTGAAAGTATGATATCTAAAATTTTCAAAAATCACATGAAACTTCTTGGTAATTGCAGCCTTTAAATATTACATTAGCAACGTAAGGGTGGGGGGTGGAGAGTGACCACCCAAGTGACCAAAAAGGTTAATGGGACCGACTTCCTGGCTCCCAAACACCACATAAAAAACACACAGTCATGCCCAGGAGGTCAAAGCTTTGAGGGGGAACTGGTGGCTCAAGTGACTGGGCATGACTGACTGGAGGCTGTCTCAGCTTCACGCTTCCTGCCCGAGGCCTTATCCTCCCTCAGCAGCCCTGCCGCTTCCCCTGCAGCCGTCCTTTGACAGGAAGCAGGAAGCGTCCAGGCTTGTCAGTGTCCTGTCCTGTGTCCGTCTAATGACACCAACTGCTCTCTGCTGACAGCCGAGGAACAGAAAAAATACCCAACAACACAAAAAAGGCGCTTTCTGGCTGTTCTTCTTCATCCCCTTTTTGAACCGTGCTCCTCTCCTCTGCCATGTTTGGTATCACATTGGCAGCAGGATAGCTATGCGGTTACCATAGAGATGTGATGTGGGCGTCTCGAGCAGCAGCTCTATATTCTCCGCCGTGGAGATTGAGGGACGCTGCTCTGACTAACCTGTTTGTCAGCAGCTGTCTGGGCCTCAGTGTTGCCACTGTGACACGTTTCACTCTCCTCCCAGCAAAGAGCGAACACTAAACCTCTCAGAGCTGCTAAAATGTAAATTATTTCCTAGAAGAAGAAAACAGGAAAAGGGCACAATTATCAAAGGACTTCCTCAGAGTTCAGACATCTGCAGTGGCATTTCTTTTTTTATAACATTATCCACACCAGCTCTGAGTTTTATTTCTGCTTCCTTCCACAGAAATGCTCTTTCATTTCCCTTCTGGACCCAACTGCACACCAATCACTACAAAAACACACACACACAAAATGAGCACCTGTTCATCATAATGTATATCAGAGCAACGAATCTCGCCTTGCTTGTTTAGTCATAAAGATAAAGTCATATAAAAGATAAGTCTGTTTGTCTGTCAAGTAATTTTGTCTGCCTGCTGGTTGAGTCTATGTGGCATGACTCAAAAAGCAGGAAGGGCGGGGAGCCGTTTTCATTGGCAGGAAACAAATGCACATCCCTTTCTCTGGCCTGCAGCCGGAGAGCCCATCAGCGCTCCAAGAAGAATGGGAAAAATGAGAGGATGCAACATTTCCAAAAGCAGCTGAGGTCAGATGGCCTATTTCTCACACAAAGGAAGAAAGAGAATGATCAACTGCCAGTGGTTTTGGTTTTGGTTACGAGGTGCATCGGGACGACCGCATGACTGATTGGGTGTATCTGACACAGCAACTGGATGAAGTTAGATCTCTTCTACAGCTAACAGAGAACATTTTCTCAATGGATTCCATCAAATCAATATGCTAATAGAAACCTATGGAACCACATCTGATCAGTGGAACAAAATCATTTTATTCAAATCAGCCAAATTAGAGAGAAAATCTATACATCCCTAAATAAGAAGCAGCTGCAGTGCAGTCAGTGCCAAAGCTTGGCCTGCACACACACACGGACCCACAGTTTTTAAAACACACAAGCTGATGCATTGCAAGCTACGTTCTGTTTTAACAATATTTCATATATCAGCTTCACTTCAAAACTAAAAGGATCGCAATGTTTTTTCCCTGTTGGAAAGTGAAGCCAATGCATAAAAGGTGCCGTAAACCTGCATTCCTGCTAATGGCCTGCAGGGTCGACTCCTCGAGCTGCAAAAAGAAGTAAAGTAGTGCAGAGGTCTATGAGAAAAATCAACCTTCATATTCCTTCATCGAAGGCCTCAGCTTGCTTTCGCAGATTAGGTTTATGATCTCAGTTGGTAGTTTTAAATTTTAGTCACTTCAATGTGGTTGTCTGTCTCTCTGTTAGCACTGGAATAGACTGGGAACTTATCCCGGATGAACCCCACCTCTTGATGGATGGATGGATACGATGCTGATCTCATAGGGTGGGCCTCCTGTGTGACTCACAAATAGCTACCCTATGAACGTGTCCATGTGTTTCTCAGTCAGAGCTTCCCCTGGCTTCTCATAGCCTATCAATTGAGCCGGCAATACTTGAATTACATTCTGAGTCAAGAAATATTTATTCAAGAATCACAAACAGCGACCAGAGCGCTCGCCACGGCCGCTTCGCTCCTCCTCAATTTTTAAAGTTGTTTTGCATAACAAGCACATTGACCAAAGAATGATTCCAAAGACAGGATCAGCTGTTCTTGAAATATAATTTTAAAGACAGGGTGTTTAAAAATTAAAGTATTAAAAGCTTCAAAACACTAACATGGAGACGCTCAAAGTCCTCATCTTGGGACTTTGTGTCACGCTACTACAGCTACGTTCATCCATATGGACGGATGGGTGGAGCCATCTGTTGCTTGAAGGGAAGTTGTGAAGCATCAAGCTGACATGACTGAAAAACTTTGGGACACTGCACACACATGTGGTAATGACCTGTCAATCACAAAGTAGGCCCACCCTTATCTGTACCCTAGTTTACCTCCTTTTTTTGAGACCTTAAACTCATCACCATGAGCTGTATAGGCTCTCACTCTCTCTCCCTGGCATTATTAAGATCTCCCCAGTACCCTTAATGATGAGTTTTGACACCTCAGCATCTGTCAATAAAGGTGCGGTTTGAGGACAATTTGACAACAGCTTCTGGGGTTTTCCAAGGGTAGCTGCGTATTCAGAGACCACCCTCACTAACGTCTGATGCACACCCAGTCACTGTGTTTTGTGAGCAGGCGTGAAATATGAGACACACTGCTCAGTTCACAAAAGATCTCCAAAATAGGCTTTGAAGAAGTAAACAGTTAATGCACTTCCACACTGCCTTTCTGGTGGCTACACCCATCTTTTAAACACGGTGAAAGCCTGTAACACTGAGCCTTCTCCGTCTTCCTTTCGATTAGATGTTCCAGCAACAAAGCTCATCGATGCGATGCCTTTCAGCCGCCAACTCTCAAATTCCCATTTGAGAAGCAGCAACGTCCCATTAGCAGTCGAACGACCCGCAAGGAAGCCAAAACCACAGTGAAATCTCAACAGTCGCTGCTGTCGGCTGCAACACTACATGAGAATAATGTTCCCTTTAAAAAATAACACAGACTGTGTTGAATTAGAAATATTAGGGAAAGGAAAGAATAATTGCTTTAGGGAAGTCTGTGGTTATATAAACATGAGCTGTATGCTGTTTATGGGCAACAGCATTCAAAGCTATCAGTGTCAGTTTTTTTAATGGCTTACAAGCTTGTATCTCTTACACAAATCTCCACCTGCTAATGATTCTGGTCACTAACATAAATAATAAGGCCCTGATATTACTCCATGACGTATTGCTGTTCGCTCTCTCTCAACACTCAGAGAAAGGAGCTGTTCAGCCGTGTGCTTTTCTGCAGATTTGCGAAGGCCACGCGGAGGATTAAGCCAACTTCCTGAGTTGCAAGGACTCTTTGCTGCAGATCTCCAGAGGCTCACGCACACATGCTTGCGGCCGGTGAAAACTCAAGCGGTGCACGCTGCAGTATCACATTCACACATCATTTGGCGGCTTCCCTCCACTCTGCTTGCTCTCACGCAGCCCACTGCTTGTTTCTCGAGCGATGTTTTCACAATCACACCTACGCGCTGCTGCAATCGACTGCACTTACCTAACATCAGACGAGCAGCATACTTTTATTTGTTTATTGTGCTTCTCAGTCAGGAAGTCATTATTCATGTGAAGCAGCTGTTAGATTACTATAGCGGGAGAAACTCACAGCTGATGATTAAAAAATGGCAGCTAGCATCCTTTTTGTGTAGGATTTGATAAAAGAAAGAAAACAAACAGCAGCAGAGCAGAAAGGTTGTTTGCTTCAGGGCAAAACTGAACCTCAACCGTGGCAAAAGCAAGGCTGCAGCAAACTCTTCCAGCTGATGAAATGCCAAATAAAAACAAACAACACTGAAATCAACAACTATTTTCACCACATACCCATCTGTAGTTCATTTCCTTGGCTAAATTACCGTTCATTTAATCTATACGTGTCCGGGGTGATACCTTCTGTTCGACCAATAGCTCAAAGACAAATGAGCTGCATCAAGGAAATAGTTGACATTTTTTGCTTAAAAATAACAACAACTAATCAAACAATTGTTTTTAGCGCTAACAGCAAACAACAGTCACAACAAGGCGTTGTGTCTGCAAAGAAGGGTTTGCAGAATCCAGCAAAGAGCTTCAAGTCTGCTGCACTGCAGTATTCAATTCAATTTTATTTATGTAGCTCCAAATCACAAAAACCGTCTGTCTCAAGGCGCTTTACACTAAGGTAAAGACCCAACAATAATACAGAGAAAACAGAAACCCCAACAATCAGATGACCCCCTATGAGTAAGCGCTTCGGTGACAGTGGGAAGGAAAATCTTCCTTTTAACAGGAAGAAACCTCCAGCAGAACCAGGCTCAGGGAGGGGCGGCTATCTGAGACCGGTTGGGGGTGAGGGGAGGAAGACGGGACAAATGCATGCTGTGGAAGAGAGCCAGCAATTAATAATAATTAATAATTGAACCAATGAAGTAAAATTACTTTTTTTAAAAACATCTTTGGTAACAGGGGGCTTTGTTAACCATTTTCCCAACTGCTTATAAAAATTGGAGGTCGTCAGTCCTTTCACAAACACACAGAGATTGGCCGTTTGTTTGGATGCGAGTTTGTCTGTTGGCCTATTTAGAATCACTAATTACAGACAACTTTGAGAAAACTGAGACAATGATCATCTTCATCAATCAACATGTAACGTCTGACTGAAGAGTAAGATCGACTGAAGATCACTGCATGAAATCAAGATTTGTATTTGTCACGAAAGACTTCTTTGACCTTGCAAATATTTTAGTCAAGCGACAAAATGCCCTTAAAGATAAGAAAGAGTCCTAGATGGCATAACACCTATCCTCAGGTACGGAAACAAAGCATGGACGATAAACAAGAAAACTGCGGACAGCATCAATGCAGCAGAGATGTGGGTTCATCAGGAGGGTGATTCATCAATGAAAAGACAGGCTAATTAAGAAGTTTTAAAAGAGCAAACACCAAAAGATCTCTATGCAAGAATAAGAGAGAGAGATGAGGAAGATTCATTAGACATGATGAGGAGGGGATGATGGGAATATGATGTCACATCTGGAAAAATCGAAGGGGAGAGAAGCAAAGGCAGAAGGAGAGAAACCATCATTGATGGAATGAGAGAGTGGAGGAAGAAAACACCCATTGAGCTGCTGCACTGTGTGAGAGACAGCCTATCTTGGACGATCATGGCTGCCAACACCATTTGGCACTTAAGGAGGTGAATTAACCCAACAAGCATGACATCGGACTTTGGGAAGAAACCAGAGCTGTTGGAGGCAACTCCACTGTGAACCAAAGTCCAAACCCTGAAACATCTTCCTCCGAGAAAAACAGGGTTTCATCATTTTGTTTGTCATTAAATAATAAAGGAAAAAAGGCTGATTGATCACATTATCTTGTTAAGACCATCTCCTTTAGGCCCTGGATGCCGTCACTCTCACATTAATACGAGCCTTTGTAAGAGGATGATTTTAGGCCCACAAACCTCAGAGTGAGTTGACTCCACCTGAACTAACCGACGTGAGATGATGATGATAACGATAAACCACCGAGGAACAACGCAGAGGCTGTTTTTAGCACTCTGACTCCAGCAACTAACAATCTCTTTCATGTAGAGCATGTAGTTCCTCTGCAGATTATAATCCCCGTCTCTTTAATAACATTTGTCTGAACTGTTGCTTTGGTATTAAAGTCAAGATCTGGCTTCCTCGACTGTGGCAGATAAGCAATCGAAAGCTTGTTTTTTTAAAGCTAAAATGTTGGTTCTTGTAAATATTTGATGTTTTTCTTGGTTTTCTTTGACACTAAACTAAAATAATTTTTGTTTGAGGACTGTTTCATAGACAAAACAGGATACTCTAGTTAATAAATATTTACTATAAAGAATGGGGATGACTGCTCGCAAGCTTAAACTACTGACGGCTGAGATTCTTAAGGTTTTAGCAACAGTAACAAACACATTTTAAATGCATTATCAAGGAGATAAAATCCAGCGTTTTATCTTAAAATTAAATACTCAGGATGTTGATCACTTATAACATTTATCACTCTCAGAGTAGGCAAGAGTCCAAGGCCCATCTCTTTCATAACAGATCAACAGTGCGTGGGTCAACCAAAGAAACATCTAAAATAAACTACTCTAATCTTTGACTTATCATTGATCAGCCGATGAACCTGCCAGCTCTGCTTCCTACCAACCAGCCACCCCCTGTTGTAAATCTTCAGGGCATGCAGCCAAAGAGGGTGATGAAAAACACACTGTATTAGAAGTAACATTATTTTTCCTGCCTCTGAATTCTTGCACAGGTTCTGCAGAGCGCTTCATGGCATTCCTTAATGTTTTTCATACAGTTGAGTCTCGAATTTCACACTTTGCGGGACTCCAATGGGTGAGATGTGAGCTACTCCAAAACCCACAGGTGTATCCACTCCCACGGGCCATTTGGATGCAAAGACATTTGAGCAACTTGATGCACAGATGGACAAAAATAAGCCCCACTACCATGATGTCCAACAAAAAGCCCCAACTCCCATCAATGCTCATTTCCACCTCGATTTCCCCTCACAGACCCGAGCTCTGACAGCTGCTGTCATGGTTTTGAAAAGGAAGTGATGTAAGACTTTCCTATAACATTAAAAGACATCAGAGGTAGGCTTGAATGACCTCAGCGGGGACTCGGCTGTTCTGGGAAAGGTAGCATTCAAATTTGACATTGAAAGTGTGTATCAATTGCTTAGCTGCAATACACACACACACATACACACACACACTCACACACACACACACACAAAGGAGAGAGAGTCCAGGGCCAAACACCATGAAAGCTCGCAGACAGAGATGCACTGTTTATCCCCGAGGCCACAACAAGACAGCCAGCCGTCACAGGACAACACCGTCTCCTGGTTCTGCAGGCCAGTCTTAGAGGACAACAGTGTTACCACTGAGCTGATGTAATCACTGAAGGAGAAGAAAACCGAAGAGCGAGGAGGAGGAGGAAGAGGGGGAGGATGTTAAGAGGATCTGTGTGAGCTTTGTTACTGTTAAAACACAAGTACAAACCAAAATCAGAGAAAAGGCGGCGAAGGGTCACTACGGAGTACCAGTGTAGCTTATAACTACATGATGGTGTCAGACTGTATTTTTCCCCCTGTGGCTTCAATAAATCAATAAAAGACTAGTTGTATTAATCTAAACCAAAGAGGGTGACCGCACACCACTGAGGCACAGCAGGGCTTTGTGACGAATGCTCAGACTGTCTATTAGGAATGCTCCAGTTAAGAAAGCCGTTAATGTTAAGTTGCTTTTGCTTTTATTCATCTCTCTTTTCACTGAGACATTCTTTAAACATTTAGCAAAAACAGGTTGATGTAACACAACAGATTAAGATTGGCTACTGCCAGACACTGTGATATAAGCCGATACCAATGTGCATCCAATGTACTGATGCCTTTCATATGACAGTGCAATTTAATGTGCTTATGGAAGCTGTCAGACTCAAATACAAGAGATAGACACAACTGCTGCAAACCAGTGTCACCAATAACCAAAGAACAACAAAGTGCAAGTTAAATGCACCTAAAACAAACCAGGTTTGTTTAACAGATCTATGGCACCAACTGCCTCCGTCCTGATTATGATAACTTTGTTCCACCATGAATACGTCATTTATTATATATCACTGAGGGCTGTGGCAAGTAATATATCCAGTATGATTTGCTAAGTTAGCATTGAATACAAAGATTAGCTGAGAGTCCACTCTGGGGTCTATGTGATGTCACTAAGAGCAGCTATCCCCTAATATGGTCGTCCCAAGCACACAGCTTTGGCACAGAAGCCCCACCCACCTCCTCTTTAAACCTTCATTTTGTGAGGGTCAGCCAATCAGAAGAAAGTTGACGTAAAGGAATGGAAGTTTCACTCTCTTGCTTCGCATGTTGGTTGAATCAATTGGCTCCACCAAGGTCTGAGAGTAGCAATGTGTTACAGTAAATAAGCAAAATACGTTATCTTAATATACTTAATTATGAATAAGAATTAACATAGTTAACGTTATTGGAAACAACCACTGCTGAAGCCTAAATTGGGATAATTCCCGAGATAATTCCTGTGTATTTGTCCTGTCTCACAACAGATGGCTGCCCCTCACTTAGCCTAGTTTTTTCCTGCTAAAAGGGAGTTTTTCCTTCCCGCTGTTGCCAAATACTCAAAGTTGATCATCTGATTGTTGGGGTTTTTCTGTTTCACTCTAGGATCTTTACCTTACAATATAAAGAGACTTGAGGCAACTTTTGTTGTGATTTGTTGTGATAGAAATAACGTAGAAGTTAATAATCATGTAAATCATCATTTCATGCACTTGTATTGCAGCTAGCTAGCTCCCTTCATCGCATGCCATTCCTCATCTGAGATTAAAATGGCTGTCGATGGAGGGGAACTTTAACACCATCCATCCGTGTGAGGAAGGCTGCAGACAGATGTGAACACTGACCCACTCTTCTTTGTCTAAATCAGGGAGAAAAGCTTGGGGGGGGGGGGGGGGGGGGGATCAGAGTGCCAGAGGAGAGTCTGGTCCACAGCTTATCCGCTGCCAGCTAATAGCCCTTGATGATATACGCGGTGCAGCTGCGGCAGGAAGGTAGGCCAACAGCTGTGGCCCACAGACCGATTATCAGATTTCAGCTACAGACGCAAACAAGCCAACAAACAGGCAACACAACACAGTCTCACCTCCCGCTGTGACAGAGGCAGAACAAATTAAAAAATGGCTTCAAGGTTTACAGAGGGAGATTTAAAGGCACATCCCCCGTCTTTAAATGCTCTTTTTTTCTTTTCTTTTTTATTCACCATCACCATTCTGTGAATTCCTGGAGCCTAAAACACTACACATCTTCAAAAAATACAAACAGCAGTTCTACAAATGCTAACACTGTAACTCTAGGGTTTGCATGTTCTCCCCATGTCTGTGTGGGTTCTCTCCATGTCTGTGTGGGTTCTCTCCATGTACTGCAGCTTCCTCTCACATGCAAAAGACATGGATGAGTGCAAACTGCTCATAAGTGTACATGTGAGGGAGATGGGCCATCTTAGCCCTGCCACAGACTAGTGGTCTGTCCATAGTGCTCTAAGACAGCTGGGACTCTTGATTGGATAGGTGGTTAAGAAAATGGATGGTTATAATAGGTCATAAGATTAGAGCCACTGCTTAGGTCTGCACATAGTGTAGTGCAAGCTCTTTGGGGTTACATCAGGAAGGGCATCCAGTTTAAAACTCGAATGGTAGATGGACGCCCTTCCCTGAGTCTGGTTCTGTCAGAGGGGGGGAGGGTCATCTGATTGTTACGATTTTCTCTGTTTTCGCTGTATTATTGTTTGATCTCTACATTACAATGTAAAGCACCTTGACACAACTGTTATTGTGATTTTGCGGTTTATAAATAACATTGAATAGAACTGAAATATAAGAGAATCCATGTGAGTTCAAATATTGCAACTTTGGAAAAAAATGAACTTTATCACTGAAGCCCATCAGCTGGGACTCTCTGCTTGAGGCCAGCTGGAGCTGAATGATCCAACCTCACTTTTAGATGGAGAGGGGAAAAAGTGAGCGAAATCGTAGGACTTCTTGCTAAGCTCTGGTAACACATCACTGTAACTTGATTCCAGCTCTTAAGACTGGCAGAGCCAGATAATCATGGGTTCCCAATGCAACTGCATGCATTCACTCGACGTGAGTGCACCATTACGGTTACCGTTAAGTACCAAGCTGTACTTTTTAGGGTACAAACAGAATTACTTTTGTGCTACCGAGTACTAATTCACACCTACAGTCTATGGTGAATTTTAGGACCACCTCACATCACTACTGCGACATGTTGAAGAATGACAAACATGTAGGGCAATGGTGGTGGCGAGCCAAAAGCAAGCTCAGATGTGGTTACACTTTTCAAAACTCGACGCAGACAAAACTCTCTGCAACGTTTGAAGTGCAGACTACAAAACTGGCCAAGGCAACACATCTAATCTGAGAGAAACAAAGGTCTGTAAGCAAAACTCACAGAAGGGAGCAAACGTTAGAACATCCACCATTAACTGATAAGAAGATGAACACAAGGATGATGATGATGAAGAAACTTTTAGTGAGGCATTTTCTTCAGGTATTAAATCTGATGAGTATTCATTTGACGGACAAACTGTTGTCAGAGAAATGGGTGTTTAAACTTTGGATTTTTACCCTGACTGCACTTGAGTTTTTTAAATCAGCTTGTTATTTACAGTAAACAGACATGTAATGTGAGCTAGTACCTCTAAAACCTTGGTATGCAACCATAACCACTAATAGACTAACACTACAGCTCACTATTCGTTGTCATTAAAGTTTCAACTCAGAAGTAAAGACTTTGCAAGAAAAAAAATAGAATTTATTATTTCAAAATGAGTAAAGTATTAAATAAAGGTACTGTTGGGTGCTGATTTTCAGGTATTGGTACAAATGTTAAAAGGTACCCCTAATTTGAAAACCTCTTGGTGAAAATAGTAATAAAGCTCACATCAAGTTCAGTTTTACCCAAATAAAATCTACATTTAGCTCATCTCATCTGTTAGCAAACAAAAATAGCAAAAATAAGCTTAAACAGGGTCCCATTTATTCTGTCGTATATAATCCACCTTCATCTGCTTCACACTCATCAGGAGGGCTGGAGGGTGTTATAGCTGTCATAGAGCGAGAGCCAGCGTACACCCTGGACTGGTCGTCCAATCTGTCACAGGGCTAACACCGATAGAGACAACCATTCATGCTCACATTCACACCTACAGTCAATTAAGGTTCCCAAATTAATCAATTACTCATGCATGTCTTTGACGATTCATGTAATTTTTCTACTTTCACAGAAAAAGCTTCTATTAGCTTGTCAGTTATTACAAAACACCTGGTACAAACACGGCAGCCTTATAAGATACAGGCAGCTCGCAAGCATCTAGTGCTACCCCTCTAAAGGCACCCAGAAATTGACCAATCAGAAGAAAGTAGACTTTAGGGAGGAGTCCTTAATATTTTTTATTTTTTTTAAAAATCATACAAGTGCTCGTTAAATGAACGTAACTCTGCGACCTCTTGCGCTACAAACAAAATTAAAGCAGTTTCGGAAAGAAGAGAAGACGAGCTTCACAGGAATATTGGGTAGCACAAAGCATTAGACAAAGCATAGAATAGAATAGAAAGCTAGAATAGAAAGCTCTAGAATAAATCCAGAGCTTACAGTTTTAAGAGCTGTAATATGACTGTATTTATAACTGTAACTCTGCAATATTTCTACACAAAAACCTGCAAGGTTTGCTTCTTACAGTTTACAGATCTTTCTAAACACTTTTATATTACACTCATCTCTGGGAAATGCAGCTGAGGAATACCAGGGCTTTTACTGCGAACTGAGAATCCTGGAAGCATCCACTTTTAAATAGCGCGGTTTAACTGGAACGAGATGTCATGTGAGAAACGGTGCCAAGAGATGAAAAATGCTGCCATTCTCTCAGACCGTGTGATTCATTGGGTTTGGTGACACAGGGGACAAATGATGAATAAAAAGCCATAACTTCAGTAATAACTGAATGTGACACTGCTGTGCTCACTGGCTGTAAATGTTGCAGAAAGCAGCCTTAAACAGCCGGCACTCCGTTTTGTTATGTAAAGCCAAGTAGTAAAAACTTGTCTCCTCCTTTTGAAATATTGAACGCTGAGTAAAAAAGTAAAAGAAGCTGAAGCACACTGAGACAAATAAGAGGAGCTTTCAGATAAACTGCTGATCAAAGTCTACTGGGTTGTTTCTGAATGTGGGTGGAAGCTGCCAACTCGCTTTCTAAAGCTAAACGACCAAATATATGAGAATAAATCTTTTATTTGTGGTGTTGCTGAGGCAGCTGATCCCGTGCTGCTGGACTGGATGTCACATGTGACGGGCTCAAGCCTCACATGACGGCGTCTCACCCGGGCTGTATCCTCAGGTGATGTTAACGTTTCAGACAGACAGCTTGAGGATTTTAATCGTTAAACGCTGCATGTTTTACTTCCTGCTCTGCTCTGAACTCAATGACAACGTGATGATTATGTGATTCATTAAAAAACAAACAAACAAACAAACAAACACAGTTGAGTTCTTTAAAACATGTTCTTTAAACATCCACAGATGTTTTATTGGGACCAAGTACACTTTTGTTGTTTACTTAGTGACTTTTACTATGTCAATGTGTGAATCGAGGAGGGGTTGAGATGCTAAATCCATTTCCTACCTCATGTAATGTAGCTGTGACTCAAGGGGACTCCGCCTACTGATTCCTCTTTTTATGTTATTCTTATGTCTTATATGTTATTTTGCTAAATTAAATAATTAACTAATTAAAACACTAACATTTGTCAAGTTGTTAAGTTTACATTTATTTATAATTACCAAACAATAAATAAATTAAATTAATACAAATTGATATCTTTTATCTCAAGAGAAAGCCAAACCAAATTTAATTGTACTTTCATGTATAATAACAATAAAGATGATTCATTCATTCGGTATTGTTGCGTTTTCCATTGTCTACTGGACAATCTGAAGGCATTTTTTTAAAACATGAGATTGTTTAATAAGGTCTTTTTTATTACTCCGATTTTTATAATTCATTAAATCCTGACATTTACTTTAGATTTGCCAAAAATTAGACACTTTTGGAGAGCTGTGTCAGGAAGGAAATTCAACATAAAATATGTGCCAAATCAAATACGTGGATCATCAGCAGAGGCTCGGGTTAACAGTGCGACCGCTGGTACTGTTGACCAGCGGGGTGCCGGTGGAAACTGTGGGACTGTGACTAGTAAGGTTCCTGCAGCTTAAGTCAGATTTTATACTTAAGGTTTTAATAATGCCGCATCAAATTTATTACCAACACAAAAATCAAACAGCATTAATTAGTTACACTTGGAGACACCAGCTGTTTGTTTCTTGTGGTTGTGAGAATCTCAACAAACATTTTTTATTTAGGAATTTACTAGAGTATCTCTATAATTTTGAAAACAATCCTTATTTTTCCGCATACAAGGCCTTTTTTAAGCAGCCTTCTAGTTTATCCACCATCAAAACCAGCTGTTTTAGCTCATCTACCGTTAAGTCCGCCAACGCCTTAAAACGGCTTTCTTCTGCTGCTACAATTATGGATATCCACTTTCTATGACATCATACAGAGCCAAGAATAGAAAAACTGTGCGAAACAGTGTTAAGATAGTCACTCATATTACCTGTACCTATGTTGACTTTGCCATTTGAAACTTTAGCCATATTTAATATAAGAATTTAGCACTGTAGATAGTGTGTGTGTATAGTATATATTACCATGGTAAATATATGACTTACAAATTAACAAAGAAAGGCATATCAAGTCTAGTTAGATTAGAATCTGCATTAATCCAATAAACTGGTGAAAGTAGGCTGTCTTATAGGAACATGCAGGCAGTTTCAGCCTGTAACATCGAGGCTCTAATTTGCCTCCATTCCCATCATGGCATCGTGCATAGTTTAAAACACTTCCTGCACAAAACACACCGAGTCTCATGCACTTTTGCATGGTCCCAGTTTCAGGTCAGTTTGCAAGATCCTCACTTTTTCAGATATCGCACCTGCCCTGAGCATTCCGTTTCTCTCTTTTTTTAACTGTATATTGAAAATATAAACGTCAGTGTCAGAAAAACTAAGGTTTTATTTTTAGGCCAATGAATTCGCTGCCTTTTGAGACCATTCAAGGACCTGCACGAACTCTGTCATTATTAGCGTTGATTTATGTCTGAGTAAGTGAATGCAGGAGCTACTGAACAGAAATAGTGACAACTAGGCCTCCTACACTGCGCCAAAAAAATGAAAATAAAAAATGAATACACTCAGTCTGACTGCGCCTGCTTGTAACGCATAAATAATTTAAAAACAGTTTTCAGCTTCAGTTGTCCTTCTCTTCCCTTTTCCCTGGTGTTTTGCAACCTTTTATGACCTCTCACCATCACCCATCGTGGATATTCATAACACACATGTAGCTGAGCATAAAATATATTATTCTGTTGCATCAATAGGTAAAAGAAAAATATATATATACTCCACAGGGAATCGCTGAGAGATCCGAAAACTGAGTCAAGTGTCATATAAAATGTCTTTCTGTAAATAGAGAGAGGAGCTGTAAAGGAATGGCAGGAATGTTAAGTCTGTTTCTAGCAAAAAGAAAACAATATGCGACTCGCACACTGATGAGTGACGACTCCAGGCAATGATTTTCATTCCAATATACATACGCAGTGGTTTGGAATAAAACTCCCCATTCATTTATTTCTTTCTTCTTTCAAACGTTGGATAGCATCAGAACCTGTGTCTTCGAGGTTAAAATGCTGCGCCTGAAAAGGCTGTTATATAAAAGTAAAAGTATAAAAGGCCCCTGCCCATTAGGTCAAGCCCAGCCATGCTTGAATAGAGGGACTGTGAAAAGTCAACATTTTTCTGGTCAAGCCCATGTGATGTGGTGTGAGAGGCATGCTCAAAGGAATGCCTATGCAGTGAGGGTTTCCCTTGTATCGCTGCTGCGGCTCTCTGTGGTTTTAGGAGAGCAAACCCAGTGACGCAAAGTGCCATCTGTGGGGTAGAGACAATACAAGGCCCCTCAAGGGAATAGCAAGTGCCCGCTGCTAATATTAACTTACATCAGAGAGGGTATGACAAAGCAGGAGCAATAAGCTGCCGCATTTTTATATAAGCAAATGTCAGGTTTGCTGCTCTCTGCTGCTGAACAATCTGTGCCGTGGTATTTTTAGGGAGTCGAGTTATTTGGTTTGTTCTTTCATTTTTTTGCTGTGTATGGAGAAAATTTTTAGACACACCCATCCGCACATTATCACAAGGTTTACACTGATTGTTGAGCCGCACTGATGAACACTTTCATTGCTAGTTATTTTCCCTGTTAAGGAGTGTGATTTTTAGTAATCTTACAATTCACAGTGTGAGACTCGAGTCTTACTAAACTAAACTGCACCAAAAAAAAGACTGCATCGTGATACCTACTGACTGAGGGGATGGATTTTGGAGCTCTATTCTTTGTCTCCATGCTACATTCCCATTGACTGAGTCACGATAAAAGCCGGGGGAAACCTGTTACAACAAACATTTTATTTTCTGTGCTTCACTTTTATGTATTCTGCTTGGGTTTGTTTTAGTTTTACCCCATCTGGTGCCAGTAGATAGCTGCCCTTCACTGAAACTGGTTCTGCCAAAGGTTTCTTCCTTTTAAAAGTGAGTTCTTCCTCCTCACAGTTACCACAGCTACTCTCGCTAGTAGAGGATTCTGATTGCTGGGGTTTTCTCTTTTATATTGTAGGGTCTATGCCTTGAAATATAAAGCATCTTGAGGCAACGCCTGTTGTGAATTGGTGCTATATAAATAACTGGACTGGCAATCTAAGGTTGCACGAGTGTTACAAAGGCCCAACTCTGAACCCGATTTACACAGAATGAGCGTTGACATTGGTCTTCTTTTTTTTTTTTTAATTATGGACATCCTAAAAAAATAAAATAAAATAATAATCACAATCATAAGAAAATTAATAAATACAAATAAGCTTTGCTTTGGAAAAGAAACAACAACAAAAAACCACTCAAGAACTTTTTGCTGAGCTGTACTGAAAGTGTGATGCACATCACAAACAGAAACCTTTTTGAAAAGGTCCAAATTTTAATTTGAAGGTGAACAATCTCCACTTTCAGACCATGGGTGACCAAAGATATCACAAGGAGGTTTTTGTTGCAGCACCATATACCATGTACTGCAAGCAATATCACCTGACAACTGCCAGCAACCAATCAAAATCAGCCAGGGAACATTTTTCCCTTGTGACTGGTTGTGGTTCTCGGCTTGTGTCTGGGCCTGCGCAACTGAGGCTTGACATAGGTTACCTGATCCACAAATTTATGAGCCAACTGTACAAATTCACCTAGGAACCACTCGGCAACCAGTTGGGGAAACTTTTTTCCATACCAACCAGTGGTTGCTAACCTGTCTCTACGTAAATCACGTAAACATTTGAGGACATCCTTCAAAAAAAAAAAAAAAAAAAAAAGGAATCTCAATATTTTGGGGGTTTCTCACTGCTGGTCAGACAAAACAGGATACTGGAAAACATCACAGTGGCCATTTTTCACAATTTCCTGATGTTTTTCCAGCCAAATGATTTGCCCCGACAATATTTCAAGTTAATAGGCAGTTGCAGCTGATAAGAAATTGAAATGAGTGATCAAACTTAAACAGCCAAAAAGAAGAAAGAAAAAAAAACTCATCCCCACACTGTTCGACTGCCAAATGCTTTCTGGGAAACACTGCTCAAACAACAAAAACAACACAGCAATAACTGCTTTGCACCAACAATGACCGCAAAATAAAAGCCAGACACATCAGCCTGTTTCCGGTCTGCCACCCACACACCAAATGCACACAATGCCCCCCCATCCTCTGTGTCTCAAGCAGCTGAGACAGCGAGCCAGGAAGGTTATTTTTAAAACTTTATCTCAACATCTGACTTCCCATTGTTTTCCACATTTCTGCACTGATCCAAATGTAAACAGTAAACATCTACGAGTGATCTGCTGCGGCCACAGGGAGAGAAAATTTCTGGGGTGGAGGTCCATGAGTCACGAATACTTGTGTGTCACTACGCACTGATCAATTATTGACATATGGTGTTGAATTAAGACGATATGATGCTCCGGCAACCCCCCCCCCCCCCCTTCTTCTTTGCACCTCCAGATGACTCAACGGAAGCACACAGAGAGTGACAACTCTCCTGCGGGGTCAACTCACCCCCTCAGGTTACAATATTAAATATTCACGCCGTACCTTTGCATAATTCACCATGTCAACATACCAAGGAAATGACTTGGAGAAAAAGAGGGCTGAATGCTTTGAATTGAGGACAAAAGCTCCAGAGCATTTTAAACAAACTCCTCTTCAGGCACAGTGAAGCTGAAGGCGGTTTTCTGTGCATGATGCAAGTGAGTCCCTGCAAGACTCTGCAGGGATCAAACAGGGTTGCTAATTCAATAAAACAGACATGAATCTAGAAGTATTCAGGGCTTTAAGCTGGCTGTCTGCTCCCTGTGTCTGCCACAGCCTGATGGGTGTATCCCAATCTGAGTGACCCGCCAGGCTCGTTTTCTCTGCCAGGAATGTTTCAGGCGCATCTCGCCATTGTTTAAAACACTGAAAAGCATGTCGCTCGCTCTTTGGTGCCAGTTTAACGGTTCTTCCTCTGTCACGTGATCTCGATGCAAAAGAAAAGAAAAAAAATTCCAGAGCGGCTACTGAAGCCCAGCGCACATGGCGGCCCTCTCTAACAGATGTTTTTCGTTTGTGCTGCTGCAGTCTCTCAGTTCAGAGGCACAGAGCCAGAGAGGTGATTCATGATGCGAGCCTTCTTGTTACAGTCAGCAGACTGAGAGACGGCTCCAGGTTGAGAATAAACACGAGCCCGGCTCTGTTTTGGTAGATTTCCTATTGTTACGATATGATAAAGCTGTAGAAGAAGACATGACAGATGGCACAGATTGTGTGCTTTTATATGTGATTTTGTATATTGGAGCAAGGGGACTGGGCCTGTGCTTTCTCCTCCACACTCACCAGCCGGCTCATTTTCATCCTAAATGGAAAGCTGGTATCACACCGAACGCTCCTGCAAGCCTGGAGTCATTCACGTCTGCAGCTAAATGTGCTTCAAAGCGGGAAATGAGGTCACATTTTAGCATTAATGGTCGGCGGTGAAGGTGTTCGCTCCCCTGGTTTGATGCTCCATTTAATCATGGCAGGAAGAAGGGAGGCAAACACTTCACAGCTCACCTGCCTGACCTGATTACACCTCTTCCTGCATGATCAGAGGTGACACAGCATCGCAGCGTGTGACTTTGGGTGTGTTTCCCCTGCAAACGTTTTCTGCTTTTTTTTTTTTTTTGGAGATACAAATCAGTGTGCTGGGCCTGTGTGACAGCAAGGAATGAGGAATAACACAGAATCCAGATCTGAATACTAGGAAAAGGGTTTTCTCTGCTACAGCCTGGCAGCATGCTCTAAAGCCTTGAGTTATGTAATAGTGAACACAGTGAGCTGCAGGCCTGAATGCACATCTTTATATTCCAGCAAAGCCATCCACCCCGTCTATTCTTACTCTTCATATCAAGCGAGATAACACACTATTTTGCATCAGGTCTTAGGCTGAAATAGGTGCACTTTAGGGGCAACAGGTGCAATTATTTTCCCCTTTCCTCTGCGCATATTAATGCATCTGGAAGTCTGAAGGGATTTTAAAAGCTTTCAAACATTACCAGCGGAATTTAAGGTGGATTGCATGCAGCCTTGGCTCTATAAAAAATGCATCCCCGTTCAGAGATGGTGCATTTCGCCTCATTAGTATCATTCTTTATTAAATAACAACAACAATAATATTACAGTCTGTGTGGCTGTAATTATCCATCCATCCTCAACAGGCTCACACCGTGGCCTTACCTCCTCCAGCACATTCACTGTATTCCTGCAGCTCTGCATTCGGGTGGTGAAGCTGGATGTTGTCGGGGAATTGTAATCCTCTGTTGTCTCCGAGAGAAACTCGGACACCGATATTTGATCCGGCATCCTTTAACTGTGAGGGGGTAAATGCCCACAGGAGGGTTGGCGATGAATGCTCAGAAAGACAAAACCATGTAAGATTTAAAAATAGATAGAAAGCACGATGGGGGGACTGTACGGCCGATGGAAAGGCTAAGCCGATTTTTCCCCCTGCAAAACTGCGTTAAACTATCGAGATGATTAAGACGTGTCTTCTTCTCCTGTGACTTCTCAAATGACTTCACTGTTCCCCAAGGGCCCACGGCAGGAGGGAATTTACCAAATATTTGCAGGCTGGGTCCCCCTCTCGATGTGTATTTAAAGCGAGAAGATGTCTAAAAGCGACACATTTATAAATAGTGTCACTCTGCGTCTAACTAAACCACGGAGGGAAAAGCGGCGTAAAGAATAGCGGATGCCCTCATTATGCTCTACAGATGTGCAAAAAGCCGCTTGTCGTCAAAACCGCGCGACGTTACCAGGCTCGGTTTAAATTTTATCATAGTCCACGGTCTGCCGAGTTCGTCTGGTACTTTGGTCCCGTTTTCTTCTGTCGTAGTTTAAGGGTTTTTTAAAAGCTAAACGCTGCCGCAGACACATTCACTGCCACTCTCTCCTGCGCTCGGAGCTGCTCAGAAGCGCTGTCAAGCTTGCGCTGAGACAAAGCGCGACTTCCTGGCAGTAATTTCAATATAAAACACCAGCTAACGCTTTTACATTACGTAAATGCATTTTTAATGAATGGAAAAGACTATATATATATATATATATATATATATATATATATATATAAAAGGCGGTAAGCTTAAAACGTCTAAATATGTGTTTAAGAGACAGATAAGCACAAAAATAACATTTATCATCCATTTTTGTTCAGATTGTTGTCAGTAGAGCTGACGATAGCTTGATTTTTCTATCGTGAATTTTCAGTGTACTAATATAAAACGTATCATAGCGGCTAGTAAGCATTTATAAGGGGAAATGTGTTCGTGTCACATGATTTTTATACTTTTATTTTGAAATTATATTCTACAATATCCGTTTTTTCTGTCCATAAACTGAATGTTTTACAAATATCTCTCCCGCCCACCTCGCCTGGTTGACTAGGACGGGGGGCTGCTGTACGCATGCGTGATCTGGACTTAGTAACTGCAGAATGGTCAATCGGTGTAGCTGTAGGCCTAAAAGGGAAAAGAAATATGTCCACAAACACACGAGTAATTTTTATTTTATGGGATGTTTTTATTCTTGGGTAATATTTTGTAGACTAGAAACCCATCTAAGCACTGTAGGTTCACTTAGCTGCCATCAAAGGTGGAAAAATCGCCAGTTGACTTAATGTCCTTTGGGTTTCCAGTACAGTATTTTCCAGTTTAATTTCAGGATTTGCTCAGTAGCAGCTTTTTAAGTTCACTTACGATTTAGTACCAGCAAATATGTCATTGCATTATTTCCCTAATGCTAGTATTGCTCTGTGGTCCTTGTTCTCGGTTTTTCTTGTAGTTTAGCTTGTTAACTGTCACCTGGGGAAAATGACTAGTGTTACAATGGTTTTTTCAGGGAAATGTGTGTCAGTTTGAAGGTCATCTGTTTGAATATAAAGGTAGGATTAATGTAATAGAGCCTGGTAGACATTTTGCTATTATTTTTATCTGCATAATGTTTGAGGCAATGACACTGATTCCCAGCCATCCCAGGATGACTAAATAGGCCCACTAGGTACAGGTCCACGGGGCCATGATCGGGGGGTTCTGGTCCAGAGGACTGCACTGGTTACAAAACACATCTGCAAATTAGTCCTCTATCACTTTTCAGGTCATAATGACAAGGGCAAAGTATAGTCTATTAACTCCATCTAGTTTTTAGTTAGTAATATTGACTTTCACTTCCTTTTTAAAACTGCATAAATCTACTCCATGAAAGTACCTCTGTATGCAGCACAGGGCATATTAAAGCATAAGCAGAAGTACAGATTACATTGATATTGTTTTTTCCCCAAAGTTTCAATCGGGAAAGCCCTCCTTAGTCTCTGGTATACAAACCCAAACACGAAGCGCCACCTTGTGGGCATGATTTTGAGTTGATATATATATATATATATAGCTAACGTTATATATATATATATATATATATATATATATATATATATATATATATATATATATATATATATATATATAACTTCCATTTGCAGCCACAAAGGTGGGTGTACTTAGCTTTTGCCCCACTGTTTCTTCATTTTGGCTTTTTGTGTAACTGTGACACGATGTATTGTGTGTAGTATGTCACGTCTTGCTGTTCATCTGAGGTTATACTAAAAAGTGTTATTTTTATATTATGTCATAATGTGTAAAGTCTTAGAAATGAAATACTTCATTCCTTATGTATTTTTTATCACGACTGTCTTATTTTTTACTTTGTTGTAATCCCTCCGTTTATTTCTTGGTGTGTGCTCCATGCAGTAGTAATATCAACTTAAACTGAAAGTTTACTGAAAACGTTTTATTTTGGTTTTATTTTTTTAACCGCTGACCGGAAGTTCTGTTTGTGACATCTGCGGAAAACGTTAGCTAACTAGCTAGCTCATAATAATAAGGTGCGAGGCAGGCAAGGGAAGATTACTGTCGCTTTTAAGGGGTTTCGGATCATTTTTAAGAACCAGAAGACAGGAAACAGGGTGGATACGGTCCCGGAGGGCGTGGACACGCGTGTCATTTCTCTTAAAGCTGCCCTTTACGTGCTGCGGAACAAGCAACAAGCTGTGCTCAGACTGAATGGCCGAGGGCTTCTCAGGTAACTAATGTGCAGTTTTAATAACAGTGACTCACAGGAACCTGAAGCAGCCTAAACCGACTCTTAAATCACTCTGAAGTACTGACTTTAGCAGCTTCGCTAACAGTTACACACTCTCTTGCTAGTTGTGTTAGCTGGACAACCTTAAGCAGCCTAAACATAAACTTTTAGCTGACGCAGTTTTCTGTTCACTTGCTCTGGGTTGCTAATGTTAGCTTAGCATCTCCGAGTGATCGTGCAGTTCGTGAATGAGGTAACGACACGTGACAGCCGGGGAACTTTGAAAGGCAATAGCACGCCAGATGATGGTACGCGTTGCTATCCATAAAATCGAGAGCTTTCATGCTAATTTCAAACTCCATAGTTTCATTACTTGTACATATACTGACCTTAAGGTTTTAAATTGCACACAAGAACAGATCGTCCCCATATAGTTAAGGCATAGAGTCTGGGTTTACTCTACTCAACAGAACTCTTGATTTTGGCCATTTGACATACCGAAATGTATTTTAGGGTTTCGTAAACAAAACGGTATTGCAAACCACAAAAAATGGTCATGATAATTTTACACCGGCGGGTGCAAACATTTTTCCACATGCAGGAAAAAAAAATCTGTCTATAACATTATTTGCTCATGGCAAAATGTTATTGCACTCTTTATTTGTCCTATGCAATTTAAAATGTCATCTCATAAGTAAATAGATCACAACGATCCCCGAAATTCTTGCAAAATGACAATAAATGATGTTGTCCTGCCTAGTTTAAAGTTTTAAGTGTTTTTGCTCTAAATATATTTGATGTTGCTCATAACTTGGTTCTGTTTTCTTGTTGCAGACCCACCTGACCTCAATCCAGATCTGACGCAACATCAAACGTCACATCAGCACAAACCCAGAAGAGGCCGACCCAGACACAGCAATGACAGACACCTCAGTAACAACAGTAATGAGACCTGTCATCAGTATGGACCCTTTAATCAGGGCACTAATCCCCCTTTTAGCCATAGATCAAATTATGAAGATCATCATCGTCCTCCTTACCAAGGAGGAGATGAAGGCAGAAGGCGAGGCAGAGGAAGAGGATGGAGAGAAGGGAACAGAGGAGGTTCTGTGCCATGGCGGCAAAGACCTGGAGGTGATCCATACGGTGGCAGCAACAGATACATGAGTGGTGTCCATGCTTTTGCACATCCCATGGGTGGTGCTGATGGACCCAACTGGCGGCGAGGAAGTGCAAACAGGGATACGGAACAAACTAATGAGGACCAGGATGCCCAGGCTAAAAAACCAAGGAAGTTTAGTCAGGAGCAGCGAAAGGGAGAACATAATGGCAGTTGGAAGGAGAACAACACCACAGTGGAGGATCAAAGGAAGAGAGAAGACTCAGAGTCCCAACATGACAATAATCAGAGGAAACACACTGACCCAAAGCGACGGCAAGGACCAATCAAACCACCCAAACAACCATCACAAGAGGAGCCAGGCTCAGAGAAGGGAGCCAGTGGCCAAGATGACTCTGATCAGGGGCGAGCATCTCAGGATTCTGCAGGCAAAGGTGGAAGAGGCTCAGGAGGGAATGCTCCCCTTCAGGCCAGAGGGGGGAGAAGAGCAAACTATCAAAACTACAAACCTGGTCAGAGGAGCTGGAACAAGATGCCAAAGAGCAAAGAGACGCAGACAGGTTTGACTCTTACTTCTGTAAAATGTTGTCTGGCGATCAAATTCCCCAACTTATTTTACATTTCTATCAACGTTTTACATTTTTATATTGTTACAGTTTTGTCAGACACAAAATGTTTAATCAGAATTTATTGATTTTTATTTTTTTTTAGGAAACCTGGTTTCCTAACAAACTAACATAAGTTAGTTCAAATTTCCCCGTATTTTGCTGTTAAGTATTTCATATTCACTATATTTGCAGAAAACATTCCTTTTTGGTTGTTTTTGGAGGATTTTTTTTGTCCCTTTTTTGTAACTCTAGTTCAGTTAGTTTTAATATTGGGCCTGAAACCAATGTTTAATGTTATGTTTTATTGATTATTTTGTTTGTAAAAAGGCCAGAAAATAATTAAAAATGCAAATCAAGCTAAAAAAAAGCCCAAGCCCATGTTTTATAGTGCTTACTTAGTGTAAAAATCTTAGGATGTTTGGTTGGAAGCAACCTGAATTATTGATGAGTCTGTCAGTGAACTAAAGGACATACGAGCAGAAAGTTTTGGATAAAGCTCTGTGGGTGGAAACGAAGTATTTGTTGCCATCTTCTGAACCTCTGATCTCTTCCTCCGCAGGGTGTCTGATTGAACAGCTGTCGGAGGAGAAATACGAGTGCATGGTGTGCTGTGACGTGATCCGGGTCATGGCGCCGGTGTGGAGCTGTCAGAGCTGCTTCCACGTCTTCCACCTCAACTGCATCAAGAAATGGGCTCGATCGCCAGCCTCACAGGCAGACGGTGCGGCGTGTGAACACAGTGTTTACTCTGTGTGGGAGCATTTTAGTGTAGTCTGTGTACTCAGCATAGCGAGCTCCTAACAGTGGCTGGTACTCGGTGTTCAGGGATGGTCACTGTGACGGTAACTCGTGCAGTGAAATTCCTGCTGCTTCTGCAGTGCATTGTGTTACATTGAAAACGGAGAGGCCAAGTGGATTTCTGTTATTGTTCCCATTATGAATCTGCGCTATACAATACAACACGTCACCTTCTGTCCTTCATCATAGGAAAAAAATATAGAAAAAATGTTTTAAGCTACATTTAAGGCTAAGTGATTTTTACTTTAGTGCCACAGATGAAAACAGGATCTGA
Organism: Mchenga conophoros; assembly: GCF_057382185.1. NCBI lineage: Eukaryota > Metazoa > Chordata > Actinopteri > Cichliformes > Cichlidae > Mchenga > Mchenga conophoros. Next base: position 21,195,393 of record NC_140534.1, on the reverse strand, counting down.
AAATGTGTGTACTGGGAAAGCACATCCTTCCCAGAGGGTGACCCTTTCATTCAGCGTTATGCAGAAAGGAAAAATGGATGCATGTATGTTAAAGTTCAGCTTTTTTGTATCAGATTCAGCTGAAGGTTGGCGCTGTCCAGCCTGCCAGAATGTTTCAATGAAACACCCGACCTCCTACACTTGCTTCTGTGGTGAGTATTTGTTTAATTCAAGCATAGATATACACCACTGCTGAGAAATGGTGATGAACTTGCTCTCGGGTTAGACGATTTAATGAAATTGTTATCATATCCCACTGACTCCTTCCCAAAGCTTCGTTACGTTAAGTTTGCCACAGAGAGTGATGGGAAGAGTTGTTCCGTTTGTTTCATTGGCAGGTAAAGTGACAAACCCTGAGTGGCAGCGTACTGAGATTCCCCACAGCTGCGGTGACATGTGTGGGAAGAAGAGAAGTGGAGTGGACTGCAACCACCCCTGCAATATGTGAGCCTTAAAAACACAAGAAAGCTGCTTCTAGCTTCAAATTACGTTATTAAAAGACGGTAGGGCTTCAGAAGTTCATCGATAACTTTTAAGAATGTATTTCTTTGTGAGGTTTGCTGTGAAACTGTTTTTATTTGATGCAATTTTTAGGTCTACTTGATGGTACACTGTGGGAGCATAAGCTGTTATATTTTAAGAGACAGATTGCATGTATGGGAGATATTTTATTTAAAGTTCACCCCAAACACTCCCTTTGTGGTCATATCTCTAAAAATACTCTTACTCGCCCCACAGACTCGTGAAGCCTTTGACAGACTGTAGTTTCTGACTGAGCTTGTTATTTCATTGCCAATAAATGTATTTTATCTGCATTTGGGGTTGGGGTCCTTGGTAGCAGATGTAAAATAAAATGGAATTCAATTGCAGACAGATTTTATAGATGACTTCAGTGGCTTCATAAACTAGTAACTCTCACTTTGCAGCCATGTTGTTAATGCTTGTGGACATTTATTTTATGTATATATATATATATATATATATATATATATATATATATATATATATATATATATCTCTAAATTAATGGGGACTGAGCCATATTTTAAATATGATTCATTACTTGGACTTATTAATGTATTACAAGGCTGGTAAGAATCCTGTCTTACCAGGTTTGGTTAGAGTAACTCGCACACCTGCTGTTCACATTTATACTTCAAACCCGTACGTTAATATGTTCTTTGTCTTCTCAGCTTATGCCACCCTGGACCTTGTCCTCAGTGTCCTGCCTTTGCAACGAAATCCTGCATCTGCGGGAAGACGAGGTACTCGACCTCTGATCACATGTGAATCTGTCTTTTTATCCTTTTGGATTTTACTTTAAATATTTCTTAATTCTAATTAAATTATGTCTCTCAAGTCAACCAGTGCGCTGCGGTCAGGCCACTGTGCTCCAATGTGACAAAGTGTGTGGTGCTGTACTCAACTGTGCTGAACACACCTGTGTGCAGGTGTGCCACAGCGGGACCTGTCAGCCATGCCAGCTGCAAGTTCAGCAGGGTGAGTCTCACTTTGGTGCAGATGAATAGCTGAATTTAGCTTATGGAACATTTTAAATGTAATGAACTCTTTTGCTGTTTTTATGGGCAGTTTGCTTTTGTGGCGTGACCGCACGGGAAGTCCCGTGTGGCACAGATAAAGCAGGATTTGATGGTTCGGGACATTTCTCCTGTGGAAAAATATGTGGGAAGTAAGTCCAACTCTTCAGCACTAATTCTGCCCATCTAAAGCTTTTATTTTGCTCCTATCACAGCCGCGTGTATTTAACTGCTCTTTTCAGGATGCTAAACTGTGAAGCCCACCGGTGTCAGCAGGCATGCCATCGTGGCCCGTGCAAGTCGTGCCCGCGCTCACCAAGCCTGGTGAATACGTGTCCCTGCGGTCAGACGCCGCTGACAAAACTCCTGGAGCTGGGTTACTCTGAGCGACGGAGCTGCTCCGATCCCATCCCCTCCTGCGGGAAGACCTGCAACAAACCCCTGGCCTGCGGCTCGAGTGGTGAGAAGAAGTGCTGTTCTGTCATGTCGAAATACTCATAGCATCAGTTAGAATTAGGAAATGATTCGAGCCTCATTAAGATTGCAAAAACAGGATCTGAAAATGTGTGACAGGTGACGCTTTTCAACAATATGTGCTGTGGCAGGAGAAAACAGGTTCTTTTCTGTCATCTGTTTTAAAGTAATATTGATAAAATGGCGATGAAGCTTTTAAAATCCAGAAGAAAGCCAGAGGAAGTTCAATGAGAAAACGGCAAACATCATGTCACTAAAGCTGAATGAATTCCTTGATCTTTCCCCTGTAAAACATCCTGTTTTTTCTTTTTATTCTCAATCTTCAACTGGCTTTTGTTTCTAAAAGAAAGCAACTGCTTTCTTCTCTGTGGCCTGTTGTACATCCTGTTTGCACAACCACATCATGTTAGGCCTGTTTTTGTTCTTGCAGCCTGACGTGAGATAATGAACTTGTGTTATTTCAGACATCATCCATCTGTGCGAGAAGCTGTGCCACGAGGGCAGCTGTGGGCCCTGCTCTCTGACCTCAACTATCAGGTGCAGATGTGGCTCCAAGACTAAGGTTTGCAGAAATATCAGCAGCTGTGTTTTTTCTCAGTTCCATATTTTTTTTTTTTTTTTTTATTTTGAAGACACTGAAGATTTGAAAGATTTCTCCTTTACTTTCCAGGAGGTCCCATGTGAGAAAATCCAAAAAGAAGGTGAGGTTTTAATAAATATGAGTATAGCCCACCCTGAGCTGCCGTCCTGTGTTTAAATCCTGACTTTTGTCTCTCCAGAGGAGCTCGTCTTCACTTGCGAGAAGCGCTGCAACAAGAAGCGCTCCTGTGGCCGACACAAGTGTGGGGAGCTTTGTTGTGTGGTGAGTGTTCATTGAATCTGGGTCAGTGTTTTCGACTTTATGCTCTCTGTTCTCACACACACATATACATTTATTTTTCTCTTTCCCTGACTGGTTCTGACCCCAATATTTTTGTCTCACCCAAACCAACTAACCATTGTTATTGTCCAGAAGAAAGTGTGTGTTAAACATAATAGCTGTTATCTCAATGAAATGCAACCATGTGACACACATGGCTGGTTTAAGTGAGATGGTCAGTGAATTCCCCATCTCGTCCTAAGTCAGAGCTGCACCCATTCAGCTCTCCTTACACACAGAGGTGTGTATGTGACACAGAATCATTGTAAACCAGCAGGATTATGTGACAGGTGCAGCAGGGATGTTACGGATGTTAGTCTGACTTTGTGCCATCTGTAGAAACAAGGTTTGTCTCAGCGGTGGGCAAACCATACCACCAGAAGAGTTATTTTTAAATAGCTCTAGACCCAAAGAGACCTGCATGGAGCATATTTTGCTTTAAAGTGAGTACTTACTTAACCAACGTATTTGTAATGTTTGGTCTGTTCAACTTAATGGTTTTACCTGCTATAACAACCAGCCCAACCCAACTTTGGGATAAAGAGTATGTCTTCTCTTATCTTCTATATTGTTATTGCTGTGTTGCCTTAATTAAGTATAAATTAGCCAATCAACATTATTAGTAATTGTAATGTTTTTTTGTTTTGTTTTTTTACCACATGTGAACAGCGGTGTGGCCCCACTTATATCTTAAGTGGGCTGCACCAGTGAAACCTCCTTTTTGTCAGTGTAAAGAACTTTAACGACAAATTTAATCCCTGAGATATTTTTAATATCAGAAAAAGCCAATTTCAAAACTGCAAATGGTGCCAAGCGGGCCATGTTTTAATCTTAGGCGGGCAGATTCTGACTCCCGGGTCCTAATGTTTGACACTCGTGCCCTAGGGAGTCATTAAATGCATATTAATTTCACACTGACTGCAATCGTCAGCTGATAGCAGCCAGTCTGTATTTGATTTATGCATAATTTAGCTTTTTAGTTAACAATTCTTAATTAGATTGAGGGTCTGGCAAATGCAAAGCCGGCAGGAAACATCTCGACACACTCGCTGCCTTTATACAGTCACGGCAAGCACTACAGGAATGACTTGCTGTGTAATTGTCCAACAACATCCAGCTGACAGACGAGCAGTGAGGAGAAACAGCCAGAATAAACAGTAATAAAGGAAATGGGTGGACATTAGTAAGAAGGAAAGAATAGTGAGGATATGTTACTGGGTTGGGATATGACTGAATTTGAAAGCTGACTTGCTTTGTAGCTCTTAATTACTTTGCATCATGCGGGGGTGACTCTACGTTTAAATTTCAGCTTGCAGCAGCCTTCTGATAAGAGTGTTTTTTGAAGCGCGTGAGGTGATGTTAATGTTTTTGTCCGTGTGTTTTCAGAGCGTGGAGCACAAGTGCTCCATGATCTGCGGCTACAAGCTCAACTGTGGCCTCCACCGCTGCCAGGAGCCTTGTCACCGTGGAAACTGTGAACCCTGCTGGCAGTCCAGTGAGTATCGAGTTCACGAGCCAAGTCTCTGAAGTACCACAGATTTATTCTGTCTCACTAATTTGAAGCTTTAGCTGTATTTTGCTTGGCGTTAAGATGCCACGAGTGTGTCACGAGTCCCACTGGGTTTTTAGGTTTTGATGAGCTGACGTGTCACTGCGGGTCCACGGTGCTGTATCCACCCATCCCCTGTGGAACGAAGCCACCCGAGTGCAAAAACGTGTGCACGAGAAGACACGAGTGTGACCACCCAGGTGGGATTTAGCTGTAGCTCCTTACATCAGGGTTATTGTAGTTTGTGTGCTTCCCAGTTAGATTTGAAAATGTTCAGTTTTAGTTCAGTTTTCTTTAGTTTCAGTGACTCAGTCTCAGTAAACATGGCCATCAAAGACTCATTTGTATGTTTTAGATAGTTTTAGTTTAGATAACCTCGGTTCACACAGCAGCTGTATCGAATAACTGTTAATATGCTCCTGACATTTGCCTCTGATTTAGTGTTTCACAACTGCCACAGTGAGGAGAAATGTCCTCCCTGCACTTACCTCACGCAGAAATGGTGCATGGGAAAGCACGAGGTAATGTTCCCCGAGCCCACTGATGGCACGACTTGTTTCCTGTTTTTGTTCTTGCAACTGAAGCGACACCCTTTTCTCTGACTCACAGCAACGCAGCAACATCCCGTGTCATCTCCAAGACATTTCTTGTGGCCTAATGTGTAATAAAACGTTGCCCTGCGAGACGCACCGCTGCAAACGCATCTGTCACCGGGGAGAGTGCCTGCCAGAAGGCGGCTGCCAGCAGCCCTGCACGCTGCCTCGTCCAGACTGCGGCCACCCGTGCGCTGCTCCCTGTCATAAAGGCAGCAGCTGTCCACGCACCACCTGCACTGCCAAGGTACAGAGCAGTGCCACTGAGAACAGCTGGACTTCCAGTGGCTCAAAAACAGGTTACAGAGTTTGTACAGATGTTCTCTGTCACATCAGGGCTTGGGTTTTTCAGCACATTTTCCCACCATCAAAAGTTCCTCCTCTCTCTAATAACTTATTTCCCTCATGCAAATGTTTAGTGAATAAATTCAGTGTCACATCTGCTCAATAGTCCAGCTGTGAACCCGCTGTTTTTGCATGAAGGCTGAGGACATGTGGCGCGGTGCTGTGTAACTGTCATAAATGGTTAACTTGGAACAAATAATAACACATCAGTGGCAGGCTTCAGACTCCAGAGGGAGGCCATTCACAGCTGCACGAATTCTTCGTGTGAACTGACCTGACCTTTTTTAATTTGCGTATTTGTGCTCTTACAGAAACACTTCTTCTCCAGGGAGGAGAAATCTAATCCTTTGTGTCGTTCGCAGGTTGCGGTACAGTGTGAGTGCGGTCGTAGAAAGGAAACCGTGGCCTGTGCAGAAGCAGCCAATTCATACCAGAGGTCAGCTCTGCTCCCATGTGTTAAGCTTTTTTTTGGTTTTATTCTAGACCTCGTTTGGCATTTCTCTTTTTGGCGACATATATATTCTGTTATAGCTGTGAAAAAAACCCTCAGTCTTCAGGCTCCTGTAAAAGCTCAGATTCAAGGAGTTCAGTGTTTTTTGAGGAGCAGCCAATCAGAAGAAAGCTGGCTTAAAGTCAGAGGAGTGTTAAAGAGCTCGTTTCAGACAGTGGATGAGCTGAAGGGCACCACCATGGCCCAGTTTAATAATAAGTAAAGATTATATTAGACTGTGAATGATGCAAAGCTACTAATGTAGCATCTAGGAATAAAATTAGAATTTGAAACGAGCAACATTTATCCGATATTTTTGGTTTTGTTGTGCAGGTATGCTGCCATTGCCATGGCCAGTAAGCTTTCGGACATGCAGCTCGGTGACTCCATGGATATCGGCCCGCTGATCTCTAAGAAAGAGCTGAAACAGACGAGGTAGAGTGGTGCAGGGAATTAATGATTTAAAGCTCGAACCAGAGGTGTCAAACTCAAGATGTGAAACATTTGCTGAACAGGATGTTCGAGCTTAATTATTTCAAGATTATTTGAACAACAGGCGAGTCCTTATGTGTGATGGCCAAGATGCAGCTCTTGTTTGAAAGTAATTATGTAAATAATTTCCTGGAGAGGGCCAGATTTCGTTCTTTAATCCATTCAGTGGATTACTTTGAACTGCAGCTGAGGTGTGAAAAGCAGTCATCCTAGAAATGCGATGCTTTCTCAGGCTCGAGTGCGATCAAGAGTGCGCCACTTTGGAGAGGAACAGGCGCTTGGCGGAGGCGTTGCAGATCGACTCGTCTTCTGACCCCTTCAACGTTCGCTCCACCTCTGCGTACAGCGACAGCCTCAAAGACGACGCCAGGTCTGATATCTGTTTTACTCCACGGTGACGGTTATGTGACGCCATGTTTGGGTTAATATTCAAAGTCAGAGGGAGCGCTGCACTGAAACTGCAACTCTGCTCTGCTTGCGTTTCAGAAAAGACCTGAAGTTTGTCACAGAGGTGGAAGAGGAGATCAACAATCTTGTAGAGCTTGCTAATAAGGTACGATCTGTATTTGAGTCTCCTTTTCCTGTTTAGGGGTGAGGTGTTATTTAAGAGCTCTAATGTGATGTAATGCTCCATCTGGTGGAGAATCTGGGAGACTGCTGTAGTCCCAAGTTTTTAGTGGTGAAGCATTTTACTGAGTCACTCGCATTAGTCAGTATATTTGCATTCAAGTCAGTGCAGCATTTGTACATAATTACCCCATAAAACATTTTGTTTTAAACTGAACTTTAACCCTAAGTTTTTTAATTTTTGAAACTTTAATGATCATTAATATAACATGTATATCATGTTCTTTCTAGTTAATTAATGTCATTTGCTCCGTTTAGCCACGATTTCTTTATATTTTTGTTGTTTACTGCTAAGGGATATAATTAGTAAAACAGCTGGGCTTTAAGCTTAATGTGAGAAATACCTTATTTATCCCAAACTTTGGTAAAAAGCTGTTAGAGCAGCCAAAACATTAAACACAGACTCTAGCTTAAATAAAGTGGAGTAGACGAATAAAATAAAATGGCATGATGTAACAAAATACCTCAATGTACAAACTACAGAGAAGAGAGGAGATAAATTTAAGAAAAGGGAAAAGATAATATGAAATTTAAAAATAAAAGTTTTAATTTGATAAGGTAAAATGTATAAAATAGAGTAAAACACTGTATAATGCATATGGAGCACTTAATAAGTAAACCTTTAATGAAGGTTAAACATAAAAACATAATAATAATAAAAGAAATCAATAAATGGATTAAGTACAATAAGTCTAAAAATAATATATGATGATTTAAAATAAACATGTAAATAAAATGCAAGAAAAGGTCAAAATTAGGAAGAATCTCAATAAAATTCAGTGACATGCTATATAAAAAGTTTCGTAAAATACAGTAGGGGGCTTAGTATTAAAAAATTAAAAGAAAATGAAGGTTTTAAAAAGTAAAACTATTAAAATACAAAAATATGTTATGTTTAAAGTGGCTCTGTTGAGCACACGAGCTCAGTATTGTTGCTTGCCATTTGAAGCGGAAAGTCTGGATTTTTATGGAATGGCTCCTCAAGTCGGATTTCCAACTCAGGAAGTTGGAGAACCCCCACCAACCCCGACTTCACAATCCAAGATGGCAGCAGTGTGTAAATATCAGTAAAAGTGTAAAACCTAGGAGGCAGTAGTAGGTAATGTGTACTATCACAGTGTTTGTGTATTTGTGACTTGCTAAATAAGCTGAGCACTGAGCGCGCTCCATCCAGAGCTGCAGCCGGTGTTTAAACGGCTTTATCACAAGTGATGGATGAATGGCTCTGGTTTGTTAAGGAGCAAAACAAAAAACTTTTCTTTTATTTATTACAAATGATTGATTATTACTTTTATTACTATCATTTCTGATCCGCATGGAGTCATTAAACTTGGTGTCAGCCCGAGGTGGAGACAGTGCCCTTTACGGCTGTGTCACTAACAGCTTATTTAGCTTCATTATTTTGTGCCCCAGTTGTTGTATTTTCAGCTCTTTTGTCACAGTTTCCAAGCTCAAATAAGCGAGTAGGAGACTTCTCGGGCAGGTGGAAACGTCTCCACGTATTTATTTATTTCTTCCAGTCCTCTGTGATTCACCGAGGCTCTCTGAGAGACCGACATTACTGCTTTGATTTCTTTTCCAAAGGACTTGTTTATTACTTAGCTGAGCCTCTTTTTGGAACGACGGGTCATGAATGAAACCTTTTTCTGCCCGGGAGTCAGCTTAGTGAAATGTTTTATCTTATTTTCTCAAGGCATGTTGTGCTGACTTCACTGATTTCATTTTTTGGGCTCTTTCTTCCCTAAAAAAACGAGTTATTAAATCTACTCCTCTGCTTAAATTTTGCTAAAATCCCCTCCAACAGCCCTCTGGCAAAGAAAGCGATTCAGTTTTGTACCAGCTGTTGTTCTCTTTTACTCTGAAAAGTCAGGTCAAATGTGCCTACTGACCCGTCTATATAAAATAGGCCACGCGTGCACTACAAGCTCAAAAGTACATGGACGCTTCAACTCGTATGTATAGACATTAAGCTGCTGCTGTAACAGCCTCCACTCTTCTCCCTAAACCTTTCACATGATTTTTTTGGGACCTGCCTGCAGGGATTTGCTCCCATTCAGCCACAGAAACATCAGATAGGGCAGCACAGATGTTGACAGACATGAACTGGATCACAGGCCAGTTCATCCCAAAGGTTTTGGATCTAAGCCCCCCACCAAATTTAAAAGAAAACAAACACATTTCTTTATGGATGTGACTTTTGGGCGTGAAACAGTCACGTTGAACCAGGAGGATCCCAAACAGTGAGGACAAGGCTGAAAGTATTTATGAAAGTGATAGATTTGTATCACTTCATACCAGAGGTCAGCTCACAAAACGTGATTTGTACTCACGTTTGTAGTTTGGAGCAAAGTTATTATAGTAAAGTTATATTAAAACAAAATAAAAAGTTTGTTGTCCTCAAATCAGCAAATAAAATAAAAAGTAGTGTTTGCTAAAAAAAATAAAATAACAATGAGATAATACTTGAAAAAGTGATTTTAAAAAAAGCAAAACAAGTATTTTTATTTTGTGATTTTATTTATTTATACAAAAACAGACATTAAAAGTTAGCATTGTTTTTAAGATGCATTATATCAACACAAATATAAAAAACAGAAATAAAACAGAAAACGGCATGTACAGTAAAATGGAAACATTGAAGGATGATGATAGTAATAAGACAGTAATAAGACCCATTCCAATGATCAGATGTGTTTTTATTCCCGGTGGCAAAGTGTTTCAAATTTGTGGACCTTTAATTTTAAAAGAGGACCGACCAAATGTTCTTTTACATTTGGTAACATACAATCTCATTAAATGCTCCCCTTGTGGTTGCAGCTTTACCTGCTAGAGTGACTGAATTGGGGCCATTTAAAAGCCAAGAAAACATGAAAAATCCAAGCGCAGGATGTTTCGCAGCTGGACAGATGTGTTAATGATGTGCTACCCTGCTAGCGAAGCTGCTCCACTGCCTGTCCGGTAAGCGGTGCAGAGAGTAGTCGGGGTTATCGATGATAGATGACGGTTTGTTCAGCGACATCCTCGCCACCTCTGATTCAACAGCTTGCAGCCAATCGCAGAGCCAGCCTTCCCGATCAGTTAATTCAGTCTGCTCGTGATATCAGCAGACCACAGCAAAGTACGCTGAGCTCCCCACAATCGTTATGAAATGGAGCCTGTTAATCCCCTTCTTGTGTACAGCCTGTGCAGGAAATGTCCTTAACTAAACACAACCAGCCCGAGGAGACTGTGGTGCATGTGAACATCATGTTTGTTGAGACTAGTGTGTCTGTGGGACTGTGAGTCAGCTGCCTTCACTGTGTCTGGACTCTTATACCTGAAGCACTTGCATTTTGCTCCTGAAACACAGACTCCCTGCTTATTAATTCTCAGTTTTGTACATGTAGTACACTGAAACATGCAGGCATCTCTCTGTTCATAAATGCCTACTTTCATAGCAGCGTTTGGTTATGCACTATAGATGAAAATATTGGGGGGGAATTTTCCACAGTCGTTAAAAAACAGATTGAGCCGACCGGATGAGCCTGAGAGAGCCTGCTCCAAAAGCACCGTCACCCCTGGATTTCAAAGAAGAGTGTGGAGCATTTAAAAGACCCTGATCACATGATCAGACCAGGCTATTATAGACTGCTATTATAAGGTCACAGCGGGTCCATTATGTAGCTAGTTGTGTAGGGCTTTATATGCAATTAATAAAATCACATGATTAGAGAGGCTGACTGCTGTGGTAAGGTCTCAGCAGGTCATCAGCTGGCACTGAGGTTAGAAGAGGCAGGAAATGGAGGGTGGAGAAAAGCGGTGGAGGTGGTGGAAACGCACTTGAGACAAAAGGCACTGGTGGTCACCGTGGTGATGGGTACACAAGGTCTGGGCTTGTTCCCAAAGAGCCAGGTCTGGTCAGAAAGGTCCAATGCAACAGAGCCATGAAATAAAGTCCAAGCAGGTGTAGAGGTGGAGAACGTGAGCAGTGGTGGAGCTCTGATAGCAAGGAGCATGGACAAGATGGGAGGGGACCCTCCAGCGCAGGGTCACCTGGGCACACTTCCTGTCCAACTTGGCTCTGGACAAGTTTCCGTCTTCTCTGCAGCTGCCCAAAGGCTCTGACAGACAGCCGCTATCTGTGGCATTACGACCAGGTGCTGAAGGCGGTGGCTAAGAGTTTTAGCTTCAGCCATCAGCACCAGCAAACACCATCATGCTTTAAAGAAGACTATATCCTTTGTGAAACCTGCTGTTTTCCTGTTTCTTTACTCTTTGCCGCTTAACTACTCACACTCGCTCTCTCTATTTTCTCGGCCGTCTTCAGCAGACAGTTCAACTTTTTCACCTGTTTTCAACTCATGATTTCCACTACACGGCATTTTCCCAGGAAATGTAACTTTTTCTAGTCTCACAATAAATGTTTGATTTTTGCAGTGAATGAAAGAAGCTTCGAAATGTGAGATTTTAAAAATTCAAATGCTACCAAGGTTCTTAGCAGGAGATATATTTCTTTAATTAACAGGGATAGCGCCTGTTAATGGACATCAGAAACTATAAGATGTGAACGGGCTAGACTGAAGCAAAACTGCTCCCAGCCCAGGTCAGATCAGACTTCAGTGAACAAATATGTACAGGAACACAACAAAAACGTCACACAGAAGTGAGTTATAAGTGGTCGCAGACCTGCTCTTTACTGCTATTGGTAATAATGACGGTGAGGGGGTCGATATAAGGACTAACATACACAGACATACCACTAAAAATAAACCCCAAAACTAAATTAAGCGCCAGATTAGACTTTTCTTTGTTTGCCTCGTTTCTGTCTTGTGACACTTAAAACAAAGCAGTGTTATTTAAGGCCTGAAGAAGAGATAAGAAACCAAAACAACAATCAAAGAAAGTCTGGTAAAATAAAAAAAATCTGTATTTGTGATTCTTCCCTGTCATCTTGTGACTGCAGACTTGAGCTGCGACCTTTTAGAGGTGCCCGACATCACCACGAATGCGGCTTTGTAGCTGAAATGCAACTAAACATGCGAAAAGCGAGCATGACCGTAGCCTTATGAAGCATCCGTTTCTGCAGGGAAAGCAGTCGAAGAGGAGCCACTGTTTCCCGCCGATGAACCGAGAGCATCGGAAGATCATCCACGAGCTGGCCGAGGTCTACGGCGTGGAGAGCGTGAGCTACGATAACGAGCCCAAACGCAACGTGGTCATCACGGCTCACAAGTGAGAGCGCGACTAAATATACGAGCGCCGTTATCATAGATGAGAAATGCGGTAATCGTGGAGTCGAGGATGTGCCTGTGTATCTTGTTTTGTTTTGTTTTTCTCGCCCAGGGGGAAGTCGGCCTGCCCGAACTCAACCCTGACTTCACTGATAGAGCGAGAGACAGCTGCACGGGCTCCTCCTCCCATCGCTCATATCAAACAGCACAGCAGCAAGTAAGTGTTAATCTGTGGTTAGAGAGACTCTTCTATACGACTCCAAAAATGTCCTTAAACAACACTCGGAGACGGACTGTCTTACTTTCATGCTGCTGTTTGTTAGTGTCTTTCGCTGCCTGCTTGTGATTCTTCTTTTTGTGTTTTCTCATCAATTAATCTCCTGCCAGGTCTGCCGGTGGAAGCACCTGGTCGAAGATGGTTAAAGAAGAGCCCGCGATCGATTATTTTGACGTCCAGGACTGAAAGTAAAAACAAATCTTCTGCCAAAAAGTCCAAAACTCGTTTCATTTGCATTCATCTGAGACCAATAATCATAATTTCTCTGGCTTCTTGTTGATAAAAAATAAATGTTTGGAAATATTTCAAAGCTGCAATGGTCTCTGGGGAACTCTCACTCTTGTTATATGTGGGAGGATGAATTGAGCCCTTGAATTTTGACATTAAAGTCCATGAAGACTTTCCCTGTTTGAAAAGCTCCTGCGTGTTTTCTTTGCCTCCCTGGTATGCGTTTTAATAAAAAGCGAATTCTTCCCTATTTAATGGGTGCAGATGTTGATATGAAATTTAATACATCGGCTCCAGAATATCTCCGATGTCCACATTAGGTGCTCTATCGCTTACTCAGGGTTAAGTCTGTATGGCAGGGATGTGTTGTTGTTCTTTCTGCAAGGCTTCAGGAGGGCGGGTGGGTAAGAGTCAGTGGGCTGCATTGCATAAAGAAAGCTTTGCTCCAAACACAACTATGACCCAGATGTGGCGCTGCACTTTGTGAAAACTCTTCCTGGGTAAAACGTGAAGGCACTCGGAGGTCGAGCTGATGCAGCAGGATGTGTGTCGTAGATGAGATGAGAGCGTAGATCCTGTTCTCCAGCTAATGGACTGTTTCACCCACTGCTGCGGCCTGTGAGGTTAGGATGCTGAGTCAGGCAGACTCCAGCACTGAGTGGACACTACAGGATGGACACTCTGTGTTTGCCGACTTAAAGGTTCTCATTGATTAAGGCCTCTCCTCTCTATAGGTACATGCTAATGGATTTCAGGATACTAACCAGCTTTCTGTACAGATGTTCTCATTTTATTTTATCACCTTTATTTAAGCAGGAAATCCCACTGAGGTCAAATCTCTTCCACAGTGGAGACCTGGCAGCCGCATAAATAAACACAACATGATGGATAACATGACAACTCACATTTTCTCCATAACTATATTTGTTTAAATTCAATAATATCTTTTTTTCTTGTAAGGGCTTTTCAAGATTTTTTTGCATCAATGACATTTGGAAAATACACATTTAGGTGTTTACTTCTACACATGTTGTCAAATTGGTGCATAAACAATGACTTTTAACACATTTAGAAATGAAGGAAGCTCACGAGATGAATAAATGTTCCTTTAATGTTAGTAAGCAAGTGGGAGAAGATTTGTTGCTGTTGTTTATAATTTATACTCTAGTTTTTTTGTAAATTTATGCTTATCCAACAAAATCTTTAAATCAAAATCTCAGATTATTAACTGAAAGTTGTTTTTGTCCTTTTTTTGTTGTTGTCAGTTTCAAGTTATCTTCTCAGCGTTTTAAATTTGTCTCAGACCAACCACGAGTTAGCGTTATTAAGTTTTGTGAAAATGACCTGAAATTTTGAGTTGCACATGTCAAAATAAATAAATAACCCCAGTGCGTAATATTAATGTACAATGGTATATTTACTGATGAGAGATTTTTAATGAAGTGGTCAGAGCAAGACTGTCCTGGGTTTGAATCCACCGCCTGGCTCTGTGCAGTCCAGCTTTCTCCCACAGTCCAGAAACATCCATGTTTCATTAACTGGACCTAACTGGTTCGAAATTGGCCAATGGGTGATAACGGGTAATTTATGTGTTAACTTTACTACTCTTGAGTCAAATTAGTACTCATTCACTGACAAAATTCAACATTTAGATATTTGAACAAGTGGAGTCTGGTTTCATGATGTTGCTCTTTACATTTTTCACTTGTCCACTTCAGCAGCACCTGCATACACCAAACTATTCAATTATTTTTTCAAGTTTCAAGGTTATTCATTTATATAGCACTTTTAAAAACAACAGTTGTTGACCAAAGTGATTCCTTTCAATCCTGAAGGTTTCTTTTTTTTAATTTTTTTTTTCCCCCATCCTGAGTTCCAGAGTAGAAACACAGCAGGAATAGACTTTTTCTGGCAGTTGTCTGTATTTCGTGATTCATGAAGTGATAAAAAGATATTCCTAATATGTCAGCAAATACCCCTTTTCCACATAAGTGCCAGTGTTCAATCTAGAACTGGTTCCATGCATCCTTAGCCTTAAAAGGACCATTACCAGTGCCAGAAACCTGGCACCAGCAGACTGCTGGGCCACATAGTTAAAACCACTGACACCAGTAGCTATGGGAGAGGCTGCGGATTCAGGTCACAGATGATTTTCTTTACCCTGCTCCATAATAACCAGGACTCAGGCAGAACTGCTGCTAAATATAAAACTATATTATTTATGCTGGCTTTATCCACTTTATGCAAACGAGTGCATATTTACACAGACAGTCCCCAATCTGCAGACACAATTCTGATTTTTGCACGCATTTCTAGTTTTGTTTAAATCATTTTTCATGAATATTTTACAGCTCAAATGAAGCTAGTAGAACAAAACGTTTGGTAATAATTACACAGAAAGTCCAATATTATAAAGAATCAAGTTCAAAAGTCAGAGGTAAGAGCCGGACAATGAGCTGCCACAGTATATCCACCACGTGTTATAAATCTGGCTCATTTCATTCATAAATCTTCACTCTGGCACTAAAAAAAATGTGTGAAGTGATAACTTGTAACTGCCGCGTGAAGCATTAGTAAATTATCCATTAAAGCAGCAATTAGCCACAACTTAACAGCCTCTTTATCGACGGCTCCTCATTAGAAAGTGGAACAGATCTCTCGGTTAGGGAGCTGGTGGTGCTGCTGCTCCTTTGTTGCTGTAGTGCACCGGGTTTATCCCCCCCCCTCATCCCGCCTCCCTCCCTTTTGTTCCTGCACTGCATTTACATGTACAGCATGTGTTTGGAGCAGGATAACCTGAAATCATTTCACTGTGCGCTTTGGGTTAAATAAAAATCTTCCCTTCCTCCCTTAAAATAAAAAATGAAAAAAGAGAGAGAGCGAGAGATGAGGATAATTTGATGACACTCCCTGCCACTGGTAATTTTTCATTATATCGACTCTCCAGCAGAGACCGCGCCTGCGCTCCTGCTCCCTTCCGAACAAGGCTTCACCAATCCTGGCTCTGGCTCCATCCCCGGCTCGGCGTCCCACAGGCCAGCGCTAATAAGTCGCCTAGCTGTCCAGTAATGGGGGAGTGATCGAGGGGGGAGACGCTTGCTGCTGTGTGAAAGCCCGTGAGGAAGTTGAGGGGAGAAAAGCAGCTCCACGCCGCGCCGGACCGGACAGCTCCACAGAAACACATCCTACAGTTGCCGTTGTTGAGTAGCCCTTAAAAAAAGAGAAAAGAAAAGAAAAAAGGGAAGAGAAAAAAAGCGCACAGTGATGGAGAGAAAGGTATGGATGACGCTTATGCTACCTCGCGATACGTTAGCGCGGTTTGTTTTATTCCCACAGTGAGTCTCCGCTGCTCTGCCAGCCGCATCCACCATTAAAACTACTCTTTATGCGTTTAGGCTTCATCCTGTAGGCGCAGTCGGATTAGTGCGCACCGGAGTTTTTTACCTCGTCTCGCTTCAATTTATTGTGAGCCTCAAAAAACAGAGAGAAGAGAAAAAAACAGGGGAAACTGCAATTTCCACCTCGTGGTGATTTTAGCCTCGGTGTACAAATGTAGCGTGATGTGGTTGGCAATATTTAAGGGGGGCACTGTAGGCTCTCTCTCAGCCTGTCTGCATCATCACAAGGCACAGTGTGTAGTTGCAGCACCTCACCCTCCTCCACCTCCACCTCCCACCCCCTCCCTTGTTTTTTTTTTCGTTTTTTTTTGCAGCACACGCAGACACCAGGCAGCTCGGCTTGTTAACCTTGACTGGTGTGAGAAACAGACACTTGAGGAGTAATAGATGGGATGCACGGCGAAGCCCCTGCCATCCTCTCGCCTTCTTCTTCTTTTTTACGCATGCCTTTAATCCATTACCCCTCCCTCCTCCGTCCCCCCCGTCACCCCGTTTTGAAACAACAATATAATGTGCTGTTGCTTCTCTAAGTGTGTCCGGTGCAGGGGGGAGAAAGAAGAAAGTTTCAGTTTCACTGTGTTAATCTTCTGGCAGTCTGCGGTGCACTCAGGAGCAGGGGGGGATTTGGGGGTGTACAGCTGCTGAAGCCAGATCTGCTTCTGCTGATCCCAAGGAAAATCTAATTTTTATATTAAAGCTGCAGTCAGCAACATTTCATCTGGAGGAAAAATAAATTCTCTATTTTTTGAGGAGAGTCTGCCAACATAGTTAAGGCATTCACCTCTATGCAGCTTAGAGTGAAATAATTGATGCTATCTGGCTTAGGACAGTTACCACTCCCACGTTTGTCTCTTAAATGTGATTCAAGTTACCTGAAGGTGGTTTATATTGCAAAGTAAAGATAAAAACCCAAACTGTCAGATGATTCTTTATGAGCAAGCACTTGGCGACTGTGGGGAGGAAAAACTCCCATTTAACAGGAAGCCTGTTGGCCTGTCTTAATATGGATGCTGGAAATGTCCTAAAATATCGAACTGTTCCTGAATCTTCTGACCGCTTTTCTTTGAGAAGTTTGCACATTCTCGCTGTGCCTTTGTTTATCTCAGTGGTTCTCAAACTGTGGGGTGGGCCCCAAGGCACTGCAGGTAGACGTGGATGGCCAGGTGATATATATTGCAGGGTGAACCTATATAAAGAAAGAGTTTGTCCTCTGTATCACTAAAATTTATCTGGGATCTTTATTTTAATAATTGATAAAAATGTTGCATGCTCTGTTATTTTTAGCCTCAGTAGCAGCTGGCCTGTCAGAATTAGTTTGAAAATACTGGGGTAATTGGTGATTCTACATTGGCTGTAGGTGTGGTCAGTGTAGCACACGTTACAAAGGTTAATGTGGTGGGTAGTGTAGATTAATTGGAGGGATCAATGAGAGAGCAAAAATGGGTGTAAATGCCACTTTATTCTATTCCAAAAAGATTTTACATACATGTTATTTTTTTCTTTTTAAGCTGTACAGATTTCAAGGTGCATGCTGCTGTTTCCACCTGCCCTCAGGCTTCAAGCTAATCTTAGCCAGAGACATTATATAAGGAGGAGACAGGGTACACAAAGTATAACATCCAAGAGGAAAACGCTTGGAAAAACATATTTTGGGGCCAAAGTTTGCATGTTTTTCTGGCTGCGACTTGCTTCTAAAAGGTCTGTCACTACCTGATTTGTTTTACACATGTGCAAAACTTTATGTACTTCCTGTCATCACAGCAGATTGCAACACATTAGAAAGACTGGTTTTCTTGAAGGTGTTGGGTTAAAATTAGTCTCCTGCTGTTGCCAGATGTCTGTGTTCTCATCTATATCAATGCTGTAACGCTCTATACTTCATATTTTTGCTTTTTTCGCGTATCTTTTTAAGTAGATTTTTCTCTGTTAGTATGTTTTATTTATTTAGTTTTTTTTTTTACAGTTTGATGAATACTTACACAGATGTAATTAATTTTTCATACTTTGTGTTTTGTTTTTTTTTTAAAGCCAACATTCTTGTTCATGGAGCACAAAACCAGCTTCATAGAAATTCTTTATTTGCTTAATTAGATCCATATATTAACCAAAACCAGAAAACAATGTGCCTTTTTTATACAGAAAAAAGCTCATCTTCTATGTAATAACTAGTTAAATTAAATATATATTTAAATATAAATTTCTTTGAAACACTTCTACAAACCCTTTTATCTGCAGCAGTTATGCAGTGTATTTGTCAAGACTTTTATTGTGAAAGGAAGCAGCGTAGTCCTTTTTGCATGTGCTTAGAGAAAATTGAGTACGTATTAGAGATGGCACGATACCACTTTTTTATGTCCGATACCGATACCGATACCAACAAAACTGTTTTTTAAATATCTTGCTGCATTTTGTATAAGTTCATACTCAAGTTTAAAACAACAACTACACTAAAGCTATTCTGTTATACCTATATGCAAAAAAAAAATATTTCATAGTTCAGCAATACTGATCAATCTAATAAACTTAAACCTACACCATCCTCCCTATTCTGGTATTTTAAAGAGTACTTAGCGTAAATATTAAGCAACCTAACTAATAGGGTTCCAACTCCCAGCAACAACAAAAATAAATAAATAAAAAATAGGGAACCACCCCTCACACTCCACCTCATGATGCTTAATCAACGTAATCAACCTTAATTTGATGCAGTGTGAAAAAAAATGCACAGAAATCAATTATTTTTCAAGAAATATTAAATAGATTCAACATCTTTCTTCAACAAAATTGCAGACTGCACAGATGGTACCTTCCCAAAGGAAAAAGTACTATAGCTTAATAGGGTATATATATTAGACTTAATAGTCACTATATACAGTAATGGACTTCTATTCATTTTACATCAAATTAAAACTTTGGGTGTAAGATTCGGATAATTATTTATTAAAAGCTAGACATTTTAAATGAGAATAAGAAAGAAAAGTATGTCTTTGTGCCCCCTTTTCCCTGTTAATGCCCTATCGCCCCCCCTGGCTAAACTTTGCTAGATCCGCCCCTGCACAGTTACCAGCCGTCAGCTACGTAGAAAAAGATCCTCGAGTAGAAAGTAATATTAAATAAATTCTAACAACAGATTTTCAAGCTTAAACGTGCTGCTGTTGTTCAGCCGCTGGTTTCCTCTTTCTGGTGCAAAGTGGGCCAAAAGCAAACTAGAGACACGGACTCGCGACAGAAAAGCCGATCAGCTGATCGTTAATCAGTTTCATGATTGAAGTAGCAGCCAGAAGAAGCAGTCGCTCCATATATGTTTGGTAAGCTTAACGCAGGAATGCTTTACAAACATTCAGAGATGGACTTACACACTTGCTTTACTTCTCTCGGGGATAACTTTGTCGGAGATGAAATGCCGGGTTGCTAGCGAAGCTCCACATGCTATCCAGACCACCGACAGGTCCCGCATGCCACAGCCGCTCTATCACGTGATGCATACTGCTCCGACGTGCTAACGTTCTGAGGTGAGTTACGGCATGTTGCAAGTTTTGTGAGGTGCTTTCGTGATATTTAATGGATCGGATTAAATTTTTTATTTTTCTCCGATATCCGATCCAGTAATTTAGGTCAGTATCGGACCGATACCGATACGTAATATCGGATCGGTCCATCTCTAGTACGTATCGAGCAGCAATGCGGCATCAGTTTTGGCTGAAGTTGTAGTTTTATGGATTAATAGCCAAGCATACAGTCACTGGCAAAATCTTTGGATAAACGTGTTGAGCTGCTTGTTAACGCAGAGATTTAATTAGCCAATCACATGGCAGCCACAGTCAAGAGGAAGTTCACACTGAGCATGAGGGAGAAAGGTGGTTTATGTTTATGGCAGAAGAGCATCTCTGAACCTTGAAGCAGATGGGCTATAGCAGCAGAAGACCGCTCTGAGTGCCCCCCACTGTTAGCTATGAACAGCTGGTCGTGGCACACAGCTGCCCCTCCCTTAACCTGGTTCTGCTGGAGGCTTCGTCCTGTTAAAAGGGAGTTTATTCTTCCCAGCTGTCGCCAAAGCGCTTGCTCATAAAGAGTCATGCGATTGCTGGGGTTTCCTCTGTATTATTGTAGTGTCTTTACCTTAACATATAAAGCGCCTTGAGGCAGCTGTTGTTGTGATTTGGTGCTATATAAATACAATAAAATTTAAATTGAGCTCTCCAAAAATAGACAATAGAAAACTGGGAAAATATTGACTGGTCTGATGAGTTTTGATTCCAGCTGTGATATTCGGATGGGAGGGTCTCAATTTGGATTCATTAGCATGGAAGACTGGATCCATCCCACCTTGAACCACTGGTTCGGGTTGATGGCGGTGGTGTTTTGGAGTTGGGGATATTTTCTTAGCACATTTTGGGCCTTTTAGTACCGACTGAGTGTTTTTGCTGACCACGTCCATCCCTTTATGACCACAGTGTATCAGTCTACTAAATGGATTTATCTTTGGATAGATCCTAGGTAGCCATTTTCTAATGTTTCCCTGTTTATGCTAAGCTAAGCTGTAGCTTTATTTTTACCAGAGAAATGTAGAAGATGAATTGAACTTCTGTCTTTCTGTGAAATGTCTTTTAAAAATGGGCTGACTGTCTAGTCACCACATTTTAATTCCAACCTTATGAATTGCACATGGGCTGTTGACTACGCTGCTCTTTTTGCGTATCATTTCGTTTCAGTTTCTCGAGGTCTCGCAACCCTTAATTGAAAAAGCAAACTAAGCCATTTGATCAGTTTCCCTATCACATCATCGCCCTCGCCATTCTTCCTTCGACTGGATGCTTTGGGAGGCAATAAAGCGAAAAAGCTCAGAAGAGCCTTAAAACTTGGTTTTAAGCGGTTTGCATAATAGCTGTAAATGTGTTGATTTATGCCGCTCCACTCTGATTTCACATACACTCTCTGGAGTTATGAAGGACTTGGTGACTCAGCTGCTTGCTGATATCAGATGCTCTTCATTTTGATGCTCTGTATGAAAAAAACCACACAGACGCAGGCATTTGGGTGCAATTAGACAACAAAGAATATTGCATAACGGCTGTTATTTAGGAAAGCGGCTGCCTGCGTGTTCATTTTCCATAGGTTTAGTCTCTTGGAAGTGATCCCATTCATATTTCCAGCAGACTTTTTCCATATGGCATATACATTAGGTTTCCATGTGGCTGAGGAAGAATGTCCTACCCATTCGTTCTTATTCGAGATGGTATAGGAAGCTTTTGAGCTACTCTCTCTCGAAACGGCTGGTCCTTGTCAGCGCCCGGTATATGAAAAAACGGACTAAAATAGCTCAGTTTCAAACTGCAGTCTTCCCTGACCCAGCTGCTGGCACAGATATTCCCTTCAGTATAAAGAACGGAGAACAGTCCTATTAGTATGCAAGGTGCCGTCACAGCTTCTGAGGTCTGATAGGGGATCAGAGGATCGGCTCCTTTTACAGTCTGCTGAATGCTTCACGTGGCTTTTTAAGGAAAGTTGCACGGGAGGACTCCCCCTCTCCTCCACCCCCACCTCGGACACGCGCACGTTTACACCCCAGTCACTTTGTTCAGCGATGTTTGAAATTTAGTTTGGGACGCTCATCGAGGTCAATCAATGTTTCGCTGAGTGGATTCACCTCCAGAGTTTCTCAATCTTATTTATCACGCTGTTTTTCCACCAGCCGTGAGATTGATTAGGCAGACTGGAAGCCACACACATTTGGCTTTGTTTCCCAAATAGTAGGTCACCCAATTAAATGTTCCCTGGCTTTGTGTTTTGTGTTGTTTGTAGGGATAAATTAACAATAGAGCACTTCCTTTTTTTTCTTTCTGTTTTTTTGGGCTGGAGAGGAATGTGCTGGTTCAATGGGTGTTTGTTGCCCTGGACTCAAGTCCGCTTAAACTAAAACTTAGAAATGTGATTGATTTCATTCAATAGTACTTTTGTAATGATTATTCGATCAGGTTTTCAAAGAAAAATGTAACAAAAAAACAAAGATTCAGATGAAATATGAAGATTTGCTTCTTTTAATGGTTTTATCTGATAACAATTTGAATATCTTTGCTTCTGGAAAACAACTCTTTTGTGTATTCCAGCAGTTTAAAGGCGTCGTGTCATCCTCAGCTCCATATTTTTCTTCTCTGACTCTACGATAATAGCTTTGCATGATTTATAGTTCAAAACAACCCTATTAATCCCATACAGGATCTTGGTGTAGCCCCTTAATGCATCCTTTGTCTGAAACAAGCTGTTCACTTCCTCTCATTTCAGTAAGCTTTCCTCTGATTGGCTGCTCCTCGCAGACAGCCATAGCAATGAAGGCTAGATGTGCATGTTAGGCATATCGGCTCTGCTTGAAACACAGCATTTACATCGATTTAAAGGACTTTGGGTTCAGAGTGATTACTTGTGCACATGCTGCGTTCATTATATAAAACACGGCCATTTACTTATGCTTGCTTGGCATTTCATTACGTACCCCTTGCCGATACTCAATTGGACCCCTTTTACATTCAGAACTGCCATAATGCTTCGAGGGACAGATTCAACAACGTGCTGAAAGTTTTCCTCAGAGATTTTGGTTCATATAGATGTAGATTTGTCAGCTGCACATACATAATTAGAATCTTCTGTTCCACTTCATCCCAAAGGTGCAATATTGGATTGAGATCTCTTGACTGTCGAGGTCATTTGCGTACAGTGAACTCGTTGTCATGATCAAAAAAACAGTTTGAGAGTCTTTGAGCTGTGTGACATAGCTGAAGGCAGCAATCGGAAAATGGGTACACTGTCGTCATAAAGGGACTGACATGATCAGCAACAACAGTCGGGCAGGACATGGTGGTTAAATTATGGTCATTTGGTTCTAAGGGGCCCAAAGTGTGCCAGGGAAGTAACCCACACACCGTTACACCACCAGTAGCATGAACTGCTGATACAAAACAGGATGGATCCATGCTTCATGTCAGTGACGCCACCTTCTGTTCCTACCTGGTGTGGTCTTCTGCTGCTGTAGTCCATCTGCTTTAAGGTTCTACATGTTGTTCATTCAGAGATGCTCTTCTGCATACCTCGATTGGAACAAGCGGTTATCTGAGCTACTGTTCCCTTCCTATCAGCTTGAACCAGTATGGTCATTCGCCTTTGATCTCTGATCTCCCAGACAGCTGCTGGATATTTTCCCTTTTTCAGATCATTCTCTGTAAACCCTGGAGATCATCACTTTTCTTTGATCTTCAGCAGGTCATCTTGACTGTGTCTACATGTTTAATGCGTTGATTAGATTTTTGCATTAATGAGCAGTTGAGCGGATGCACCTACCAAAGTGACCGTAACTATATATTAATGATGGAAAATAAGAGCTCAATAGGTCAATTTTAAGTTGAGAAAACAAACTTAAGCATATAAAATCATGTGTGTTAATATTTGCATAGATTTGATAAAAATGTAGCACTTTTTTGCCACTAGTACTGTGATAATATCTGCAGTACTGCACTGTAGCAGACACACAAACACGCCGTATGTCTGCAGCCACAACACTGAACCCATAAACACCATTTTCAAATAATCCTGTAAACCTCCACTGTGTCATTTTCACAGATTATAGATTTTTGCGTTTTAAGTAGAGCGCTTTGTAACCTGATTTCACATTGCACTTCCATACCAACCAACAGATTATAACAGTGTTATTTAATCATAGTCATCTTACCTAAAGCCATAGCTTGGTTTCGTACTGTGTTTTTTCAGTTGTATATTACTTTTTCGGTTGTATATTAAACCCATTTATAATGCAGATAATGAGATTGTGCACTCGGCTGTGAGACAAACTGTCTTGGTCCTAATGGTGCTACAGTTCGCCGAGCGCTTGGTTGACCCATTTAGATGTTAACGCTCAATACTGCAGCACTCTTTGTTGTAGAGTTTGGTTTAAAAGTAGCTGCAATACGTGTGCATCTTCACAATGAAGCTGCAAAAGCTTTTAATTCTTATAAAAGGTGCATGAGCAATTATTTTATAAAAAATAAATAAGAAAAACTTGTATTTGTTTTACGCAGACAGACTGAGCTTGTTATTGTCTTTGTAATCATTTAGTCTGTTGATTATTTTCTCAATCAATTGATGCTTTTTCTACTCCCACAATTAGAAAATAGCAGAACTGCACTTCAGCCTCTAGCAATGTTCCTAACAAAAGGGTGTTATCTGACCAAAGCCAAACATATTCAGTCACTAGCATAATTGAATAATTTTACTTGCATTTGGAAGGCTAAACCTTGGGAATTTTGGCATTTTTACTTAGATAAATGATGATTCGTTTGGTGTCTAGCAGGCATGCAGTGCTTGTGAAAATTTAATAGAAATGTCACTATTAAAAATAATTAGATCAACACAGTTTGGGTTTGCCCCTGATGGTATTTTGTGCCAGGCAAAAGGCAATCTTCATCATAATGTTATAATATTTGCTGATGAGCTGATGTCAGTCAACAATGTTAAGATGACAATAATAATAATACATGTTATTTATTTTTAGGTGTTTTTGGGAACACCACCTTCTCGAGATTCTCAAAAATCTCAATAAAATGAACAAAACAGTTACGATACAATTTACAATTTAAATTACAATATATATTACAGTATATAATAGTTACCTGATGATGGTCAGTTGGGAGGAAACCAGTTAAATAAATGTATTAACCTCCTAGGACCTGGCGTCCGTATATGTGGACATCACATTTTGGGTTATTTAGACCAGCGGTCCCCAACCCCCGGGCCTCGGACCGGTACCGGTCTGTGAGTCGTTTGGCTGCGAGAGTTGAGGCTCAGGTGTGAAATGTATGGTTTTCAGGGTTTTTATCGGTTTTCAGAGTTATTTTGTTATCGTTTTTATCGTTAACTCGGTTTTCCTGGGTCTTTTCACGTGTGTTATGAATAAATATTCTTTTTTTCGGTACCGGTACTAGTTTTATTTTGTTGTATTTATCCGCGACACCTTAAAGGCCGGTCCGTGAAAATATTGTTGAGCATAAACCGGTCCGTGGCGCAAAAAAGGTTGGGGACCGCTGATTTAGACTAAAATACTCAATTCTGCTCTACAAGGGCCTGATATCCACTTACGAGGACATTATACTGCTACTATTCTATCAAAATTTTAAACGAATATCCTCATATGTGGCTCTTGTTTTTCTTAAAAACGAAAATAACGTAAAAAAAAAAATCTGATAATTCTTTGTTTTTACATTCATCGGGCCCCAATATGCCCAAATATCAAAGAGAAATTAAAAATGCATGCCGTGGAAGAGTTTGGGTCTTAGGAGGTTAATGGTAAATGAGACAATGTGCAGGAGAATGTTATGAAATTTAGTGTAAATTTGGATCAAAGAAGAGGAGAATTGTTAAAGGTGTAGTTGTAAAGCTGGTGGAAACCAGACTGGAATTCTTTGTAGCGATTATTGTCAGACAAAAGTGAGCGTGAACTGTTCTCTTGTGCGTCTCATCAGTATCTGGGATCAAGTTTCATCGTTTTTCATCGACTGTATATTTTCTCAGTCGAAATCCTTGCTGATGCTCATGTTTTTCATGTTCAAGCTTCAAGTCATTAGCACTAAATTACCGTAATTGTCGGGCTATAAGCCGCTACTTTTTGCACAAGCTTTGAACCCTGCGGCTTTTAGTCAGGTGCGGCTTTTCTATGGATTGTGCATGATTTTTGTCATATCGTAAGACGATTTGTTTTGTTTGTTCCGCTGTTGTACGGCACTACGTTGCCTGGCGGAAGGATCGGGGTTCAAGAGTGGTATGTTAGTCACATGTCCGTCCGCCAGGCAACGTAGTGCCGTACGAAGTAGCGCGAAAAACAAACTTCAAAGTAGCGCTACGCATTCAGCGGGAGGCGTGGATGATGAGCGGCGATAAACTTGCGAAAAGCAAGTTATGCTCAACTCCACCGGTGGATTCTGACAGCGTGGAAAAGTGTGAAAGCATCCACGATCACCAACGGATTTTGAAGGGCTGGACTGCTGCATGATGGAGAGGAGGACACCGCCACGGCCCTTCTGAGGGTGTTCGACTCCGACACTGACAACGAGGATTTCTTTGGTTTTGAAAGTGACAACGAAGGAGAGAAGCGGAGAGTGGATGACGAAGCCATCCTGAGCCTGTTTGTATCCGACACTGGAGGAGAGGACTTTGGTGGTTTTAGTGCGCAGGAAGAAGAGAAAGATGGTGGTGAATGACTGACTTTTCTTCTTGTTAAAGCCGTGTCACTGCACCTGAGCCTAAAAGGTAGTCCGAATCTATTTTCTGGTGTGCTGTAGGTTATTGTTATATACTACATTTGCAAGTATGTACCCATAACTTGTTTTTCAAAATATTAATAAAAGGGGTGTGTCTCCAAACAGCCATCTCTTTCCTGACAATTCCCTTTGTGCATATTCTCTTACATATGATAAGTCAACATTGAAACACCTGCGGCTTTTAGTCAGGTGCGGCTAATGTATGTACAAAACAGGATTTTCCCCTGATTTTAGCTTGTGCGGCTAATATTCAGGTGCGCTTTGTAGTCCGGGAAATACGGTATATCATTTCAGGTGCTCAAACTAAAGCAGACACATTTTTCTCAGAGATGCTTTCTTCCATTCTAAGTAGGTCTTATCACACTGATTTGGGTTTAAGGGGTCATCTTTCTGCTGATTTTAATTACTAACGTAAAGCTGTAACAGTGCGGTGTAATGTCGCAATGACAGCTGTGATTGGCAATGCCAGTCGCAGAGAAACTTGTGTATCTCTGTTCGGCAATTGCATTTAAAGTAGGATTGCTGAGAGGAGATCCAGACTGTGACTGACCTTTTATATAGCCATTGGCATGGACCATCGCTTCCTCCCAGTTTGCTGATAGGTTGATGGTGCAAGTTTTGGTATTTTGGAAATTGCAGTGAGGAACATTTGTGATGCTGGTGAAACTAAAGCGATTTTTAAAAATATTTTATAAGTTTATGCTCAAACCAGCCTGAGAGGGGAAAGGCAACTGGATACAAGTTTACCCAGGGTGTCTTTTTTCTTGTCTGGCTTCACTTATCCCGACATCAACATCAATCAGACTAAGGTGGTTATCAGCTGGATGAGTCAACTCAAGGTTTACCGATCTAGCTATGAGCACATGCAAAAACCGGTGATAGATACGCCCGCCTGCAGCAGAGTGGCTGATTTTAAAAACTTAGATCACAAAGTATGAGCTGAGAGCAACATTTTTTTAGCTGCTGTAATTAATGAAATTAAGCTCATTTAAGTTAACAAGATTTTTTTTCTCCCCCCCTTTCTCACTGTCCCTCTCCCCTTCTGTTTTTCTTTTCCTTCCTCTTTCTTTCTCCCTTTCCTACCCCTCACTCATGTCTGTCCCGTCTGTGACATCTGAAAATAAAATATAATAAATAATAAAAACAAAGGTCGATCAAATGGACCAATACAGCAATGCCACGATGATCCATTTGGCAAAGTAAATCCATTGGGTATCCTTGTTGGTCTTCAGACAACAATTCTGATAGGTAAAGAACCAAATGGGACAGGCAAAAAAAAAAAAGGTTAACAGATGTATCAGTGTCACAGCTCTGCCACTAAGACATGAGATTCTGATGGATTACAATTGAAATTGCATTTAATTCATGTGTAGACATGCATACGACAGTTTGTTTATTTTTTAAAAGCCTGAGAAAAAGTGAAGAATAAATATAAAAACATGATTCAAACATAGATTTTGTGCAAGGTTCATGTAATGTAAGGTCACAAAGTAAAAATCAAATAAGCTCTCTTTGTTTGTATCATATTTTAATGCTTATGGAGGAAAAACCTAAACCTAAAGAATGCTAAAGAAAGAATATATATAAAAGTACATATTTATATTATTACTGCTTTTTTGTGTTTGTATTGAGGAGAGAACACCTGAGCCAGGCTACCAGTAAGCTCCTAGTTCGGCTTCATAGTCCAGAGAGGTATGCTATAAAGCCAGATTAATGGTTTAGCCAGCTGTGTCGAGCTTAAAGTAAGTTTTTCATGACATGAAAGCGGCTTTCTTTTTACCTGGCAAAATCACCATGGTAACTTATGATGAACACATAACCTCAGGGTACGTTTCAAGTTTCAGGTAAAATCATCTGGAAGCGATTCATTTATTTCCAGCATGTTTGAAGCACAATATAATTTATTTGCTGGGCAAATATGTTTTACATCCGCAAGCCTTTTAACTGCTACAACACAGAACACACACCAAGAATACCTGTTCAGTAGGGCTGCACGATTAATCGTTAGAAAATCGCGATCTCGATTCATACTTATGCGCGATCTCATTTCCAAATGACAACGATTTTTTTTAAAAAAAGAAAAAAGACGACGACGACGATTGTACCGCATTTTGATCCGGGACGTACTCTGCATGAAAACAAGCGCTCACTCTTCCTGCTCAACAAATGACAAGGGCGGAGCCTTATACCACGTGATACAGAAGCTGTGCCGTGTGATGCTAATATTAGCAGGGAAAAAACAACGGAGAGCACGTCAGGGATGACGAGAAAGTGACAGGAGAAAATCCGTTCCGGTCAACCACCCAAACACCAATAATGGGAACCTTATACAGCGCTTCCCTATACACGTCGAACTCAAAGAAATTACGGAGGCTATCACTTATCACCTGACCAAAGATATGGCTCCCATCAACACTGTGCAAAACGAGGGATTTAGGAAAATGATCAACACCCTAGACAAACGCTACACAGTGCCGTCCCGCAACTATTTTTCTATTGTTGCACTACCTGCTCTATACACGCAGCGTCGAGCAACGGTGGAGATGGAATTTCAAGCAGTACAACATTTTGCGCCAAAGACAAAATGTGAGACATTTGTTGTTTTTATGTTTATTTATTGTTTTTATGTTCAGTCTCAACTGTTACGAAGTTGATGTGCAGTTAATAAGTGCAATAAATATTTATACTGGAAAAGAAAATCGTGAGAGAATCGTGATCTCAATTCTAAGCCAAAAAAATCGTGATTCTCATTTTATGCAAAATCGTGCAGCCCTACTGTTCAGTCAATAAAATAATTTCCCTTTGATCTGCTGACAAACTAACATATCATATCCCCGTCTTCTCTATCAGGCTATGGAACTGTAAGCTTTAATGTTTAAATGTATCCAGTTTAAAGTTTCAAAGCTTTAACGTGCAGCCATCATGTTAGAAACAAACAGCAGCGTTGGGAGCGCACGCAGCCTTAAAATAATTAACTCAGATTTAAAATATTAATTGTTCTGTAGGCTAAATGGCCAGATAGATTATTTTCTGCAGCATTAATGTCTTATTTGCAACAGTTTTGCTTTTAACTTTTACATGTTTTATGCTGTTATATTCACCATTTTATCGTCATCATCTGATAGGACCTCTAAATGGAGGGGGTGGCACTCACGGGGATCATTTTGTGGGGCAGAAAGATATGGATAATGCCTGAAATGCTCCATTTTTATGCGAGCACCCAAAAAACAGAGAGCCTGGCTTAACAGAGAACGTTGCTAACCACCGTCATACTGTCCTACTGTTAGCCATCTAACACAAAGAAAGCCTGGCTGTGTTGAACTTGTGTTTTTCTTAAGGCGTATTTTGATTATCCTGCATCACCTGGAAACTGTCACAGTGACATGAGCCACAGTAAGCCATGTGGATTTGAAGGCACCAAAACACTGATTTAATCCTCCGAGAGGAACGTGCAAGTTTTTGTAAAATATGACCCAGACTTCATCTTCACTCACACCACAACAGTAAATCACCTGACCTCCGAGGAGCTGTTTCTATGGATGACAAGGCCCAAAGTAACACAACTGTGTTAGCTGCTTTTTATGTAACCGTACAGCACATCAACTCCAGTGTGCGTCGTCTCGTGTGTCACCACTGCACTCGAGTCACAGAGCTAAACATTGATTTTTTTTCTTCTAAAAATAAAAACCTGTCAATCTTTTAAAACCCAGAAGGTCACTTACCACAAACTCCTAACCGTCCGAGTGAAAATAACTGATTATAATGTATTTCATTTTGATTTCTTATTCTATTATTCTTATTATTCTATTTATTTTCAATATTCTGCTTCAGTTTATACAAGCTGAACCGAAATATTAAATAGATTTATCAGTTTTTTACTTTGGTTATTACTGAGATTGTGATTATTAAACATATCTACTCACTGTCTGTGGGGAAAAAGAGGATTTCCTTGAACTTTTTTATTATCATTCAACTATGAAAAAAATAATTACTAAAAGCTTAGGTTATGATTAAAGTTTGAATTATTTTCAGGCCTTGGAAATGACCTAAGAACAGCTTTAAGGTTTAAACAAATGTGTTGGTTTTTCAGAGATACAGTTCTATGAAAAAAGCATTTTCTGCTTCCTGATTTGGTTCAGGACTTGACTTGGTTTTTTGCATATTTGTCACGCTTACATGTTTTAGATCATCAAAGAAATTTTAATATTAGACAAAGATTACCTGAGCACAATGCAGTTTCCTAATGATGATTGAATTTATGAATGGAAAAAAGCTATGCAGCCCTACCTGGACCTATGTGAACAGGTAATTATTAAATCATAGATTAACTGTGAACGATCAAGTTGTTTGGAAGGCTGATTTCAGTTTATCAGGCCTGATTACTGCCAGCACAGCTGAATCAAGAAATCACTTAAATATAACCTGTCTGACAAAGTGAAGCAGCTATTAGTCTGGATGTAAACCATCCAGTGAACCACAGTGAGAACCATTAAACACAAATGGAGTAATTTGGAACAGCAAGAAACCTTTCCAAAAGTGGCCAGCCTATCAAAATTCCTTCAATTACTGGAAGAGCTGTCAATATTAAGGGAACCATGAGTTCGTATCTCTGCCCGAAGTCCTGAAGGAGAATATCTGAACATCAGTTTGTGCCTCGAAGCTCAAGAGCACTCAAAGCACCCCAGTAAGTCCACCTCTGATCGCTCAACAAACTGAAGGTTTTGGAGTGGCCTGGTCAAAGTACAGCCTTAAATCTGACTTAGATGCTTTGGCACGACTTTAAACGGGCTGCTCGTGCTGGAAAAGCTTCTAATGTGGCTGAATTAAAACAGTACTGCAAAGACAAGTGGAACTAAATTCCTCCACAGCGATGTGAAAGACTCATTAACAGTTATCACAAATGCTTGACTGCAGTTCTCACTGCCAAGGGTGGAACAACCGGTTATTAGGGTTTAGCAGGCAATTGCCTTTTCACAAATCATACTTTTTTTTGCACTGTATTCACATTAGATAATACTTTTTATTGAAGCTGGCTTAGAAATTCGAGCTATATTTCTGCATATTGGAGGTACAAACTACCACTGAAGGAGTGCGTCCAGTTTTAAAGATGTGGCTCTGCTCTTCATCCATGATTTTTAACTCTGCCCTGCACGTAACGATCCTGCCCTCGTTCTGTCGTCTCCGTGTCCCGTCCGGCACGGGCGGAGTGGTGTTGAAAGATCAGGGCTAACACTTAGCTTGGATGCAGAGAAGGAAAGAAGAGGAAGGGGAGCAGTGAGAGAGGGAGAGTTTGGAGTAGGGGGGGGAATTATCCTGCCAGCTTTATTTTTCATCCTGTAGAATTTTATATGGGAGCTGGCGAGGTTTATTCATACTGAGCGGCTGTTTTTCACTGTATGCTTGTGTCAGAGCTGATCGTGCTGACCTCGCCGCTGACTAACACGAGCCGAAGTCTTCTCTCTCTCTCTAAAACTCAGCTTTCTTTTCAGTTTCACAGCTTAAGATCTGAAATGGTTCCTCTCGCGCTTCACCAGCTGCTGCTCCACTTTTGAAGTCAGCGAAGTCTCTTTCACCGGATTGGCTGTTAGCTCTGAACACAAGGCAGATTATCCCGTTGTCATGGCTACAGCAAACAGGAAATACCCCGAGGCAGGTAACGCCGCAGGCTCGTCCCAGTGTGGAGCTTGTCGCTTGCGGGGAAACTTGGCTCATTACTGTTGCGTCCTCTTCCCATCTGCTCCCACGGCGTCTCTTCAGCAGCCGAAGCATAAACGCTGTCTGGATAAAGATGCTTTGTCCCAAACAACCCCCGAAAGCCAAGGTCGACCCTAAACTTCTTATCTGCGGCTTCTAAGGTTCGGTGCTTAACATGCCTTAGTGGCAAAAAATATCCATGGGAACGCTGCTGCTTTGTGCCGACGTTTTTTACCTCACAGTGTATTGTGCCGATCTACTTTGATCACAAAAATATCAGCAGATGCTCCATTATTTTCAGCCGTCATGGGAGACTTTTCTCTCTTTCTCTGCAGGTTCCTGTTCATTACATATGCCGAGCTGCAAGGACTCGGTACCAAAACGTACTTCCCTTCTCTCTAATCCCCCCTTCAGCGAAGGTGCAGCGCTGCGAGCTTTTGTACAGTCCCTTTGATGGCGGCTGATGACTGTTGAGTGGCTTTCCGAGAGCTCTGGCCTTTAAGCGGCTTGAGCTGGGTTTTGTCTGCAGCTATTAAACTGAAGAAAGAGAGGAGAGGGGCCCAGTGGTGGGAGGGAGTGAGACTTTTCTTCGTGCCCGGTCCATATTCCCCCTAGTGCGCCCCATCTGTCTGTGGCAATAATGTTGACGAGGGCAGGTTCGTGGCTTCTGGTATGTAAACCTTGCCACTGGGAGCTGTGCGTTATACCTCAGTGGCGGTGCCAATTTCACTCTTTGCTTTTTCTGAACATAGCAGCAAAATCGCCCCTTTTCTTTTCTGTATTTCTTTCTCTCTGCCTTTTGCTTCACATCATTGGTTAAAAAGTGCAAAGAAATCAAGTATATGTAGCTTCGGCAAGCTTTTCTTACCCGTTATGAACTTCACGAAAGACAAAGAAAGAAAAATGTGACTACATTCATATCTAATCCACTTGTTCTGCGTTCAAACTTTTGTAGCCTTGATCATAAACACCCACAGCTGCCAGCCTTTTCACACTGAGAGCCTTAAAAGCCCTGACACGGTTTCCTGAATCACTCTGAGCGATGCTGTCCTGTATTTACATAAAACTATAAGCCATGTTAGTTCAGATATAGTTCAGGGAGATCCTTCTCTCTGTGTTTCTTTTCTGTATTCTCTCGTCTCATTGGTTTAAAGTGGGTGAGACTGAGTTGAGAAAAGGTGGCGTCACATGCTACACGTTTTAGCCGTCGGTGTAGCGAGAAAAAGCCAATGTTTCAGTATTTTATTATTTTTCTCTTACTAAAGGTGACCTGTTGTAGTTTTCATCTACTCTAATGGTGATGGATGCCTATAATAAGCTTATCCTGCATGACATACTGAGGTCAGGGTGTGAGGAAGTGATAGGCCGCTCCTTAAGAAAGCTTGTTTCCACCACTGTAAATATACTTGTGAAAATTAAATCGTTCTCAGACGTCAGAATTAGCAAGACAGAATTTTATGTTAATACCTGAATTTTTGACTATAGATAGTTTTAGATTTTTCTTTTGAACGGGTGAAAACATAATAACAAAAACATGGCTCTGAACGCTCCATTTAAGACATTTTTTTCTGCTCTTTGATCTGCGTGATGTCAGCTAGAGTGGATATTCCTAATATGCTGTGACTGTAAGAGAAGAAGCCCCGCCCACTTGCTGTTTGCAAGGGTCAGCTAATCAGAAGGCATTTGGCTTAAAGAGGGGGAGGAGCTAAAGAAGCTTGTTTTTATATAGAGGACAAACTGGGGGCCTTAATCAAGACCCAGTATTCAATTCAGTTCAGTTTTCGTCTATAGCATTTGAATCACAACAAGAGTCGCCTCAAGGCACTTTTTCTGTAAGTTAAAGACAGAGAAACCCCAACAATCAGACGACCCCTTATGAACAAGCACTTTGGCAACAGTGGGAAGGAAAAACTCCCTTTTAACAGGAAGACACCTCTAGCAGAACCAGGCTCAGGGCTATAAGATAACTCTTTTAATTCTGAATCATGGAAACTGCTCTAGTAGAGTCAAAAAATACATTTATAAAGCTGGAAATTCCATCAATACACTAATGACAACCCTTTTTTTTTTTTTTATCATCACTAAGATGCTGTACAGTCATGTCACAAAGGAAGGTTTCACAGACCTATTAAAGTTTTTCTTCTTTAAAACGCTCATTGTTTATTGAGTTTGGGGACATTCATTTATGTTCCGCTCTCTTCAGGTCCCATCGGCACTTTTCAATCAGTTTGAGGTCTGGGCTTTGACTGGGTCGTTGCAGCACCTTGATTCTTTTCTGACTGTAGATTTGCTGCTGTGCTTGGGATCACTGTCCTGTTGTATGATCAAATTTGGGCTTTAGCTGTGGCAGAGATGGCCTCACATTTGACTCTCTTGGAAGTTTTCTAATTGTGCTGTTTTTGCACTTACTCTGAGTATTGCGCAGTTTGACATATGGGTGAATTTGCTGGGAAGATTGTGTCATTTTATTAACACACCTGAATGCACCAGACTAACAAGCTGCCACAACCTTAGCTTTTAAAGAGGCGCTCACACTTACTGATGAGAGTTTAAAGAGTTTATAAAGAGAAAGATGGGTAAATCGAACAACTTGGAAAGTTTTGTAAAAGCTTGCAGAATCAGAATCAGAATCAGAAAGGGGGTTTATTGCCAAATGTTGAGCAGGTTTACAACATTAGGAAATTGCTGCGGTGCTTCAGTGCAAACATAGTGTCATAAATAGCACTTAAATAGTGTCATAAATAGCACTTAAATAGACATGAAAAAATAAAAGTAGGGATAAGAATTAAAAGTGCTACGTAGAAAGATATGTGCATGAGCTATACATGAGATATATACATGAGAATAAGAATTAAGAGTGCTACGTAGAAAGATATATACAGGGTTAAACGGGTTGCAGGGTTAAACGCATCCTGTTTTATACACCGAGATAATTTTCTAATATTTTTCTTCTCCCAGGCCGTCTTTGAGGAGAACGTACTGCAGCACAGGGGTGCAGTTGGCTTTGCAGGAGCAGAAACAGGCCATTGTTGTTGCTTTCTGTTGCACTGTCTATACGGTGAGCTCTTTGATGCCCTCGTGTGGCCGAATGAGGAAGTGAAGAATGATTAAAACCTCTGAAGAGATGCTTTGGGAATGAAATCCTCTTTTGGAAGCTGGCTCCAGACATTACAGATTATCAGAAAAGTTATTTTGCTCTCCCTAATGTCCCTTGATTGCCATCATTGGGTTTTTATCCTCAGTGCAGCCAGACCCTAAATATGGAGCCCTCCTTCCCATTCAAACAGCCAGCTCCTCCCTGCCTGCTTGTTTGCTCCCCCTGTTGGGCATTAATTGCACTACTGTGGCTCCCTTACCCCCTGTAATCCCCCCCCACCCCCGCTACACACTGGGACATTACCATTTGGTGAGACTGACTGGCTTTGGTGAGGGAGCTGATGGGGGGCCAGCAGGGGGTACTCCTGCGCTCGAGGCTTCCTTTCGCATCGCCCGAGCTGCTAGATCTCTTTGTTATCGTTCAACGCCCACGTGTTGTTGCTGGAGAAACGGGAGATTGGCACAATCCCTGGATCTGCACGGATAAGCGGGTTTGAGCTTTTGACCTTGCAGGAAATTGAGACGTACACCTCGTACGCCAGTGCGATTATTATATTTAAAGTCCACACAGGTGATTAAAGGTTAATCTGACGGGATGCAAGAATGCAAGTCGATTGATGCTTCTTTAAAAGGAAAAAATATATAATTCAAGGAAGGTTTTCGCTCCTCTAAACCTTCCCAGACAGAAATAATGGCTGCGGCAGTACACTCATCTCAGCAGCAGGTGTCACCACCAAGCTGTCAGCGGCCGATGCGAGGGCCAACATTTATCTGTCAATAACCCAGTAATCAGAGACTTGAGAAAGTTCGAGGGGTATGTGTTTGAATTTATTTTTATTTCTTTAATGGATTGCTGCTGCTTAACTAACCCTCAGTAACGGTGGCTTTAAGTCACATAAGAGCTAATGCAGATGACTAAAACAGGCCTGGGTCCTGAGGCATGGCGCATCCTCGAGAAGGTCACGACCTCTGAGCTCCCGCATTAACCAAAGAGTTTTTGCTCCTTTTTTAAAGAACGAGCTCGTCGCTTTACGGTGATGATTAACCGGCACGTTGCGTGCTAATTGGCTGCTTACATGCCGTTCAGCTCTTTTCAGCAGAACAGAGGAAAAGGAGGGTGACAGTTTGCCGTCCTTTGTCACAAAGCCAAGCCGCCTTTTTGAACATGCCCCACTTTGCCCCCTTTGTCAGTCAGATAACCTCATGAATATTTCACTCCTCTGATCTGACGGCTGGGTGAAGGGGAGTGTGAGAATGAGGGGGGGGGGGAGCTGAAGCTGACTTGAAAGACTCATAATCTTCAGCGTGGCGTGGTTTGCGTCAGAGTAATGACCTGTGTGGCGTTTTAATGTGTGTGTGTGTGTCAGCATGTCATGTTGAAATCAAAGCAGCCGTCTGTGTGTTACTCTTTCTCTCTGTGACCTTCAGTGGACGAATGCGTTGTCGCCTTCCCCTGCATTTTTTTGCTGAGGAAGCTTCAGAAAGCGACCTGGAAGAAATCACAGCACAACCTTATTACACGTGCGGGGAGACACAGTCACCTTGCTGTGCAGGCCGGCCTTGTTTTGTTTGTTACAGCCTAAGCGTAGCCTCTGGCTACACCACTGGGTAAAAGGTAAACGCTAATGAGGCGAGTTGAAGGAAACACTTGTAACCTGTGAATGCACCCTGACGAGGGCCGGCAGAGGGAGGCAGGAAATGAAGGTGATCTTGACGTGGCCTTTTTCCCCTTTTGTGAAGTGGCTCCAGAGCCCGTTGGCTCGCTCAGAAATACTCAAGTGTGTCTTGAGTGGTCTTGCTTTGAGTTCAGGAAATGGCATCGACCTACTCCTATATTCATCACCAGCACGTCATATATGGCAGTGCGCACATGTGGTAATGATATGCAAGCGTGGCCCCTTTAAGAGCCCAATGTCCTTTTTTGAGAATGAGCCCAGAGTCGGAGCTCTGCGTGTGCTGACCGTGGCCTCTCGGTTGGTCACCGGAGGGGAGGACGGGGGGGGGGTGCTGCAGCAGAGAAATGGCTAACTGAGTTTACCCCCCACCCCCCAAACGGCAGCCTGGCCACGCCGCATGCCCTTATCTACCATTGGAATGCAACAGCTGTGCGGGGGAGCGGCAGAGTGGGCTGGCTGAAACCCCCCTGCCAGACCCCCACACAGCTTCTCTCTCTCTTTCTCTCTCTCTCTCCCCCCTCCCCTCCACCTCCAAGCGACGCTGGGCTCCTGAAAGGCAGCTCAACTAAAAAGTGAGCTAGACACAGTGAGAGGCTGGCAGGGCTGCTGCACATTCAAAATAGAGGGAGAGGGAGGGAAGAGGGAGGGAGAGAGAGAGCTAGTGAGGCAGTGAGAGAGAGAGAGAGAGAGAGAAGGAGAGTCAGGGACAGGCAGTGCTGAAAAGGAGAGCACAAAGAGAAGGAAAGTGGAGCAGGGGAGGGGAACAGGAGGCTGGGTGAAGGGAGAGGGAAAGACAAAAGAAGGAGAGGGGAGACATAGCAGGGTGAACGGAGGGGACTGAGCAAATGGCTATGGAGGAGACGGCGGGGGGAGCCAGGAAAGCCACCAAGAGCAAACTGTTTGAGTTCCTGGTCCATGGAGTGGTGAGTGGCGCTGTCCGTCATTCCCGTGAAGGGAGCTGGGCTCTGGCATGCATGTATGTGTGTGTGTGTGTGTGTGTATATGTGTGTGTCTGTGTGTGTGTATGAGTCGGTGCAGCAGCAGCAGCAGCGGCGGTCTGTGTGTGAGAGATAGCTGGGTAAAGCTGGCCATGTGAAGGTTATTTCCAGCCCCCTGTGAGGAGATGGCTTGAGAGAGCGAGAAGTGGAGCAGCGTGGATGGATGGATGGGGCTGTAGCAGGAGGAGGATGTGGAGAAGAGGGTTTCTTACCCCCCTAATAAAAAATAAATAAATAAAAAAAAGGAGAGAGAGCGAGAGAAAAGAAATAGAAGCTCAGCAGCAGCAGTAGAAGCGAAAAGCAGCCAGCTCCCCCTTTGGCTAACAGAGGCGCTCACTGAGCATGCTTCCCTGGGAGTAACAGACAGAAAAAGGGGGGGAAATGACGAGTCCGCTCAAAACAGCGAAGCCGGAGCAGCCTTCCAGGCGGCGTGAAACAATTTGAACCTGTGAGGTCACGAGACAAACCGATGTAGTATCGTAGACGGAGCCGAGGCAGGCGGCCATGCCGGAAATGATGCGGGGGTACAATCAGCCCATTCATGCAAAAGCTAGCATGAAATGTCAAGTGAAGTGTTGCTCATGGTTTAGAGGTTAAGCAACTATTGCCATTAACCACACGCAGCACACAAAGTCTGCTTCAGTAGTGGTTTGTTTTGGTGAGGAGACGAATGCATTTCGAGGGTTGAGAGCGGTGAAAAAACAAATCTGTAAGCGTCACTTTGTAGTTAGAACTTTGATTCGAGTGTGGATACAGTTTGTGCCAGTGACTCGACCTTTTAAATCTACCTGTCATCAATTCTTGTTCCAGTTAAGCAGCTAACACTGATGTATCTGTTGATATCGGCCTTTTAGGGGAATAAGGTGGCTTTTACAGATAGCATTATCTGACCTTTATCTCGTTGTGCCGCATCCACCCTGCGCTGAAGTGTTCAGAAATAGCGCAGTGAAGCGCTCAAAGACTTCCAAACAAAAGATTTCTGTGGTTTACTGACCCATAAGAGAAAAAATAGCAACAATAAAAATGAATGAACCAAGAAAAAATTTGTATCGGTGCAGAATTTCACAGGAAAACGACCGACCATGACTTCCCAAAGCGCGAGGCATCGTTTTCTTATGAATTCGACTCATGTTGTGGTGATTAAAATCAGTAAATCATCAAACCATGTTACAATTGTGCTGTCCGCCTAATAGTATCAGCTTTTGTCATTTTTTCTCATACGGTCAACAGAAGACGACCGGAAACGAGGCGAAAGATTAGCTACAAACATGCAGCCAAACTGTAGCTGTGACATACACAAAAATAAAAATGACAGCAAAGAGAGAAAAAGAATCATTTTTAATCATCTCGCCATCTCTTACATTCCTCTCAGGACGTCACAACCCATAGTTTGCAGAGTGTCTAACTCTGGAGCTGCGTTGTGGTTTTAACTTCCTGAAAAAGATGAATTAAGCTTCACCTTTACTCAGATTCTGAAACGGGGCACAGCTTTTTAAGAAGGTGACAAGACTTTGTGATAGTTCATGTTCATCTCAAGAGTGTTTTTACATTTTCTAATCATAATCTTTACGTTGTTGAGAAAGTGGAGAACTCGCAGACTTTTCACTAAAGAAATCACCAAAATTAGCCCGACTGTGAGTTGGAGAAACCCCGACAGATGAAATGATGCTTGACTTTTAATAGCTGTACAGTTTAATACTTGATAACTAGAGCACGAGTGAGGACCCAGGATTGCTTGAGGTGCATGCATGTGGAAAAGAGGTGACTGGGTCACTGTGATGCTACTCTGCTGCATGTGCTGCTGCTGGACGAACTCTGCATTGGCGCCACTCCTTCCTTTAAACTCTTCACTGTGGAGCACCCTGTGTGCCCTTCACGTGGGTCTAGTGTTACCTGGAGGCCTCTGGTGATTTGTAGTAAATGGGCCGGTTGTCTGTGATTTAAAAGTATTTAGATATTTGAGTCTTTTACTCGAGAAAAGCTTTAAAATGAATGTTTGGATGACGTGAGTGCGCTGAGAAACATTTTGAGGCTTTCCAGACAATATTTGTCTTCATGTTTGGGGATTTGAGTAAATAGGGACTTTTTAAGTGTGTGTTCAGTTAGGGTCTGTTCGTGGACCACAAGCAGACTCGAAACTCGTGTCACACCAATGAGTGCTTGTCCACAGACGCAGGCACGTGTGGTGGGAAGCTGGACTGTTCGTCATGTCTGTAGGCAAAGTTGATCAGAAGTGTTTATATGCTCCTTAAAGACGAGCTGGGGTGCCATCGTCCTAAATATCTGCATCATCATCCAGCTGAACTGACTCTCACCTCTTCCAAAGCCTCAAGTACACTGGGAAGGTCAAAATGACTCGATAAAGCATGTTTGTGAAACCCTTTTAAGTCCTGGGTTTTAGACCTGACTCCATTTTAATCAGGACAGGTGTCAGGTTTAGCGACATGGCGAGATTTATACACGAAACAAGATGAGGTATTGTCTTTTTGACAGGAGCGGTCATTAGAGGGGCTGCGGAGCCGAAGCCCTGCGCCCGGAGACCGACTTTAGGAAACAATGGACCAGGTGATTGATGAGCCAGATGAGTGTGTCCTCTCAACAGACCAATTAACCTTGATGAGGCTCTGGCTGCTCCAAGCCAAATATTTCCCTCTGCTTTTTCCCCCGCCTCCCATACCTCTCCTCTCCTCTGCTCTTTCTCTTCCCCCACATTATGAGATGGAAAAGTCTTGTTTTAATACTTGTGGCAGGTTCCTCGACGTGTGTACTGCAGAATGGAGAAATATTTACACTACCGGATTGGGGGGGTGGATGAGGAGGGGGAGATGATTCGGCACAGTTTGTGAGCTTGTGGCGAGCGGTGACGTTCCCTTTCCTTTCATGGTCGAATAAAGCAAAGACACACGTGCGCAGATGGATTTACATGCAAAAAACACAGACACACACATAAATACTGTGGATGCAGTCATAGCTGCGGTTCCCGAAGGTCGCAGCAGCAGCAGCAGGCTTTGGCTGAGCTTCGGTTCGAGGACTGATGGGTGGGCTGAAGTCCCTTCCTCCTCTCCTCTCATTGTCTCCCTCACCTCCCTTCTGCTGTGCGACTTCTGTTGCTCGTGAAAGTCGGCGAGGAAGCCTTCGAGCCCTCTCTGTGGGAAAACCCCGATAAACAAAAAACATAATATGACACAGTGTAGGCTCGGGCGTCGGTGGATTCACAGCGTATTTGTGTAACTGAGAGCGAATGTAAACTTCAGTTTCTCTCACAGCTGGGTTGCCTTCATTGTTCCCTTCATAGAAATTTACACAAATAAAATGTTTAAGCTCAGTTACCTCGAGTGGAAGACGAGTGGGGTTCGGGTTAGGCTGTTTGGGGTGTGAGATATCGGCGTGCCTCCACGCTGTGATGCGGCAGAGGTGAAAGTCATTTCCTCTGTGGTGCCACGGTATTGAAAAGCAAAATAAAAACATTTTAAAAAATCTAATTCAACAACTACTTGACTTTCCAAACACAATGTCCAGGTAACCCAAGAAAAAATCCGCAGACCTTGATTTTCACTGAAATTTCTCTCTATCAGGAAGTTTAATGGTTTTCAGCGCGCAGCCTGAAAAGATCTTTTCAATGGGTGGTTATTAATATCTGCAAAATGTCAGCACATAAAGCCATTTGCATGGTTGGAAAACCTCTAAAAGTGAACGAGAGCGTCTTTCGGTGCAGTTTTTGGTGAGCCGACTCTTTAGGCTACGAGAGGTCGAGCATCCTGTTTCACTGTTAACGGGTGAGAAACCAAATAAAACGTCCCGGTTAGCTTTTCTCCTGACAACTGAAAACTGTTGATGGATAAAATAATCAGCTAGTAGGTCTTAACTGATAGAAGCATGTGTAATTAATATTTATTTATTTTTTACACCGGATGGCCTTCAAACCGAGGCTCTTTGACTTGACCACTACACTCCAGAGTTAGTCTATCTTGGCTAATCCAGCTAATTCAAAATCTGACAAATTAGCCTGCCCCTGAAGTGTAATCCTGCTTTATGTAACCAAAATAATGTCCTGAAGATTGTGTTTCAGGAATCAATCAGAGATGATACAATACAGAAGTATCTGTTAACACATTTGCTCAGATGTCCGCTTTTAAGTCTCTGAGGTCTGAAGCTTGGATTATACTCAGTTGCAGACACGGACAGCTGGAGACCCGACACGGTCCAAAAAACAGGCAGGAATAAAAATCCTGATCAGAATCAGAATCAGAATACTTTATTGATCCCTGGGGGAAATTATTTTTTGTTACAGTGCTCCATTTTAAACCAACATTAAGACAAGACAGACAATACGCTAACTAAGAATAGTACAATATATACATATATATACATACATACATAAGTCACTTATAAATAAATATTTGGAAAAGAAACATGTGTAGTTGTAGCAGCAAACAGTGTGTTAAGTGGATGCGTTGTACAGGGAGATGGCCACAGGCAGGAATGATTTCCTGTGTCGTTCAGTGGTGCTTTTCGGTAATCTCAGTCTCTCACTGAACGAGCTCCTGTGACTGACCAACATGTCATGGAGTGGGTGGGAGGTGTTATCCAACATTGTCTTTATCTTGGACAGCATCCGCCTCTCCGACACCACCTTGAGGGAGTCCAGCTCCATCCCCACAACATTGCTGGCCTTACGGATCAGTTTATTAAGTCTGTTGGCATCTGCGACCCTCAGCCTGCTCCCCCAGCATGCAACAGCATAGAGGATCGCACTGGCCACAACAGACTCATAGAAAATCCTCAGCATTTTCTGGCAGATGTTGAAGGACCTCAGTCGCCTCAAAAAATAGAGACGACTCTGGCCCTTCCTGTAAAGTGCTGTGGTGTTTTTAGCCCAGTCCAGTTTATTGTCAATGTGTACTCCAAGGTATTTATAGTCCTCCACAATGTCAACACTGACCCCCTGGATTGAAACAGGGGTCAAGTGTTTCCTGGTCTTCCTGAAGTCCACGATCAGTTCCTTGGTCTTTGCCACGTTGAGCTGCAGATGATTCTGCTCACACCACGTGACAAAGGAGTCGACCACAGCCCGGTACTCTGTCTCATCATCCCTGCTGATGCATCCAACCACCGCAGAGTCATCAGAAAACTTCTGAAGATGGCAGGTCTCTGTGCAGTGGCTGAAGTCTGTGGTGTAGAGGGTGAAGAGGAAGGGGGAGAGGACAGTCCCCTGTGGTGCCCCTGTGTTGCTAATCACCTTGTCAGACACACACTGTGGGAGACGTACATATTGTGGTCTTCCTGTCAGGTAATCAACAATCCAGGACACCAGAGAAGCATCCACCTGCATCGCTGCTAACTTATCACCCAGGAGGGTCGGCCTGATGGTGTTGAAAGCACTGGAAAAGTCAAAAAACATGACCCTCACAGTGCTCGCCGGCTGGTCCAGATGGGTGTAGACACGATTGAGCAGGTAGATGATGGCGTCCTCTGTTCCGAGACGAGGCTGATAAGCGAACTGAAGGGGATCCAGATGTGGTCTTACTATGGGTCGCAGCTGGTCCAGGATGAGCCTTTCCAGGGTCTTCATGATGTGGGAGGTCAGTGCCACGGGCCTGTAATCCTGGGGGCCACTGGGACGAGGCGTCTTTGGTACAGGGACGAGGCATGATGTCTTCCACATCACCGGGACCCTCTGCAGACTCAGACTCAGCATAAACAGTTTATGAAAGACTCCACACAGCTGGGGGGCACAGGCCTTGAGGAGTCTTTTGTCCTGTCTCCCTCCCCTCACCTCCACCCGGCCGTGGTAGACAGTTCCCCCTGCCCGTGGTCGAGTCTGGTTCTGCCTGAGGTTTCTTCCTGTAAAAAAGGAGTTTTTCCTCCCCGCCATCACCAAGTGCTTGCTCATAGGGGCTTGTGTGATTGTTGGGGTTATCTCTATAGGTCCTAACCTTGCAAAATAAAGCACCTGGAGGCGACTGCTGTTGTGATTTGGTGCTGTGTAAATCAAATTGAATCGGTTTACACTTCAGTGAATCTCTGTGGGCGACATGTTGAAGGTGACATGTGAACACAAAAAGGAAAAGAGTTCGGATTTGATGTTAATAATCGTGTGTGCGACGATGTTTGCTCGCCCGGTAAAGAGGAGATGGTGTACGTATAAAAATGCATTTAGTACTGCCGTTATAGTAAGATTAATGTGTGCTTATATGCGGTGCAACAACAAAAACTAGTAAAATGCTGTGACTTTCTTTCCCTCCTGGCTCCTGGCTCTTTGTTGTGGTCAGTATTTTACATGGATATTTAGGGTTTGAGTCATCTTAAATGACCTCAGAGGGTTTACACATCTATATTTGTTGCACCAGGGTTCGAACCCAGACCATGCATGTCGTTCCACACCTGCTCACTACCTGCTTACCTGCCTCCTCTCTGCACCGCTCTGTCAAAGAAAGAGTGAAAAATGGCAAGAATTTAAAAAAATATGTTATAGTTGAGCTATTTTTTGCAGAAACATTCAAAATATATATATATATTTTTTACGTAAAATTGTCAAAATGAAATGCAAAACATTAGAATGCGGTGATTATAAGTGGATAAATTCAATAAATACTCGCCACCCCAACGGGCTAATTTAAAAAGAAAATCATGGTGGGAAACGTTTTTAAAATAGAAAAATGTCACAACAGCACATATAAATGTCTTGCTGCTGTTTGAGTGACGTCTTGAAGGTTAAAAATAATTGCTTAAAAAGCCCAAACGCAATAAATATGCTCCACATAAACACCAAAATCAAAGAACCGCTCAGCGTCCTGCGCCTGCCCTCCATCTGCCGGGGCCCTCTGAAAGTATTAAAGTACTTACAGTAACTACAGCACAGACGAGATGACTGATAACCCTCCCGCGGGGAGCGAATCAAACACATGACGGAGATGAGATAGTCGGCGAGGAGGACAAATGTGATCAAGTGTGTCGCTTCGTGTAAACACCAGACTGTAAGCAGAGTTTTAGCAGCTGATCTGAAATCTTCAAACGGGCTAATGACAATCTGAACGACAG
This sequence comes from Mchenga conophoros, assembly GCF_057382185.1. NCBI lineage: Eukaryota > Metazoa > Chordata > Actinopteri > Cichliformes > Cichlidae > Mchenga > Mchenga conophoros. The sequence goes on along the minus strand of NC_140534.1, from coordinate 21,150,408 downwards.
CCGCTCTCACTGCCCTCCACGCCGCTAAACTAAATAAAACAGGAACCTGCAAATGCTCTTTAATTCGGCTCGGAAAGGGTTTGATAAATCCAGTCACATACTCGTTTGAGTACATTTGCAAGCAATAACGTAAAAATGGTCATTTTAGGGTTAGACTTGAGGTTTTTCTGTCCATGCTTTTGGGTTTGTTGCAGACGAAACTAAGCTAAGAGAAATTCAGAAAAATATTCATCAGTTGGATAAAAAAAATGTGTCCGCAAGGTGACTAAATGAAAAGTGAAAACATGCTAGATGCTGAAATTAAAGCACAGTTAATAAAAATGACTCAAGCTGTTAATCAGCTATGCCGGAGAATGAATTATCCGCCAATCGATTAATCAGTTCCTGCAGCTTTATTCACCTTTAATCACCTTTTGTAAACACGAACGACATTAAAATAAAAGCACGCTCTGTAAGCGCTTCAAAACATATAGCAGCACATAACATGAAAGATGGGGAATTTGTTCTAAAGCAAGTCTTAAGGAAGCAGCCTCATCCTCAGATTTTAGCAGGTTTCAGAGCTCCAATCGAAGCCTTTCAGGGACCGTGCATGTAACAACCCACAGATTCATATGTTTAGTACGGTGTGGGATAAGTTTGGCCTCTTCAAATCCCTCCAGCCTTCCCAGAGATGCCAACACACTTCTCAGATATCCATCCACATGGCAGATTCGATTGCTGGCTGGCTGGCTGGCAGAGCTCCGGGCAGAGTGCTGGAGTCAGTTCAGCAGGTCAGATTATAGAGCGCAGCTCATTGTGAGTGTGTGTGTACATTATCCAGCGATGGTTTTGTGTATCTGTTATCTGGATGGCTCACATTCTCCAGACGGAGTTGTAGCAGCAGCAGCAGCAGCAGCAGCTCTGTCTGCCTGTCTGGGTGTTGTTTTCCAGCTTAGCTAGGAAGTGGGAGAAGGACCTCTCTCTTAACAGCTTTTGAGCAGGAGGCCTCCGCCATATGTTGTTTTATCCCCAGACCCTTCTCAGTTGCTCTGACCCCCATCCCCTCCCCCCCTCAGTGGCCGGAGTGACAGCAGCGTCTGCTCCGGTCGTTCTTATCACAGGATCTCTGCTCGATCACCATTTCAAAGGGCACACAATACGTCAGGAAATAAAAATCCACAGTCAGCGCGGAGTTATTAAACCTCCCTGCTGCTTACTACCTCCGCTCTCTGCTCTTTGTTTGTGTTTGTGAACGGTCTAAAGATCACCTCAGACCTGCGCAAGTGCGAACGCGCTGTAATCTACATGTAGAGATGACAAACTTAAGAAAAATGCGAGCATGCGTGAGGTCACGAACCCCCCCTCGAGCTGTATCCTTCAGCTGTCCTCCTCCTCCAACATTTACCCGCTATGTTACCAAATGTAGCTGCAGTTTCTGTGCTCAGACTTCTTCTTTTTTTCTATTCAGATGGAGAAATTTCACCGCTTTGCGAGGTTTAGATGAACATAATTATCGCAGAGAGATTTCTTTTTAAATAACTGAAAAAATAATAATTTAATTAAGGCACAGAAAGAAAAGGAAACGTCTGCTTCTTGCTCTGTAAATGTGTTGGCGTGTTTGCTGTAATTAAATTCACTCAGTAATGAGGCGCGTATGTAACATTGTATATATGCTTTTTTTTGAGTAAAAGGAAGGTGGAGAAGAAAAACACTGAAAATATCCTGTGAGTGTTTTCCAAAATAAAAAGTTTCTGGTTCGATTGATGCTCACATTGCGAGTAGATTCATTCAAGGCAAGGCAGCTTTATTTATAGAGCACATTTCACTGCGTGGAAACGCGCTCTGCTTTCATTTAAAGTCAGCAAATACGTGAAGTGTACATTCACGTGTTATTTTATTAGGTACGCCTGCTTGTTAACGACCACATGGGAGCAACTCGGTGTAGACGTGGTCGAGACGACGTGCTGAGGTTCAACCTGAGCGTCGGAGTGAGGAAAGGGGATTTAGGTGACTTTGAAGGTGGCGTGGTTGTTCGTGCCGGTTGGAGAAACTGCCGATCTGCTGTGGATTTTCCCACACAGCCAGTGTGGAAAAGAGAAAACACCCAGCGAGCCTCGGTTCTCTGGGTGAAAATGCTTTGTTGATGTCAGATGAGAATGGACTGAACTGCTTTGACCTGAGAGGAAGGCGACAGTGACTCAAATATCCACTCGTTCTAATCAAGGTACGCAGAAGAGCAGATGAAGCAGAAGACCACACTGGTTAGCTCTCGTGTCAGCTGGGAGGAGAAAACCGAGGCTACATTTTGCAAAGTCTCACCAAAACTGGACTTTTGGGTCAAAATCTGGTGACAATGTAAAAGCAGGGCTCCATCCTGCCTTGTATCAACAGTTTACACTGCTGCTGCTGGTGTGATCGGCGGGAACTATTTTCTTAGCACACTTTGTCACTACCTGAGTATTGTTGTTAATCGTGTCCATCCATGTATGACCACAGTGTACCCAGCAGGATAGCACACCATGTTACAAAGCTCAAACCAATTCAAACTGGTTTCTTGAGCATGACAATGAGGTCACTGCACTCATGACCTCCACAGACACCAGATCTCAGTCCAATAGATCAGCTGTGTGATGCTGTCATGTCAACATGCACCAAAATCGGAGAAATATTTCCAGCACCTCGTTGAAGAAAAGAAAAGAGAGTCCAACCTCTGCTGCCAAGGTGTACCTAATGAAGTGTCCACATTGAAAGTGTGAAAGAAACATTTTACTTTTACTCAGCTACATTTACCGAGTGAGGCTATGATTTAAAGCTGTGTTTAAACACAATGTGAACACAGGACGAGCGGTTTATTAATAACATTTGAATTTTTCTTGTTGTAGGCTACATGGAGTACTGAATTATTGTTACGAGCACACAGAAGATTATTTTTAGTAAAAAGGTGAAGTGATGTCCTCAGTTTTCAGCCCAATAATATCATGCAATAAGGAACCCTATTAGATGTTCTGGGAAGGGGGAAAAAAAAGCCGAACTGAACCTTTACCGCTCCTCAAAACTGTTATTTATTTTCCCTAAAATAAAATAAAAGTACAGATTTTTGGCCTCACATTGCTAACCATTGCAGCAAGTGTTTCCCTGATAAACACGACGTTTGACGACCTTCCCTGTACCCTTAATCGCTTATTTTGACACCTCAGAATACATCAATAAAACAATCTTTCATTATAGGAACTCAGTTATGCAAAGATTATTTGACAATTCTGAATCACTTCTCACTCTCTGTGAAACTATTAAGCATTTATTATAAAGGAAGCAATGCGAACAAAGTCATGCAGCTTTTTTGGGACACAGATGCTGTGGCTGATTAGGGAAAAACCTATAATCATGTTTATTTTTGTTATTATTATTTCACATGATTACTCAGAGACTGTGGAAAACATAATGGATTCATTTGAACTTTAACTGTAATTCAACCTAAAATAAAGAATGTTTCACTTCGATGTTTTAATATTGTCCAGTAGAAGTGGCCATGACGCTACGGACAAAATTAAAGAAACAAATAAAAATGGTGACTCTACAAAATGTCATCGGGGCCCCATGTGAAGTCTGAACCATGAAAAAATTGTCAGATAATTAAAACTCTTTGAAACTGCAGACCAAAACTGTTTTTGTTCTTGACCTTCGTCTTCTTCCTGCTTCCTTTAGGGGTCACCACAGCAGGCCATCTGCCTCCATCTCCCCCTATCCCTATCAGGAGTACATTGGCTTGTGCCCCCCACCCTGCGAAAATGCTTTTTAATGCTTTAAAGTTGAGCGTTTTAACATCCCCCATTGGACCAAGCCTCATATGGCCATTAGAGCAGCGGTCCCCAACCCCCGGGCCTCGGACCGGTACCGGTCCGTGAGTCGTTTGGTACCGGGCCGCGAGAGTTGAGGCTCAGGTGTGAAATGAGTGGTTTTCAGGGTTTTTATCGGTTTTCAGTGTTATTTTGTTATCATTTTTATCGTTTACTCGGTTTTCCTGGGTCTTTTCACGTGTGTTATGAATAAATTTTCTTTTTTTTGGTACCGGTACTAGTTTTATTTTGTTGTATTTATCCGCAACACCTTAAAGGCCGGTCCATGAAAATATTGTCAGGCATAAACCGGTCCGTGGCGCAAAAAAGGTTGGGGGCCGCTGCATTACAGGAACTACTGCTTTTATTTCTATGGTGGCTTTAGTACACGCACATAAAGAAAAGCATCTCCCGGCTATTAAAAATGCTGCTGCTGTGATATTTTCCATTCCAGCATCAGTCTTCCTCTTCCGCTCTTCCTCTCTGATGATTTCAATTAATAGAATTTTTTAATTAGAGGACTGGTTATTCTCTGTGGATGTATTCTGGTGGAGCCCTTCACAGACAGTCGGAGGTCTGGATGAAGTCAGGCGTTTTCTTTTCTCGCTCGCTTTCTTTTGCCCTGTTCGGTTTCAGACAATAAACCGAGGCGGGAGGCAGCTGTTGCCATGGGAGTGACAGGCGCAGGTGAGAGGTGCCCAGTTGTTCGCAGGCGTCAGAACGGGAGTGTGGTCTCCGACACTGCTTGCATTGTTTCGGAGACATACGTGTGTGTGTGTGTGTGTGTGTGTGTGTGTGTGTGTGTGTGTGTGTGTGTGTGTGTGTGTGTTAGCGCTCCAGTGTGCATGTCACAGAGTTTGACTGCTGTGAAAAAACCTCTGTGCATTCTCATTTCCAGCTGCCAACCCTGATTTTTGTTTAGAGGAGAAAAGATAAGGCGGAAAGAACAAGATATTGGTGATTCTTCCACTGCAGCTGCTCTCGTTTCTGGTATTTTCTGGTAATCAGAGTTGTTTTCTTAAAGCGGACTTTTCTGTTTTTCGTATATGCTGTCATATACGCTCGTGGCCACTTCGTTAGGTACACCTGTTCAACTGCTCGATACATTTAGGCACTTAGATGGGGTCAAGACGGCCTCCTGTTATTATTAATATGGTAATCTCAAGCACACAGCCCCACCTTCAAACCTTCTGTTTCCAAGGGGCAGCCAATCAGAAGAAAGTTGGCTCATAGAGGATGAACTGATGGGCTGCACCAATGTGCAGTTTAAGATAAAGAAGGATTAGTTTTAGCTTTGAATCATGCAAAGCTACTCTAGCAACGTCCAAGAATCAACATTTGGAAATGAGCATAACAGGTTCCTTTATAAGGTGACTGATCTGTGGTTATCTGACGTTTTCGCTGTTGTATTTGTTGTTGCCGTCTAACAAATCCAATATTAGACGGCGCTGCAGTTAAAGCTTCACAGCTGGGTTTGATCTTCATGTTCGCTGCCCAGGATGGAGACACACACAAACAGAAATGGTGCAAATTGACGTCAATAAATTGCGTAAAAGCCGCTGCTGTTTGATTGTTGAAAGGTTATCAAAGGTTGCCAAAGAGAGGAAGAAAGTCAAAATATTTATTTCTGTGAGCGTGCTGTTTGGGTTTTGGGTCAGGTCTGTGGCGTCTGGATTAGAAGCTGATGTGAAGCTCTTTGTTGGAGCTCTAATTCGTGTTTTTGTCAGGCGTGTTCAAAGAAGAGTCCCCCCTTCACTCCACCTGGAATCAAACACTGCTATGTCTTTGTTGTATTTTTAGAAAGACTCATTTTTGCTTAAAATGAATTACAAAACACGTTCAGAATCTTTTCTATATAATACATGCTCTCTGTCTTTCTTCTTTCCTTCCAGCGTCCCGGCATGCCGTCTGGAGCGAGAATGCCCCACCAGGGAGCTCCCATGGGCCCCCCCGGCCCGCCGTACGGAGGGAGCCCGGCGGTGCGGCCCGGCCTGCCCTCCCCAGTGATGGAGCCCAGCCGTAAGAGGCCTGCCCCCTCCCAGCAGGTCCAGCAGCAGCAGCAGCAGCAACAGCAGCAGCAGCAGCAGCAGGCCGTCCAGAACCGTGCCAGAAAGTGAGTTTGAATCCAAGTGACCTACAACGGCCAAAAACACTGCATGGTGTGCAATGAATGACCCTTTGTGTGTCTGCTTTTATGTGATCGAAGAGCTCAACAGTGGTTACACTTTCATCTGGATGAAGATTTGGGAAAAGCTGATTCTCCTGAGATGTTGATGATAATCAAAGTATGCGTTAACAATGGGAAGGAGAGATTTTTCTACAAAAATCTGAAATATAACTGTATATCTTAAATTAAATGTCTTAGTATTATGTAACATTATGTATATTATACTTGTAACCTATTTTAAATTTATTTTATTTATATTTTAGGACTGACAAAAAAGTTATTGCAACAACATGCAATAAATTTTCAATCTTGTTGCTTTTAAAGTGGTTGCTTTGGAGATGGGGACCAGGTCTGAGACCACTCGCAGTCTAGATGCTGCTTTCAAAGCAACTTTGGTGCCGTTAGTACGGCAATAAGAGAGAGTCCGCGTGCTATCAGCTTCCATTTCAATGAGGTCAGGTTAGAAATTACATGGAAAATCACAAACCTGTCACAGTCTGCGTACACAAAAAATCCCATTTAATTTTGCACTGACTTCTTGCATTCAGAGTCCGGTTTGTCCATCTCAGAGATTTGAAAAAGAACTTCAGAAATTCCCACATAAATAGTGACGTAGCTGCTGCAGGACACCAGTGTAACTGTAACGTGAAACTGGCACTCAACAACAGTAGTTTTATAAAGGAATAACCAGAATACAACTGGTTGGCAACCAGTTGAGTCGAGTCCCTTTTTGCAAAACGTATATTGCAGACGAGTTGCAACCAAAGGGTGCAATTAGCAATGATTTGCAAAACTTTGCCAGTCTGTCTGAAAGTAAATGCAGTCAGTCCGAGTCTGACCTGCTTTGAACACAGGTTGCCTCCCACTAGACGACCCTTTCATTCATGTTGTGATTAAAAGTTGTTGCCAACAGGTTGAGGGTGTTGAATGCTCAACCTTTGGGCAAATGTTGGCTACCGTAGCTGCTTAAAGTGATCACGATTCATGACTGCACGAAATTTCATTGCATTCCTTATAAAAACTGTAGAAATGCTCTTGATAAAAAGTGGGGGGACTGAGCCACGCCGCAGACTTGCACTGCTAGTGCAACTAACCAAAAAAACACCACATAACTGCTAGCTCCGCCATCATGAAATGTATCATTTGCTGCTTTTCTCTTTAATTTCATTGTAAATTGAAACTATTTGACTGGAGATCAGACATGAATCATGTGATTTCTTTGTTTAGTTTTTTTTTCTTTACTTTTTTTAACGCCGACATAGTTTAACAGTCGTGAAATCATTTTAAAAAATGTTAGCGAAGTACCTCCAACGTGTACGTCAACATTTGCGCACTGTGATCTCCTAAAATCTTTCAAATCCAGCTTAAAAAATCCCACCGGTGACGAGTGAAACCATGACCTTTGTGCGTGTTTGTCACTTTTCAGCTTCCATTTCATGTCGTTTCCCCTTCTCTTGCTGCTCGCCTCGTTTTGCATCCTTCGCCTCGCTCATTGCTGTATACATCCACTCTCACCATCACAGTCGCTGCCACGACTGAATGTTGGCTCTCGGTTCGACCTCTAGCTGTCTTCAGCGTCTTTGTAGTGTAAATTTTTACCATCGCATAAACGTGGCATCCTCACAGCTGTCTGCAGACGTTCAGACTCTGGTAGTCTCTTTGGCTTATCCTTACGCTATCTACTGTCAAACCGGGATACGTAACATTGCAGGCTTCATTTGACATTCACACATAGGTCACTTTTACATTAATGTTCCTCGAGGCTTCATGCAGACATACCCACAGTGAAGGAGACGGTGATGAGAGAGAGCCACGTGCAGGAGACTAAGCAGGACGTCAAGTGCTTTGGGAGAATTTATTCGCATATTGTTGCTTTTTCTAATTAGTTGTATGAGAAACATGTATTCTGTGTCTTGTCATGCTTTTAACGCATGTATTCATAAAACAAAGTGATTAGAGTAGGAAAATTTAACTAGCATTAACTATTCTATTCGTTTTCTAAGTCCGCCCTCTGCTAGCTAAGTTGTTCTTGCTCTATTTTTTTGTTTGATGTCAGTTTGCAAATAGCTTCCAGGTGCGTTACCAGCACCCTCCGGCAGTAGTTGTGCATTACTTCCTATGACCTTCTGTTTAAAACCTAAGCAGCATTCTCTCTGCTTCAATTTTAATTTTCTCTCTTTCCCAAAATAGTGACGAGTTACGGTAATTTGACGCGCACATGGTTAAATCTAAACGGAGCTGATCTGTCCATGCAAACGCTTTGTGCTACAGCGATACGCTGAATATCCACGTATGGCTCGTTTTCTCTACTTTCCGAAACAGGTCGAATTTCGTGCTTCCCCCTCTTCCACAACTGTAGTGGAAGTTGCCATCAAATGAAATAGAGGACGGGTTCGTTTTCACACTTTGTTTGTCGTTGCCCTTTCGCACATGTAGCAGACAACAGGAAATTGTTCACACTTACTACTTACTTACTACTGGAAATGCTTTGTTTAGCTTAGTCCTGTTAACCACAGGTCGCACCTGCTTTTAATCCACTTTGTTTTGGGTGCAATTGTAGCACTTTGTATTCTATACTGTTTATTTGAAACCATTACTTACTAATTTGCATAGACGTCGTTTTACTATATAGAAATTCTAATAAATAAACCCACTGCTGCAAATTAAAGTGATATACTTTCAATCTAGATATATTTGGATTAGTGCTGTCAGCGTTAATCTCATTAAAATGACGTTAACGCCATAACCGCATTAACGCGGCAAATCTCCGTTAGTGAGTTAGCACGGATCGCCTCTGGTCCGAATGATTCAGACATTTATGATCTCACATACAGATCCTTCCAGGAAATGTCCAGAAAAGTTCAAGGCTACACAAACACACACACAGAGGCTCACAGAGTAGCTTCATGACTACAAGGAGACGAGTGCGTGCCAGGTTTGGTCATTAGAAAGGGGATCAATATGCACACTCTGTGGACCTCTGTTTCATTCTCCTGCTACGTGCAGCACGATTGATCCACTTATAATTTAGCAGGCTTGTCGAACAGGTCAGGGGAAATGTTGCACTGCATCGAGGCCTCAACCCCCACAGCAGCCCAGCCGGCTGTGGAGGCTCTGATCAATGGTGCAGGGTGACCTGTTCAGGTGTCTTTGTCTTTTTCGCTCCCTGTTGCTCTGTTGGAGTGCGCGTCCTCTGGCAAACGCTTTGATGGTCCGGCGCCTCCATCCAGCTCAGACTCCACGCTGCTGCCAGCCGAGGGCGGGCCACCTGTGTTTGCAGTGTCATTGAGACCTTATGGTCCCAGCTACACGTGCTCTGCAGAGCTTACGCTGTCCTGCTACAAATACTTTGCATTAATTGGTACAAATACTCAACCCTTTGTCCTAGAAAGTCTGTATATATTTTCCTAAAAAGTTTGTGAAGAAGCACCACAGGACAGATTATCTTTATATGTAACTCACACGCATGTCTCAATTCAGGTACTTCAACTAGCATGTAGGTGTAAACTTCTCACTTATATGGTGCATGAAGTTCAAAAGCGTAAATCTGTCTTAAATTAAACATGGTGACTGCACACTAGATGCCATATTTTTGGAAATTCCTGGACCCAGAAAGGAACAATTTAACTCACACACACACACACACACACACACACACACACACACCATAAGCTAACGTTGTGACTCTGTTGATGTATTTTTGGTGGGCTCTCCCCCCCAAAATTGGATGTAGGTCTTAAAAAGTCAAGTCAAAGCAGAAGTGCATTAATCCTGGATTTATTCTCCATGCCAGCATTTAAAAAGCCACTTATGTGGTTGCAAAAAGAAATCTTGTTTTATAAAAGTCTATTAGAAAGCTCACTTGAATCTATGACCTAAAAACACACCTTCCTGATGAGTTTATGGACTCATCGCATGTTTAGTGTGGTCTCCAGTCGACTCAAAATGCAGGATGTGGGCGGGCCTACTACGTGATTGACAAGTCACTGCATCATTCACCTACTTGACTCGACTGGTACTTTTTTATAACCTATGCAGCTGGGTTTCTGAGCTGAAAATGTGACGCCAGCAGACTGCATGCCACTGATTGGCCAGGCAGTGACGTCACTTCATGAGTCATGAGTCATAAGACTGACTGCTTCACAAGAGTCAAACCCGCCAATGATGGCGCCACGATGTCCTCCATTGTTGTCTTGTTGTGACCACAGCCACATTGAGGTGGAACTCAGTTATAATGGAAAATGATCAAAACCGAGTCCAGTAGAGTGTAGTTGAGCTGAGTGGGTGCTTGTGGAAAAGAAGTCAGCTCTGCCACTCACTCGTAACATCTGGCTTCAAAACACTCATTTGTCCAGGATGATAGCTCTCGAGTAGAAGTGTCATCCAATGGATGGCTACGTCCATCTTTTATATACAGTCTATGGTCTGTATATTAATGATATAGTGTGAAAAACATACAGAATCCCACGTTTGAGTATTGCAAGTGCGTTTCTGCTCCGTTTCTCTCAGAAAGGGGAAACATTTGTTTTGTTGTACCACAACTGAAAAAAACCTTGTTTGCTCACCACAGACACTTCGCATATTGCAACATGACGTAATGTACGATTGGCTGGCCACTACTGCTTTGACCATTGCCTCAAAAATAGGCTCAAACCTCATTCTGGAATAGATTTTCCACTTTAAAGCAGCACAAAGATGAAGAACTGCATCGTCTCTGTACATCCTCTGAATGAATGACAGCTTCCAGTTGATTTCAGAGTGTTGCACCTCAAACTCCGCCCCAGGAGAGTTGAAACCACTGCCGGCAGCCGTAAAATAGAAGATTTAAAGATTACGTGCCGTGTTCCCTCCTCTAGCTTTGCCTCTTTGTTCTTCAGACCCCAGCTTTATCCACACCCTGCTATATTTTGGTTAGGTTTTTTTTTTTGTCTTCAATTTTATCTCTTATTTCCCCTGAGTGCCACATTACTTATAAACCCCCGAACCTTGGTTTTTGCTATTAATGTTGGTCCTTGAAGTAAAACTTTCCTCACTGCTCATAACGCACGGTTACCTTGGACACTTCATGTTGCTTAGGAGGATTGTGAGGTTTTATGCAGCAGTTAAAAAAAGGCTGAGTTTTGTGGTCAGGAGCTACTTTTCTGGCTGTGGAAATGACAAAAAGCTCTTATTTATCCATAAATCACCAACCATGTATGCACCATAGGGCCATCCTGAGCTGAACCCAAAGAGGTAAAACCACCACACGCTGCTTGTCTGTTCCCATTGTGTTCATTATCAGTGTATTGTCTGTCTTTGTGTGTGAAGCATGATTGTTTTGGTTCACTGAGAAACTGTTGGATGAGCGTGTCCCTCAGACGAGCAGGACGCCTCCCAGGTCCTCCCCTGCTGCACTTTGTGCATGCATGGACACCGTTACCCATCCCCAGTGCCTGCCCTTGTCTGCACCTACTAACAGACCCTTGAACTTCACACACACATCCAACACACACAGACACACACACACAGAACCACCAGGTGTTTACCCTCGTACTTGCTGCCACTGAGTGTGTGTCTCGCCACAACTCTAATCGGACAACCTTCGAATCCTCACCAATTCTTAGGAAGCCAGTCGGATTCCCCGGAGCCAATGAGATGCCGGCGAGGCAGATGGACATGAGAGAGCCCCAATCAGATCCCACGCTCGGATCAAAGTAGGATTTTATTCTGCTGCATGTCCGTTTTCTTTCGTTTGATGACTCTGGCCTATTTTTTTTTCCTTCTTGCCTTTTCACCTGAGCCCAGCACTTCCTGAATGAGAAAACAAACGTAGAGGTCGTAGAAGCCGACTCCTGAAATGTAGTGGTGCATGCTTTGGGCTGGAGCATGGCATGATGGGAACGGTTTTGTGCAGCTAGAGCAGAAAAATAAATAGAATAGAAATCCAGTCTCAAACCATTTTAAGAGAGTGTAAAATGGCGGGTTGTTTTGTGTTTCTTTTGTTTTTTCCCCTTTCCAATGCACTCCCGGATCCTTCAATTCTCCTTGCAGCAGGCTTGTTTCAGTAGTTGGCATGCTGATGTAACATACTGCTTCACAGACCGTTGTAGTGCACTGTGACAGAAAAATTCACTACACTGCAAAAAATCTTTTCTAGATACAAAAAGTAATCTAACTAACTAGAGAAATTTCCACCCACAGAGAGAGCTGGGCGAGAACTCAAAACACACTGCAAAGTTCCAGAGATCCTGTAGTGTTTAAACTCTTAAAGTTTCATGTAATTATGGAAAAATCAATCTGTACTTAGATTTGTGTGATCAGTTAATCATTTAATCTGTTAAATTGATTCCTTACTGGACTGTTTCCTTGAAACTCAAATGTCATCACAGTGTAAACTAATCAACCACAACATTAACGCCATGAAACTCAAACTTGACGTGGGCACTCCCCAACGGCAGCGGCCTCCACCCAGTAACTGACAGGACCCGATGGATCCCGGTGCCAAACCCCCACAGGACACCAACTGTCTGTAACCTGGTGGGCCGAACCTGTTTTGGCTGGTGATTTTAATGTTGTGGCTGATCAGTGTAAATAAATTGAATTCATGTCGGCCGCTCCTGCTACCTAATAAAGTATCTAATAAATCTACAATCTAGTAAAATTGATTTAGTTGCTGGTTTTAACTGTTTAAATCCATTTTTCAACATTTCAGGTTGATACCTCCTTTACTTATGAACTTGAGGGGTCATTGAGGGGTCAATAGTGCACTTTAAAGGCCTTTAAATAAACAGAAAACAGCTGATTATGAGAGATAAAACCACAGTGTGGTTAATTAGTGAACCTTTCTTGTTTCTAATCTCAACCAAAGCCCGGCTGTCTATATTTACCACTCCATCTTCTAATGTAACTCTTAGCAAGGAAGCAAATCAAAATATTCAGCTTTAAAAAAGCTCAGTTTAGCTCTCGATATCCTAAAACAAGATTACAAATTAATCAAATCGCCCCAAGGACGTAACACCCTAAAGGCAAGATTATTTATTATCTTTAATGAGAAAAGTGAGTTGAAATGATCCGTCCTCATGAGAAGAGTTTATTTCTTTATTTTTCTTTTTATGCTCTTTTTGCAGTGTAGTGCCGTCTTGTTGTTTTTAGGCAGCGTCCTCCTGCAGGCATCAACGACAGAGCACTTTACACGGGGAGATGATTAAATATTTAAGGAAATCTTGGGGGGGTGTAGGAAGGTGTAGTGATGTTTTTGCAATCAGCGTCACCTGGAAAGAAAGTTCTGACAACTTGGCACAGATGTTCTTGTTGCTCTTAGCCCTTTCTTGGTAAGTAAAATATATGAAGTGTGTTCACGCTGCAAGGAATTAATGAATCTAATGAGCTGCACACACACACACACGCATAAATCCTGAAAAGTCATGGGTACACATCCTGTCACCATCCGAGTCCTGCAGCGGCGGCCTCAGCGATTCTGCAGAAGGTGTGTGTGTGTGTGTGTGTGTGTGTGTGTGCAGTGAATACATGTCAGGGAAGAGATGTGACACTTTTTTGGCTGTTAGAGGCTCTCGCTCTCCAGGTGTACCGCTCCATCTCAGGGAACACACAAACACATGATACACACACGCACACACACACACAGCTGGGACGCTGGGGTGCTGGATATGGCCCAGCATTTTAGCAGATGGCCTGGGTGCTACGCTATCAGTCACCATAGTAACATGCTCTCTTTTCCCTCTTTCTCCCTGTCTTTCTCTCCCTCTCTCTCTAGTGCTAAGAGAAGGAAAATGGCAGACAAGATTCTTCCGCAAAGGGTGAGGCTGCATATTTTTACCTTTGTTGCTGTGTGTTTTTCTCTGTGTGTGTTTTTTAGCCTTTGTGCGCTGCACAGAAAAAATCCCGGTCGTTTTTTTGATGTTTGGGGTTCTTGGGAGGCGCAGAGGGCCAGGTGATTATTTGTTATTTCCAAATGAGATGAGGGAGGATGAGGGGAACAGATCTGAAGGTTTTGGGGCTTTTTTTTTTTTTTAGGGTTTCATTTTGCTGCTTGGACAGCGGCTCATTGATTTTCTTTTTTGAATCGGCGTAGTCAGCGGGATGTTGAAAAGACGCAACCACAAGTAAAACTGAAGGAGGCAGCAGAAACACCATGCTGCCACAGGTGAGAGTCCGTGCCGGCTGTGGTTTGCATCCCGTGCTCTCGGTTTTCGGCCCCGTGCCACACCACGTCCTGGCCAGCACACAGAGCGCTTTACAGATCTGGAGACTGAGAGGTTAGGTCTTATCCCCTGACATAGCCCAGACGGGGAGATAGCTGCAGGCACAGCTGGGGAGCCACTACACAATAATGAGTCAGGCACGGGGAATGTCTGCCACACTCCTCCGTCAGCTCGGCACCTCGGCCCAGTGAAAGGGAGCGAGATGGAGATAGAGGAGGAATGAGAAGCACAATGAAGGCAGCCTTTTAGAAAGAAACGTGAACGAAGAGGGAGGGAGGAACTGTAGGAGCATGTGTGCCCAGCTTGGTGAGCAGCAGCCCTTGATGCTCCGAGGACTTTCATCAGTATGGTAATGCCTGAGACTCCTGGCTGCTTGGCTGCACGGCCTGCATCTAATTTTGATCCCCTGGTGTCACGAGGCTGGTGTGGACCACCACGATAATGAGAGACTGTGGAGCAGTGGTGGAGTGCATTCAGGATAGTTGTGCTTTGTTTGAATATTTCATTGTCATGCCACTCCTCAATTCAAATTCAGCGGGGATAATGAACTTCAGCTTCAGTTCGTTTGCAAAAGAAACGCTTATAAAACACATTAGGTACTCTAAAAAATGCCAACTTTATGTACAAATACAGTCAGATAATAAAAAATCGTACTTGCTAATTTTCATATAAAAGAGCCCTATAGTGCACAAACCTTTTAAAAATGTAAAATACTTTTTAAATAATTTAGAGGTTCAGACAGTTAGGATGTGTGCTCTGTGTATGTTACATTTGCAAAGCCAAATTTAACATCATCACTCAAGGTGCTGTAAAAGTCAAAGTTCAGACCCCAACTTGCCTAAAATGTCCTGGAGGGATGCTAAGAGAGCTGTGCATAAACAAATGCCCGCAAACCTCATTAAAATGAAGCAACACTGTAAAGAGGAGTGGCCCAAAATTCAACCACAAGGATATGATGGACTGATAACTGTTATATAGAAAACAGTTACTTCAAGTTATCACTGCTAACATTGATTCTACAAGATACTGACTTATGGGATGTACTTAGTTTTTCACACATTGCTTCTCCATTTTGGGTTTTTGTTAAATAAATAATTAAAAGGTATCACAAGTCATGTGTTGGTCATCTAAGGTTGTATTTTTTCAATCTTAAGAACTGATAAAGACCAGATGATTGTCCTGATACTTAAAGCCTTAGAATGACCGTGCATTAGCGTTAGCTGCAAGTGGGCTCACTCGCTTAGCTAACTAGCTTCAGTGCATTATTGCTGTTTTTCATAATCTGGTAACTTTATTTCTTTCCCACCTATTCTTATCTTCATTTGTGTGTGTGTGTGTGTGTGTGTGTGTGTGTGTGTGTGTGTGTGTGTGTGTGTGTGTGTGTGTGTGTGTGTGTGTTTTTTATCACCTTATATGATAAGCTGCAGTATTGTTTTACGCTAGCAGTTAGCTGTATTTTCTGGAGGCTTTGTTTAAAGTTCTCATTTTTGTAGTGTTGTTCTATGCTAGCAGTTAGCCATATAGCCATATTTTCTCCATATTTAAAGTTAGAGTGGAATAATATGGGTTTTTTTCTCTAACCTTAAAGCTTCTTAAAGGTTAAATTACAGGATACTGAATGTAAGGGGCTAAAGTAGACAACAGACCCCCTACCAGCACCCGCACCAGAATAGACAGCTTATCAGCTTAAATTCTTTAGTGCTATTTAGATATGCAAAGAAAATCTTACTTCTTAATCCAGGGTGTGAAACTTTATCTGATTTTAACCTAAGCCTGTCCTCCCTCTGAGCAGATCCGTGAGCTGGTCCCTGAATCTCAGGCCTACATGGACCTGCTTGCATTTGAGCGCAAACTGGACCAGACCATCATGCGCAAACGCGTGGACATCCAGGAGGCCCTGAAGAGGCCAATGAAGGTATCGAAAAGAAATCAGGACTCGGGACAAACGAGAAAATGCTGTTTAAGGATAGTTTTGCAGTTCAAAGAGAAACAGACAGAGATCTCCCTTTAAACTGTGTTATTGTCATGGCCTTGTCCCAGCAGCAGAAGCGTAAACTGAGGCTTTACATTTCCAACACCTTCAACCCTGCCAGACCTGACGCAGATGACTCTGATGGCAGCATTGCGTCATGGGAACTGCGAGTAGAGGGGAAGTTGCTGGATGATGTGAGTTTGTTTTATTCATAGTCATGCATGGGTTTAGTTTTAATACAGTCCTTTTTTTTTTTTTTAAGGAAAATAACTGAATACTGAGCTGTCGCGGCTGGGTGTAGATGAATTCAGCATGAGTCAAATAACTGCTTGTCCTCTAAAATAATAACACATCTAAATCATCCCGGTTGGTATTAAAGTGTGCCGCTCTTTGATCTCGTAGTTGCTCTCGGTCGTCTTCGGCTCGGTAATGATGCGCTCAAACGACTACGGACAGAAAAGTATCGTCTGGCTCAGAATATGAAATGAACGACTGATGTTGAGAAGAGCGTCTTGAGGGACCGCGAGTGTCTTAAAAGCAGAAGGTTTTTGCATTTTTCTTGTGCCGTGAGCTTGACTGCAAAAAGCTCTGATGTTCTCAGAGCAGCGGCACAAAGCATTTAGGTTTCACAGACCACAAATATTTCTGGTTGAGCTCGGAGGAAGTGGACTCTGAGAATGTCTTGCGTCTTTCTTTTTCTTTTTCTTTTTTTCTGATCTCACCCCGCCTCTCGTGGGTTTTTGATGAGTAATGTTGCTATAAGCAAAGACATGGCAACAGTAGTTTGCGTTTGTGAATCTGCTTATGAGTGTTTCATGCATGTGTGTGACTGATTATGGGTCTTAACCGACGTCTTTCTGAATGCTATCTGTTTGCTCTGCAGCCGGGGAAGCAGAAGAAGAAATTCTCTTCGTTTTTCAAGAGCCTGGTGATCGAGCTGGATAAAGACCTGTACGGTCCTGACAACCACCTGGTCGAGGTCAGCTCAAAACACAGAGGAGGAACCACACACTCACCTGCGGAATTTGCATTGATCTCAGAAATCATCCATTTTTCAGATCAATAAATGGATGAACAGCAGCTTTAATTTTACACTTTTACCTGCACAAAACACGAAAGTAAAAACACACTTTTTGCTCTACTGCAGTGGATTTTAAATGTAACAGATGTTCACCTTCAAAAGGGTCCCCAGTGTCTTTCAAGTGCAAAATACTCAACCTTGCAAACCTGAAAGCTGATTTTCTAAAAGTGTGTGGTAAATGGTAAATGGCCTGTATTTATATAGCGCTTTACTAGTCCCTAAGGACCCCAAAGCGCTTTACATATCCAGTCATCCACCCATTCACACACACAATCACACACTGATGATGGCAAGCTACATTGTAGCCACAGCCACCCTGGGGCGCACTGACAGAGGCGAGGCTGCCGAACACTGGCGCCACCGGGCCCTCTGACCACCACCAGTAGGCAACGGGTGAAGTGTCTTGCCCAAGGACACAACGACCGAGACTGTCCAAGCCGGGGCTCGAACCGGCAACCTTCCGATTACAAGGCGAACTCCCAACTCTTGAGCCACGATCGTGTCTGCTTTCGTGCAGAAGTTCACCCTGAAATCACATATACGTGTTTTCCTTTGGCTTGTATCGAAATGTATCCACCTGCATGGTTTTGGTGTGAGTTTTGTAGTCATATCGAGCTTCACTTGAATATAATGAAACTAGATGGTACTCACCTTGTGGTCATCAAATCACCTAAAAAGTCTATTAGAAAAACTCAGAGTCAGGGCCGGTTTCCAGAAATCACCTGGCAGCGCTCACGGTAACATCGCTGTACCAGTAACATTGTAAAACATATATTAATAATGATAAAATAAACATGGTTACGCCTTTATTATTATTATTATGATTTTTATGTATTTTTTGTAATCACAGGTAGTATTAGTGTCTATTTCAGTGAACTCGAGATCGAAGTCAGAGGTCAAGTCTGCATGTTGAAGTATCCTTGGCTAGGATACTGAACCCTGAGGCCATGTCCACACTAATACGTTTTCGTTTGAAAACGCATCTTTTTCTCTCCGTTTTGGCCGTCCGTCCACACTGAGACCGCGTTTTCGGTCAAGGAAAACGCTGCGTTTTGAAAACGCTCTCCACAGCGGATACATTTGAAAACGCCGTTTTTGTGTCGCGGTGTGGACAGCAAACCCGGAGCTTTTTCGAAAACTATGACACATTTTAGTCATGTGATGCAGTCATGTGACCAATCAAACTAAGATAGCGAAGGGCATTATAAACGGCAGACAGAAATGAGGCAGGTCGAATCGTCTTGCGCAGGACTGGAACGTAGGCGTTTTCGGCCGTTTAAATGTGGACGACTGAAACGATAGTGTGGACGCAGGCGAAAACCCAGAAGTTGTTATATTAATGTGTTACACAATTTAGAAAGTTATGCAAATGGAATATTTGTTACAAAAAGGAGATAAACGTGTAAAAATGTAACAAAGGCTGTGAAGCAGGTCTTTATGTCTCGGTCCTTGTGACCTCAGGGCTGAAACACATGCTGGAGAAAGTGTCTCTGTGCCTGCCTACGAAAGTGTTGCAGAGTTTGTGTGGGAACATTACTGCTGCTGAGTTTTTAAAATACGTTTTTCTGGCACTTTTAAACCACAAGGTAGCAGGCTTTTAGTTCCATTATATTCAAGACAAGGCAGACTTTTCTGCAGCGTAGTGGCTGAACCAAATAATGGACTGGAAACTGGATTTAAAGGTACACAGGATAAAAGTCCACATCTCAGTTTTGTTGATCAGGGTTGCGGTTGCACAGAGGGTCTGAAAAAAATTCAGCAAAGGAGAAAACAGAGGTCAGCGTGCACAACAGAATCACTGAAACTTTAAAGCTTGAGCTGTAAGGTTATGCATACATTCGCTGAGTAATTAGCTGTTGGGACACAGGAAGGAAGGAGCAGCAATAAAACAAGAAAAGGAATTTCAAAATAAAGCAGGAAATTAAATTGGTATATAGGTACTTTATTACTGCATAAAAATTATGCAGTCTAGAATACTTTTTAAACAACATATTTAAAATAAAAGTGCCAGAAGCTCAGTGTGAGGGCCTTATACCGTGAGAGTGCAAAAATGAAAACAGAAAATACAAATGAAGACAAAGATGAATACGTAATATGTGTGTGGAGGTATCTCCAAAGCTATCGAAGCATATTTCCTCAACGGAAAAACACATTTTTGTGCCATCTGTAAGTGTAAATTTGGGGTTAAGTATCTCAAAATTTCAACGTACTAATTCAAACTTGCAGAGAAAGAAGTTGAAAATTTGACCTATAAAGAAGACGCCCGAACATTTTGACTCATAGATGGGGGAAAAAGTGTTTTTCAGTGGAGGAAACAAGCTTCCAGACCAATGCTGAGCACCAGAACGGTAAAGACAAACAAACGGCACAAAAAGGCCAGAAGAAAAATGTGCACATATGATTTTGGACTAAAACGGCTCCTTTAAGAAAAGCCACTGTTCTTGCACCCACATCGGCCAGACACAGTTCAGTTTTTCACATCTATCTCTTTGGAAAGTAATTTTCCTAACTTTTAAATTTTAAAAGTATTTGCCATGCAAAGATCTACAAGTTTTGCATGCTTTGCTTGATGTTAACACTACCTGCAGCATTACACACAACCCCCACACTCACAGTCCTTACACTTCGAAACGGTCTGTCCCTGCCGCCTGATTTATGGAGTGCATGTGTGCAGCTTCTCTTTGTGGCAGACCATTCGGATGTTGAACGAATTCGCTTCCTGTCTTAGCTGTTGTTTCTCGCACCCCTTGGCAGACAGCGTGTCACTTAAAACACACAAAAACGAGCATAAGTGCTTCTCTTCGAATGTGTGTGAAGAGTAATTGCAGTCCTTAAAAACGTATGCACTGTTTCGCCGCTGTTACTCGCTGCGTTCAGGTGACCTGCAGCTCACCAAGTAGCTTGTTACCAAAAAGGGGCTTTAAGAAGCCATTTTAGCTTTTCACCCCCAAACAGCACAGCAAGCATCTGTTTATAGCCACAAGGACAAAAATAACAGACATATAATGTACTGACACTTTAAATAAATCCTGCAGATTTTAAACTGATTGATTAATTCAATTTGAGCGATGTAATCTGGATAAATGGCAGCAAATCCAAACCAGAAGATATCTGATAACATCTGCTGTGAAAACGTTCTGTTAACTGAACCTCCTCAGTCTGCCCTAATACACTCCTTTCTGCTGGAGGCTGTTTGACATGTCATAGCAGGGTAAGCACAGGTGTATTTAACGTGTTATTCACACACACTTCGAGTTATAAAAGGCTAACTAAAAATGTCGAGCACTGCTATGATGAATCTACGTCAAATGTGGCAGCTACCAAAAATAAACACCTGACCGTGGTGGGTAACACTAGAGACCACAGTGTGTTGTGTCTCTACAAAACTTGTAGTAATAACTCAACCCTGCATAGTTATTACAAATCAATCAGTCAGTCGGTCAATCGGTGTTGCCCACCTGACAATAACATCAATTTAATGATGAAATGCAAAATTTTACCTTTTTATGATGAGATTTTCCAAGTTAAAGGCCCTCGGAGTTCATTTAAAAGTCAGTGCTTTTAATTAGCTTCATTGCTTTCAGCATATTTGAGCCCTCATAATTTCACGAGTACAGACGATACAAAACAAACACAAAAGACATTTACTCACAGTGTCACTATCCAAAAACAACAAAATCTTACTTTTGTTCACACAATTTGCACAGTTCTCACAATTTTCCTTCTACAACCAACTTTGTGCATCAGTACGGTGGGATACATCATAATTTCAATGCAAAAACTGCACCGATTTAATGTCTATGATGGAGGAGCAGAATCAAGCATTGGTACCCTTGATGTTTGATCTGTTTTCACTGGAGAAAACTTCAAAATTTGCTTTCTGAGCAAAATTTAAAGGGTCATATGATCATGTGGGATAGGTGTCTGATCAATACGAGTGAAATCAAACTAAAGGATAGCAGGCTTTTCTTATAGCCATGATTCCTTGTGTGTCAAAATAATATTCTAATTCACACTCACAGTGAATTCGCTACACAGTGATTTGTAGCTTGGAGGGTTTTTTATTTTATAGGTTAAAGAGCACCTCTAATAAAAACCTAATGATTTTTTTGACTTTCTGTAATATAGTTAAGCTGTTAGTGAACCCAGCTCATTTACGTTCAGTAGCTGAAATGAAAACGCACAGAAAAGGATGGTCAGTTTGTACCTATGAGGCAACCAGGAAGTCAAGAAATAGTCCAGTGCACAACCCCTGAAAACCACAGCTCAGAGTTTCTTAGCTGCAGCGCAGTGTGTTGATAAGAAAACAGATTTGTTCAGCGTGCTGTCTGACAAATAAGCGTAAGCTTGGATTATGAACACAAACTTCTTTGGATCCTGTTTTCACGACCGCCTGTAACAATAAATCACTTTTTTTCATGTAAGACTTAATTTTAATTTCCTTATGTGGGAAAAATTCAGGGGTTTTTGTCCCTTAAAATGCAATGAAATGCATTCAAAGGATTCCACTAATTACTCCTTTGAACGTGACGGCATTGGAAAGTCAATAAAATGCAACAAATTAGTTTTTCTTTATTCATTTTTTATTGGTTTTTAAGTTGAAGTTGTCCAAATATGCACGTTCATTAAATTATTCTGGTTTAGTAACAATGCAAATAGATAAATACTCCCTTGTAGCACATTTGTAAATGATGAAACTAGAGCCTGAGGGCACTCTGGTGGGCAAACTATGCAACATCAACACTCAAAACACGGTTGAAGGATGTTTCTCTCGTCTTTTTGGAATTTATGTTATAAATGCTGATACTGATATATCTATCAGCATTTATAACTAATATCGGCCTGCTGATATATCAGTCACAGTGTAGATTCAATTTCCGATGAAACTCCACAAGGACTACAAGAACCCGTTGATTAATAATGATCACACAGTGCTTTTGCTTCGGGCTAAAGATGGAGAAGTTGCCAGCATCATTAAAGCAGCACATTTGATTGGCTGACAGGCCAGGTCACACCCCCAGGCATGTGTGGCTACACTAAGTGGGGGTTTTCTCTTCATAGCCGAGAGGCTTGCTGGACGAGGGTTTACGGTAAAAAGTGAGCAATTGCATCAGACGCTATATTTATAGACAGTGAAGCAAAGATAGCAAACACTGCAAAAATTTGAAATCCAAATTAGAAATGGGCTTGGGTTTTTTGTGGTTGGCATCTTTGACCGACTTTTCATGTGCCGGACCACGTATCATTAGAACGGCTTGTTTTTACCTTTATAAGAGGCTTAATGTGAGAAAAGCATCAGTCTAACTGTTGGCAAGACAGCTAATTCAAAGCTGAGGCAGTTTTCTGAAGTGAACTCTAATGCTGTTTAATCTTCTCAGCCAGTTTGGACAACGTTCACAGCAGAACAAAGGAAGGTCTTTGCTGTCCATTAGTCTTGGAAGCTCCACTGATTTGTGTGAGGCTTTTGTATGCGTAGCAGAAATCATTGAACCTTCCCCGTTCAGCCGTGCAGTCAGGGTCAGTGACGACCTCTTGGTCGTGCAGTCCAGAGATGTTCAGTGAAAATTTTCATCTTGTCACGTCTGGTTAAATCTCGTGGTACAATAAGCCCAGCTGACCTGCTGCTTTTCATATTCCCGTTGGGTGCATTCAAACTAAAACAGAGTGGCAGAGTGGATTGCCCTCTCTCTTCTTCTTTTCTGTAACAGCAGAAAGGAGATGGGTTTTTAAATTTTCCAACACACAAGGTTGTTTAAACATGCGAGAGCCGGAGAAAACAACTGCTTACTTATTAAAAACAACCATTAGCTGCCCTTCACTTTGTGTCCTCACATAACTTAAAAAACGTAAAAAAAAACACTTCAGGACTTTCAAAGTGAAAATTATGACTTCTCAAGGTTCCTCTTTTTAAGAGGGTGTTTTACCCAGGCGCCCAGGTGCTTCTGTTTGAATGACTTTCCATCAAAAGAATTTTGTTTCTACCTTGAGGTACAATAAGCACGTAATGTGTTCTGAATCAGCCAGTGGTTGCAGGAAAACATCACTTTGGATTGCTTGCCAGGGTACTGCAAGACTGAGTGTTAAAGTGTTTTTCTTTTCTGAGTGGTTAAAGTAAAACAGAGATGTAAATACCATCAGAGGTTAGATGCGGAAGAGCTTCTGAAATGCAAAAACGACTTAAAGACAGAATAATATTGGGATAGTTGCATGTGACCAGGTGCTTATGGAATTTTTCTGCTAGCGATAGATGTTACTATGTCTCCAGAGGTTGATAATATTCACCCTTTCTGTCTTGTGCGTGGTTAGTTTGCAGATATTTAAGCTAACCTACTAACCTACTAAGTTAGTGCTTCTGTTAAAAAACAACAACAACTTGCTGTTAGATGACCTAAACGCTGAAAACATCCTTGTTTTCTGCACATTTGCATTTGGGCCCCAATTGCATGCACCCACACAGGGCCGACAGCAGTTTTGCCCTTGGGGGCCCCGAAATGAGTTTTCTATGGGCAAACCCAGTGTGCACTACCCATAGAAAACTTATATGAGGCCCGTGTATGCTAGCCCATGTTTGACCCACGGCATAGCTTTGCCTTTTTGGACCCCCAAGAGGGAAATCTGTGGCCTGGCCAAAGAAAACCCTCCACTCCACTATCAGCATCGATGAGTTGCAAAAAAAAAAAAATTCACCTTTACCTTGTTGTGAGGGGGAAACTGTCTGTAGAGGCCAAAACGGTAAACATGGAAACGTGTTTATTTCTTCTTTTGTGGCACAAGAAACTTTTGGAGACACCCTCAAGTGGTCACTAGAGGAACTGCAGTTTATGGGTCTTCAGTTTTCAGTTTTCACTACCCCACAAAATCATGCCTGAGGATGTGCAATGGCGTGTCCAGCGGGGTGGCCTGGGGGGGCACAGGCCACCCCCCAAACCAGACTGGCCACCCCAGGTGCCACCCCAAAGGCAAAACAATAAAATTCAATCAAATATCAAATGTCCGATTATGTTTTCACGGTGACGCTCAGATATCCGAGTGTAAGTGAATGCAGCATCGCTTCTGCGCTATGCGCATCACGTTAGCAAAGGTAGGAGAGCCAAGCGCGAAAGATGGCACTGCAGGAAACAATTTTTCGGTGAAAGAAAATGAGGACAGAATAAATGTCCCGGTAAGTAATATTAAGTTTGTTGAGTTTAGTAAACTTCGGTGAAATTAGAATACCAAGGAAAAAATAACACTTAAAGAATTATTGCAGCTGTGGAATATTTCAGACAGTATGCTACTGAGGGCAGCTAACATAAGAGTTATGAGTTATAAGATATAATCTAAGTCGTAACATTGCTGTATGGAGCTGCAGATTTGGTTGCAGGTTAACATAGCTGGACTGGCCATCGGGCATATCCCCAGTGACTTATTTTTTATTATTTTTTGTAATGGCATGAACAATGAGAGGTGGTGGATTGGCCAGATGCAGGTCGATGTGTAGAAATAACTCCGTTGTTTGGTGGTGGCTATGACGGGGCTTCCACAGAGGCAACAGGTGGATGAGGGAAGGGGAGGCAGGAGGAGAGACCCGAAGCAGCCGCCAGTCCGAGTGTCAGGTGAACTGAACTTCAGGTAAGAAGTTATTACCTGCAGTCTATCTGGGTCAGATATAAACCAAGTTTAGGTGGAGTTTATTTTCATGTTGCTGACTTTTTACTGTCAGTTGCAATAACTCATACTGCGTTCTAGCCAGTTTGACGGAGTTTTTATACAGCTGGGTGGGTGCTATGATGTTACTGATAGTGAACTTTATTTTATTCATAAGGTTAGTAGAGTTGCCAACGGCTCCTTAAAAAAATGGAATGGTCCCTCAATCAGAGAAAATATTACACGTTTCGTATTGAGCTGAGAAGAGACGCAGTTTGTCCCGAACTTCAGCTAGAATGGAAAAAGACACAAAGCTGGATTTATTCTGTCTTTATGCTGCACAGCTGCTTCTTCTCTCATTCTCTCCCCCTCCCTCTCCTGTTGCTACTTCAATCATGAAACTGATCAGTGATCAGCTGATCGGCTTTTCTCTCTTGTTTGTTTATCGCCCACTTTGTGCCAGAAAGAGGAAACCAGCGGATGTCGCGCTAAACAACAGCAGCACGTTTAAGCTTGATCAGCTGTTGTTAGAATGTATTTAATATTAATTTCTAGTATCAGCTGATGTTTGCTGGAGCCACAGCTGTAAAGCTGCTGGTCATGATGTCAGTTTGGATATGTGGTGAGAGGGAAACATGAAACCAGGAGATGTCCTTACTGAACCATCAGAGCTGAACAGGTGATGGAGAAACAGGTTTAACTTTTAGGTGACATGAATGAGTTGAAGGGAAGTTATCAATTGTTTCTGAGAGACAAATAACACCAGGATCCTTTTTTATGTAGCTGACAGCTGGTAACTGTGCAGGGGCGGGTCTAGCAAAGTTTTGCCAGGGGGCCAGGTAGGGCATTAACAGGGAAAGGTGGGCACAAAGAAATACTTTTCTTTCTTATTCTCATTTAAAATACCTAGTTTTTATTAAATAATTATCTAAATCTTACAACCAAAGTTTTTATCTGACGTAAAATGTATAGAAATCATACATATACCAACAAGACTGTACATCACTGTCACAACAGGGTTTGTTTTCAGTCAAAGTCTTTATGGCTTTACTACCTGGTGGGTCGGTCTGTAGTCAAAATGCCCAATTTTTTTGTCCCAGTCCAGCCCTGCAGGTTAATACTGGCAGTGTCACCATGCCAGCTGACTGTATTTTATCATCAGCCAGTGTTGTTCTTTATCAATATTACCAAAGTTTACGATAAGGCAGCATAGAAAGTATTTACTTGCTTTCAGGTTTTATTCAAATGTTAGTCTTTTCATTTGTTTCCCCACTTTTTTCCTGTTTCAAAATCAAACACCAGTTTGTGAGAAGATTATCTTCTTTTTTTAACAGGCAGATAAAGTTTTGCATTGGCATTGGCTAATTTGTCAATTGTTTGTTACAAATGTTCGTATTTTAATTTTCAAAAATGTTTTTGCCCAAAACATATGTGCACTATATGTCAGTAAAAATACTATGCAAATATTGCTGTCCTTGAATGCTGAGTAAACACTGACAAAGCACTGATTGTATCTCTTGTACTTTATCAACGCAGTATCTAAAAACTTTGCACAGTAGTGGTTAAAATCTCATTCTAATAAGAGTTAAAAGTGCATTTGGTTATTAGGTTTATAGGATTATTGAATTATGGTTAATGGTTGGTAGAATTTTTTTTTAAAACATTATCTGCCAATTAAATCTGCCACCCTTCTCCAAATCTGTGCCCCTACCTGGCCCCCCCAACAAAAATTTTCTAGACACGCCACTGAGGATGTGGCTTACAAGAGCTGTGGCTTAGGTAGAGTATGTCTGCTAATCTGAGGGTTGGTGGTTCGGTCCTCGGCTCCTCTAGTAAAACCATCCGTGGGCAAGATACTGAACCCCAGGTTGCCCCTGACACATTCATCAGTATGTGCGTGTTACAGTAAAAGTGCTTAGGTGTAATTTTCATAACATTTAATTCATTTAAATAGATTTAAAGGTCATCAGGTGATCTCCAGCCTTACTGCAGCACAGCTCGTGTCCTCTCTTAAACCAAAGCCAACGAGAGATTCTTTCCACCGCTTCTCACAGCCATCCTTTAACGATTTTCATGAAATCTGGACCATTAATTGGCATTGCACATGTTAACTTAATTCTTCTTTTTTTAACTACATTATTTTCATTTCTTATGCCTACTAAAATCTGCTATTGTTATTTCAACTTCATGATGGCTCTATAGTAGAAGTCGGGGGAATACTTCAGTCGTCTGGTAGTTTGATTTGTTTTGATATACCTTTATTAGTCCCACAAGGGGAAATTTCATAAGGCTGCCGATGATTAATAAACCAGCTGAGTTTGGTTTGGTCAAACTGTGGCCTTCTCTTTGCTCTTTCAGTGGCACCGCACGCCCACCACCCAGGAGACGGACGGCTTCCAGGTGAAGCGGCCAGGAGACGTGAGCGTGCGCTGCACTCTGCTGCTGATGCTGGAATACCAGGTGAGGGCGGCACGCCGTCTCGCTTCGATGCCCATAAATAGTCCGTTACTACGCCGTGACTAATCCGTGCCTTGAAATCAGCTGTTGTAGTGACAACCTGCAGGCCTCACATTGCCGATAAACGCCGGCCTGCACAAACATTACAGTCCATGTAAGACGCCATTTAAACCTGACATCTGTTTCCAAGCCGGAGAAATACGATAAGGGTGAATGATGTGATGGAGCTGATGTAAAGCCCCTGATGTGGGCGGCTGTAGAAAGTGCTGTAATGTGATTATGTTGTCTCCGCAGCCTCCCCAGTTTAAGCTGGACCCTCGCCTGGCTCGCCTGCTCGGTATTCACACTCAGACTCGCTCCTGCATCATCCAGGCCCTCTGGCAGTACGTGAAGACCAACAAGCTGCAGGACTCGCATGACAAGGAGTACATCAACTGTGACAAGTATTTCCAACAGGTGTGGACTCCTGCTGTTGCTGAAAATATGATCGCACCAGGGCAAGATGAGCAGTATGTATATAAACTCCACCAAAGCAGGAGTCTTATCTTACAGTTTTGCGGAAAGGGATTTGGATCAGCACCATAATTGAACTGCTTCCTCCTCTGCGTGCGCTCTCATAGTTTCATAAAATCTGGCTCAGTAGCTTCTGGGTAGTCAAACAGCAGCGATCACATACCTCCACCTCAGCTCTCGCTTTGGCAGAGGAACAAATGAGCGCTCCATATTTTTATTCTTAGATACTACGAAAGTAGCTTTTCCATGTGTTCCCCTTTCTCTGACATTATGTTTAGTGTTAGCTTTCATGTCTCTGTCATAGGTAGGGTTATTCTGGTTTGCTTTTAAAGCTAGTTTTCCTCATGTGTCTTATGTTGCTTTTACTTCCTGTTCCTGTTTTACTTCTGGTTTTCCTTTTTTCCCTTTTGTGGGATCATGTGTTTTCCAACCATGCATTCCTGCGCTTTGTTTTATGGTTTGGGCTTTTTTTCCAGTTGTTCTGGACTAACTCTAGACTTTGGATTTGTTGGCTCTTTTAATAAGGCTCATATTTAGTCTGTTCCATGTTAGCTCTATGTCTGTCGGTGGAGTATCACGAGCTATGACATCATACAGAGCCAAGAGTAGAAAAAAGTAGTAGCTTTGTTGCAAAGTGGAAAAATTTAGGAACCACAACATTAACATCAGCACAAGAACTGTGTGCCGAGCGCTTCATGGCATAGGTTTTCCTGCCCTCATCATAATATGTTCTACTTTTTTTTCTGGCAGCCTGATTTCAACTTAGTAACTCAACATTTCAAGTTACTTCCTCAATTTCATGTTATTTTCTTATAGGTTTGTAATAGTAACCCCGAATTTTCCCTTCTGGTTGGCATAAAATTTTCAAAACAAGGTTCCAGACCTCCTGGACACAGCTTTCTGTGTCCGCAACTCCATTGCGGACACAGAAAGCTGGAGACCCAGTAGCCGACTAATAAATCAATTAAGCTCCAGTGAAGGGAAATCTTATTGTTTCACCTCACCTACATATTTTGGACAACTCTGTGCTTCCAGCTTTGTGGGAACAGTTTGAGAAAGGTCCCTGTCTGTTCCAGCATCACTGAGACGGTGCACAAAGTCCGTAAAGGTACGGTTGGATGAGTTTGGTGTAGAAATACTTGACTGGCCTGCACAGAGCCCACCTTTGAGATGAATTAGAATGGAGTCTGGAAGCCAGGCTCTCTGGTCCAACACCACTGTCTGACCTCACAAATGCTCTTCTGGATGAAATTTCCACCGGCTTCCTAAAAGAGTGGACACGTGTACTGACAGATATAGCTGCAAAGGGAGCACCAATTTAGAGCGAGATGTCATAAAAGTTCCTGTATGTGTAATGTGTAGGTGGTCCAACGCTTCGGTCTGTCTCGTGTATGTCAGAAAATAAGGAAGAAGCATAACCGGTTCACTTTAAAAGGAAAGTTATTTTTATTTTTAGATTTTTGACTGCCCTCGGCTGAAGTTCTCTGAGATCCCTCAGCGCCTCACCAACCTCCTCCTGCCCCCTGACCCCATCGTCATCAACCACGTTATCAGGTAGATTTTCCCCCTGTATGAAATATGCATCACAGAAGATAAATAACACAACCAAGTACTAACTGAGAAGCATCTTTACACCAGGCTTTGCATATTTATCCTTGCATTAGTACAGGAAAGATGCTATTTAAAGAGATATTAAATTCAAATAGTTTTATAGTATGAAAATGTGTTTACCTTGAAACCTTCTACTGGCTTTTTCATTATAAATAAATTAAGCACGGCATCATTTACCATTTTTTAAAAAAGAATATTTTAAGGCCAAACAATGTTGAACCATTACTGGGTGAGTTCACACCAGAGTAATGGGATGTGTGATGCAAGCTTATTATGGGAGGTTATTGTTTTCTACACAAAAGAAAAATAAGAAAATAAACTCTTAATTTGGGAAATGTGTTGAACGGACTTGAGGACTCCCAAGTGGATTTATTGAAAGCTTCCTCTTTTTAAAGATGTGTCTCACTTCACATTTTCTTTCAGCGTGGATCCCAACGACCAGAAGAAGACGGCCTGCTACGACATTGACGTGGAGGTGGACGACCCCCTGAAGAGCCAGATGAGCAGCTTCCTCCTCTCCACCGCCAACCAGCAGGAAATTGCCTCACTCGACAACAAGGTGAGATCACCATCGTCGCAGAATACTCTTTCTCTGTATAGCACACGTCTTCTTTCGTGTTACACACTGTGGTTGAAGTTTGGGAATAATTCACTTTTAAGCTAACAAAGAGAACGGTTTTATTGTTGCAGTAGTTTGTTTGCTGTGGACTTCTCACCCAGCTGTGATAAGCGCGAAGGCTGTTATTTATATTTTTCTGACAGATTTTAACTTTATAGCCGACATTGTTGTTGGAGCTGAGCAGGAAGGAAGGGTGGGACAAATAACCAGAAATACACGTGACAGAAAACACACTGAGAACATGTACTGCTGCTCGAGACCCAGTTTTCTTTGTCTTTTACAATATTTTGTCCAGCTTAAAGCCATTTTATATATTACTGTGCAAAAGCCTTGAGTCACCCCTCGTTTCCTTTATTTTGAAAAATGGAAATTTGTGCAGGGATTTATTGAAACGTGCACACACTTTTTTATTCTTACAGCTTCTTCTTTTGTCCTCCACTTGTCCAGTTTCTTAAATTTTCTTTACATTTTCAGCTAATCCTATTTTATGCCTGTCAAGCTGTGGTATCTCTGGCATTTTTGTAGATGCAGCTCAAGAAATGGAAACAAAATATGTCTTTTTATGACAAGCCGCTCATTTAAAATGGACTTTTTGCTCAGTTGTCTGTTATGGGTAGACACAAAATCAGTAAATTTTGGTGCCTTTTTGTGCTTGAATGGTTCATAAGTCGGTGTTAAGTGGCTGAACAAGGGAAAGAAATTCCTATGAAAAAGCTCAGGTACAAGAACTGGACTGAAACTGGGTGAAATGGCAGTAAATGCCTGAAGAAAAACCTTTGAAAGACTTGAAAGCTGGAGAGCTTTTCCTCGAGACTACTTTAAACATTATAAGAAAGTCTGGCTCCTTAGAAGTAAAGTACCAAGAAATTATAGGTGAGTCAAGTCTTTTGCACAGTTGTTGTATCTTAATAATAGCAGAGAACCTATTTCTGAACTTCTGAGAATACTCTTGATACTATATGATGCAAGTCTTGCAAACGGCATTTCCATTAACACAGTTGATTTCTTGTGTTCAATCTTCCTCCTACAGTCCAAATGCATACTTTAGGTAAAATGATTTTTCTAAACTGGCCGTGTGGATTGGTCACCTGTCCACGGTGTATCTAACTTCCTGCTCAGTGACAGCTGTTACGATACTCTCCCGCTCCTCAGCGACCCTGAAACAGACAAGCTATTAATGAGATGGATGGATGGGTGGATGGATGGATGGATCAATTTCCGTGTTCACCTAATTAAATTCGCCATTTTTCTAATACCAAGTAGAGTGTCAGAAGACATACCAGTGAGAGAATGATCAAATACAGGCCCGAGTCAGCACGAGTCGGTATGTTTTTATGTAAAATAATCAATTAAAGTGACCTGTAAAAGCACTGAAGGATGGATAATCATGAATAATGAGTTAACTCCCTGGTGTCACATGTTTCTGTAGCAGGAAGAAAATATAAATATTTATGACCTTGATATTAAAATTCAACACTTTTATCAACATTTAAAACCTGCTTTGTTTTCAGAGTTATGGTTCTCATTTTACCTTACTTAACATTTTGACCTTTAAAGCGTAAAAATACTCTCACGTTTGTCTGTGATGGCTCGAAAGCTAACCATAACTCCAAATATAGGCAACAATAAATTTGGGGAAATGAATAGAAAAACCATCCCCACTGACACACATTAAAAACTACTCACGTTTCCCCAAAAAGTCTGAAAAGATGGATGAAGCTTCTGGGTGTGAAAAGTGAAGGTGCTTAAATCTTCATTCTTCCTAATGAGCAGCAGGGGGCGACTCCTCTGACTGCACAAAATAGTCAAATTGCAGAGAAGTCAGTGTTATTTCCCACTTGATCTGTGGTCTCAGTAAACACCTTCCACACAAGTTTATGGGCTCAATCGCAGGTTGCAGACCAGATTGAACTTTGTGTGGTTTTATTTTGAAAAACTACGGTCCCCGTTAGAGTGAAACGACGACTAACTTGGGACCCTGTGAGTCCAGAGCGTGCAGTGTTCGGAAAGATGGTTAACGCTAGGAACACTCAACTTGAGACTTAACAAATGAACACTACCTCCATCCTTTATATACAGTGTGTATTTTTTCTTACATCACGAGCCACCTTCATACACCAAAGTACCTTTAAACTCACCAGAAATTTGGTTAAAATGGTGAATTTTAAAAAGATAAGAAAATGTGTAAAATCCTTCGCCTTTATCGGGTGTTTAGATTCCCTCGGTTTTATATTTGATCAATAAAATTCAAGAAAACTTGTAATACAAGAGAATACCTGTCAGCATGTCACGAGTCAGTTGAGGCAGATCAGTGAAAATTTACCCTACTCGCTTTTCCAGGTGGGTTAGACTTCGGGATCTTTATATGCAGAGCCTGCCACGACAGAAACAAATGCTGGGATTTTGTTCCCTCCCGCTCTTTGTCATGGTCAGATTTTTTTTTTTCTCAGGCAAACTTATTTGTTCTCAACTTTCCCCCACATTTTATGGTCCTTCACATTTATTCCCAGGACATTGCTGTCATCTGTGAGTTCTTGCAACGAGGAGATGATAAATCACTGGAAAATTCAAAAATTGCGACAAAAAAAAGTAGCCAGAAACGCACAGGAGGAATTGACTGAATAAGCCAATCACAGTAGAGTACAGGCTCTATAACATTTCCAGCCTACGGCGTAGATTTGACACAGAAGTTTAAGTCTGCTGTTAGCCTCTGTGCTGCTGAGGTCGGCAGCTTCGGATCAGAAGTCTCCGTCCTCCTCCCACTGTTAGATAAAGTCAGTTTTCCTGAGATATTTTGCTTTTCCTGCTAGATATTGTATCATTTTCACAGGATAATTGCAGCGTCAAATGAACAAACAGCAACAGCGCTGTGACGTGTGTGATGTGTGTGTTTCCGTTCAGATCCATGAGACCATCGAGTCCATCAATCAGCTGAAGATCCAGAGGGATTTCATGCTGAGTTTCTCCAGAGATCCCAAGGGCTACATCCAGGACTGGCTCAAATCCCAGAGCCGAGACTTTAAGGTTGCACACTTCTTTTCATATCTATCAAGCCTGCATGTTAGCCGACAGACGTCCTGTGGATGTTGAATGAAAGTGGAAAATAAAAAGCAGAAGAATTCATTAATGAAAATTAAAGAAACTAAAGGGGGGCGGGGGGTCATTTAATAGTGATGATTTGTCTTTGGCTGACATTTTAATTGCACTAATGAGTATTCATTTGCTTTATTCAATTAATAACTATAATTACTGTTTAGCAATAAATGCACAAACTAAAAGCCCAAACCCAGCTGGAGTGCCCTCAAGGCTTCAGTTTGGCAGTTTTTGAGATGAACTATCGGGAGAACAAGCGGCTCGATCGCTGCCCGCTGCAGACTTCATAGATTATTTTGTTAATTAATGCTAAAAATAGACCTGCTTGTAACGGCTTCGTCGTCTCTTCGGCCGCAGTTAATGACAGACGTGGTGGGGAACCCTGAAGAGGAGCGGAGGGCGGCGTTCTACCACGAACCCTGGTCCCAAGAGGCCGTCAGCCGCTATTTCTACTGCAAGGTGACTTGCGGACACCTTTACCTGCAAGCTCTGCTTCCATATGTTCGCATGACAGCAGTCAGATTTACCTCCTTCTGCTCTTCCCCGTGACAGATCCAGCAGAGGAGACAGGAGCTGGAACAGGCCTTAGCGGTCCGCAACACCTAAACAAAAGAGGCCCTCCTGGATTCCTGAGTCTGATTTCAGAGAGTGTGTGTGTGTGTGTGTGTGTGTGTGTGTGTGTGTGTGTGTGTGTTGCTGATGTCTGGTGATTCCTTAAACCTCTACAGTCTAAAGGAGGCTTCATCTCAGAGGTGACTAATCAATTTCATAGCTGTGTTTTGAAGTGTAATCAGAGGAGGGGTTCACCAGACAGCAGCAGCGTACTGTGGTCCCCCATCTCCTCCACGTCCCGTGTTAGCGCAGGACTGCGAAGGCATCGCGGTTGAAAGCGTGGATTCATCCCCTCGGAGGACGACGCCAGTTTCCGCTCTGTAAATAAACGTCACTAGAAAAGCTCCTTCTCGACCAGCTGCTCGCACGCCACTGTGTTTTCGGATTCTCGTCTCAAGACTGTGCAGTGACAAACGCTCATGACGTAACCCGCTGACACAGTCAGAGCCCCGCGGCTGCTCTGGATGAGTCTTTATTTTGTTTTCGTATTCTTTTTGGAGAGAGTGCTTTTCCTTTGTCCTCGTTAGGGGGAGAGCGTGCTCCAATTGTCGATTAATTACACCAGCAAAGTCGCGACGACAGCGTGACGCACCGGGTGGTTGCACAGGATGCTGCACGTAAACCAGAGGTGTGGATAGAAAAAAAAAGAATAGAAAAAAAAAAAGACTTCTTTTTACAGTAAATTAACCAAACTGAAGTATTATGACATTATCAGCTCCATCTGTTTATACTGTAGTAAGAATAAGTGTTTCGATGAAGGGAAAAAAAACAAACAGTATTGATCCTGAACATAATAATCATAGAGAAACAGATACGCCTCTAAATGTTCCGTCACTCACTGCCTCTTTGTCGCGTCGTACTTTTTGCCCGTTAGCGTCCCGAAGGTTTTACCAAAGGTTGCAGCGAGAAGAGAGAGCGATCACTGAAACAGACGTTGGCAAAATCCCAGACCTGGGTTTAACAGAAACGACTGAATAAATCCAAACACGCCAGAGTATTTAAAAAAAAAGTGCTCCCAAAAGCTTTCCTTAACTCTTGAACTCTTGCATCAGTGAACTTTTAAGCTCAGCTCTGTGGATTTTTGTCTATTTCTGCATTTTTTTATGTTACAAACACACGCATTTAAAAAAAAAAAGAGAGAAATGAATTTCTTTTCTACAGATGTGAATGTAAATATGTTTTTTTTTTTCTTCCCCTTAAGAGGGCCAGCTGTACAGTATACGACAGACTATCTGTGTGTGCGCGTGTGTGTGCGAGCGTGTGTGTGTGTTTGTTTTGGAGGATTTCGGGAGGGGGTGTTGCAGTATGGGAGCTCCATGAGTTTTGAGTTAGTAGGGCAGGAATGTTAGTGTTCTTCTGTGTACTATCTTGGGTTCGGGATGATTTATTTTAGGTCTATCCTGTGTGCATCGTGGGAGCTGGAAGCTGCAACAGAGAGAGAGCCCTCCCTTGCGCTGAGTCTCAGTAGCTGTAACTCGTGATATAATCTGCACCGTTCTCATGTTACACCTGTTTTGTTTTGTTATTGTTTTTTTAAATGACACATGAGTTGTATGTATATGTTGTAATGTCAGGATGGAGGATTTTCTTCTCTGCAGTTTCTAGATTGGGTGGGTTGGGGGGGGGGGACTTCTTTGCACTGTGCTGTAACTCTTTGTCGGGACTCTCTTCGTCACGGTTGAGACCCCTTTTATCATCCCAGCGTACTCAAAAAGGCAATTGGACGATTTCACGATGACCTATGCATGCTCCATGGACGTTCACTATCACTATCACACCTTGCGAGACGGTCTGTGTAAATATGAAAAGCTGGCATACCAGTGTGTGTGTGTGTGAGAGTGTGTGTGACGAGAGCGAGACCCGTCACATTTGTTGAAATGCCTTCTGAAAACCTTTTTTGCCAAAAAAAAAAACTACAAAAAAATCCAACATACCCTACCAGCAACTAACTGTAGGTGTGACTTTTCTGAGCGTGTTTTTGTTACTAGGACTAAATTATAACTGCACTCTTTAGAGGAGAAAAAGTAGTCATAGGTAGTATCTCGGTCCTGTGTCTGACCCAGTGATTTTTTTTTTTTAAATTTTATTATTATTATGATTTTGTTTTTCTTTGTATGGATGGCCGAGGCCTTCACGTTGCTGTTCACTAGCACCCTCTTGTGGAGGAATCTACGAGCTGCAGCTCCTCGGCTTCAAGCGGCGTCTGATAAAAGTGTTAACAAACTGCTGTGTCTTCTGTCACTAAACCCTGGTGTGCTGTTGACATGTCTGTCTCGATCCGTGCATGTGTTCCCGAAGAGCGGGAGCTGCTCTTTTTCTCTGTTTACACTGTTGTCAGAGGGTCGCCGACAGGAAGGTTATAGTATACATAATGCTGTATATCTGTAAAGAGCAAATCTTGTTTGGTGATTACATACTACAGAAAAAAAAAAGGGAAAACAGCTGTGACACTGCGAGACAGCCTGGATGTAAATAAAGAAGCGCTTGCCAAAGTTTGTAAATGACATGAGATCTAATGTGTCTTTTTTTTAACAACTTCATTCACACTCAGTTGACACTTAACCTAACATGGATGTCTTTGGACTGAAGGAGGAAGACGGAGTACCAGGAGAGCAGGGAAACTCCACACTGAAAGGTGCTGGAAACCTTCCTCAGAGTTTGGTCCATGGTTACATGACAGCATCACACAGGTGCTGCACAGCCATGATCAGAATCTCCTGACCCCACCACATCCTTGATCTGGTGACTAGAGCTCATTTGAGTGCAGTGAAACAAAAGTTACTTAGTGAGATGAGTTTAGCATGTGACTCTGTAAAGCTCTCAGACTTTAGGGTTTTACTTAAACGTTTAATTATAGAAATAGCTTTTTGGAGTTAGAAGAAAAGTCTTCAACTCTGTGGTCCATCTGCAGTTTTTTGGCTCAAAGATAAGTGAAACCGTATCGGTTACACTGCGTAGAAACTCAGACTCATTGGTTTGGAGACAAAGGCTGAGATGTTTTGGGCATGAGGAGAGGGATAGTGGATATATCAGAGAAAGGATGTTGAATATGGAGCTACCAGGTGGGAAGAAAATAGGAAGACCACAGAGAAGGTTCACGGATGTAGTGAAAGGACATGGAGAGAGCTGCGGGCTACAGTGAGATGGAGGCAGAAGATCTGCCGTGGCGACTCCCAGAGGTAAACATCAGGAAGAAGATGATTAGGCAAAGAGTTTGTATAAAAGACAAAACTTGCCTTTTAATCATCTGGACTTTCCTTGAACTTTAATCATTATTATTAACATTTTTAAAAGCTAATGGGTAAATATGAAGCGACGCAAAGCTGCCACAGCCTGGTGAGGAGGGATGTGACTACATGACAAAGATGGGCTGAGAGGCAAAACAAAACATTGCACTGTAGTCATTTTGTTGATGGGTAGAAGACCAAATTTCACCTGAATTCAAAATTTTATTAATTTCCCAGCTTGCAGTTGAAGAAAGTGCCTTCCGCTGGGTTTGTGACTTTTTTTTTCCAATGATCAGGTTTAGCTGCTGAGTTATTTAAATGTAATTTTTGGCCCTTTGAGCAACTCAAGCTGAGTGCCATTAAGTTCTATTATATTCAATAGAAGGCTGACATCTCTACAGGTGATACATCCAAAATGGAAAGAACTCTAAACTACAGGGCAGAGGAGAAAGGCATGGATTATATGTTAGGGTTAAGTGTCCTTTTAATACTGGCTTAGTGAACAGCAGAGTGATTCTGTATTGTGTGAACTCCTTTGCTTTTCACCCCTGCAATCAAACACTAGCTAATGCACACGTGATCACAGGGAATCCAGTCTCCGTGAGCTCTGTCATTGTAAAAGCCTTTTGAATTTTTCAGTTTCTTCAATTAGCTGCAGAATAAAGCGGGGTGGGGGGGGGGGAGGAATGCACAGCCCTGCCGTACACTCTGGCTTTGTGCCCTGCCTCATTGGTGGGTTTCGTTTCTTCCATGAGCCAGGCGCTCCTCAGAGGTGGCACACAGGCCTTTTATTGTTCACTGGCCTCACCACGAGGAAGCAGGTGGAGGCGCTTCCAACGGGGAGCTGCAGCAGTGGCTGTAATGCTGACTGCAGCTTTGCTCCCGTCTCAGAAAGAGCTCCTTTAACTCTGCTGCTTCTCTGTTCTCTCGAGGCGACAGGAGAAAGGTGAGTGAAGTAAGCCTTTCAGACCGTTTAACCACCGCCATGTCAAGGTTAACCACCTCAGCCGCTGCAGACCCCGACCCTCCCTCCGGGCACTGAGTTCACCCCCCCCCCCCCCCCCCCCCCAAAAAAAAAAAAAAAAAAGATGTGCATGCAGAACGCTTGCCAAAACTCAAGGAGGCCCGGGCAGGGGTGGAGATTCACTGACTTAATGCGACGAGCAGGCAGCTTTGGAACAAACTGTTCACTGCCTCTGGGGCTCTCTGTAACGCAGCTTTTGGGAAAACTGAGAACACTACAAGACGCATTATTGTGAATGTGAACACACCATCTTTACTGACCACAGAATCTTTTCTGGCTTTTCTTCAGCTCTGCCAAGCAGACAACAGATACCTCCAGGAATAACTGTCCAAGCACGCTGCGTTTTGACTAATGAGACTGAGCCTTTTACACTGTGAGCTTGAATGAATGAAGCAACAACTCTGAGCAGAAGTATCACTCTTTAATACCTCTTAAAGAGCACAAAGTTTAAAGAAAAGGCAGCTTGTTTCAGTATTACTTAAAAAATCCTCACAAAAGGAAGACTTATGGCTCAAGTTTTTTCCCCCTCTTATTCATTTCTAACAATAAAGGCTTGTGTTAATTTATTATTGTCTTTAAAAAAAACAAAAGAAAAAAAAGGGGTGGCTATAAATATTGTTGTTCGACCGGAATACAAGTAACGGCTTCTCAAAGTGACGTTAACATCAGTAATGGTTCAACAGGTCTGGACAAGACAGGTTTAAAGTTACACAGTCATAAGTCAGAGGGTTTATTTGCAGCTGCTGGAGTGTCAAAAACAGTCCTGACTTCTTTCCACCTTGTTCAGGGGTGAGAATTTCAGTGTGTGGATGCAAGAAGTACCACGTTTAAAAAAAGAAAGAAAGAAAGGAAACAAAAATCACATTCAGTGTCCTTCAGTCCAAGCTCTATGTGCTCTATGTGCTGTTGGCCTGCTCTTGCTCAAACAGAGCCATGGCCAGATGCGAGCGTGACCCCAGACCCTCCAGGTTGCTGAGAACACAGCGGTGGTAGATGTCCTCGCTGAAGCGGGGATTGCACGTCCGCCGCACGTATTTCTGAATCAGCGCCGGCTCTACTGCTCTGAACACATGCAGGCCCGAGTAACGGACAAAGATGTCGTACACGTCCATGCTTTCCAGGAGCTCCTCGTTATCCAGGATGTCGGCAGCCATCTTCGTCCGTGCGGTCATGTAGTCGGCGTTGTAAAAGCAGGCCTCGTCGAAGACGTGCCGGTCAAAGTGGCCGTCTCGCAGTGACTCCGAAGCAGCGGAGGAGGAGGCAGCGGAGGGCTGCTGGTCACGGTAGAGGACGGCTGGGTTGTACTCCTGGAAGTGGATGGGGAAGAAGACTTGCCAATTGCTGATGGAATTCATTCTGCAGCGGTTCAGGAAGTCAGCGTTGACCTCTGTCCAAACGCTGGCCAGGAAAAATAGTGTGTCCACCGGGTGCTTCTTGGAGATGATGTCCATTAGCTTGACCTGCGAGGGCACCTCGGTCTTCACACTGATCCAGGGGATCTTCACGTCTCCGTAGCGTTTCTCCACTTCCCCAATCATAGCCTTGACGCCAGCAAACACGTCAGTCTGACTGACTCTCTGCGCATCGAAAGGATCGTAGATGAACAAGAACGTGAGTAAAACATTGTCATGGGTGTCCAGAGTGTTCATCACGTACATGTCCAGGAAGTTCCCAACATAGTCCTGATCCTGGGCGGTGACAGGCAGGATGACCTGCACCCGTGTCGCTTCTGTCACATAAGGCATGGGAATAATCTCAACTGAACTTAGAGGTCGCAGCAGGTTGACTCGTTTGGCAATGACCTGGCTGTGGCCTTTCTGGGTGTAGGCCTCCAGCGCGAGGTCCAGTATATACTCCATACCACGTGTGGGATCAAAGCGACGGTACCCATTAAGTAGACGCCTCTTGCGGAACCGTAGCTGTGGCTGGTAGCGCTCGTTGAGACGCTCGACCGCAATCTCTAGAATTGCATTGACGTCTGCGCGGTTGACACCTCTCAACTCACATTTGGGGGAGCCATCGACGCAGGAGTAAATGTGCTCTTCCGTAAAGTACTCCCAGTTTATGACCTCAAAACGCGTCCTGGGTTTGAAGGGAGGGTTGATTCCTATCGGCCACGTCACTCCAGCCTTGCCCTCTGGTGTCAGGTCACTCAGGTTACTGATCTGCATCTGATGAGTGCACACAAAAATTTGAAATGCATCAGAGGTGTCTAGCAATATGTCACCTACAGCCAAAATGCAGGAGATAAGAGCTTCAAAATTCTCAAAATATAAATGAAACATTCTTCCTTTATTAGCAGAGCATACAGGAAAAGAATTCACAGCAACCCAACTATCACTAAAGATAATCAACATAACTGACAGGTGACACAGATCATGTAAATGTTAATTAAAAGTGTGCTTCATGACATAACCTGATATGTTTAACATCCTCAGTGACAGGCTGTTAAACCCACAGGGGAACGCTGTATTGTTGTGATAAAACCTGCTTCCTATAAAGTTGTTGTCTTGCGTGAGGAATGTAGGGAGTTAGACTGGATCATTTCTCCAGCAAAAGAGAAAACACGAGTTGACAAGATGAGCAACTAACATCTATTTATGTCCTTTGAAAATGCAGCCCCTTTCCCCCGTGGTTCTTTTATATGACCTGCAGAAAAGAAGATGGTAAGAACATGTTGGGCAAAGTATCTAAGATGGGCAGACACTTGTCATCAACATCCATCATGAAATTATTAAATAGCCTTGTCTAAGCAAAGTCTTTTTACGGCCCTTCCCTCACAGTTTTTTCCATCACAGTCGAGCGAAGTTGATTTGGAAAAGGATGTCACAGGTCATTTTTTTGATTATCCATCTGATTAAGGAAGAGAAACAGGGAGGAAATGCCAAATTACACAATAACCGAACTGAAAACAGTTTATGGAGTGATGAATCCAAATTTGACATTTTTGGTTTAAATCATTGTCAATATATACAGACTGCATTTCAGCCAGTGGTGTTGGAGATCTTGTCAAATCATGAACACAAAAAAGTACCATCAGGTTTTGATCCACCATACAGTATCATGTGGAAAATATCTAATTGGCAGCAGTTTGGGTTTTTCAGCATGACCATGATTCCAACCACACTGTAATTGAATTAAAAGCATTAAAAGCCATTAGAATTGTACAAACTCTGTTTTTGCCTTATACTATATTTCCATGTATGTTTGCATGCTGCAGTATTTCCCACTTTTGTAGTAAACTGTAAGTAAATGAATGGTGGCTTAAAACGTTTGCACAGTACTGTACTGTATCAAGTGTTCCTTGCGCTTTAACCAGTATACACAAAAATTAGCTATAACAATAAGTTATGTCTAATAAAGTCATGACTTATTTTATAGCTCTGTGGTGCGGTAAGCTATATTTAACCTTAAGTCAAAACAACTCTAATGAACTGTCATTAGCAGCTACTTTAGTTACATAAGGTTTCTCAGGCAGATC
Organism: Mchenga conophoros; assembly: GCF_057382185.1. NCBI lineage: Eukaryota > Metazoa > Chordata > Actinopteri > Cichliformes > Cichlidae > Mchenga > Mchenga conophoros. The sequence continues at coordinate 21,108,909 of NC_140534.1, read as the reverse complement.
ATACTCGGCACAACACCACATCCCTTCTCTTGGTTTTCTGGCATATAAATATTGTTTCAGTCAGGAATTACTGACTCAGGTCCTGAAGAGGGTGTGGTGAAATAAGAACAAACTGTATACTAAATTTTGACTAAGAAGTGATGAGTCAGGCAGAAAAAAATGTTTATAGGAGCGAAAAACAAAACCTGTATTACAAACCTGCAGCTGCTGGATCTGCAGGTAAGTCCATTCTAGCTCAATGTGGCTGAAGCGTTTGTGCAGTCGATACATGAGATTTGGGTCAGACACAGGATGCACTGTGAAGGCATTTTTAAACTCTGGGCTATCTTCACGCTCTGGGTCTGCATTTTTCCCAAGCTCAAAATAACGGTAGGTCATCTCCTGCGAAAAACATGCACATATAAATATTAATATAGCGGACCATCCTCCTACTGATTAAGCTACTTATTTCAAAGTCTGTGTTTTTACCTGGTGCACTTCCACACAACTCATACCCAGGTAGTCGATAATACAGCGGCCCAGCCACTCATCAGGCCTCACGCTGAGGATGTCATTGCGGCAGGTGTCGAGATGGGGCTGCAGACGGGCCAGCAGACTGCGGGACAGCAGGTAGCCATAGCCTCCGTGGCAGTAACGTGCCTTCTCCTCACCACCGATGAACTCCTCTGCCCTGCCCATATACAGGTCCTGACCTGCGCTGAGGTGGCCCACCAGCTCCGACAGCCGATCCGCCTGCATGTACGTGTCATCCTGGGCTAATAGGAACCAGTCGTATTCCGAGCCGTAGTGCTGGTGGAGGTGGCGTACCGTCTCATACATCAGCCACACCGGGCGATCGTCGCCATGGGCAACCACAGTCATCCCGTGAGGCACCTTGGGGCTGCGCAGGCCTGTGAAGAAGAAGGTCCGGTGGAAGTGGTGGGCAACTGTGCGGTTCACCGCTACGGCCAGCGTGTTGAGGGTGGCCCGAGAAGTGAGCACGCCCACCAGGAGTCGCTCTCTGATGCCCAGTTCAGTGTGGATGTATCGTGTTCTGAAGAAAGAGGGCAAAGAGGGAGCAATTACAGCAAACAGCAAGAACACCGATGCATAAAAAGTATCTTCTCATAAGCGTGAACTTGTTTCCATCACAAGATACTAATGTGATGCAGATACTAAGTGGCTGTGAAATAAAAGATAATTGGATAGAAATGTTTGTGTAGGTGGTGTCTTTTTGGATTTAAAGAAGGAATTTGATACCAAGTTATTTTATCTGAATTGGCACTATATATATATATATATATATAATTTTTCTGCAGAAAATGTTAATCTATGCTATGGATGTTATCAAATCTCCTTTTTTTTGCGTGTTCTACAGGAGTCCCACACTTCTCCGTACCAAGTCCCCTTTTATTATCACTTTATAGCAATAATCTACCTATTGTATCCCAAAATGTTAATATCCAAATGTATGCAGATGATCCCTGGAAAGCATCCTTGACTCCTTCACTTCTAGGAATGGCTTGGTAAATCATACATTTTATTAAGTAGTAAAAATGAGCATGCATGATGTTTTCAAAAGAACCAGTAAATGAGCTGAAATAACACTATATAAAATATATATTTTTGCAATGATGTCAGTGGTATTTTTAAGCCTTTTATGGGCAGTATTTTCTGTGGGGGCATTTACACACAACTATATCTAGAGAACTACTTAAGCTATGTCAGTTAAGTTTTGAGGTCCTGCTACTTTAAGGAGTTTCAAAAGAGTAGCTAAAGTTCCACATAAAATTCTAAAAGTTTGAATTTGCTTGAAATTCATCATCTCTGTAAAAAGAACAAATTCAATGATAGTAGGATTAAATTTGTACACAAAATCCCATCGATGAGGTGTTCTATTATATCTCCCCCCTCCAAAATTGGCAACCCTGCTAAATAATGACAATAATAATTACAGTGCTTCACAACAGAAAAAAGGAAAAAAGCAAATGAAACATCAAATTGAACATAAATATCAATAATTAAAGAGGATTGATAGAAATAAAAAGTGTAAGCACAGGAGAGGCCTGCTTTTAAAAATATGTCTGTAAGAAGCATTTGTAAGACCACAGTGAGCTGGCCAATCAGATCTCATCTGGGAGATTATTCCAAGGAATGGTTGTACTGACAGAGAAAACCTGATCATCCTTATGGGATGACTATCAGAGCCAGTAGAAATAAATAAAAAAGATAAGAAATAAAATTGAAAAAAGAAAATGGATGCAATCTTTTGCATCAGTGAGTTTTCTGAAGGAATTTGTGGCATAATCTGTAATCTACAGGCCACTTATTCTCTGTACCCCCCTCAGTGCAATGAGAGCATTGCAGGGGGGAATTAAATGTAAGAATGTAAAATGGGGAATTAACTAAATGCAAATCCACACTGTGTGGAAAAAGTCTCCAGCTTCTTTCAATTAAAAGTCGAGCAATGCTTCCTGTGATCCTTCTTTAAGCACCTGGAAACAGGGACCATACCTCCCGCACTTACCTGAGGACCTTCTTGTGCGGCTTGTTTGGGTCCTTGTGATAGGGCACTATGCGTGGCTGAAAGTCTGCGTCTCCAGCTCCATCTCTTGAATCTCTGTGGCCCTCTCCCCCACCCAAAAACCGCCTGCCATTGCCCAGCTCATCTCCACAGGAGTCCTCCGTGTCTCCTTGGGTCCAGGACACCATCAAAAGGCTCAGACTGCATCCAAGAGACAGCCCCAGGATAAGGGGTAAAGCAGGCCTGAACAGGGCCAAAAATGAGGAGAGACGCATCCCTGGCAGTTATGAGCTACACTTATTGTGGCTGTGCTGGGAAAATTTTTTAAAAAAAATCCCAACAACAAAAAACTAGAGCACTGATAGTGCCAACACTCCTGCCATATGTTAACACGTCTTTGATAAATCTGAACCGAAATGAGTAAAGAAAATGACAGAAAACTGGCTTAAAATTAAAGTCTGTTCCCAGTCCCTTTCAGCGAGGTAGTGAAGTTTCTACTCAGCCTATAACGAATGATTAAATCTAAACGTTACATGTTACAGCACTTTTTAAATGTTTTTTTGTTTGACAAATGCAAGAAATGTCGTTTTTAATCCAACGTCACAACGGAAGATGACCAAACTGTAAAGCTACCGGAATGAAGCACTTTGTTCATCTGAAAGATGAAATGCATACAGATATTTTCGCATGATTAACAGTCATTGCGAGTCAAAATTTTAAGATAACAAAAAGGGAAGAAAAACTCAGAAATGTCGTTGTCATAAAAATTGTGTAACGTTACTCTGGTGGTTTTTTAACCGTTACCTTAATTAGCTTAACTAGTTTGGGATGGCGTTAGCTAGAAGCCAAAGTCAGCTAACTAATGCAGCTAGACGATGAACTAGTAAAGTTAACCGTTTATCTGGTTACCAGTAATAAAAGACAACCCGAAGCGAGAATACTCGGAAGTATGAACTCCACAGTATCGTTTTCCACCAGAGGAAAGCATTAGGGAGCCGAGCTAGCGAGCTAGCGTCGAGTCCGTTGTTTCCGTACACAAACGACGATCCATCTCCACGAATGCTGACTCGAAGGAGATCCCATGTAACACAGCTCATACCGGGGGGGAAAGCTACGAAGCACAGCCGTGCACATTGTCGCCCATCTCCGTCAGTTTCCTGACTTCCTCAAAAAATCCGAGTGCCACACAGACAGCGCTGAAACAGCGTCCCTCTTCAACCTCATCACCGACCGCCGAGTGCTGCCGCAGCATCACCCCCCGACTGAGCAGCTACCGGCAGATCTCTTCTTAGTGAAAGCAGTACTTAAAAATAAATTCCTCCTAGAAAATCACATTGAACGCACGAATGTGTTAGATACGTATCAACACAACATCTTAGTGATAAGAGGGCAAAAGAAGCCTTACTAGGATGGCAAAACCTCATAAATACAATATCTACCCATTAGTCAGTGCCAGTTTTCAACTCATAAGCCGTCTCTTTAGTTCTACCTAAAAATTATATAAATTTGGCTTATTTAGTAGTTAATTTAAGGTTCAGTTGATGGGTAAAGGGACATTTTTACTGCAGTCCCACGAGAAGAGGAGGGAACTTACATCTTCACCGCCCTCCTTGACCATATATGGTCCGTCTGGCGGCTTGGCGAGCGGCTACATCCACCCGGCGAAAGTGGACACGAGACTGTCGGTGTGTTCAGGAGAACAGTGGTTCATTATTTAGGTAAGAGAGGGAATAACACTGTATGAGAGCTGCCACGGTTGTATGACATGTAAGCTGTTTTATTTTAAGATAAACACAGATGTGGGGGTGAGCTCTAGTTAGCCGATTTGAGAGTTTTTCGAAGCTACTTGGGGCCCTGCGTCAAGTTAGCTTTAGCTGCTCAGGCCTGGCTACCGTTGTTAGCTTAGCTAAGGGGCTAACGCGCTAAATAGCCGGCTTATAAAAACTATTACGATTTACTTTTTATGTTTAACACTCTGGGCTCCTTAGACCATGATATTTATTATGGTTGGTTAACTGTGAAATGACAAAGTGTGACGTGTAGGCTGCTAACAGCTATGCTATCATGCGTTATACCGCAAAAAGCCCAACGTGCGGGCAGGTGGGACTGAAAGGAAACAAAATGCGGGTTTGGGGAGGGAGCATTATCCCCGCTATTACTGTCATTTAGTTGTCCTTAGACATTTTAGGCCTTTATACTCAAAGTTAGCCTACTTTTTAATGTAATCTGTAAAATGGTGTTATACGGTGAGTTCAATTACCGGCACATTTTTAACATTATGGTAAACAGGCAAGTGTACCGAGGTTGGTCCTGGTGCCTCATTATGTAAGCGATTAGTCATTTTTACCCTTATTTATATTCTGACATTTAACTGGTAGACTAAGACCAATTGGAAAATTGAGAAACCGTTAAACAACCTATGATCACGATTCTCCTGACACACTGCGATTCTATTTTGGTCTTAGTTTCTTCTTCATCCATATCATTTCTGTGTTTTTCTTTTCCTATAATGTAGCACTGCACAACCATGCCGTCTGACCTGGCTAAGAAGAAAGCAGCAAAGAAGAAGGAGGCTGCCAAAGCTCGCCAGCGCACCAAGAAAACTGAAGAAGTAAATGAGGAGAGTGAACAACAAGAGGCCCAGCTTAATGGAGCAGAGAGCAATGGTGAGAAGATGACTGAGGAAAAGCACTGATTGCTCACTGGATTTGTCAGCCTGTGGTAAATTTTCTAACTGAAGCTCTCTTGTTTTCTTTAAATATATTTGATAGGTGTTGAAAATTTGACAAAGGAGCTGGATGAGTTTGAGCTGCGGAAAACGGAGGCCCGGGCAGTGACGGGTGTTCTTGCCTCCCACCCTAACAGCACTGATGTCCATATAAGCAGCCTGTCGCTCACCTTCCATGGTCAAGAGCTGCTTGCAGACACCAGCCTGGAGCTGAACTCAGGCAGACGCTATGGCCTCATTGGTCTTAATGGCACAGGTAACTAATTTATCCTGGAGCAGTATGTTTCTATTAAGACTTTAAACACACGGACATTAGAAACCAAAAGGAAAACCCCCCCCAGCTGTTTCAAAACCTAGTATTTCATTTGGCCATCTGGCCCTTTAGGCCAAAGGGAAAAACCTGAATAACTGATGATATTAAAGGGTTCATATTACAGGAATTATATAAAGTTGACATTAGGCTTCAACCAATGACAGGGAAATGACAACATGAAATGGTTGGAACCCAAATTAAACCTTCCTGAGTTTTAAGGATTTGAAGCAAGTACCAATGAGAGAAAGATGCTGGTGACTGACACCTCAGATGGAAGGGTGTAAAAGCATTAGAAAGTTGAAGCAGAAATCTTGGCAGCTTTATGGCCCACCTGAGGCCCATGGGAGTGGCCAGTAGGGAATCTCTTATCAACACTGGTTCTGCTACACTTCCTTGTGTAGCTTGCATTTGTCAAATGTTCTTATATCACATCCCACAAAACATTTTTCTCTCTATTATTTATTTATTTATTTATTTTCCCGTTTTCTGCCAGGAAAATCCATGCTGTTGTCAGCCATCGGACATCGTGAGATTCCCATTCCAGAGCACATAGATATTTACCACTTGACCCGAGAGATGGCCCCCAGCGAAAAGACTGCTCTGCAGTGTGTCATGGAGGTGGATGAACAGAGGATCATGTTGGAGAAGGAGGCAGAAAGACTTGCCCATGAAGACTGTGAGTGTTCAAATAAACTGCAGGAAGTTGAAAAATCTCTCTAATTATGCTTTAGCTATATTATAAATGCCTTTTTTGTAAACAGCTGAGTGTGAGAAGCTGATGGAGCTGTATGAGCGTCTGGAGGAGCTGGATGCAGACAAGGCGGAGATGCGAGCCTCTCGGATCCTCCACGGTTTGGGTTTCAGCACTGCGATGCAGCAGAAGAAACTGAAGGACTTCAGTGGAGGGTGGAGGATGCGTGTTGCTCTGGCCAGGTAGACACAGCTCGTATAGTACTGTACCACTGAGTTACGGTCATCCTCGTCTCTCCAGCTTTCGACTGATCCTGTGTCCCTTGTCCAAATGACAGAAAAACGCACACGATAAAAGCAAACTGTAGCATTGTGTCCTGACTTCCCACTTTAGTTTCCTGTATGGTAGATACAGGAAACTAAAGTGGGCATAAGTTATAATTTCCTCTGTGTAGTCACGATAACCAATACAGGGAGGGGGATGAGGTGATAATGTATCCATTAAGGTAGCAGTATGAACCCTTTGTGATGTGTAACGTGTTGCCCTAATACAAGAAACGCAACAGTGGTCTCAGTAGATCTGGTGTGAGTGACACAGACTGGGGACTATCATGTTTCTAGCATCTCCGGTTTGACAATGGAATCATTTGGATGACTAATAGGGTATTGGCATGATAGCCAGAGTGGTATTAAGTCCTAACATTTCAGTCTGTTTTGTGTAAAATATCTCTCCTGTCTCTCGATCTTCATTGTGCCCTGTCTATACAATATTGTGTTATAATGTGGAGAGGAGATAAACTAGTGTGAAATTGATATTCAAATTCACTATAATATTGAACCAAAACAAACAATCCTATTGTTTTGCTCATTTCATAATAAAGGTGCTTCAAGAACACATTTCATATTACTTGTGTGTGCACTCAGACACAGTTACTGGAGTTGGATATATGTCCTGGTGTAAATCTCAAAGTACAGAAAGACCAATTAAAGATCTTTGATCCTGAAGATCTTCATCCATCCCACACAAAGCACAGGGCTTTTTGTAATTTTAAAATGTGAAAGCACAAGCATTCAAGACTAGTTCTGAGCTTTAGATTTGAGGAGTTAATCTAAACAAACTATCAGTATTGCTTTAAATTCAGCTGTTTGACATCTTTGTAGGGCTTTGTTCATCAAGCCCTTCATGCTGCTGCTGGATGAGCCCACTAACCACTTGGACCTGGATGCTTGCGTGTGGTTGGAGGAGGAGCTTAAGTCGTAAGTTTTCCCTCTGCTTCCTTCATTTAAGTCGGATATGGATTAAGACTCATTTTTGATCAACTTGATGGTTTTTGTCAGGTTTAAGCGAATCCTCGTGCTCATCTCACACTCTCAAGACTTCCTGAACGGTGTGTGTACCAATATCATCCACCTGCATCAGAAGAAACTGAAGTACTACACGGTAAGGGCATGCAACTGAAGTGACTGCCAGAAAAGAAAACACCCTGAGCATGCTTTGTAGGCTTCCAAGTATCATGAATAGATTGCTATACATGTAATCACATAATGCTGAATAAGGAAACCAGAGGCAGGCTATTACTAAATATATGTGTGCCACCCTGTTGGATGACAGTGCAAATCTATTTTCATTATAAGGGTAACTATGACCAGTATGTGAAGACCAGACAGGAACTGGAAGAGAACCAGATGAAGCGCTTTAACTGGGAACAGGACCAGATAGCACACATGAAGGTAAAAAAGGGACATCATGTGGCCACGTGTCACTGCCTGATTGGTACAGAGACTTAGGCATCCTTTTATGAAGCAGTTACTGTTGCTATAGCCACACAGTAACATTTGCACTCAATTATCTTTTTTGTATCCCAATTTTCTAGAACTACATAGCCAGGTTTGGTCACGGCTCTGCAAAACTGGCACGACAAGCACAGAGCAAAGAGAAGACTCTGCAGAAGATGGTTGCATCAGGCTTGACTGAAAGAGTCGTGAATGACAAGGTACAGTAACTGTGGCCTATTAAATTTCATCTCTTTTTTTTTTTTTCTCTTTTTTTAACTTAATAGTATCAGTTCACAACAATGGTTGTCACAAGCCAGTTTAAACTGTAAAGAGCCTGAAATATCGGGGAGAGAACCCAGTCAATCAGATTATTCTTGGAGCTCCAATTGGTGACAGTGGGAAGGAAGAAGTTCCCTTTAACAGGAAGAGGGTTTCCTGAATCTAATATGAGAGCTGATTTGACAAGAGGGAATGTTTTGCCTCCTATTCTACAACCTTTGAAACTGTTGCTCAGCTTGCAGCCAGGCAGTTGTTTTTCCAACTTCTGGATCAGTAATGTATCTGTTTTTTAGGGACTGTGGTTAGTGGTGAAACCTACCACCTTAGCAGTAACCCTTCCTGTTTCCCACAGACTCTGTCATTTTATTTTCCTCCCTGTGGGAAGATTCCTCCTCCTGTTATCATGGTTCAGAATGTGAGCTTCAAGTACAGTGAGAATACAGTGAGTATAATGCATTTATATTTTCCCCTCCTTTTAAAATATGGATTTATTTGGCACACTTAGTGATTTTTGTTTCCTTTAGCCGTACATATATAAAGACCTGGAGTTTGGTATTGACTTGGACACGCGAGTGGCTCTGGTGGGACCCAATGGAGCTGGGAAATCTACACTTCTGAAGCTGCTTATGGGAGAGGTAAGGCATCTTTATCATCAGCTTAGATCTACTCCCAGTTGATTTCAGAGTGATGAGGTTTATTCTCTTGTCTCTGTAGCTCCTACCTACTGATGGTATGATCCGCAAACATTCTCATGTCAAGATTGGCAGATATCACCAGGTAAAACAAATCTTTTGAACATACTGCACAGGCTCCATCTGATTCATGGCGTTAGACACTGGTGGTGGCTGGTACAGTTAAAGATAAACGTGTGGGTTTTTAAAATTTTCTCTATAGCACCTGACTGAGCAGCTTGAGCTGGACTTGTCTCCTTTGGAGTACATGATGAAGTGTTTCCCTGAGATCAAAGAAAAGGAGGAGATGCGGAAGATCATCGGTCGCTATGGTCTAACTGGGAAACAGCAGGTAGGAAGGGGATACTTTCCCAGAACTACTATTAATTTTGTCTCCCCTCTACCATTCTAACATTTGAAACATCTTCCAGGTCAGTCCGATCAGAAATTTGTCAGATGGTCAGAAGTGCAGAGTGTGTTTTGCTTGGCTGGCCTGGCAGAACCCTCATATGCTGTTCCTTGACGAGCCTACTAATCACCTGGATATCGAGACTATTGATGCATTGGCAGAAGCGATCAACGAGTTCGAGGGTGGTATGATGCTAGTCAGCCACGACTTCAGGCTAATTCAGCAGGTATGGACTGATCACTTAAAGCAATCAATTAGACCTTGATTAGAAGTGTCGCTGTACTAATGGTCTCCCTTCCTGCAGGTGGCTCAAGAGATCTGGGTCTGTGAGAAGCAGACCATCACAAAGTGGAACAGAGACATCCTGGCATACAAAGAGCATCTGAAATCAAAGATCGAAAAACAGCAGGCACATGACATCTAGAGGAGCTTCATGCTGAGCCACTCCTTTATCTCATCAGATTTGACCTGCGAACTCCTGAAGGGATGAGCAGGAAACGTCCAAGCCAGAACTAAAACGGTCTCTTGTACATGTTGTACTGTATTTCCATCGGTTTGACAGTGCTGCACCGTGCTGAACATGACCCAAACCCCCTCCGCTGTTCTCTGATTGGCTGATTCACCCGAAGCATCTCGGTGCATTTTGGAATGCATTCCATTGTGCTGTCTTCATAGGAAAGTTTTTATTTTTCCACGTTCTGTTTATCCCAACATGTATGCAGCAGCTTTTAGGTCATATTTTATATTTAAAAAATTGACTTCTTTCTCCCCCCATGTAAAATTACAGTTCTGCCTTATTTAACAATGTAATGCAATAAGTTTGTCTGAATAAACGGAACATTAAAAAACAGCAACTTCCTTTGAGAAGACTTTATTGTTAATTGTAACGAATACAGTGTTTGTATCCAAAAAAACCAAAAGCTTTTAAGGAAAATAAACTATTTTACATATGTGTAAACAGGGGGGGGAAAAGCTTGGAAGGGATTAAAGAAGTTGCTTTGGGTCCTGAGTGAGCCCCATGGCTGCATAGATATGTTATATTACAGCCATTACACTGCACTGAATGAGGCTCACTGATGTAGCAGAAAATGGCTAAACTTTCCAAAAAACAAACAAACCCTAAAACATTGGCATAATTGATAATAAGAGGGCTACTTATAAAAGAAAGCGGAGGTCAGTGCATTACCAGGATGCAGCTAAAATAACTAGTTTCAGGTGATGAGAGCTAACATCCATGCAGGCTGAGTTATAAAAACCTTGACTTCAGTGTTTTTACCTTTTTTAAATGTGGGTTGTTTTTTTTTTTTTTGTTTGTTTTTTTAGCTTAAAGCTGCGTTCACATCAAATTTAGCCATCCAATTTTTAGGCTAATTCCAGTATTCTACACTGTATGGTGGCTCATTTTTATTAAACTCTTGCCTAATCACAACTAACAATACAAATACTACTTTCAAACGGTCAAGCTAAAAAAAAAAACTCAATTACTTCTACTGGTACATCCAGTATGACTTGAATACAGCTTCAAAATTAAAGAAAGTTAATTTCAACGCAGATAATCAGTGGAAGACATTATCTGCCTTCATGTCCCTCTAAAACATTTGAACCGTGTTTGGTTTAACTGGCTATTTGTTGTTTAGATTCTCATTTAATACCTTAGATAAAGTCTGTTAGTCATCGCATGCTGTTGTACATTCCCAGCATAAAGTATATTTCTGCCACTTGGCTCCAACCTGATGTCTGTAATGCGAAGCTTCAGGGTTACAAAGATGCTTCCTTCTTACTGGGGTGACATGATGCAGGCCTTACCTGACAGAGCTATAATACTAAAAAGTTTAATAACTTACAGCCATTTTTTTCATCCTGGGTTAAGAGGGGCTAAACTACAGTAATATAGTAGTGTTGCTTTGGCTGGAGACGCTGTGTGGTTGTTTTTTTTCCTTCACATTCTTCTAGCATTACATTTTTACCATCTTCATAAAACATGTCACTCTGCTGCCAGGACACCCATCCATATTTCACAGCCACGTGAACGTGCTTATGTCGAGACAGACACATCCTGGGTGGACTTCTCCAGTTAACAACCACCTTCTTGTGATCATTTAGCCTGACTGCTGGCGCAAAGTGAAGCCAGATAAGGAAAAGATCTCCGGGGGTATGTTGAAGCTGCTTCGTAGTACAGGCCCCTGGAGAAACACAGGTTGCTCCAACCTGTAAAGCTGCGCATAAAGCTATAAAGTTTTTCAGGTGGCGTTTGGGGCTGCAGAGTATTAAATAGTGATTAATTCTGTATATGTAAATGTTAGAAAAAACAGCTGTTGAACACAACGCTCCTGTTTAAGGTTTCAACTCAGCGCGCATGATTGACAGATTAGTGGCACTAGCTGCGGTTGAAACAGTGCAAGTAGGAGGAGTGTTTCATCAATTATGCTTTGCCCAGATGATCCTGGAGGCAGCATCTCAGAGCGGCAGCCGAAACTCGTGATGCTCACTGGGCTTCCAACTCCTCGTCTGAGACGTCGTCAGGGGAAAGGATGCGAGTGTTACTGGCCCGAATACTGTTGATGTTGGTGCAGGAGACGAGACTAGCAATTCCCATCAGACTCACCCCGGTCCCGTCCAGGTTCACCTGAGCCAGGTGGATTTGTTTCAGGAACTTTAGACCTGAAAGGAAGAGAAGAACATATACTGGGTCTGTTCATCTGAGCAAACAAAACTATAAAATCAAAGACCACCTTAGAGCTGGACGTTACCGTGATCTGTAATCCGCGTGCGGCTGAGATTAAGTTTAACAAGCTGACTGCAGCGGATCAGACCTTTCCTCACCACGTTGTCCCCCACCTGAGTGCTGGCTAACCCCAACACCTGAAAAAAAAAAAAATAGAAAAATAGCAAAATATTAAAACCTCTGCATCAAATATTTTTTATCATAAACTGGTCTTTACATTTTGATTTCGGCCTACTCTGAATGCCCAATGATCGATTTCATTCTGCAAAAGAGTTTAACTGTGATGCTAAAATAATAAATTGAAGCCCAGCTAGTATAAAATAAGCAGGTTATCTGGTCAGACAGCTTGGGTGTCAAACGGTGAAATGAGAATCACATCGATGATCAGACACACAGACTTTACTAACATGGTTTAATTTAATCAAACATGTATGTACCATAGATCGATGTCACATTCAATCATAGACAGTATAAAGATAGATGTAGCTTCTGTGTTTGAAGAGCGAATCCAGTTCAGAAATGCCTGTTTTTTTAATGCCCACCAGATGATCATAATTGTGGTTACAAAAGGAAACAAAACAGCTCTCTGACTTGACCTCAACAATCACCTACCTGGTAAGTTTATGAGATCAGACACTCATTTTAAGTCACACTAAATAAAATATTAAGTCTATTTTGTAAATCCATTCTCTTTATCTAATTCAGAGTCAGTCTATCCTAGTTGTCACAGGCACAAGTCACCAATCTATCACAGGGCTACTATTTACACTTGCACTCGCACAAGGATAAAGCAACACCTGGATAGTACTTATTGGGATAGTCACCTGAAGGTGCGGCAGACAGGTTATGAGGTCGGCCACTCCTCGGCTGGTGACTGCAGTCCGATCCAAACAGAGCTCCTGCAGCTCCTGCATGCATCGCAGGGAGGGAAGCCCTGCATCTGTCACCTGAGTGTTGCTAAGTGACAGCTTCTTCAATCTACACAAAGTAAACACAAAACTCCTGTCAGCATTTTAATCGCAAGGAAACACCTGATATGATGGTGTCAGTGAGTGTGGAAAGGACCTGGTCAAGGTGGAGAGGTGGCTGACTCCCTGGTCTGTAACCTGTGTGTAGTCTGTCAGGTCCAGCTCTGAGAGCAGAGTCAGTCCGGAGAGGAATGACAGCCCGCTGTCTGTCACAGAGTGGCGTCCAGGGAGGGTGATGCGAGTCAACTTCAGACCTAGAAGTAAAGTAGACACCTCACAGATTCACCACAGACTTTCATACTGCAAGCTCACTCCATGCCTACCCTCATTCTTTTAATTCTTTTGCTTTATGCTCTACAAACCTGAGATGATCTGAAGGGCATGACTGCCATCTGCTACAGGGATTCCCACCAAAGTGAGGGAAGTCAGGGCAGGGTGGGTAGCAAGGTGCTCCAGAGATGCCTCAGTCACACCTGTCCCATCCAAGTTGAGCGTCTGCAGGCTGGACATCGCTGCTAGAGCCGTCAAATCCTTAACCTGAAAGAAAAACGCACAGCAAGTCGAGTAAATATCACTGAAGATCAGAGCAGTGTCACCAGCTGAATAGACCTTGCTAACAGAGATAAAGTACTTTAGTCTGTTTGATGCTGAGAAGTCGCAGCTGTGGCACAGAGGTGGGGAGCACAGCTAGTGTGGTTTCAGTCACTGCTGTCTGGTTCAGGCTTAGCTGAGAGAGGCAGGACGGCACTGACTGGAGGTACAGTACCATCCCAGCATCTGTCACTTTGGTCTGGTCCAGGGACAGGAAACACAAGTTCTTCAAACCTTAAAGGCATCAGCAGAAGGGAAATATGTATGTTGAATAAAACTACTTAAATAAGAACAGCTTATTCTGAGATCCAGTTTTGTAAATGTTGTCAACAGTGATGTTTGTGTGTGTCCAACCTGTGATATGCTGCAGGCAGGAGTCAGTCAGCTTACTACAGGAGGCCAGATTGAGGTACTGGAGTTTGACCAGGGTGGACAGGATACAGAGGCCAGAGTCTGGGAATAAAAATAAATAAATAAATAAATAAATACAAAGACAGGGACAAACTGAAGAGCAGACTTTGCAGAAATTTGACAACTAAATTGATAAAAAAGCCTAAAAACTACCAGATATAAAATGTTTTACCAGTGATGAGAGATGAGTTGACTAAACTCAGGTGCTTCAGGGCAGTGAAGGCCCGCAACTGCCGTAGGAGCTCATTGGTGGAGTACGGGTAGCTGTTTAAGACAAACTTCTGGATCGGGCAGCCGAAGAACAGCTCCAGGGTGCGTGGATGTAGCAGCCTCTCATGAGACATGTGGTTGAGCAGAAGCTCTGCTAGCTCTGGGGTCAGACCTGCTAGACTGCTGCTGTACTGCATGCTGGGAGCTGTGAGACACAGAGTCAAGAGTGAGCAAACAGCAGCGAGCAAACAAAGCTGTGAGGCACAGTTCTGTGAAGTTTTGTGACTCTTACCAGTCATGAGGTGGACCGTTGCGCGGATAGCCAAGGCACATAGTGAGGGCACGCTGGGTGCCCTGAAGGGTCTTTTAGGGGGTGATGGCTGTCCTTGGTTGGCGTGGCGGTCTTCTTGCTGTGCGGCTCGTTGAAGACGCTCAACAGCAGCCTGACCTGCAGCTGCGGGTGCCAGCGGCCCTCCTGCATTCTCAGGGTCTGCCGCTTCCTCTTCTGGGCCCTCTCTGAGACACACAAACACAAGTTGTGTCCACGTGTTGTATTTTAATGTACAGATAAAGCAGATCTCCAGAGCACCCCCTGCTGTATTTCTGTGCAATGCAATAAACAGTAAGTGGAAAGGCTCTGATGAGCTGAAATATCCACATTTACTTTTGTATAAGATGCATACAGTCAAATTGATTTAGCTTAACTTAAATTGTTTTTAAAAACCAAAACTAATATTTGGATGGTTAGCTTATTACTGACCATTGCTGCACAATGAGACATAAGCATCCATTTTTCTTGCTGATTCTCACATATTATTTTCTGTATCCACTTTTCTCTCTGGCTCTTTTCTTCCTGCTGTGCAGCTCATACAAACTTTATCTTTTTAAAATGTTGGTAGAAGCTTTAAAGCATCTTTCCCTATCCCCACAACAGTAAAGAGTTTCTTTCAGACTATACCCAGACACAGATTGAGCTGGAGCTCCAAGATAATATTCATCTTTTTTTTTTCTTTTGTTAACAGGGTGTTATTATAAAACGGATCATTCTGGATGCAACAGAAGTTGGAGTGCTGAAGTGTGCATGCACTTTCAAACTAATTAAATGCATCTACTTGCAAAACACTTCAGATTGCATGATTAATGTGTGTAATGTGTGTTAGGGCCACATTAACAAAAACAATATTTTGAAACAGTCATTTGAGAATGGAGTGTAAATTTCAAGAGTAAGGTCATCTCACTCTGTCCACCAAGTAATAGTGAGTTTATAACTGTATTATTCACACTGGATTTTGGGTCCTAAAAGAAAGATAATGTCTTTCTAGCTTAAAAAGATTCTCAACACAGCATTTCTTTCAAAAAGCAAAATTTAAAAAAAAAATTTTTCTCTTAATGTGGCCCCTAACACTATTTTGTATTACAAAGCAGTATGATCGTAGTCCTTGGTCCTATAATACCATTCTAGTGCCATTCTTTTTAAACACTTGCCTGAGTCGATTTCCTTGCCCTGGCCAGCGCTGCCAGGGCTCAAATCCTCCTCGCATCCTGTTCTCTGGAAAGAAAGGCAGCCTGGGCATTCCTGTGAAAGTTACACAAACGAAAACTGTAATCCATCCAAAAATACTCTAATGCCACTGAGCTGAAGCTACAGATGCTGAGAAAAAAACTTTATACCACACACCTCTGATTAACATCTCTGATTCTCCTTGAACTAGCTCTTCTCTGTGTCTGGTTCACATTCAGAATACAATACCACAACCACACACTGATTGGCTGACCCCACCTGTAGGTTCTTAGTAAACTCAGCAGTTCTGACTTGTGTGCTGTACGTTTGGCAGAAAGGGGAATTAACCTACATATTTTCTAATACTAATCTCTCTTACAGCGTGACACACATTAGCAGGCCAATCTGTACACTAGGCCACTATATAGTGTAATAGTAAAAAAAAAATCAAGCTCAAAGGAAGAGGCCAGGGTCAGCTGTTTCTGTTCACAGCGGATGAATAATGGAAACATATGGAAACAGTAATAGAGGAACAGGGAGAGGAGGGAAGCAAGAAAAATGTAGATCAAAGGAGGGATGAAGTATCCACACTCTGGAGCAGTACCGTTCGGCATGTGAAGCGGTTCTTCCTCTCCTTCTTGGTCCATATCAACATCTATGGGAGGATCTTCAGCATCACCAGGAACCAATCTCTGGCCTTGACCTGTCGAACCCCCAGAATGTCATCCAATGACTCCATAGCCATTTAAGTAACATTTAACACATTCAGCTGATCAAATAACTGAGCCCAAACAACCATGAAGAGGTGCGATGTTACAGGTGTAAAGAATCCCATTGGCTGATATACAATGTGTCATCTGATCAGGCCACCCAAGTGTATTAAACGTGACCTATTATACTCTTTTTCATACTCCTTACTTTTATTTTTGGACTCTACTTGCACGACGACCTATCCTGGGCCTCGTGCAGCCCCCTCAGTTCACCCACTCTTAAGCAGTTTTAGCTCCTTTAAACCAACTGATTGTCTGCCCCTCCCAGCCAACAGCAGGTGGGTGGGACTTCCGTGTTCACAGTCAAAGCTGTGCATATGAAGTAATACTAAGTATATGCCCTCTCTCAGACATCATACAGCACAATAGAGGTAGAAAAATCTGTCAAACAGAGTAGTTGTAATACAAGTCAAAGGGAGCAGGTGGATTGGCTTAGAGCACAGATAATGGCCATATAAGGAAATCCCCTCTAGCTGACTCAGACCTGATCCAAGAAAATAAATAAATGAACTTTTACCTCATACTTGTACATTTACTGACTTCATTATTTTAAATGTTCAATATGAGCATGTACCTTCGGAACACTATACATGTGGTGGGAAACGGCTGTCAAAGTATATTTGTCAATTATGTGTAATAATTAAAGCTGTCCATGGGACAAGATAAATGTATGGTGGACAATCCCCTCGTTTGACCATTTCGACGGTCCCAGCCAGCTGCTTCCACAGATGGACTCCACTGACTAAGAGCAGAACAATTACGTCACTCCTCTCTGAACGTCCACTACAAACTTTAGGGTCGTTCTAACCACACACCGAGGTTGCAGAGGCGAACAAAGACTCCACCGATCGTGTAGCTGGATGAGAGACTCACTGCTCTGTTATTTATCTGACAAACTAACCTTTGAAACATGATTTGCCAAGTAAAGCGTAAATGTTACTGCAAGTAATGATTGTGACTGTAGTCCTGTAGGATTCTAACATCATCATGAAGAGTCCCAACATTTAGTAAACCGTTCAATAAAAAAAGTTTGGAAAAAAGCAAATCTCTACTTGTTTTATTCCATTTAGTACGTTTATTTTTATTGCTTTTTATATTAGGTTTAAATAAAGTAAATCATACTTACCCCAGTCATGGGATCCACGCCGTAAAGGAGGAACTCCAGGAATCCCTGCATAATTCACTGCCTCTTCCCACAGCTGGTTAGGTAGTGGAGGAGGTATAACAGGGACCTGATCTCCCACCATGTCCTGGCCAGGAGGAGGCTGAGGAGGCGCAACACAAGGAGGCGGCTCAGCACTGTGGCCTGCTGGACTTGTTTCCTGAGGCGTCTCTGGAGGAGTGGTCTGAATACACAGTGCAGCGTTAGGCGTAAGGCCGAGAGAGTGGAGGGAGCAGGCAAGCTCAGCCTCCCCAAAGCGCTTCCGTGGGTAACCCTGAAGGAGAGAAAAGGAGGGTAGGGAGGGGTGACGTCCGGTGATGTGCTCCACAACGCTGCGCAGAGGGGCATCAGCTGGGAAGCGCTCACGCATGGACTCACCAGACGGCAGTCGAATCTGCAGCAAAACACAAATATACATGACAAGGTTATTACAGTCAACTTCATTTCTAAAACTAGAAACGATACTGTGTCCTTAAAAACGGAATCAAAATGAAAATAAAAATTAATTTTATATATATCTCGATAGATAGATAGATAGATAGATAGATAGATAGATAGATAGATAGATAGATAGATACATACACACACACACACATACATACATAAAGAGGAAATATTTTTAGTTTTTGCCAATATAATGTCACGCTTTCAACACATTAATATATTAGTATTAACTCATACAGCAGGTAAAATAAGTACTGAACACATCACCAGTTTTCTAGGTAAATGTATTTAAAAAGGCACTATTGCCATGAAGTTCTCACCAGATATCGGTTACAACCCATCCAATCCACACATGCAAAGAAATTAAACCATAGATGTCCATAAACTAAGTTATGCGTAATAGAGAAATGACACAGGGAAAAAACACATGACGAAAGGGACGTGCAAAAATCATTAAAGTCATGACGCCACCTGAAATCCGTCAGTATTTAGAAAGCAATCCTGACACTCAGTGCAAATTAATATCAGCTGGTTCAGTTCCAACTGATGGCCTAAAAAAGAACATCTCATGATGGGTAAATGAGCTCTCTCAACAACTTAGCAAACCATACTGAAGGCATTAGTTGCAGCAGAATTTCTAAACTACTGAAGGTTCCAGTGAGCACTGTTGGGGCCATAATCTGGAAGTAGAATGTACATCATTTCACCATAAACCACCCTTGACCATGTGCTCCATGCAAGATTTCAGACAGACAACTGAAAAGAGTTATCAGAAGTGTCGCGTATGAGCCAAGGACCACTTGTGGTGAGCCACAGAAAGTGGTAGAAGAGACAGGTACAGTTGTTTCGAAGAAAAGTAATGCGCTCAACCACCATGGCCTGTATGCACACTCAACAAGCAAGACTCCATTGCTGAAGAAAAAACATGTTGCTGAACAACATTTAGACAAGCCTATTAAACAGGATGCCCTAGTGCACACTAGGGCTGCTCGATTATGGCAAAAATGATAATCACGATTATTTTCACTGAAATTGAGATCACGATTATTTGACGATATTTATTTAACCCTTTAAGACCTACCATAGAACCAAGTCCACCAGAGCTTATATTATTTTTTTACATGCTGTAGTGCCATTTGTGGGAGCATTTCAAGTTGCTATACATCAATACAACTGTTATAGCCCATATTTTAATAATATGTATGCATTAAGTGCATAGTAATTACATAAATTGCAAAAAAGTGCAATAAACTACAAAAAAAATTGAAAATCGCTTTTGTTTTGTTTACATATATTTCTACTTGGAGAAATTTAAGAGGTTTATCCCTCAAAACTTTAAATACAATAAAGTTGCAAAAAAATAGTTTCCCACCACAGGAAATTTATTTTGAGTGTCTTCATAGTTTTATTTTGGAGATACAGCAATTTTTATATACTGCAGGAAAAACAAAAAACAATCCTATGATGCAAATTTGCAAAGAAAACAGCAGGTGCATCATTTTACTGTGGGAAGTGTTACGAACAGCTGATAGGAACGGCAAAGCGTGTTTCTGGAATATTATGTTTTTGTTCCTGCAAGCGCTTTTTATGCAATTTTTGCAAAGCTATATGTGGAACGAAACCGTGACCGAGGACAAGCTGATGGCATCAGATGTAAGTACAACTCCTCCGGTTTCATATGCAAAACAAATTATTGC
This sequence comes from Mchenga conophoros, assembly GCF_057382185.1. Classification (NCBI taxonomy): domain Eukaryota; kingdom Metazoa; phylum Chordata; class Actinopteri; order Cichliformes; family Cichlidae; genus Mchenga; species Mchenga conophoros. The sequence goes on along the minus strand of NC_140534.1, from coordinate 21,089,061 downwards.
GCTAGCTTACACAGTTCAGGTTCTACAGGGATTTAACAATAGTTACGCAAAACGGAGCGTGCTGCTCTGACCGGCTTTAAAGGGTTAACAATGACTTTAAAAAAATAATATAAAATGGTGTGCAACACCACTGAAGTTTTTTTTTTTTTTAAACTCTTTTCAACCAACGGCAGTCACTCTCCTCTCCAAATAACTTCTGCTTAGCTTTCCGAGCTTCCCTCGGGTCCTCTTAATCAGCGGTCTCCACCCTTTTTTGCGCCACGGACCGGTTTATGCCCGACAATATTTTCACAGACGGCCTTTAAGGTGTCGCGGATAAATTAGGGAGGGGCTAATAATCGGCTCAGTCATTTTTAATGATCGTTGAAAGCCCAGATCGTAATCGTGATTAAAATTCGATTAATTGAGCAGCCCTAGTGCACACCATGTTTGGAGGTCAAAGGCACTGCATATCACCACAAAAACACCATACCAACAGTGAAGTTTGGAGGTGGGTTCATCATGGTGTGGGGCTTTTTTTCAGTATATGGTACTGGGGGGGCTTCATATAATTGGAGGACATATGAATGGAAAAATGTACTGAGACATTCTTGATAAAACTCTGCTGCCATCTACGAAAATGAAACGAGAGTGGACAGCAAGTCAAAGATCCTAAACACAGCCAAGGAAACTCTCAGTTGGTTTGAGAGAAAGAAAATAAAGCTGCTAGAATGACCCAGCCAATCACCTGACCTAAATCCAGTTGAAAATATATGAAAAGAACTTAAGGTCAGAGTTCATAGAAGAGGCCCACAGAACCTTCAGGATTTGACAGCTGTTCATTTGGAAGAACGGGCCAAAATCAAACCTCAGCGATGCATCCAACTAGTTTGTGTCTTGAAGCTGTCATCACCAACAAAGGCCTTTGTGCAAAGAATAACTGTCTTCACAAGTGGTTTGTTTGTATTGTAACACCATCTTTGAACTGACACTGAAACTAATAAGTAGTATACTTCAATTAAACATTTTCAAACAATAAAAAGTAAAATAAAAGAATATAATACACTCTGCAAAATGACTGAGACTAAACTGAAAACTAAAATTCTGAATCTATCATGATTAAGGTTCTTCACAGGCCCACCATGAGAATGCAGTTGTTGTCCACATTTGTCTGAATCTTTCCTCCAAGCTTCTGCCCTTCACTGCTGGGAGGAGACGCGTCTGCAGCAGCATTGGTCTGTTTCTTATCCTGCAGGCTCCTCCGATCCTCAGCGATCCGCTTCAGCACCAACTCACGCTCCTGCGAATGCAGAAGAACACAAAATGTTCTAAGAACAATAAAACAGGAGGTCTATACTCAAATATTAATTTTCAAATGTATTATTCATGTATAAAAAACAACAACAACAAACTCAGCTTGAGCACACCTCTTTTACTCCCCACAGTGACCATCATGCTTCAGTTCAACCACACTGTAGTACACATCTGTTTTTTTTAAATGTGCACCCAGAGAAAAATGTATGGACGCTCCTATTCTAGCTCATAGAGCAGCATACTTCCCCGTGTAGTGTTCAGCCAGCACCAGCAGCACCCAAACAAAGTTTCTGGACCGCATGTAAAGTGAGATGCAATTGGCCTCATTCACTAATATGTGAAAAGCTCCAAAAAAATAAGTGCACTGGCAAATTTACCATTTTGTGAAATGTGCCCACAGGCCAGTTTTGTTCTTACCACCACGTGTAACGTCAGTGAATGAGACTCATTCTTAATCCACAGGCTTGTATTACTATCTGCTTATTCACATACCTCCACACTCCCTTTTGTCTTTATCTGGAAACACATTAACTTCAAGATGTAAAGGAGGAAGTAGTGATCTTCAAAAAACAGAGGCGGCACATCTAAAGCAAAAGCAGGGGAATTTCCAGCTGAAAAAACTGAAACAACAGTGTTTGAGAAAAGCACCTTTCCAAAGTGTTTCCTCAGGAGTGATGGGAAAAAACAGACGTGCTGCAGTAGGTTAGTAAGGTGGCAAATGCCAACAAGAAATATGGCTCAAGTAAAAAACAGAAAACAACAGAAAAGAGGAAAACAGCAGGAAAAATATCTAAACGTAGACAAGACGAAAAAAAGGAGGCAGAGGTGGACAATAAAAGGTGCAGATGATCAATTACCGATGTTTGTTTAATCGTACACTCGATGCAAATAAGCATCACATTCTATGTTGGCAGAGCTACAATGTGACAGGTTATACAAATTAAGATATGCACAACTGGCCAAAGCGACACCAGCATGGAGGCACACCCCAGCACATGTGACGTCAAATTTGTCACACGCCGCCATGCGATAGGGTAAGCAGTGAGCATAAAAGTGAAATGAGAGCTACAGGGATTGAGCTAAAGCTTAAGCCATTATTATCGAGAGCCTTATAAATCTGCCGAACACTTGACTTTCTTCCTTGTGTGATAATAAGACAACTGCCAGTCAGATAGATTAAGCACCAGAAGTGTTTTCAGCAATGCTCACCTGTTTCTTCTGCCTTCTCTCTGCTCTGACTTCCTGAGCGACGCGTTGTCTCTCTTTCTCCTCAAAGTCACTTTTGTCTGATTTGATCCGCGACTCGACTGGCGGTGGTGGGTCCTGGGAGCATGATTGCGGTGACCTTAGCACCAATGAAGGACCCGCTGTTAAAGACAGAAAAAGAAAATCTCATGATGCACACTACACTATCCAATTCCTTAAGTTATACTTAAATGAATGATTACAATCATCAATTTTAGGATATTATAATAAAAGAAAACTTTACTCGAAGTCCAACCGATGGATTAAGAGCAGTAACAACAGTAAGAAACAGTTTTTATATAGCTTGGAGTGGGGTATTACCTCTGCTGTCAGTGGGAGATGTGCGAGACTCTGAAGCGTGTGCTGCCTCTTTGGGTGGGTTGAATGCAGAAAAAGCTGTCCCAGCTGGCTGTGAAGGCTGCGGGACCAACGTGTGTCGCAGGTATTGACCCTGTACAAGCCTTTCAACATGCAAGAGCGAGACACAGAAGTAAGTGGCTGAAAGAAGTGGTCTATTATACAGAAAGATCATAGCTAGCTAGCTCCACAGATTAAAAAAAAACAAAAAACAAAACAGAGGGCTGATTACTCACCAATCAGCTGCCTCAGCCACAGAAAAATGCCCCGCCTGCATAGCCGCTTGTATCTGCTCTTCTGTGAATCCCATCTCGCTAAGGACGAGGAATAACTCCCCGATAGTCTGCAAGAAAGGATCAAACAAATGCTGACAAAGCAGCTTTTTTTTTGGCTGTTTTCCCTCCTTATCGGTCACTGCTCAAACAATGGCTACTAAGATACTGTTTATCTGACTCATAATGTCGTCATGTGTGAAAGAACGTGTAAAAAGTGATTTAATATGGTCTCTCTCATTTTATTAGTGTTTTATTGGTATATAATGTGCATGCTATTAGCAATTTGTGATGTATGATTAACCATACACAAATATAGCCATATATTGAACCAGCTGATATCAGGTATGGAAAAAAACATGGCGTTTAGCTGGGTCACATCAGGTTTGGGCAGGGTAAGTGTTCAGAGGAGCTACAAATTACGCTCTTATGTTCTATTTGGCATAAACTGAGAGAACAATAAAGCTAGTTGATGCATTAATTACTTCTAGGTTCAACTTTTGTAATTCATTATTAGAAGTTAGCTCTAAAAGCTCCCTGAAAAGCCTTCAGTTGATCCAAAATGCTGACGCGAGAGTACTAACAGGGACTAGAAAGAGGGAGCGCATTTCTTCCATATTAGCTGTTAAACCTAGACGTGAACTGAAAATCCTTCTCTTCTTATCTTATCTTATCTTAAAGAGCTAATAGTACCTCACTGTCCTAACAGAGAAGTTCATTCTCAGACTGCTGGTTTACTTGTGGTTCCTAGAGTTTCTAAAAGTCAAATGGGAGGCCGAGCCTTCAGTTTTCAGGCCCCTCTTCTGTGGAGCCAGCTCCTAGTTTTGATTCAGGAGACAGACACCCTCTCTACTTTTAAGATTAGGCTTACGACTTCCCTCTTTGATAAAGGTTAGTGTGTGGGCTGGATCAAGTGACCTTGAATCATCCCTTAGTTATGCTGTAATAGGCTCTAGCTGCTTGGGGATTCCCATGGTGCACTGTGCATTTCTTCTTCACTCATCTCCCTGTATTTTTACACACCACTACTGCATTTAATCATTAGTAATTATTAAACTCTACTCTCTCATATAGTTTTGTCCTGTTTCTTATTCCCCTCACCCCCAACTGGTAATGGCAGAAGGCTGCCCCTCCCTGAGCCTAGTTTCAACTGTTTTTTTCCTATTAAATAGGGATTTTCCTTACCACTATTGCCAAGTGCTTACTCAGAGATGGTCATCTGATTGCTGGGTGTCTTTCTAATATCCCTACACTATAAAGCATCTGTTGCTGTGTACTGGTGCTATATAAATAAAACGGAACTGAAAAAAGACGAACATAAATAAAGGTACAATAGCCAGTATTTTTCTTCTTCAGTGGTTTAATAATACTGATTAAGTTAACCAAAGGCAGCTTTAGTGTTTGCAGATCACTGGTAGTTCCCAAATCGTGTGCATTAATGCATGTCGGCCCAAAAACCCTTGAATGAGCGTTAAATTTATTGTATCACTGTAGAATAAAAAGTCTGATTGACAGCAAGGAGGTAAAGTCCAGTGCAACTAAAAAGAAGAACTGATGACACTGCAGAAGACATCAAGAGAACTTCCTGAGTATACGAATGCATGCGTGCCTTAAGGTTTGCCCTTTGGTGTGCTTTGGACACAAAATGTTTGAGGAAAAAAAACAATTACAGTAAAATTGCAGATGAAATATTAACCATTTACTCCATAACAACATCAGCTATGCGAACTAGTAATTACCTGTTATATTGGCATTCCCATAATGCTAAGAAGTGATCATATTTTATTGCCTAATGCAGCCCTTATAAACTGTTTCAATACTAAAATAGAGCTACTCTTCTCATTCATCTTTGATAGCATAATAAAACCGTAAAAACTTTACCATATGTCCCAAATAAGGGCCCTAGAAGTGGGTGTTATAGTGTTATTAAATTGTTGTCGGTAAACCTAACACGTACAGACATTATACATCAGTACCATTGTCTGTGTTGCAGTGTGGGCTGCAACTCACAAGGGTAATTTCCATAATTATTTATTATCCGTTTCCCCTTAAAACCCTCCAATTCTGAGTTAAACATTAGTTCGCAAAGTTTACAGTAGGAAATTTTATTCCATGTCCGAGTGAAAGACATCGACTCACAATCGAAACTGCAAATTTAAACTTAAAACAGTAGCTAGCAAGCTTAGCCCAGAGCTAATGCTAAGTATGTTGGTATTTGGAGGTCTGTCAACAACAGCGTTAGCATGAGCTAACCGTTAGCTGAACGGGCTAGCAGGCTGATATTTTGGTGCTACACAGGGTGATGTGTCGGAAGCTAGTAGATAATTTGGAGCTTACCGCAGGGTTAGAGGAACTCATGGCGTTGTTTCAAGGTTCCCGTGCAGAAATCAAAGGGAATGTGATGCTCATTTGCAACTTTATTGACTTCCTCGGGTGTGTTTGGAGAGCCTCTGTGTATGCTAGCTGCAATGACCTCCCCCACTCACAGCAAGAGCCTATCAGCACATAGGATAGTGGAGGGTTTTCCCCTGCGTGTCCACAATAAACTGATCAATGAACTACAGAGACTGAACCCAATCAGCCTTATCAATAACCCTCATCAACTATTGCCACATGTGTGCAGCTTCTCTGGTCTGTGAACATTTAGGTAGTTTGGCAATAATAACAGCATGACAGATAGGTCACACTTACTTTATGACTTATTATCTAAAATCAAATCAAATCACTTTTATTGTCACGTCACATGTGCAGGTACACTGGTACAGTACATGCGAGTGAAATTCTTGTGTGCGAGCTTCACAAGCAACAGAGTTGTGCAAAAATACAATTACATAAAACAAACAAATTATAAGAATGACTAAATCTGAGAGTAATAAATATATGTACAATATAAGAGTGTATGCATTACTGGATGTGTATACTAAATATGTTTTTCTACGTGTGTGTGTGTGTGTGTGTGTGTGTGTGTGTGTGTGTGTATACATATTTTACAAATTAAATAGAGTAAACAATAAAATAAAATATATAGAATATACAGAGGTTGGTAGTTGGACATGTGCAAAACAGTGGCATTTATATACAGTGTGGAGTGCATAATGCTGAAGTTCCAGTAGTGAAGGTGAGGTGTCTATGAAGTGTTCAGCAGTCTGATGGCCTGGTGGAAGAAGCTGTCTCTCAGTCTGCTGGTACGGGACCGGATGCTGCAGAACCTCCTTCCTGATGGAAGTAGTCTGAACAGTTTATGGCTGGGGTGACTGGAGTCCTTGATGATCCTCCCCGCTTTCCTCAGGCACCGCTTCCTGTAGATGTCTTGGAGGGAGGGAAGCTCACCTCCAATTATCCGTTCAGAGCACCGCACTACTCTCTGGAGAGCTTTGCGGTTGTAAGCGGTGCTGTTGCCATACCAGGTGGTGATGCATCCAGTGAGGATGCTCTCAATGGCACAGTGATAGAAGGTCCTGAGGATGCGGGGGCTCATGCCAAATCTTTTCAGTCTCCTGAGAAAGAGGAGGCGCTGCTGCGCCTTCTTCACTGTTTTGTTTGTGTGTACTGACCACGTAAGATCCTCAGCCAGATGTACACCAAGGACCCGGAAGCTGCTCACTCTCTCCACAGCAGCGCCGCTGATGGTGATAAGGGTTTGTACTTCTCTGCACCTCCGGAAGTCCACTATCAACTCCTTTGTCTTTGCGACGTTGAGGGTGAGATGGTTGTCTTGACACCAGTGGGTCAGGGCGCTGACCTCCTCCCTGTAAGCCGTCTCATCACCGTTGGTGATAAGACCCACCACTGTAGTGTCGTCCGCAAACTTCACAATGATGTTGGAGTTGTTAGTGGCCATGCAGTCGTAGGTGTAGAGTGAGTACAGGAGAGGGCTCAGTACACACCCCTGTGGAGCACCAGTGTTCAGTGTGATGGGGGATGAGGTGATGCTGCCCAGTCTGACCACTTGGCGTCTGTCAGGCAGGAAGCTAAGGATCCAGCTGCAGAGGGAGCTGCTCAGTCCTAGATCCTGCAGTTTCCTGTCCATGTTCGAGGGAACGATGGTATTGAATGCTGAGCTGTAATCTACAAACAGCATCCTCACATACGTGTCTCTCTTCTCCAGGTGTGACAGGGCAGTGTGTAGTGTCAGGGCTATGGCATCATCAGTGGACCTGTTGTGGCGGTATGCAAATTGTAGAGGGTCCAGTGAGTCGGGTAGTGAAGAGCAAATGAAGTCCCTGACCAGCTTCTCGAAGCATTTGCTCATGATGGGGGTCAGGGCTACAGGTCGCCAGTCGTTCAATGAGGACATGGTGGAGGATTTGGGTGCTGGGACGATGGTGGCCATTTTGAAGCAGGCTGGGACTACAGACAGAGAGAGGAAAGGTTGAAGATGTGCGTGAACACTCCAGCCAGCTGAGCCGCGCATGACTTGAGGATGCGGCCGGGAATCCCGTCCGGACCAGTAGCTTTGCGCGCGTTCACCTTCCTGAAGCAACTAAAATAATATAATAAAAAAAGAAATTGCAATTTATTAGGTACACTTTATGAGCTGCATCCAGCAGATAATTCTACCCTTTGAAAATCTTAGAAATATTGTTTTCATCTACTGTTTATCTACTGATAGAATAAAAATGCTTATTTTAAAGTAGATTGGTATTAACGTCAAAGGGCTATGATGTGTTATATGCTATTGATGGTATTTGATAATGTAGTCTAGCACAATACCTCGAGTATACAGGCCTAGTAACATTAGTTAATATACACTTATAATAAACCGCATTAAACTGAGATTGTAGGTTTACCTAAGATCTGGTATACATCATTTTACAGGTGTACCAGAAACTTCCTTTGCTCAACACTCTGGGATCTCCGTTGTGGTATTTTGTGCTTCACAATGCACCACACATTTTCAATGGGAGAAAGGTCTGGACTACAGGTAGGTCATTCTAGTACCCACACTCTTTTACTACAAAGTCACGCTGTTGTGACACATGCAGAATGTGGCTTAAGCAGGGACGTCCCTGAAAAAGATGTCACTTGGATGGCAGCATATGTTGCTCCAAAACCTCTATGTACTTCTCAGCATTAATGGTGCCTTCACAGATGTGCAAGTTACCAATGTCGTGGGCACTAACACACCCCCATACCATCACAGATTCTGGCTTTTGAACTTTGTGCTGACAACAATCCACATGATCCTTTTCCTTTTTGGCCTAGAGGACACAAAGTTCATGATTTCCAAAAGCAATTTGAAAAAGTGGACTCGTCAGACCACAGCACACTTTTCCACTTGGCGTCAGTCCATCTGAGATGAGCTCAGGCCCAGAGAAGCCGGTGGCATTTCTGGGCTGTATCTGGAGTTGATATATGGCTTTCGTTTTGCATGGTAGAGTTTTAACTTGCACTTGTAGATGTAGGGACAAACTGTGTTAACTAACAATAGTTTTTCTGAAGTATACCTGAGCCCACATGGTAATATCCTTTACATCATTCCTCAACTTTCCCAGTCTTTTGCTGCACCTGTCCCAGCTTTTTTGGAACCTGTTGCAGGCATCAAATTCAAAATGAGTGAAGATTTGCAAAACAACAATAAAGTTTATAATATAATATTTAGTTTATAATGTTTATAATGTAAATATAATAAAGTTTATCATGTAATATTTAGTTTGTATTCACTGGGCTCTTTTATTTATTTTACTTTATTTATTTTTCCTACTTAACTGTCTCCATTTTTGTGCAATCTTGACCTTATTGAACTATTTTGTATTTGTTATGTTCTGTATGTATGTGTTTCATGTTTTGTGTGCTGTGAGATAGTAACAGTGAATCAGGGAGAGGAAGTGGGGCAGCTATGAATAGGATGAAGCGTGGAAAGGCATCTGGTCCAGGTGAGATATCTGTGGAGGTATGGAGATGTCTGGGCGAGAGGGCAGTGCACTTTTTAACCACACTATTTAACACAAACTTCAATCAGGAATCGAGAAAACGTTGTTCTGGTTCTGATTTCAAGAGCACCGGTGCAGAGCTGTAGTAACTACAGAGGGATAAAGCTGATGAGCCATGAAGACGTGGGAAAGAGTTGCTGAAGCTAGATTAAGAAGAGAGATGATGATCAGCAAGCGGCACCGTGGCTTCACGCCACAAAAGAGGCCTACTGATGTGATCTTTGTTTTGTATTAAGCAAGAAGATTTTGTTCAGAGTTTTATTGATGCTGATTTTCATTCTATCATATTTATCTTTTTATTCATTCTTCCTCTTTCTGCTTCTTTTACAGGTCGCCACAGGGTACCATCTGCCTCCATCTCACCCTAACATCCTTCTCTGTCACATCAAACCTCTACAGGTCCTTCTTCATTACATCCATGAACGTTTTCTGAGGTCTTCCTGTTTATCTCTTGCCTGACAGCTCCAACATCTAACATCTTCCGTCTAATATAGCCACTGTCCCTGCTCTGCACACATCCAAACCATCTCAACCTTGCATCTCCAACTTTATCTCCAAATGTGAGCTGTCCCTCTGATATAGTCATTACTAATCTTGTCCGTTCTGGTCTCTCCCAGTGAGAATCTTAACATCATCTGCTCCCCTAGCTCAACCTCCTGTCTTTTTGTCAGTGCCAGATTTTAATTCATTGAGCTCTTTTATTTTATTTCACTTGTTTTCATGTCTTTATTGAACTTAACTGTGTAATAAAAACTACATTTTGGATTTTTTGTTTGAAAAAAACCCCCTTATTTAATTATTTTGTCCATTCCACTTTATTTTGCTTGCTGTGAGACAATAATTTCCACATTCTGGAACAATTAAACTATGTTTAATCTCTTTTTGTCTCAATGAAGTGGGTATTCATTCACTACATACATTATAATGCTTAAACACAACAGGTGTAACTTCAGAGTTCATTAGCAGTAAGCTGTCAGCAGGGGTCACACTTACTCTATGTGATGTGGCCATAGACTTTATACACTGATTTTCAGATGTCATGCATTATTAGTAGACAAATACAAAATTTGATTGGCATAAACAATTTATTAATCATAAATAAGCCCGATGGTCTGATTATCCAATTATCTGATCAACTGAGAAGATACAAACAATAAAATAAAATAACACCATGCGCTTGTATCATTGTGAGTTCTTCTGATTAAAAAGCACTGTAAAAAAGAAAAGAAAAGGTAGGATTTAATTACTCATATTACTCTACACTTGAAATTAATATAAAGACTCTTTCTTTAATGCTTTTGCAGGACTGCTGTGGACAAGTAATACAGCAACAGTGAGTGACACAGGAACAGATAACAATGTGATTAAGCGAGATAAGATATTCATAAAGTTGCAGCAGACCGTAATGCGACAGGTAGGGTTAATATGTGTGAAAGAAGAAGGAAGACCTTTAGATAAAGTTCATACAGCTTATACAGCCTTCATAATATATTATTTCTTACTTACTACTTTATTCACATGCATATGGAGACATTTAGATTATTATACAATTCTTAGATATTGGGTAAAGCTAGACATATATTTAAAGTAGACCTGCATGTACACATATATGTGTATATTTCAATAAAATTGCAGAAATTACACTGTCATCAAACAATGTGACTAATAATTAGTATGCAAGGGCATACAAGTGGCTCAGGTGTGCAGTCAGGTGATGGCAGGGAACAGCAAGGTGGGCTGAGGTAGCCCCTGAGGTTCTGCTGGTATACAAAGGAAAGACAAGGCAGTCCACTTCTGCTGCCAGCAATGAGTAATGCGAAATATGAACCCACTGCAGTGTTGTTCAGATATATTTCTTTATAAACGACATGTGATATGAGAGATTTGTTGAAGGTAACTCAGCTTGACAGACATAAAATCATATATTTGCACAAAGAAACTGATGTCTGAAGAAATATAAGCTGAAAACTTACCATGCTCTTGTGAGGAGATATATAATGAAAACTATCTGCAGCAGATGAACAGCATCTGTAAAACACGATGGAGGTTTTGAGAATTTTGTCAAAACTGATGGAATTATGAATGCAGAAAATGCCAATACCATTTGGAAATAGTTTAACTGGCAGCAGCTTAATTTTTCAGCATGAGAATGAGGCCAAACATGGTGGCCATGCAATACAAGTACACCCATATATTTAAAAAAAACACACACACACACAGCAGAAAGCTACCAGTCATGGACTGCTCTCCCCAGAGCCTCAACAACAGCATTACTAAAGTGTCATAACTCAGCTGTGTAACCAGTCAAAGCTGAACCCAAATGCAGGACTCAGGAAAAAGGGTCAAAATCAGCTTTTAATGCTGTAACTCCAAGAAATAAACAACGTCCAGGAAAGATCTACTGAAAGATCTATTGAAATTGAGCCAGGAATTCAAATATTCAAACTCAAAGCTTGCAGCGAGGTAGCACACAGCAATGTGGGACAACACAGCAAAGGATAAGGGGCGAATCAGTACTCAATACACACACACACACACACACACACACACACAGAAGATAACGAGGGGAAAGGTAACAGGTGGGAACACAGCTGCTGCAGACAGCTAACATAATGAGACAGGAAGAGAAACTCCACACAGACACAGAAGACACAGAAGAGAACAACACTTACTATTATAAAACAGGAAGAGAGTCAACTTAACGGGGAGACAAGAAAGGACAAAAAGACAAGTACGGAGACTAAAGGAACAGAATGGGAACAGAAAAGGGAATTATCTAATAAACGTGAAGTCATTGAAAACTAACACTAAGGGCAAAATGACTATAAATTCACATTGTTACAGAATAAAATTATGAAATTATGAGCCTTAAATGATTTTTAGTGATCCTAATAAAGGTTGCCCGTCCTTTCTGGGGGTCAAACTAAGGGTTTTCTGGAAATTTCCTAAGTCAAGATAAGTAAATTGTCGTTATTATTTTAACTTAATGTCATATTGCGCTTTGATCTGCGTAAAATGTGAAATAGAAATATAAGAAACAGAAAACCTTTTATTGTTTTTAATGTTTATTTTCCCACGTACATTTATTTATATTAACGTCATAAGCATCATAACGGAACGACGCCGTCACAGGCCTTCTGAAATGTGATTTATAGTTCACGCAGGCGCAGCAACTTCTGTTTGAAGAAAACGGCGACAGCTGCCAAAAGTTACCTAGATTAAACCGGAATTAGATTGGTGTAACTTCAAAATAAAGGTGCACGATGCAGTATAGAAACAATCAAGTCCTTTGTCTCACTGCAGTGTCACGTTTTTGATTATTTTTCTTGCTTTAAGCTTCAAGATGTCATGCATCTAACGTGACCGTGGCAAATGCACGAATTTGGTGCGAAATTGTTTTAAGTTGAAAGTCTAGCCGGAAGTTGAAATGCTTTTATTTCTGGAGTGTTGACACTGGCTTGAGCACACGTAGAGTTTGGGGTCGAGTACCAGGAACCGGTAAGTAATTAAGCTGTAATCTGTGTGTGAGTGAGCGCTTCACACGACTTTAGCTTTATGAAAAAGCATCTTTTTTTTCGCTCAGAGCGGCGTAATTTTGAAGTCAGTTAACGGGTTTCGACCGACGTCTTGTTCTGCTGTGTAGTGAAGAAGCGGAGCTGACAGCCAGTCAACTGCCACACATGCAGTCAAGTGTCCGTTACCTCCGCCGGTGGATGACTTAGCTTTGTTTCCCAGCTTGTTAACCAGGTAATGTGAAAAAACAAAGAGGAAGGGGGGAAAGTGGTAGAAATGTGGTCGGACTGAGAGTTTTTGTTGATGTCGTGGGAGTTCCTCATCCCATAGACTAGTGCTTTTCACCTCCTGACCAAAGCCACGCTGGTGATTTTGTTTTAAGAGCTAGGATGTTGTTTCACGTTGTGTCATCAGGAAGGACAGACGGCTTTAAACACAGCAGTGAAGGGAGTGGACGTGTGGTCGGTCTTATTTATTCATTCATTCATTCATTCATTCATTCATTCATTCATTCACTCACTGGATCAACAGGAGCATTATTGTCTCTCAGGTCATAAGGGGGAATAGTTAATCCAGATGTCGTCAGTCTGGTTATCTTCCTGTTAATACATTAATCAGTTATTAAACGAGGCATGCCAGCACTGGTTAGGAGCTGTAACAAGCCGTTTCATCCTATTTTGGTTATTTGTTGTGTTAATCATACACCCAAAAGTTATAAAGTTACAGACTACAACGGTTCTTTCTTTTTTTAAAAAACATGATTACAGCTGTAAAATGACTGCTGTGTGAATTTAAAATACCACTGAAGAAGCCAGAGCTTTTTATTCCTTTTTAAAAAAATGATGTTTAATATATGCACACATGTTGTTTTGCTCTCCTCTGATCTCCAGGGGTCTCTCTGTCTGCCCATCTGCCAGCTTATTCATTCTTTTGTAACACTGAACACTAAGTGTCTCTGTTCTGCCTCTTAGAATAATGGTTTTTAGTTAGGGTGGAGGAGAACATTCTGTAATAAAGACAAATTGTCAGTTAGAGTAAAAAGAAAAACACATAGTCAGTTAAAAAAAAAGATAATACTGTAAGGACAGTAAGAGGGAGATATATTTAAAAAAAAAAAGATGGAGAGGAGAGGAGATAACAGCAGGTTTAAAAAAACCAAACATTGTTTTTAGAAGTGGTTTGGAGCAAGTTGTAGATTTTGCTTTATCTTCTCAGGAAGGTCACTCCAAAGCTGAGATTCCTGATGACGAAAGCACGGTCAATCGGTTTTATCATTCTGTTACATATGCATATAAATTTATAGATAAAGGTTCAAAAGAAACATCAAGACTTAATGTTTAGGAGGGAAAAAAAGTTTAATATAAAATTTTATTTTATTTTTTTTTTCTTTTTGCCCCCACGTGGCGTGGAGCTTTGGGAACATGACCGTGAACGCACATAGGATAAGACATATTCTCAATACACACTCTGTAGACATTTTATTAGGTACACCTTGCTAATACTGGGTGTGCCCCTTCAGAATCACCTTAATGCTTCATGGCATAGATTCAACGAGGTGCTGGAAACTTTCCTCAGAAACTTTCCATTGCACTAGAAGCCTGAAACCTTGATACTTGCCAGGATGGATGCTTGAAATAAATTCAGATTCCACAATCTGAATGAGATCAAGGCAATATGCAAGATCAGTTAAACTTTGCTTTTCTACAGTAAGAGTCTGTTGTGGCCAGTGCCATCCTCCATGCCCCTGCATCCTAGGGCCACAGGTTGAAGGTCACAGAGGCCAACAGACTCAATAAACTGATCCCGAAGGCCAGTAATGTGTGGGGATGAAGCTGGAGTCTCTAAAAGTGGTGTCAGAGAGGCAGATGTTAGCCAAGAGATGGGCAAATGCTAGACGATACCTCCTGGCCAGTCATAGGAGCACGTCCAGTGAGAGCCTGAGATTACCAAAATGCAGCATTGAACGACACCGGAAATCATTCCTGCCTCTGGCTATCTCTCTGTACAGTTCCTCCATCTAAAGTACAAGTACACACTGCAATAGTTGCACTTAAATCTGCACATCCTCTGCAGAGAGAATAACAAAGTACAGTATGATAAGAGTTATCCAGCCTTAGTGAGTCTGTGTGAACTGTGAACTGTAGCCTCAGTTTCCTGTTCTTAGCTGACAGGAGAGGCATTGAGTGGGTGCTGCCAAGGTTTGGCATGTTGTGCATTCAGATATGCTCTTCTGCATCCCTTGGTTGTAACGAGTGTTTGAGTTTGTTGATTTCAGAAGCTCTACTAAGCATTTTTGCTCAGAACTTCCACTTACTGGATAGTTCCTCTTCTGACAAGTCTCTGTAAACTCTAAAGATGGGTGTGTGGGGAAAATCTCAGCCGATCAGCAGTTTCTTGGGTATTCTCTTTAGACACCACAGCAAGAAATTACTGAATGATTTCTGAAGTTATTACACAACATGGCGGCAAATGGCCATGTCCCACTTTTGAAATTTGGCCTGTGCCAATGTTCAAATGAACAGTTTTGTTTAATTTAGCTTGTTAAGCAAGTCTGTTCAAGAAAATGTATATCTTTGTTGTTTTAAAAAAGACAAACTGCTCTAAAAGTTTTACATTGATTTGAGGCAACAGATACCCCGCCCCTGCAGTCAAGTTCTGGCTAGAGCCAAAAGGAAATCAGCAGGTAATAAAATAATTTCTGTAATCAGTTTTGTTAACTGGGATTTAATTTACTTAAGAATAACAGACATCTAGGCTTATCAGATTATGAGAAATGACAGAAAAATGGCATATTTCTTCCAAATAAGACAGCATAGAAAAGCATTAATGCGTATCATTTGATGCTGTAGCCTGTAAGAAACATCTACCGTTTCTGTAAATGGCTCTCATGCGGTGGTTGCACATGACAAGAAGAGAAATGTTGAATGGCGCTTTGTCATTAGACGTGAGGTTATGTTGCCTTAGACTAATTACTGGAACGTAGCATTATTTATGTTGTAGTGCCACTTGTGAGTTTCCTGCTGCGGCAGAGCATGTGATGCAAAAGAGGTCTGAATCTGATTTTATCTGGGGAAACAAAGACACAGGAGGGCTCGGTTACAAGTAACATAGTTTTGTTTTTTTTGTGGAAAAAACAAAGGAAACAGTGATGCTCATATCCAGTGTTGGTCAAGTTACTTGAAAAAAGTAATCACTAACTAATTACCGATTACTTCCCCAAAAAAGTAATCCTGTTACTTTACTGATTACTTATTTTCAAAAGTAATTAATTACTTAGTTACTGATTACTTTTTAAAAACATGATTTACAACCTGAATAGGTGATAAAGCGATAGATCTTTCAGCCCAATTCTACTTTTTCTGCATAATCCATCATACAAAATGTAATCAAATGGAAAAGTCTCTTTTTAAAACTTGTTTTATTAGTTTTAATCTTTTAACTTTATGCATCAAGCAAAATTTTAATTATATGCAACATTCTCTGACTTGAAGAAATTAGTTTAACATTTAAACTTATTTTCTGCACATTCCAGCACATAAATTTTTTTTTGTGTGTGTTTACACTCAGTCTTTCAAATAGATGCAAGTAAAACACAGCAGAAAATAAATAAAATCAAAGACTCAGCGGTCCTGTTGCTCTATTTTCACCTGTAAAGCAGGAGTAGGGTAGGCGGAGGTTTACCCTGGTGCAGGTGTGCCACAGCGGTCAGTTGAAGAATCTGCGAGTTTCTGAGTTTCCCATTACGTCGTTGCGCACTCGGTGCTTGCTTGGAAGTTTAGGGGGGGGTTTCACTGTAAAAAGAAGTTTTCTTCCCACGCACAACGGACACTAATGTTTTTGTCACTTTTTATGGAATCAAACTCAAAGTAAAGTCAGTACTTCCACGCTTTAAACGCTGCACGCTCATACTCTCTCCCACAATCGATATGTGATCCATTGTTGATCTGCACACAGCTGTTGTCACAAACGTTGCACTCGCTTACGTCACCGTCATGAGACGTACTCGCAAAAAAATCACGGTTTTAGTAACGCAGTAATGCAGCGTTCCTACGGGAAAGTAACGGTAATCTAATTACTGTTTTTGCAATAGTAATCCCTTACTTTACTCGTTACCTGAAAAAAGTAATCGGATTACAGTAACGCATTCTCTGATATCTGAGGTTACGGTAAATACAAACTTAACTTGCTTTTAAAGTGGACCTGTACCTATTACTATGCTCTTCCTTATTTTCTGTCATACATGCAGGGTGTTACAATAGTGCATGCATGTATTAAATATTAAAAACTTTGTGCTTTATGTCTAGTTTAAAACACTTTTGTCTACTTTTGCCTCGTTATGATGTCACAGAGAGTGGATATTCCTTATATGGTCATCTCAAGTACAAGGCTCTGGCTCCAAGCAAAAAAGCCACATCCATCTGCTGTTTAAACCTCAAGTTTGTGAGGGGCAGCCAATCAGAAGAAAGCTAAAATAGCTTGTTTCAGAGAGTGGATGAACAGTGGATTATTGTGGATTGTGACTAATGCAAAACTACTCTAGCAAAGTCTAAGGAGGCAAAAATGGGCAACATCCCTTTTTAAATTCACTGTCAGTAAAGCGTTGCAACAGAAACTAATGAGGAAAAATCCATTTTGGCTTGTTTTGTTTCTGGTTTCCACAGATTATGTTGCAGAAAATAAGATAATTTATGCAAGAAAAAAGAGAAAGAAACCCCATCTTAGTCTATCATCTGTTTGGATTCATAAATGGATAGGTGTAATTTCAAGTGAATTAATAACTCATGATTATTTGCACCATTTGAAATCCCCATCTTGGAAACCAGGACCGTGTATTTTGTCTAATGGATGTAAGGACACATGTCCTCTGGCAGGATGGAGGAAGGATGTCTCTTCTGCTGACTCACCAGTATAATCTCTGTGCACTGCAGGTTATTTGAGGAGATATTTTTATTTTGATGCAAGGCCAATACACTGGCTAAACTGATTATCGTTTCCAATAATTAAGTTTAAGTGATATAAACCACAGTGATGCTTTTTTCCCCCTTATAACTGTTCAAAACCTGAGGGCTAGATGGAGGAATGTGAAATGTTTGTCTTGGTCAATCTGAACTTATTTGATCTTTGAGAAAGAAAAAAATAAATAAATAAAATTCCCGAGTCCTTCGATGTCCTTTTGTCCCATAAAGCTCTGCAATGCTTGAACACTTATCAGTGTGATCAGTCTCAGCTTTTATTTGTTTTCCTTTGCTTCTGTGAAATATGTCGAACAGACTTATTGCGAGCTGGTTTGACAACAGCAGCGTGTTGTGCTTTAGAGGAAAGGGGGGAAAAATGCTGAAGGATAAATATTTGAGCAGAGCGTCTCCACATTCCTTTTGTGAATTGCTTGGTCATGCAGAAGGGGAGGAAGGAAAAGTGGGGGGGATGAGCTGAACGTTTTTATCAGAGCATGGCAGACACTGGATATCTGCTCTGATGCTGATTTGTAAGGAGTGAAAAATGTAGATATTAGTGAATCAGAAGGATGATCTTTAATGTCTAACTTCACACTTTTGCAAATTAGTTAATATGAACACACTGTTTTAATCTCCTAGGATCTGGCGTCCAAATATGGGGACATCACATTTGGGGTTGTCTAGACCACAATACTAAATTTTGCTCTTGCAAATTGCTTTCAAATGAGCCATATTGCTCAAAGGCGCACAATTGTTGTTTCTTATTTTGTTTTTGTAAATAAAGAGTTTTGCACATCATTACTCAATTGTGACTTTATAGTGTTCTATCGAACACTATAAAGTCACAATGGGAAAGAGAAATAAAAAAATGCATGCCATAAAGAGTTTGGGTCTTAGGAGGTTAACTAGAGTTGTCAGGTTATGTGTTGAAGTTCTCTAACCCACCACCATCAGTGCTACGCCTGATGATTCAGGATAGTATACCAAATGTTTATAATTAATTTTCTATAAAATCATGATCATAACTAATTTGGTCAGTAACAAGCTTGAGATCATTTAACGCAATTATTTACAGATTCTGGAGAAACTGCGTATTTATTATACATAAACAAGTTATCTTCTCAGTTAAACTGCTTTCCACTGTATGGAGGGCAGTTCAACTGAAAAACCTGAATGAATAAATAAATAGCTTAGTGAACTGAACAGCCACAAATGGATGCCAATGTGAATATGGATTTTCAGACTGCAGCAACGATAAAAGAAAAGGATGTGGCACTGTAATTATTTTATCTTGATTTTCTTGTGTTGGGCATCAGTCACACGGGCCTAGAGACCGGTTGGCGATCCCTTGCACAAACTCAGGTCATTGGTTAAAAAAAAGGGACAATTTGTAATTAAAATAATAGTCATAACAAAAATGATAATTGCACAGTCCCAATCTAATAAGCCAAGTAGGGTAGTGGAGCTTTTCAGCCACTGCACCTCACATGTAAATATTTTGTAGAGTTGATTTAATGGAGGCAGACACCTAAACAAGGTAGATAAAATGACAAAAATCTCACATCTTTGCCTCAAAAAGAAACAAGCTCATTGATGGACTTAGCTTATTTTGGTTTTCATGTGACGTATGACCCTGAAGGTAAGCGCGTCATGGACTAAAGTAAAACAGTATGTTGGATGTGCCACGCAATGCTCAATTACATGGGTGGGAACTAGTGTGTTAGCGCAGTTTGCTCGTTAACGTGTTGGCCGTCCAGCCCCACGCACGGGGCGATCCGCGGTAGCTCGTTAACGGAGATTTGCCGTGTTGTGGCGTTAACGTCATTTCAACGAGATTAACGCTGACAGCACTAGTGGGAACACAACGAATATGACTGCACATTTACTCCGACGCCATCCTAGTGCAAAGACAAGTGGAAGCAGACAAAAACAACAAGCACAGATGCTACAAACTTTACCCGAGTCATTTAGACAGCCGTTAGCATATGATTCTCCTTATGGGGACCTGATATGTTTAATATGCTGCTGAGAGTATAGCCCAGAAGAAGCGTATAGTATAGCTTTTATTTTGGAAAGAGCCATTTCTCTGTAATAAACTCTTTTCCAAAGATGAGTGATTCCTCAATCAGATTTATGTTTTTATTACTTTGTTGTTTCAGCAACATTAAATTTAAAAACTGTACTTTTGAGTTAAAATATATATTTATAATTTTAATAAATGACAAATTAAACGGGCATGAACATTTTTTTTTTTTTTTTTGTATCAAAAAAAATCGAACCTTGACACTAGGGCTGCCACAAGCGATTATTTTGATAGTCGACTAGTCACCGATTATTTTTGCGATTAGTCGACTAATCAGATCATCATCCATTGGACGTAAAACGTACAGCTTATTGCACCAGCAGCATCTGCTCTTATATAACTATCATTAGCTTACAGCTTTAAGTGTTTAAGGTCTGTGCTAACTAAAAATAAAGACAAGATGGTAGTTTATTAAATTTTAATGAAATTTGCAGATTGGTTCAGTGAAGTTTAATAAACTCCTTGCTATCTAAAATATAACAGGACACTGGAGTAAATTCTGGAGCATCTCACACTTCTGATAATCAGTTGTCTGCTTGACGTTTATTCAGCTGTGTAAAAACTATAACTTTAATCTCAGCCAAACTGATTTACTCAGGAACAAATAAAATACTAAAAAAAGCCAAACAATAACATTGTTAAGTTATCTAAGTGACTTATATATATTTAACCTGAGTAGCGAAAGACGGCGGTGGGTTTGAAAACGATTTGCCGGGAGTCCGGTGTTCTCACGGCTCTAGTTAGCCTTGCCCCCGCCTAGCTAACGAGCTAGTGGGTAACAGACGTCTCCGAAAACGTCGGAGCGCTTTTGAAAATATTTGGTGTCTTGATAAACTGAGCAGATATTTGAGGTTTACACAGCTACATTCTCGCCTGAAAATATGTTAAACGTTTATTTTGTAACCCAGAAAGAATAATAAGAGTAAAATTAAAACTAGCTAGCTGCCGCCATTGTTGGAAACTGAGCTGGGCTGCGCTATGAATTCTGGGACACAGTTTCTTCTTCTTCTTCGGGGTTTAACGGCAGCTGGCATCCTTGTACATGCAGTGCTGCCATCTTCTGTTTCAGTCCGTTATTACACTCTTAAATCCTACTACTTATTCCTGCGTCTTTTGGGATCTTACAAAGCTTCAAACGACGCGTCGACTATTAAATCAGTCGTCGACGATTTTGATAGTCGACGTAATCGTGACTAGTCGACTAATCGTGGCAGCCCTACTTGACACCAAAGTATCGAACCGAACCGTGAATTTTGTGTATCGTTGCACCCCTAACATTCTGCTACATGTTATGCTGAGAGTGCAATAAGCAATAAAAAGAGAAGCTGGACAAACTGAGTATTATATCCTCTCTGCATTATCCCAAACCCATTTTTCTGCATTATGTTTTTTTTGGTAATAATCTATCACGGGTTTGTAGCTCTTCATGTTTGTTTTACCTTCCCCTTGCAGATAAACAAGCATGCTGCTTTTTCCATAAACATATTAATCCTGAAAAATGTATCTGAACCTAAACACTGTTATTTTTGTCTTGTTTATTATCTGGAACCATGACGTTGGCTTGCTTGGCTGTTGCTCAGCTGTTGCTCGGCTCTATCCTGCTATTTTGCATTTAATTATCATTATGTGATTTGGCTGTAGACGTTGGAATGTGCATTGTTAGGCCTGCTGTCCTGTTACATTAAAGCTCATTAAGTTGTCTGCAGATTGTAGTTTATTGGGAGCATCTAAACCAGACTAAATATGATCTGGTTTGACATCCTTTCTGTTCCTCTTGGATCAATCTTTGCCTTCATCATCCTTTCCCAAGCAAACACAAGTTCAAATTTCATTCATTTTCTCAGTCTGGCAAAGGTTTCCCAAGTTGTGTTGCCAGCCACACAAACGTAATCACATTACGTTGTTTCCCAAGAAATGAATAAATGGCTGACTTGTATTTGGCATAGTGTGAGATCTCTTTTAGGGCTTTGTTTTGGGTCTGGGAGTCCAGGGGATATTTTATTCCCGCGCCTTTCTAAGTCTCAGGACAATAAGTGGTTATTCTAAGTGCACCGGGTCACAGCTTCACAATTGCTGTTTTTCTGCAACCTGAGCAGCCCTTGATGCAATTTTGAGAAGGAGAACCACACCCTAAGACTACTGGAGCTGGATAGGACCGGTCTCGGGGGGCTCCAACTCGTCTTTTCTCCATTATTACACTGTGTGCTCCCCCCCCCCCCCCCTTTTTTATATTACTATGTGTAATCCAGCATTGTAATTACATTGCTGCAGACAAGGTGCTTTATCTCAGTATTCACTGAAGTAGAATACGAGAGAACCTTCACTGTGCTAGCTCAGTGGTTTTATTACAATCTGATATGGGTACTTTGAGACCAATACCACAATTGCTGTTGGAGGCTGTCAATATCTTTTTAATAACAGAGGATGAAATGGGTGGATAATATGAATACTACCCTTTGGCTCTTTATGGCTTTTTTAACATTTTTATTGTTTTTACTTTTTAAGCTCGTTGTTGTGATTTTCAAGCTTGTGACTGGTTGTTTTGGCTAACCACTGACTCCTTACAAACTAATATCTAGATATAAGATGAAAACATAGACACGTATTTTACTTTGTATGTTTATTAGAGGCTTGCTACTTCCTGTTGACTGTTTTTTTTTTTTTTTTTTTTTTTTTTTAAGGAGGAGGACAAAGAGTGGAAGCTTTTGTTAATACATCTCTTTTATCTCTATAAACGGGGAATAAAGGTCAAACAAGGATAAAAAAAAAAAAAAAGAAGACCTATTTCATGTTGATTGAATGCATTGTTCAGTTTCCATGCCTCCTATTTATAGCAGACACATTAAGTCTTTGCAGCCTTTTCTAACTTGCTGAGTCTTGGGTTGTTTCGGTTTTGTGGACACTGATATTCTTCAAGTAGAGCGAAGACTTGCGTCTGTTTTAGCCTGCCGCTGTGTCTCGTATACCCTAAGCCTTTCTGAGGTATGTGAATGCTTGAGAGATGATTGCGTTCTCTTTTCTGGAGGTGAGGACGATAGACTGGCTGGGACTCAGCAGTCTCTGAAATCTCTCGTCACTCCAAAGACAGGTGCTGTTTCAGCTGTAAGCACAGCCATTTTCTGCCTGAACCCTCTGATGGGAGTTTGATATAAGATGTGCATAGATTGACTGAGAGCAGCTGTTCGCTGTGTTAGACTGGAGCTCTTCCAGTGACTTTGTGCGCATAACAAGCATAGTCATGCTGAAGTCTCTAGACCGTGCCAAACCCTGAGTGAAGCTGGTGTGGCCACTGGGCTGTGAAGAGATGTCTGCATGTTACAAAACTCAGGAGTTGGCGGGGTCACTTCTAAACTGCTGAGCTATTTTAGGCTAAAACACTCGGAGGCAACTGAGTGAACGCTATCAACACACCAGTGCCAAATCGCCATAGAGATCCACAGGCAGGGCAGCTGTCAGAGGTATACAGCTTCATCGAGGTCAGTCTGCATTAGAAGGCAGCACAAGGGGTCTGACTGCTGTAGTGAACCTCTGTGTTAATGCATAGTCTTTGCAAGTCCAGCCTCAGCTGCATCACTTCAGTGTGTTTGTGTGTTTTTATGACTAAGAATATTGCCTTGTGTTAAACTTGAGTGGAGAAAAGAATTACAGGAAGCTGAGGGGAGTTTTCCGAAATGCGTTAACACTAACACTGCGTTAAGGCAGCTTGTTGTCGTGCAAGAATTCTCGTCAAATGTCATTTTTGTGTTTGCTTTCATGTTTCGACCGAAGTACAGATTTCTTTATTTAGTCCAGCTTTTGGGCCAAATCTGGCTCGGTATATTAACCTAACATTAACTTGACATATTCTGTGCAGGTTGGTGATGTGATGTAAGCTTCTCATTTGGTGGTTGCGGTTAAGAAATGACTACCTGTTGTCAATGTGTGTATGAAGTCGCACCTTTTTAGAGCTGGCCACAGTGGATAATGCTATTATTATTGAGGAAAGCCCCAGACTTTGAAGTGGCTTTAATTTTAGCTTTTTTCCCCCGCAAGATATGCATGTGACTCTGCAGTGAGCTTACATCCCCGGAGACAAACAACTATACCTCTCTCACACACACACACCCTCCGACTTCTGCTGGCGTTTGGTTTTTCTTTAGCCCTTAGGCTGATATAAGCTTTTGTGGAATGCAGTGCTTGATTATTTGGCGAATGGATAAGCAACTTGTTTAGATCACAGGGTTGTTCTTTGCTCGCTGCAAAACACAATTAATGTGGCGGCTTTTGTGACTTTAGGTGGGATTAATTGTGTAATGGTGTTGATTCTTCCATAACATGAGAGGATTTTTTTTTTTTTTCCATTGCCAACTAGGCTGCAAAGCTGCGGCAGGCCAGGGGAAAAAATAAAATAAAATAATACTTGTTTATTAATTTCAGCACCCACTGTTTACATGTTTAGATGAAAGCTATTACCCTTTAATAATTAAAGAAGAAAAGAAGAGCTGCGTGGCTGATCTGACGGGCGCTCTTTAGTGAAGCAGGTAGACGTTTAAAGAACAACATTTCAACATCTCATTTCTTTCTATTTTGCTTCCAAGGAGTATTTTGCTTTCTATTTTGCTTCCAGAGTTTCCTGTAATCATTAAGCTGACTTTAGCAGTAGACTCTGAAGGCTTAAAAAAAAAAAAAATTCCTTGCTCATTTACTCATTTTCAGTTCAGTCTTTGTAGCTGACTATTTGTATAGGAAGTGTTTTATTTATTTATTTTAGTATTTATTTATCTTTTTCTAAAGCCACTTAACACAGACCTATGACTCATTCAAGCATATAAAAGGCACCTGACTCAAGGGATGAATCAGTGTTGTGTCTACACACAAAAGTCAATTTAGATACAATTCAAAACAATTGTATCTTCAGGCACGGTCACAGTTGTTCCCACTTCTTTAGGTGATTCTATGAAAAATGCCAAAGATAACAGTTTTCGAGACATAAAACAGTGTTTTTTCCATCAGGAAAGTGAAGAGACGACACAGGAGCTGAGAGATGCTTCTGGCCCTTCAGTTGGACGCGTCATTAGAAATGTTCACAGTGGAACGGTGCCTGTCAAAAAGCCATTCTTAAGGAAGGGAAGTGGGGAGGTTGAAGTAGTTGGTTAGCCAGTTATACATGAACTGGACTGAAAATGAACTGAACAAAACTGCATCCAATCATTGCACCTTTTTCTCATTTGCCTAGTAAAATCTAAAGAAATGAGGGGTGGCTTAACACATTCTCACAGTTCTGTAATAATTATTGTTATGCAGATATAACCATAGGGAACAACTAAAGCACTCTGTCTTCGCGTAAAACAACGTTTTAAATATATTTTTCAAACAAAATAAAGAAAGAGACAATGTGTTTTCAGCAGGGTCTGAAAACCAGGTGTGGGTGGCGAAGTAGAAACACCTGTAATAAATAACCTGCTAGAAATAAAAGCAGAAGTTTCATAGCCCAAATGAGAAGATGATAAACGATAACAAGAAAATAATCTGTCCAGTTCATGTCCCTCACAAATCCCCCTGTCATGTTCTTTGCCATCTTTGGTCACCTGTTAAGTTTGTGTCACATGACTTTGTTTCACCCTTTTTAGGTTGAGAAAGAGATTTGTCATGGATATTTTGAGAACAAATACATGGGAAGCACTGTGTGCAAACCTCATGTGACTTTGATGCTTGAAAAACTGGAGAACCACAAAATATTCTTGTATGGTTTGACCGTTTACTGGGTCGACCAATTAAGAAACACTTAATTTATTAATTTATGTTTTTATTTATGTTTAATATTTACAGTTTACAGTTACCTACAGTGCATCTGGAGGGTTTACACAGTTTGTCATAAAGTGCATTCAATTCTTTTATCATCTAATTACAATGAGAAGTTTTTCTTTATTTTAAAGGAGACAGTTTGTTGTGA
Organism: Mchenga conophoros; assembly: GCF_057382185.1. NCBI lineage: Eukaryota > Metazoa > Chordata > Actinopteri > Cichliformes > Cichlidae > Mchenga > Mchenga conophoros. The sequence continues at coordinate 21,063,478 of NC_140534.1, read as the reverse complement.
AACTTGGAGCTGAGCTCAGGTGAAACCTACCCTTATGAATGGCCCCTCAGATGCTAGATTAGACATGCAGTCGTTGTCCCCAGCAGTTGACGTCTACTGACTTTAGAAATCCCCTCATGTTTCCTCTCCAACTTTCACGAGTTTGACACTTGTGGTTTTGAAGTAAAGGTCTCTGCAACAATTTTTGGGTGGACTGTATTCAGATTTCCTTTACGATTACCTGTAATTGCTTTGGTGATTCCCCTCATGTTTCATTTAAAACATTAATCTGATATTAAACTGACTGGAAAAACAAACAGTATGTACACAGAGTGTACACCTACATTTGTTTTTCCCACCTTGGTTTGTTTATGCACAAAACATTAGTGTTAGTTAGCCGTAATATTGCCACAATTTCAGTGAGATAAAGGATGTGGGTCCAGGCAGATAATGAATATAGGATAGCAATGGTGTCTCAGCACGCAGCTGGACAACAAGTGAGAAAACATCATTAGTAACTTCCATGGTGCTTATTGGCTCATTGCTGGTCACTAATTAGCCATAAGCCTTAGCTGTACTTTGTGTTGCCCATTGTAAACATGCTAGCATCCCCCAAACTGTCCCGTCCCCCCCCGCCCCCCCCCCCCCCCCCCCCCCCCAGCTTCATGCTAATATCAGTATGCAAACATGCCAGAAATATATTGGCTAATTTTGTTTTTATTAATTTAACCTTTCAGTTTAACATGTTAGGATCATGCACAGTATAAAAGACGAAATTAGCTACTCTTACGTCACCCACTGGTTAGTGAAGTCCTGTTAGGCTTGAGTTGAGCATTTTCGGCATTGCCATCATGAAAATGACAAGAAGATCTATGACAATGACAGCAGGGACATGAGCAGGTTCTGGATAATCCTCCGAGCAACTGAGTCCATAAACCCAGGAGGAAAGTGTTCACTGACATCACAGAGCAAGTGTTTTCCCAGAGACACAACCAAAAATCTTTTTGGCGAGGTCAGGCGTGTGCAGAGAAAGGGACAGTGGATGTTGAATATGGAGCTTTCAGCGTGAAAGAAAAGAAAGCCAGCAGAAGATTCATTGATGTAGTGGATGGGGTTCATGCAGAGGGTTTGTGTGACGGGAAGATGCTGAGGATGGGGCTAGATGGGGACAGATGATCTGCGGTGAATCCTAAAGGGTTAGCATATTTAAGACACTTCTGCACTGTCTGTGAAAAAGCACAAAAACATAACCTGGAGGCTGGAGCCTGAGGATATATCTACAGTAACTCTTAAATAACACTTCAGCTGCTCAAAAGTATGTTTACCCTTCCTAACTTGCGTCTAATCATTGTTTTCTTTTTTTGGTGCGTGCCAATTATGGGTTATTTGAAATTTTAAGGTCTCTAAAATAAAAAAAGCATAACTAAATTGCAGAAAATCACTGTTTAGTTTTAGCTGAACTGGTCACAGTTAGTGGTAAGCAAATGCAAGTCTATGTCACAAAGGCAAAAAATTGTCAAAACATCCAACTCCCCTCGTTCGGTTTGTTGTAAAGAATGTAAAGAGAGATATCGATCGCCGCATTTCCACTTTCTGTGTGTGTGTGTGTGTGTGTGTGTGTGTGTGTGTGTGTGTGTGTGTAGCAGCCTCTGACTCAGTGCTGAATGGGTCCTAGAGTCACATGGCTACATGTCAGCAGGCTGGAGGAGGAAACGTAATCCCGAGGAGGAAGGCTGGCGTTATCAGTCTGTGCATGTTGGTCTGAGAGGGCATTCGGCTCGACGAGACACTCCACATCTCTAACACGCTCTCTCTCCTTCTTTTTTTTTTTGTCTTCCTATCTGTCTCCTCTCCCTCTGTTTGTTTTCTCCCTGCACTCTGATCAGCCCCGGGTCTGTATTCACAGCAGAGTTCAGAATTGCACTACAATGTCTGCGGTGGCTTCTCTGCAGTAAAGCACACAAAGGTATGGTACAATCAATAAGCTTTTTTTTTTTTTTTTTTTTTACTGCTTCTTTAACAGTTGCTAGGTTTTCAACTATTTGCATTTGTCACATTTGTATGTATTTTTTTTTACAGATTATTGATTTTGCCATTCATTTTTATTTGGTTTATTAATTCATTATTCATATGGGCTAGTGCTTAAAAGAGTAACCTGATCCGTTATTTGTCAAGTCTAATCCTTCCTGATAATGAAACATTTGAGGTGAGATTAGAGCTGACTCAGGGTTCAACCACAGTGATCTGTAGCCAGCTGTAAACAAATCAAAATATGCTCCACAGATTACACAGTTTGAGGAAGGAGGGAAAGTAAGGGGGTAAGAAAACCAAAAAAACAACAAAAAGCCCTTTAAATGATCTTTAAATGAGCTCTCTTGTTGCCCACTTGTGTTTCAGTAGCACAAACATGTTTTTCCAGTGTTGTAAATCCTAAATTGGTGCCTTCAAAGGACACATTTTAGGACTGGATTGCTTTCTAAGTGATGTGGTTAAATCAGAATTTGACCATTTGTGGCTACATCAAAAAACGATGTGATTTTTCTAAAGTGTTTGTCGCTTCACCCACTTTAGTTCTTTTTTTTATTTTTTTTGTTCTTTTTTTTTTTTAAATAAAAGGTTAATAGTATAATAGGTTAGCAACACAGTCGGTGTTTCAGGAAAAAAAATGGTGTTGTCTGTTCAAACCTGCACTGTCAGCTAAAGGAAAAGCTCTGTTCTTTAATGAAACCTCATACTTCTTCTTTCTTCCCTGTCATTGTCCTGCTTTCATAAATACAGGCCAGTGTATTGGTTGAGGTTTGGACATTGTGATCAAGCTTCTATTTCTGTGCACGGGCATTTTTATTGGCAGTGTGCACATTTTATTGAACTGTTCTTTAATTATGCTTTGTTTTTGATAGAATTTGTAGATGTGCAGGGAGACTGCGGTTGGCGCTCACGTGCCAAGCTGCCAACCGAAGCCGGGCCCGGCCGCGGCTTTCTTCTGGCTCATAACCTCCGTCCCGTCGTCTGACTGTCTCGTGTATTTATGAGGGCACGACATAGGATATTTTTAACCAGAGGTGTGGACTCGAGTCACATGACTTGGACTCGAGTCAGACTCGAGTCATTAATTTTATGACTTTAGACTTGACTTGAAAAAATGTTCTAAGACTTGTGACTTGACTTGGACTTTTACACCAATGACTTGGGACTTGAATTGGACTTGAACCGGTTTACTTGAAAAGACTTGATATTTTACCCCAAATATAAAATTTAACATGCATATTATATAGAGATTGAAAATGTGACGTCATTCACGGGTAGAACCGCAAAGGATTCTGGGAACTCGTGGCAAGAGGTACTAGCGCACGCAGGCTTTCAATTAAAATCAGTCACACAGCGATAAAAAGAAACACAAAAATGTCAAGAAGCTGTTGTATTATTAACTGCAATAGCCGGTCGCATGACAGCCACGGGAAGCCGACGGGTAAAGAGATCGGTTGTTATCGGATTACGTCGTTGAAGAGAAATTGTTCGAGCCATGTTTCCGAAGTGACAAAGACGCGACGGGTGGCCTGGATTGCAGCCATTCAAAGATCAAATATAACGTCCCAGAACACTCCAGCTCACAGGTTAGTCTGCTCCAAGCATTTACACGAAGGTCAGTCTGCTGTTGTAGTTAACATAATTGGTGATATAGGTTACAAGCAAGTCTGGCGCTGAACAGAAATGGTCGCGCTATGCTCCTTTGTTTATTGTGCATAAATAGTGAATTGTCCTGACACAATATTGCGTTTCGCTTCTGTTATTATGGTACATTGACAAAAACATATACTTTTATTCACAGGATAAAACAGGTTTTTTGTATCACTAATTTTGTCATGTGTTGAGAAAAACACAGATTAAAAAATTACATGGTCTAATATTTACATTTAGCATAACTGCAACATGCTTTTTTTCGTTTTTTTTTTAAAGACTCGAAAGGACTTGAAATTCAAAATTTCAGACTTGTGACTTGACTCGGACTTTTACACCAGTGACTTGAGACTCGACTCTGACTTGCCTGACATTACTTGAGACTTGACTTGAGACTTGAGGATAAAGACTTGAGACTTACTTGAGACTTGCAAAACAATGACTTGGTCCCACCTCTGTTTTTAACCTTTTGCTTGCGATTAACACAAACGGTCAAATGACATCAAAGTGGAAGATGCACAGGTGCAGAATAAGCAGTTTGTAGGTCTGTATAAGACATTTTTGCTATTTTTCTGAGATTTTCTTGCGCCAAACCATCAGTACTTGACTCCTAATCCAGCGCTCTGTTTTCTATAACCTGCTGTCTTCAAGGATCCCATTTACCCATAAATGTGTCTGTGATATGCATCAGGTGGTAGGGAACTCTTCCTCACAGAAAAGTTTAAAAACATAGAGGGATTTCCATCAGGAATGGAAATTTACAACATACCACAGAGCCAAAGAGTCAGGTGCATTCATACACTTTGGGAGCGATGAGTCATCACAAAGTACACATCAGAGATCCAAATAAAGAGAAAATGTCAAGCTCTCATCACTCTCCCACTCCGTTATCCTCTTCTTCTGAAAGTGGGATGCAGATCTTTGGAGATTTACAGATTAATCTGATGTGTAATTAAAAGCAAAGGAAGTGTTTGCTTTTGGGATTTATTGCAGTCTCGCGTTAGAAACTATAAAATAACATGTTACACGCTACACCCGCTTGTTTTCTGTAAAAATCTGATTCAAGTCAACACTGGGTGTGACCCCTTTGAAGGTAACCATAGGCAGACATAAGCATTAAGTACTTAATTTGTTTGAGGATCTTGAAGAACTGGCTTAATTTCTATTGTTTTTTTAGGCTGGGGCAGTGACTTCTCTAATAAGTAAGTAATCCCAAATTGACTGGATGATGCTGACATCAGTAGTCTCTGGGGGGGGCAGACCATCTGTTGCAGGGATACTTATAATCGTGGTCTTCCATTACATTGCTATATGCTTAGGGACACAGTCAAGCTGCACATGCTGAAGAAAAAGTGTAAATGTTAAATTCTCAAGCGGTAATCTCCTGGTTGGCACAGTGCTTGTATAATAAAAAGTATGAGAGGTAGATCTGGGTGAAAAATGTTAGCTGTGATTGATTTTATTTTTTATTAATCTGTATGCTTAGAATGAAAAACAAATCATCTTTGTACGTCACTTCATAAAAGATTAGGCTAGTGTCTTAATCACAGATGGCATGAAAGATGTCACTCATTGGTGTTGAAAGCTCAACTTTACTGTTTTCTTAAAGTTATCTTATATGGATGAAAGGCTGGAGTGCCATTTATCAGCTGAAGCTAGAGGGCTATATAGCAATCTGCATCTGTAATCTCTATGGGTGCAATGCATAGCTGTCCTCAGTAACAGGCTAATAAAACACTGAACACTTACCAGTCGGGGCACCTGTCAAGCAGAATGACATTTAAATTTAGATGTCAGGTGGAAGTTTTTTTTTTTTTTTTTCCGTAAATGCATTAAAATGTTTTTATTACTTATAAATTACATTTAAATGTAAATGTGATTTTATTCATTTTATTTTTGCACCAGGTTATTTTTTTCCCAGCCAAGCTTTAGACGTTGTCCTTTGACCAAGACTTGCTATATTTACACAAAAAAAGGCATTCAAACAAGGCTGAGTCTTTAACAAATACAGATGAAAAGAGTTCAGGCTAAAGCAATTTAGTATTGTTTCTGAGTATGAAGTCTTTGGGCCTACTATAAATCCAGGCTCACCACTACAAGCCCGTCGATACAACTGCAAAGGCTCAGTAACACATAGGCTATTTTCGTTGAACGCAGCACATCAACAAATCCAACTACCATGCAAACCAAACAAGCTCCCAGGTGGCTAGAGCGCTTTTAAAATGAGCAATTCAGAATTTGACTAGTCATTGGAGCTAAGGAGGAGAGGCACCATGCAGGTTATTAGATTCACGTGAAAGGTCGGCATCCATTATAGTATGGCGGTTAGTTAATGCACGTGGTGTGTTTACCTTGCATATCTGTAAAGGGTCCATTAATGTTATATTTGCATGGTTTGGATTGGTGTATGGTGCCATTCAAACAAGCCTTTTTCAGGGAAGGCCTTCCTTGTTCCAACAAGGTAATGCCAAACCACATTCTGCATGTGTCATCAGTCTCATTGCTGCTTACTGACCTTTCACCAAAATAAAACCTTTGGCACATAATACAAAGGAAGCCTGACTAGCTAATTAGCTAGAGTCCTATATTAAGCAATAACGGGAAAATTGGCTGGTAAAAAGTTTCCTCAGTTACCAAAAGTATTGTTCAAAGAAGAGATGGTGCCTTAACTTAGCCTTTTATGAAACCTGTTGCTTTAATAGGTTTCAAAGTAAGAGTATACCTTTCAACAAAACAAAAAATTTACAATTTCAACATTTGCTGTGCGTCTTTGACTTCTGTTTAGTTTACACACATGGCACTAAAATTTCAGCTAATTTGGTTGCATTTGAAGCTTTGGACTTGTGTATGTGTGGATCAGACCTATTTTTCAGCTGCTAGAAAGAAATCTGGAAACCACTTGTTCCATTTCTTTCTATAAGTTTACAGCTCCTACTGACAGGCATCTGTCTGTTGCTGTTACCTTCTTCCTGTTTTCATACTTACTTCCTCCCTGAAGGAAAGATTTCCCAAAGCTTTGTGTTTGCACATTTAAAGGCTGTGACTAAGTCTAACACGGAAAAGTTTTCAAGCTTATAAAGAAAAAAAATTCCATCCTCCTCATCTAAGAAACTCTTTACAAAGTACCAGACTCGTGGATGACTCTTGGAAGACCTGATGGATTTCTTCCAGGTGGGAAAAGGAACATGCTGACCTCAGCACTTATCAGTGCCTTTTTCAGTTCCTGCACAAGGGACCCACCAGTTTTCTTTTGTTCAGTCCTCTAAGTGTACCTGATGTCAGACAGAGGACCATGTTGTTTCTTAACCTACCTGCTCGAAAAGGCAACTGCAGTCATTATTGTTTTCCTTTTCTGATCATTATTGTTATCCTAAAGGTATGATTACAGACGTGCCCTTAGGTGGATGAGCTGGTTCCCATAGTTTTCTCCCAGAATCCCAGGGTTTGGTAACTTTATCCCTGTGTAGCCAGCTCTGCCTCCTCCACTGTGGTGGGGTCTAGGTTTACTGAGAAAGTAATTTTCATGCACGCCCAAAGCTCAAACTCAGGCGGACTCTTTTATTACCACTGCCGCACGGATGGGATTATCTCAAACTATGCATGTAATTAACATTTGGTGCAGTGAAGTACTATCTTTGCTAAATCCATGTCCAAACAAAAGTTCAAGTCTGCCTCTTAAATTAAAATTTATATCATTGATTGTACTTCAGAGAAACCTCTATGAAATTGCTCACTGTGAACGAGGTCAGTGATATGATTGCGTTCAGGCACCAAGGAGGCTTATCATTTCTTTGATAGATGCTGTCAGAAAGCCAGCTTTGGCAGAACATGAACCCACAGAGGGCCCTCCTGCTGCTTTAATATTGTTTAAGGACTCTTTGGGTACCTGATATATACAAAAGTAACCAGTTTGCTTAATTTGGCTAAAGTTTCGGTTGATCTTTTTAGCCTGACAATATGGTTACATTTTACTGTAAAATGTAACCATATTTTTTTTCCCCCCAGGTGCTTAAGATGGCATCTTCAATTTCTTGCTTTCATCAACAGCCAAGGACATTCAGGGTGCACTCAGAAGAAGTCAGAACCACACCATTTCACAACTTTTGATTTAATAATGAAAAAGAAAATCTAATGAGAGATACATTTAATTTTGTACGTATTGTACCGAAAGCCCCTTCAATAACATTTTACACAATCTCTACCTATGATTACATGTGTACCATACGTGACGGAGACTCTGGAATGACGGAGGTTGGCTGAGGCACGTGCTGCCGCTTATCAAAGGCTCCTCTTCATAGTAGCATTAATGTTATCTGGCTCTTATCTTATCGAGCTGAATTGGTCAACGACCTTGAATGGTAGTTGGGAAGCTCTGCAGGGCTTCAAGGCAAGAATCAAATAAAAAGGAAAAGAAAGATGTAATGTAGTTCTCTGAAGTTGTTGCCTTTTTATGGCTCAAATATAATGCATTACATTTTTCTTCATCATAAAAGTGACCAGTTTAAGTCTGAAGAAACAAAAGGGCCTCCCCACCCCACCCACCCCCCGGGGTTAATTGACTAGGACAGTTCACTGTCTGACCTTGAAAAAAAGTGTAACGCTGACAATTTTCGTTTAAATCTCAAAGATAGCTTCGTCCTTATTCTTTCTAGATTTGTATTTGGTGGCTTTTGCACTCTTGTTCACCTTGAAGTTTTAAATCTGTCATCATGTGATCTAACTCCCTGATCTGCATCTGGCTCCAGGTTATGCTGCCCAAAAGCTGTCTGAGTCCCAGTGAGAAAGAGAAGGGCTAAAGCCACACCAGTCTAAACCAGCTTTCCAGCGCCTCTCCAGCAACGACTCTACTGCAGAGCCATGAGCAACCCCGATGCTCCCAGCCAGGTTACGGACGCCGTGGCTTCGGTTATTCACGGAGTAAGTACGCACGCCCACATGCACAAAAGCTTCAGCCTGCCCTATCAGGTCAGGCTACACCATCACTGGCTGCATGATAAAGGATATGAGATAGTGGCTCTGATTTAAAACCACATTAAACTAAACACATTGGCAGGACTTAGTCTTTCCTTAGTTTGGTCTTTTCCTATCAGTTCTCCTTGTGCTGGATTTATGCTGCATCAGCTTCCTCTGCCCTCTCTGGCATTGGAGTGTGTATTTTGGACAGTGATGTTCCCTCCCGTGCAGATCTAGTAACATCCAGTTCTCTGCCAACATACAGCAGCTCTGACTACAACATAAAAATGTTCAGGAACGCTCAGAGAGCAGCTCCTGTTGAAATTGCCCTCTTATTATAGCGCTGGAAAATATCAGCAGGCACACAGTTAAATCTGTTTCCTTCCTCTTTTCTTGAAGTTGACGTTGTTGAAAACAGTGAAAACAATATTGGCACATAATGAGAGTTGATTGCGAGGCTGCTGGTGGAGCACGAGTTGATAAACATGGCTGGCAAAGGCCTGAGGGCAGCTGGTCAGTGGCCAAAGAAAGCAGAATTCCTCCACAGAGGTTCTCAACAAGGTCCTCTCGTGATTATCTTGCTGCAGCAGAAAATAATTACAATCCAGCCGTGAATACTCTCATATTGCTAGAGCTGATCCGTTTATGACTATGGTTTGTAAATCCAGGCATACATTCAATTTCATACCAGGAAATATCAGGATTGCGGTTTTATTAACTGATTTACTCACCTTTCCCAGGAGCTCTATCTTTCCCAGAATGACAAGCCATATTTTTGATAACTTTACTGTGAATTATATGTGCAGCTAGGTAGAAATGGGAAAACATTTATTTCTGAATAACCAGTCATGAAGGCCACTACTGACTGAGAGTACACGTTCGTCTTCTGCCGTTGTTTTCAGTTTTTCACGGCAGATCCAATCGAGGAAATCCCACCTTGAGCCTAGCTTTGGACTTCATTTCAAATGTTGCAACTACTCGGGAACTAGACAAAGGTTGAATCACCAGGCATACACACTTCGAAGTCGAATCTCACTAGTTAACGCAGAGAATTAGAAGCATTTAGATGAAATTCGATCCACTAAACGCAATTACTGATCTATCTATTGAGATGTCTAATGATAAATACAGATATAGAGAGATAGATATAGATATATATTCCAAGGTGTTCCCAAGCCAGCTAAGAGATGCAATGTCTACTGTATGTCCTTGGTTTGCCTAGGGGCCTCCTCCCTGCAGGACGTGCTTGTTTCCCCTCACCTAGGAGGTGTCCAGTCACCACAGCTGGCTCCATTCGATGTGGAGGAGTAGCAGCTCTACTCTGAGCTCCTCCTGAATGACTGAGTCTCTAAGGGCCCAGACAGCCCTTAGAGGAAGATCATTTCCGCTGCTTGTTTCTGCAGCCTCATTCTTTTAATCATTCCCCTCAGCTCGAGGCAATAGGTGAGGGTAGGAACGTACATCAAAACACAAAAGTAAAGCTGTCGATTTATCGGTAAAAATCGGCAGTTTCACTTTTACACTCGGCTCTCTCCACCCCAACAGACTGATTCAGCATCCACATCACTGCAGATGCTGCACTAATCTGTTAGTCTCCTGCTTGCACATTAACAAGACACTGAGATACTTGGAGCACCAACTCATTGAACTGCACCCATTTCCAGGTGTGGCCTTGAGATTGGAGGTAATAGTTCTACAACTGTAATGGGCGGATTTTTTATTTATTTATTTATATCCAACTCTTCCTTGAGTTATGCTACTAAGGCTTAAATTTAGGGATGTTGCTGCTTCGATTGACAGGCATGCCGACTTGGGCAACCTTTGCCAGTCAGTGAACTGGACCTCTCAACCATGTTTGTGCTGCTGCTTCATTTAAGCATTTAAATGAAGTCATCTGACTAATATTACACCCCGCTGTGGATAGATGGATGCATAGCTTTGCGTATGACTGTTTATCTTACATCCTGCACAGCTCACATCTAATCAGCACTTCAGGATCAGATTATTCCCTTGATCAAAATCATAACTAAATAATAATAATGATAATAACTAAATAAACTTTCTGTTCCTGACAAAGCAAAAAAGGTAAAATGCTGTTTATTTAGAAGCAGTAAATTCCTAATACAGTGCTTTTAGATGCACAGATATTCAGTTTGTGTATAATACCAAAGGCATTAGTTGCTATGAAGAACATGGTGCAAAGGGCAGAGCTCCTGTGTTCATTTACAGCACTCTGCATGTCTTTATTGTGTTTGTACTTAGTAGGTTTATGGCAGTCAACTGAGCCTGTGATCCATAATTTCTTTTGGCTGTGATGAGATTTGCCAGTTGGTAGCACAAAGATAAAAAAAATTCTGGGTAAATGATTAACTCCTGAGCTCTGTGTGTGTGTGTGTGGTCAAGGAGTGGTCAGTTACTCCACTCTGGATTTTATGTGCTGACATTTTGAAACTAATGTCAGTGGTTGTCGTCTTCCTGCCGTGAAGATCTGCCCTGGTCACGTAACTGAGGCAAACTGAAATGGAAACGCGTTGCCTTCTAGGAAAGGAGCCAGCACTACCTTGATACAGGAAATCCAAAACTGTCTCTGAGGTTCACATCGCAAAAACGCCTGTAATGTCATTTGATGGACTTCCTGTATAAGGTGAGTTTGTCGCCTTTGTGCTTAGGCTGTTTGTGTGACATTTTGGCTTGATGTTATCTTTCCCCGCTTTCCCCGAACAGAGATTGTTCCAAATGTTGTCTGACTTTGCTTCTTAAGGTAAACCTAACCTCAGCACGACCCCTGCAGCTGTTTAATGTTCAGTCTTGTTCTTGAGGGTTTTTTTTTTCTATGCCCAGTAGCTCATTTCCTTTTCTCCTTAAGCTGCAGAAATAGAAGTTAATAATTACTTTCTTATGTCATCTTAATGCGCGAGTAGTTGCACATAGTCACTCCTCTGATGGTCAGCAGTGAGATTATGGGTTTTCTTCACAGGGGCTTACAGAGATTTTTTTTTTTTTTTTTTTCTTCAGTGGTTGTAACCAAACCACAACGAGTTAACTGTTAAATTGCAAAGCAAACAAGGAAATGAACTTCCTACAAAAAATAACGGGGCAAGTGTTGTGGCAGTATTCTCTGTTACTTCTCTCCTTGGAAATGAAACTCTGAAGTCACGGTTTCTTACAGAACATCTGCTGGTTGGTGACCCTAAGCTAACTCACTCCATTCTCTCGGGGTGCAACACATGCTTCCTTCTGCCCCTGCTGCTGCGTAGGTCACCTTATTAGGAATGTAAACAGAGTACATGGAGAAATGGCTTAATCAGTCCACATTAGCAAATTAGCTGAGTCAGTGTTAGAATTATTGGGGAGGATCCTTTATTTTCTCCCCTGTAATAGTTGTTATAGTTTACACGTCTGTGAGCCTCGTTGGGTCCACTTTAGTTTAAGTGACGTAAAATTTGTCATCAGTGATTTTGAGAACTGCAGGTTTAGACTATTAAACTTTGTTTTTTAATGGGAAATGTTACACTTAACTGACACTGGGACTAGGGCTGCTCAATTAATCGAATTTTAATCACGATTACGATCTGGGCTTTCAACGATCATTAAAAATGACTGAGCCGATTATTAGCCCCTCCCTCATTTATCCGCGACACCTTAAAGGCCGTCCGTGAAAATATTGTCGGGCATAAACCGGTCCGTGGCGCAAAAAAGGGTGGAGACCGCTGATTAAGAGGACCCGAGGGAAGCCCGGAAAGCTAAGCAGAAGTTATTTGGAGAGAAGAGAGTGACTGCTGTTGGTTGAAAAGAGAGTTTAAAAAAAAAAAAACTTCAGTGGTGTTGCACACCATTTTATATTATTATTTTAAAGTCATTGTTAACCCTTTAAAGCCGGTCAGAGCAGCACGCTCCGTTTTGCGTAACTATTTTTAAATCCCTGTAGAACCTGAACCGTGTAAGCTAGCGCAATAATTTGTTTTGCATATGAAACCGGAGGAGTTGTACTTACATCTGATGCCATCAGCTTGTCCTCGGTCACGGTTTCGTTCCACATATAGCTTTGCAAAAATTGCATAAAAAGCGCTTGCAGGAACAAAAACATAATATTCCAGAAACACGCTTTGCCGATCCGATCAGCTGTTCGTAACACTTCCCACAGTGAAATGATGCACCTGCTGTTTTCTTTGCAAATTTGCATCATAGGATTGTTTTTTGTTTTTCCTGCAGTATATAAAAATTGCTGTATCTCCAAAATAAAACTATGAAGAAACTCAAAATAAATTTCCTGTGGTGGGAAACTATTTTTTTGCAACTTTATTGTATTTAAAGTTTTGAGGGATAAACCTCTTAAATTTCTCCAAGTAGAAATATATGTAAACAAAACAAAAGCGATTTTCAATTTTTTTTGTAGTTTATTGCACTTTTTTGCAATTTATGTAATTACTATGGACTTAATGCATACATATTATTAAAATATGGGCTATAACAGTTGTATTGATGTATAGCAACTTGAAATGCTCCCACAAATGGCACTACAGCATGTAAAAAAATAATATAAGCTCTGGTGGACTTGGTTCTATGGTAGGTCTTAAAGGGTTAAATAAATATCGTCAAATAATCGTGATCTCAATTTCAGTGAAAATAATCGTGATTATCATTTTTGCCATAATCGAGCAGCCCTAACTGGGACTGTTGTGGAGAACGGCATCAATAAGCTAATAAGGAGAGAAAACTTCTACTGAGTAGAATTATTTCAGCTTATTGGTGCTGCCCTCCACGACTGTGGCATTTCTCACGAGGTTCCATTCCCGCTTTACAGGTTTTAGTATGTAGAGCTTTATAAACATGGTACACGTGATTCCAATTGTTATGTTAAGGGATGCTACAAAAATCTTAAAAAATCAGCTTTAAACAGGATAGATGGCCTCTTGTTGGAGGTTAAAATAAAAATATTCTTTGCCTGTTGACTATTTCACAATCGTAATCACGCCCCCCTCTTTGATTCCTTTTAGGGAGTCTCACCCTTGAACTTCACGTTGAGATTGAAATGGACACTTTGTCTTTGCGGCATTGAACTTTGATCTTTCAGTGAACTCTTTCAGTGAGCTGTTGGTCGTCCGTGATTGGGATCAGCCCTCTGTGGTTTGCACTACCTCCTCTTTCACACTTTTTTTTAAAAAAAGTATTATATATCATTCTAGCTTCATTCTTCCTGTGACGTGTATCTGACTCCCTCTGTATGTGACTCATCTCACTTAGGTTTGTAAACTGAGTTTGTCAGTTGGACATTTTAAAATAAAATGAGGCGTAGAAACACGACCCCAGGCTGTGTATACTACCAAATTGCGTTAGACTGATGGCTGGGAAAAGCAAAACTTTAAACATGGCCTTTTTTAATGCATGATGCAACAGTAAGGTTGTTGAAATCAATGTTTGTAATAGAAATTTGGCTGAGGTAAGACCTGGGTTACAACTCTTCTGCTTTCACACACTGTTCTGGAAAACTGAGCACAATCTGCACTGGGATTTCCTTGCAGTTGATTTACTTTAAAGATATGAGTTAATACAGCGACACATCAGCCACGATGCACGACATGATCACTACAGTGTCTGCACCCCCGCCTCCACTTTGCTTCCAAGTGCTGACTGTGGAGGATTTGCGACTGCCTCACCACACAAATAATCTCCTGCAGCCTCCACATGCTGAGTGTTGGTTTCTTTCTACAACAGTCTCTGCACATGCATGCCACTTACTAAAACCTGCATTAAAAATGGATGCATTACATGTTTCAGCAGTCTTAGTGCGGCAGATACAGTAAACTAATGTTGAAAGGAAATCTTTCACAAGTGGATAAAGGTTTTAAAATTGGCAAATACAGTATTTGATAAACCCTGTTAGCTATTTGAAAATCGCTTTTAACAAAATATATATTTTTTGAGGAAAAGCTAACTAGACATGCCCCTTTTAAAATTATCCATCCATATTTCTTTTGCCGCATATGTGGGATCAGCTCAGGCAGACTTTGCTCGCCCTGGCCACGTCTTCCAGCTCATCCAGGGGGATACAAAGTTGTTCCCAAGCCAGCTGAGAGAGATAATATCTTCAGAGTCCTAGGTCTTTCCCAGGACCTGTTTCCAGTAGGAAATACTTGAAATACATGCCTAGGAATTGTCCAGTAGGCATCCTAGTCAGATGCCCAAACCACCTCAACTGGCTCCTTTTGACACAGACAGCCCTCCTCACCCTATTTCTAATGCGTGACTCATGCTTCAAAGGCAAATCTATGATGTAATTTACAATGTAATTGTGAATTCATTTTAACCTTATGCTATAACCTTTGATGTGCACCTCCTGAGAAATGCAACTACACATCAGACTGATGCAGCTCACAACGGTGTGAATGGCGTGGAGAGTTGCGGTGTAGGGTCAAGAGTGACTTCTGGTTTCGTCATAAATCAGATTTCCCAAAGAAGTCCAAATCAAGTTTAACACAGTCCAGGACACTTCTAAAGGAAACTCCTTTCTGTGGCTCACGCTTCACTCTCCCCTCACTCATGAAAAAGACCCCGATACTTAAACCCCTCCACCTGGGGTAGAAACGTTCCCCTGACCAGGAGAGGGCACGCCACCCTTTTCCAGCTGAGAACCATCATCTCGGACTTGGAGGTGCTGAATCTCATTCTCGACGTCTCATACTTGACCACAAACTGCTCCGGTGCAAGCTGGAGGTCACCACCTGTTGAAGCAAACAGAATGACATCATCCGCAAAAAGTAAAGATGAAATCCAGCCACTACCTCGCTACTTTTATCTTGGTGTTAACTTCTGCTTGACTGATGATTTAACTTGCGTTATAACATTTTATATGTAACACGAGTGGATGGGCTCCTGTCAGGTTGCACCAACACAAAAGATAAACAGGCCTTAATGTGGGTAAATAACTGAAATTCGCTGAATCACACATGACTCAGTTGGCACTGAATTAATATTAAATGCTCTAACCTTAGGTATATGCTTTAAAGTGCTATCAAAGCAGTGGAATGGTAATTCCTTGAAGAGAACAGCACGGTGCAGCTATGAACACTCCTTCAGTATCCAGCCTCACATACAAGGCAAGGCAAGTTTATTTGTATAGCACAATTCAACAACAAGGTGATTCAAAGTGCTTTACAGAGACATTAGAAACAAGAACAAATAAAAAGCATGATTTAAAATTGATTAAAACAAGCAAATAAACTAACTAATTAACAATCAAACAAACAACAGTATATAAAATCAAAACAGATAAAATCAGAACAGTAGATAAAATCAGTAGTTAATGTAAGTTTTGAAATTTAAGCTTAAAGTGTGGATTTGGTGCTTTATTCAAATGCAGCTGAGAACAGGTGAGTCTTCAACCTGGATTTAAATAAACTGAGTGTTTCAGCTGATCTGAGGCTTTCTGGGAGTTTGTTCCAGATATAAGGAGCATAAAAGCTGAATGCAGCTTCTCCGTGTCTGGTTCTGACTCTGGGAACTGATAAAAGACCGGATCCAGATGACCTGAGGGATCTGGATGGTTCATACTGGGTCAGGAGGTCATTGATGTATTTTGGTCCTAAACCATTCAGAGCTTTATAGGCCAGCATCAGAACTTTAAAGTCTATCCTCTGACGGACAGGCAGCCAGTGTAAGGACCTCAGAGCTGGACTGATGTGGTCCACTTTTTTGGTCTTAGTGAGGACTCGAGCAGCAGAGTTCTGAATGAGCTGTAGTTGTCTGACTGATTTTTTTAGGTAGACCTGTAAAGATGCTGTTACAGTAATCAAGCCTACTAAAGATGAATGCATGGACTAGTTTTTCCAGGTCCTGTTGAGACATCAGATCTTTTATCCTTGAAATATTCTTGAGGTGATAGTAAGCTGACTTTGTTATTGTCTTAATGTGTTTTTCTAAGTTTAGGTCTGCATCCATCACTACACCCAAATTTCTCGCCTGGTTTGTGGTTTTTAGATGTATAGATTGAAGTTCTCTGGTGACCTGTAATCGTTTTTCTTTGGTGCCAAGGACTATTACCTCAGTTTTGTTTTTGTTTAGCTGGAGAAAATTGTGGCACAACCAGTCATTGATTTCCTCAATGCATTTACCAAGAGCCTGTACAGGGCCTCGGTCTCCTGGTGACATTGTGATATATATTTGTGTGTCATCTGCATAGCTGTGATAGTTTATTTTGTTGTTTATAATCTGTGCCAGTGGGAGCATGTAGATGTTAAACAGAAGGGGTCCCAAGATGGAACCTTGGGGAACTCCACATGTGATACTTGTCTGCTCAGATGTGAAGTTACCTATTGATACAAAGTATTTCCTGTTTTCTACGTATGTTTTGAACCAGTTTAGTACAGTTCCTGAAAGACCTGTCCAGTTCTCCAGTCGTTTGAGTAATATGTTGTGGTCAACTGTATCAAATGCTGCACTGAGATCCAGTAAAACTAAGACTGACATTTTTCCACTGTCTGTATTCAGACATATGTCATTGAACACTTTGGTCAGAGCGGTTTCAGTGCTGTGGTTCTGTCTAAAACCTGACTGGAAGGCGTCGTAGCAATTATTCTGTTTTAAGAAGTAACTAAGCTGTTGAGAAACTGCTTTTTCAATGATCTTACTTAAAAACGGGAGATTTGAGATCGGCCTGTAGTTGTTCATTTGTGTCTTGTCAAGATTGTCCTTTTTCAGTATAGGTTTTATTACAGCAGTTTTTAGTGATTCTGGAAACACACCTGATAATAAAGAAAAGTTGACGATCTGTAACAGGTCTGACTCTAAAGTCTTTGAGACCTTTTTGAAAAAACTTGTTGGCAGGACATCTAAACAGCAGGAGGAGGAGTTCAGTTGACCTAAGATGTCCTCCAGGTCTTTGCTGTTAATCGGGTGAAACTGTTTCATGGTGTTTAAACTGTTTTTTGGTGGACACAGTACATATCCTGGATCTGCTGTTGATGTACCAATTGCTTGTCTAATTTTTTGGATTTTTTCAGTGAAGAATTTGGCAAAGTCATTGCAGGCCATGGTTGAATGAAGTTCAGCTGCCACTGACACAGGAGGGTTTGTTAGCCTGTCAACTGTAGAAAATAAGACCCGAGCATTATGGCTGTTTTTAGTGATGATGTCAGAGAAGTAGGACCTCCTTGCATTCCTCAGTTGTAAATTATAATTGTGAAGTTTCTCTTTATAAATGTCATAATGAACCTGGAGGTTTGTTTTTCTCCATCTGCGCTCAGCTTTCCTACACTCTCTTTTTTCATTTTTCACCAGTGTGGAGTTTCTCCATGGAGACTTTTTCCTTCCAGAGATAACCTTCACCTTAATGGGAGCAATAGTGTCCATTACATTTAACATGTTAGCATTGAAGCTATTGACGAGCTCATTGACTGACCCTCTGGACAGGTCAGGTGTTAATGGGAAGACCTGGTTAAAAATTGCACTACTGTGTTCAGTTATACACCGTTTTGTGATCACTGTTGTTGATATATTTGTGTGGGCTGAGATTTTACTTTCAAAGAAAACACAGTAATGATCAGACACGCCCACATCAGACACAGTAACCTCTGAAATGCTCAGGCCTTTGGAGATCAGTAGGTACAACTCACTATAAACTTTTTCCTTGTCTTTACCACCTCTCGTTCCTGTACACCTCGCTTCCCAGTACTCCTGTCTACTTTCTTAAACATCCTGCCTATCCCACTTATTCTCTGTCAACCTCTTTCTTTGAACACTTTCTTGTACTCCCTCATTCCACAGCCAAGTTTCTTTGTCCTCTTTGCTCTGTCCAGAGGACACACCGAACACCTTCTTGGCACTACTGCTGAACTTTCCCCAGTCATCTGATAAGTCTTCCCTAGCACCCAGACCCCGTCTCAAGTCCTCCCAGGACTCTGTGCACTGTTCTTCCTTCTTCAGCTCACAACAATTGAAATCCTAAACTGTTTTTTTCTCTGTATTGGATCCATTAGATTGCATTACCGTACATTAGCTCCCTCAACTGCTAATTCTCATACATGAACATAGATCATTTGTTGAAATAGCTGAACCACTTAAACAGGATTGATGAAGAGTGTGCTTAGATTGAATTATGTTACTAATGCATTTAAACTTCTCTCATTTTCTGGCTAAAGCTAAAATATTAAAATGTCTTAAACTCAGTTTTGCCGGGTCTCAAACCGCACATCTCTAGCCCCGGTCTACACATTTGGATCATGTAGTGCAAATTCAGTATTAAGAGCGTGCTTTATTGTCTGACTCAACCTTTCAGGCTTTTTCACATGTTTAAAAAAGCATTGA
Source organism: Mchenga conophoros (assembly GCF_057382185.1). Lineage (NCBI taxonomy): Eukaryota > Metazoa > Chordata > Actinopteri > Cichliformes > Cichlidae > Mchenga > Mchenga conophoros. The sequence continues at coordinate 21,044,566 of NC_140534.1, read as the reverse complement.
CTGTAAAATGTCTAACTTAACAGTTCTAGCTCAAGCTAAAAACTGGAAATGCTTATGAAACAAACTGCGTTGTGTGTTTAAGATGGGTCACACTTTTGTTTTTCTTTTCGCCGTAATGAATATATTTGAGCAACGTGCATAAACTCGAGCTCTTGGAAAGAGTCTATTTTCACACTGCTCTTTGGTTCCATGTCAAGTTTAATTAGTTTCATTTAAAGTAGAACCCAAATAAGTAGATTCTGTTCATCTCTTTTCAGTCTGAGAAAACGTGTCCAGCTTTTTTAGGTTTTCCTTACCTGGATGATTGAGCGTGCATCAAAATAATTTAATGTACTGTTAAAAAGTCTTAAATGTAGCTGTAGATATGTGGTGAAAACAGCTGCATTTGTTAGTTTCTGTAATTGAGACAGACTGTAATTCACAGGTCAGATTTTAGTCACTTTTGAGTCTTTCATGTTTCTTTTCAGCCCGTTGCTTAACATTACTTCTGTCAATATTAGCCTTCAAAAAAAAAGAAGTGTAAGAGGTTTAGATCAAATGCACTTAAAGCACCCAGGTAAATATTTAGACTTTATGTGGAAAACGTGGGGATGAATGTCAGCGTCGGGTTTTGTTCTTGACTGTTTAAACACGGCTTGTCCTTTCAGGCCACACTTGTCCTCAAAGCGAGAATGCGAGTCTTGTTTGTTCGGCCTCGGCACAATACGCAACCTGGTGAAGGTGGCAGGCTGGGCGATAGGGCTCTGATTATGGCATCACGAGGCTTTGATAAGCAGGGGGAGAGGGATATCTCCTGCCTGCAGTTCTTTAATAGAGGTGCTGAGTGAAGTAAGAGATCCAGTTTTGTCATGGTGGAGGGCGCTGACGCTTGTTGTCACCAAAAACCGTGCTTTTGATAAAGCTCACGTCATGAGCGAGGTAAGTCACTGAAACTGCAGAAGAAGTGTTGATCTTATTCAATTTACTCGTTTTTTTTCTGCTCTCTTTTTTTCCCTACTATGCTTCCCTCAGCTTGTTCTCATACGTGCCGTCGGTTGTGGAAAATTCTTGCACCCCTTCGAGAATCCTTCACACGTTGCTTCCACCTCGAGGGATTCACCGTGAAACCATGATATGAATGAGGGCCCTGTAAAAACAAACAACGAGATCATTTAGCTACACTCTGAGGGCTTCACTCGTCTGGATAATGCGCTGCAGGGTTTTGGATCAGTAATTAAGTGCTGAACGGTTGATGGTGATGTGGATGCAGGCTGATGCTTCAGTTCATAGCAAAATAGCACAGATCTGCTTGGTTATTGGTCCTTAAAGCTGAATTCTTGACTCTGGAGGTCACTGAGGTGCAGTGAGTCTGCTCACTCCTGTTTTTAGGCACTTGTTTAAAAAAAAAAAAAAGGGGGGGGGGGGGGGTGGAGAGAGATCTGAGAAATTGAACCTTGGGTCAATATTGAACGTTTTCTTGAAAGCCTTTTATTTTCAGCCCGTCCTCCGTTCAGCAGAGGGCTTACCGCTGCTGTCACCTTTGTGTGGCATGCAAAAAGAAGCATGGTGTTACAGGCTATGGGAGTCAGTTTTCCACGCTCTTCCTGCACATGCCTGCATGTCTGATCATCTGTTGACCTATAATTATTATTAACCAGAAAGTTTCCCGCTTAAATTTTCTCATCTCGATGGACTTCATAATCTTCGTGTGTCTAGGGGACCTTTGTACATCACACAGGTGCTGTAGAAGGTGTAGAAAATGTGATGTGAGCTATAAAAAAACGATAAAAATATTTTACAGCGTGCTTGTAAGTAACGACATTTTTATTGTCGTTTTAATTGAATTACTAGTAGTTAAACTGAAGTTTTGTAGTTTAAACCCATCAGAAAAGTATTTGATAACAATAAGAGTACAGTACCATCTGTGCTAAAACTTTGAGCCTAGACACAAAACTATCATCACGTTTGCTGTTGCTCCCTGCAGCACAGGAAAGCCTAGTGTAGGACCACCATGTTGGGAACATTTAACAGGGTGTCAAATGACTTGCGATCCCCGAGTTTTGCCACCTGCTGAATGGTGTCTGAGCACTCTTGTCATATCGCTGCAGTCCATCCTTTTCTCAATATCTCACCGGGAGAGACGGAGCAGGGCTCAGCGGGTTACTGCGTCGTGCTGCAGGAAAACAGATCTCTTATCACCCATGTGATCCCTGTTGGAACTAATCAAAGCTCATGGCTATGGTTTCTGACTTTAAAGCTCATGTTGAAGAAGAGATGACCTAACTGATGTGTTCACAGCTAGGACAGAACGCCCTCTAGTGGTGGTTTTAAGTGAGGCGCACACTTGTTCATTCTGAGCTGGGTTTTCAGCATGCACTCTTAGACATATGCATATCTCTTCTAACATAGGGCGAGAGGCGGGGTACACCCTGGACAGGTTGCCAATCTGAAGCATTTCCTCATTCTTATTTCACTGCTGTCTTGTTTATTTTCATCTTTTGTTGCAGCCAGAAGCTCCTGCTGCTTCATCACTACACGGGTCTCCGCGCCCAGAAGAGGAGGATGATGGGGACCTGAATAAAGCCTTGGGTGTCCAGCGCTTCCAGCAAATCCTCACGCCTGCTGCTGCCGTGCCTGATAAGGAGCACCACATTTACCATGACGAAGACATTGAATGTGAGCGTGCACAGAAGCTTCATAAAGCATGGAGATGCTTTCAGTTGTGTGCGAACAGCTCTGAAATTGATGTATTTATCTGTGTTTCAGACCACCGACACTCCTCTCACCACATCCACCGGCCTCTGTCCAAACTGCCCTCTGACGTACGCAGGAGGAAGGGCAGCAAGAAAAGGAAGAAGGATAAAGATCACAAAAGCAGCCATCCTCTCTGCAGTGTCCCCATAGAGGAAGGTGAAGATGAGGAGGAAGAGGAAGAAGAGGGGACAGAGCTAAATTCTGTTCTGTCAGAGCGATCTGAGTCAGAGAGAACCAAAGATGTGGAGGTAATCATTTTATTATTATTAGATTCATTTGAGTCTTTTTAACACAGTGTTTGGGAGCAAATAAGATAAAACCCCACGAGAAGCGTTATTTGATACAAAAATTGGTTGAAAATGGGTTTTAAATACAAATTTGCTTCGAGAAAATGGAACAATGTGATGTAACTTTTCTCTTTTAAACCAAACTGAAACCTACTGTGTACCTTTAGGCTTGTTCTAATTTCGGGAGTAATTAAAAGCTTGAATTATGTTGAATTCTGGGTTTTGCAATTGTCTGACAACTTTTCACCTTTGATTTTCTACTTTAAGCATAAAGAGACTTTTTTTTTTTTTTTTTTTTTTGATTTGCTGACCAAAGCTAGACCAGAATAAATGTTGATGGGTTCCTGAGGCTTGGTGGAATTTGAGAAGAAACTCTATACTCTTAAACAAACACTAATCAACACTGGGCAGGAAAAATCCCCCTTTTTAATAGAAGGGAATGTCAAACAGAACCGGACTCGGAGTGGGTGGCTATTTGCCTCAACCCACTTGAATGAGTTCGCATAAAATCAACAAGTAATAATCAAACGATTGCATGAAACTTTTTGCTCCCTTTGAATTCATACTGAAATCCAGCAACATCTAAATAACTCTGATTTATGTGCAAAAGTCTCCACAGGCTTTGTTTCTCCATTGTCTGGATGTGAGAGACGTTAGATTTATCTGATTTATTTATTTTTGACCGTGTTACAGGAAGCAGCACTCTCACGCTTCCTTTTCCCTCCACAGTTCTTCGTTTCCGAAGATGACCATGTATCCAAAAGTGTCAAAGAGAGCCCACACTCGGTCCGAAAGCTCGACATCGTACCGCAGTCCGGTGTGGGAGGTGAACATGAAGACGCAACTTCCACAGAGTGAGTCAAGTGTGCTTCATAGACTTCAAAAAGAAGTGAAAAAGGGCGTGATTGTTAGGTTGGTAATCATGCCTTACCTGCCGCGATGACTGCTTAATGCATGTTTTTGTCTTTTTTGATGAAATGTCCTCACAGCCATCCTGTTTGGGTGAGAGCACTGAGGCTCACGCCTGTTCGGGGGGCGGGGGTGTGTGATGCACTGTACGTTACCATGTCTCAGGCATCCAGTGAGCCTGCTGGGCATGATCAGATGGACCAGAGGAATCCTGTCCTCAGAGACCCATATATCACCTGTTGCTACTCAGCAGCCCTGACTCCACCTGTGACATTTACTTTGTTCCTTTTTAAAGAAATCTGAGCTTGAAAGAAGCTGCACATACACCTTTTGCTTATTTTGAGTCGATTAGAGATCAGCTTAACCGCAGAAGATTTGTCTTTTAAACCATTCTTACCTAAAGTGGAGGAAGTTGACTTAAAGACGAGGTTGTAAAGTAGCGTTTACGCTAGACGGTAAGTTAATTATGTCTATTTTTGCTGGATGTGTTGTTAAAATTCTTTGTCCTCTGTCCACTTTTTTGCTTTTTGCAGCTAAATGTGTAACTTGCACCGTGAATGCATTTATCAGAGTAGGAGAAGCGGTAGAAGGCTGTAATACTTCGACAATGTTAGTCCTGTTAAAACGAAATAACTATTAGGAGGATTTTTATGTGTGGTTGAGTGTGCACAGTTCCCAGTTTTTTAAAGGGGGAAATGTTCAATCCTAAAGATAAAAGATGAAAAACAATCCTTTTTTTACTTCTAATCTTTCTGCTCTTCTTTAGTAAACTGCCTTCATCTGAGCCCTCCAGCCCCACTGCCCAGTCAGTCCCAGCCGAGCACACGCCGCTGACCCGCGTCTCCTCCGCCAGCCGCAGTTACGACCTGACAGAGCGTCGACGCACGGGCAACATGACGGGTGCCGAGCAGGCCAAGTACCAGCGCATCCCCACTGATGAGAGCGAAGCTCAGACGCTGGCCTCTGCTGACCTGGACGGCATCAAGAGTGAGTGCGAATCATTTGGCAAGCAGATACTAATCGTGGCTTAAGTTCAAGCCTACACAGACTAAAAGTGTAAAGGGGTATTTGACATAGGTGCCCTCCAACTAGCCTTCTGTGGTTGTGTTTGAGGGGTGTTTTTGAAGGAAACGCACTTTGAGCGTTGATTGAAGTGAGATGTAATGTGAGCAATAAAGCGTTTCTCTCCTGCTTTTTATTGGCTGTTGATATTGTTAAAAGAGGACTCGTTACCTCTTTATGTTTTGTGTATTCTGGTAAATATGTAGCATTCTTTTTATCTGTATTCTGGGATCACCAGTGGCTCACATGACTGCCTGTATGTAAAATGAGCTCCTTGTAATGATAAACCCAACAGATAATCATCTCCTTACTCTGCAGTTTCTGTCTGCTTTACAAAATGATGATTGTTACAGCTTGCAAGGTTGGACAAAAAATAGTACAAAGTATACTTACCTGCTCAGCAGTACATAGTGACTTATTGTTAAACATAGAAAGATGTTTTCTTAAAAGAAAACGACGGTGATTAAACAGCATAATCCACCAAATCTCAGGCTGTAAAGGTTTGTTATTGTTTCTGCATCCTTGAGCCTCCGGTGGGCCATATGACTTCAATTTCGTCATCAGGTGAAGAGTGCAGGGCTTTGTGTGCACAAAAGAGTGCTTGCTAGCTTTTTGCGCATGTCCAGACTCTTATGAGGAGAGACAATAGACTACAGTACATCAACTCTGCACACACTCTTCAGGTGGATTCCAGAGAAAGCACAACAGGTATGACTACTCATCTGTGGTGTCTCCAGCTGTCTGTGTCTGCTTTGCTCTTTGCCTAAGACTAAGTATTTATATGCAGTTTGTGGGCAAAATGTCTGAGGTGATGGATCTATTAGAGTATTTTATTTATTAGTAAAAAATCCAACCATTGCTTTTATTGATTTATTCAACAAAACTAAGGTTGTCATAGGTAGAGAGGTGGGATACAGGTCATTGTGATACAGATAATCACATATTTACAATCATCAGTTTGTCTCTGGACTGTGAATGCAAAAAAGAAAAAAGTCCCATTGATGGTCAATCAATGGGACTTCACTTTTTTTGTTTTTTATCCTGGTTTGAAAATGTTTCATGGATAATAAAGATAAAGGCCCTACATTTCCTGCTTCTAAATTCATATAAAACTGATGTTATTGTAGTCTTCGGCTGATTCAAAATCCCGCGGCGAGAATATCACCCCATTAGAGCACTTCACTGTCAGACTGTGGGCTTACTTGTTGGATCATAGAGTAACTAAAAGTAAAATGGGAGGAAGAGCTTTCAGGCTCAAACTGTGAATTTGGGAAACAGACACCCTCTTTACTTTTAAGAACAGGCTTAAAACTCCTTTTTGATAAAGCTTCAAGATGGGGCTGGATTAGATGACCCTGAACCCTCCTGTAGTTGCGCTGCAATAAGCCTAGGCCTCTGTGGGCTTCCCACGGTGCTTCTTCTTCACTCATTTCTTTTCACTGTATTTGCATTAGCAGTTATTAAACTCTGGCACTCCACATTGTGTCTTTCTCCCGTCCGTCTCTGCTCACCCTAACTGTCAGATGGCCCCTCCTCCCCGAGCCTGGTTCTGCGGAAGATTTCTTCCTGTTAAAAGGGAGTTTTTCCTTCCCACAGTCACTAAGTGCTCGTTCAGAGGGGCTGTGTGATTGTTGGTTTTCTATCTAATATTTTAGGATCTTTGCCTTACAATAAAAGTGCCTTGATGTGAGTAGATTATTCTTTTGTTTTCAGGAAATCTCCTAACTACACCTTTTACAAAAAGTTTAAAACACACTGTTGGGAATGTCATTTTAAAAATATGGTATTATTCACGCGTTACTCTTTCTTGTAGATATCATTTGCTGTTAATCTTCACCAGCATTAACACAAACTTTGTACTTTGCACTAAAACATGTTCTGCGTGTTAAAGAAGCTGGAGAAATGATTAAATACAGCTGAACTGATAGCTAGTCACTTTGCTTAGATTCCTTCGCAAACATCAGGGTGAAGGTGTGGGGCCCTTCTCTGTTTGACTGCAGACTGCTTTCCACTGCCCTGTGACATTCCCAGCCCCAAGCCCAGCGTGGGGTAGTGTCCAGGGCCGAGGTGATTTGCGTCAGGGAGCCGACTCCTCCGCAGAGAGCAGCAGCTTATCAGAAACTGTGGCAGACAGGCCTGCATTATTAAATTAGCTGTTCCCGCTGTCAGATGAGGGCCCTGGACTCGGGCCTGAGCCAACATGGTGGCTAATTGTTAAATCCGGACCTCTGTTTCCAACCTTTAATCATTAAAGGAGTGAAACCAGAGGAAGAATTAAGTAGACCCGAGGGCCAAAACAAGGCAGCTGAGGATGGAAGTGTGGGCGTGATATTTGGTCATTATGAAAGAGGTGAGCCTGCAAACAGGTTCACTGTCACATACTTTCTGTCCTCTTTTATCTACCTCCCGCCACCCTAAATCATCCTGGGAAAGTGTCCGTCTCTGGCTGCCGCTCAACAATAGGAATTATTAGATCACTGTCCCTCCCCTTTTGTTCGACCCGAGCAAATTAGCACCTCTGCTCACTGATGCATTCTGAAAGCTTCAGCTCCGGCGGGGGTCAGGAGCCGGTCAAGAAGTGGCGACTTTTTCCAATTTGTCAAAACAAGTCCAACACTTAAGTTTGAGCAGCGAGGAGGGTTGGGGTCACGCAGTAAGGTGGCTGCGCCAGCGCCAGATGCTCTCGATGCCTGCAGCAGAAACCCTCCTCTTCCTTAACGCCAGCCAGGGCTAATTTTTTTTCCAGGTTCTGCCCCAAAGTGCAGGCAAACATCATGTAGTGACCTGACAAGGGGCCCTCCCAATAAAACCTGAAGGTTGTACGAGTGACGCGAGAACCAATGAGTCAGTTCTGGACAGAATTTCATCTTTTGTCCTGGCGAGGCCTGCCCGGTTATCAGATAATGAGTTAAAGCCTTGATGAAGAACCAGAAAAGCCTCAGTGTTTTTTACGTAGGATATGCAAGCTCTGATAATGGTAAGCTTTGATATTTTTTTAAGGAAAATTTCACTCGTTTTTGTGTTGAATGTGTTTTAACTTATTAACAGATCAATTTAGAATAAACAGGATGTCACAAAAGGTTGTAGTAGAAGTCCTGAAAATATAATAAACTTGGATGTTGTGGTTGTATGTTTGAGTGAGCTCAGAGAAAAGATGCTTGTTCAACAGATGCAGACTGTCATTTAAGGTTGATGTGAGCTTTTCGGGGTTTGTGTAGGCTTTCCTGTTCAATGATCCGGTTTTCATGGCCACAGTTAATGCATTTAAATGTGAGATTGAGTCGAGGCTCCCTTATGGTCTCAAAAATAGTGTTTTAGTGTTAAAACCTAAGTAATTGGATGTCTGTTGCATATTTCTTGTTGAAGAGCAGGCCTGTTCATTTTCTCAAGTTTATTTGTCAGTGTGAAGCTGTCATCTCCTCGGTTTCTGAATTCAACTTGAATGAATCAGCGGATCTGTTGATCTTTGAACTTCCAACACCTGACAGAACCATTTGTCTCTGTCATCATGTTTCTTTCTCCTCATCCTTTCAGTGGTTGGTGTGTTGCCAGCATGAGTAACTCTACTCCCTTAGATACAAAGCGAAGAGGCCTGTGATTAAATGGGTTGAGATTTAAAAGGGTGGAAGGTCAATGTGTGCCATCTCTGGGCTAAAGAAACAAAATGTGCCATACAAACTAAAGACCTGATGCTGTTGTGTTGCATGGAGCTACAGTTTGCTGCATGTTTATTTCCGTTACTCCAGGTCATCGCTTTGAAGATGTTCCTGGCATGCGCCGACACCTGGTCCGGAAGAGCACCAAGAACCAAGTGGTGCACATCGGCAAGGACCACAAGGAGCCGACCACTCGCAGTCGCAAGCAGGATCGCACCCCCCATGAGGTGAGACACCACCTCACACTGACGTCGCACAGGTGTCTTAAATTGATGTTGTTAGTAAGCACTGCATTTTAAGAAACTGCATAAAAATCTTATTATAGCACATTTATAATCTACTGGGCTGAATTAAGAATAAGGTCTTAAATTAGCTTGTGTGTGGTAGTCTGAATGACCCTAATTGAGATAAAGATGTCGAGATAAAACTGAGGAAAGTCAGAGTTTGAATTGGAAGCTGTCACCTCAGTGAAAGTTTAAGAGTTTCTTTGATTTTTCAAATTATTTCTTTACCTCAGGGATCTTTGGAAGAGATGAGTTTAAAGACGAGCAGCTTTTAAAAGTGAAACTCTTCCACTTTTGTAGTGGAAGTAAACAAACAAGTTTGTGTGGTGAGAAAGTAAATAGCAGGGCTTTTAAACCCAGTCGTAATTGGTTGGCTCTGTTTTCTACTTCAGATTTCAAATCCTTTAAAGTCCAGGAAATGTTTTCTCTTCTTTCGCTCTCAAATTTAGCAGTGGCTCGACTCTTTTGCCGATGGGCTGGGGAGAGAAGGAGACAATTAAAAATGAATGAGTTCGTTCTTTCCTTTCACACACGGAAAGGAAAAAAGAGGGGAGCTTGGGTAACCAGACACTGGGAGCTCCTGAGAAAGGGGGAGCTATGTTTTATTAACACGCACACACAGATTCCCATACGCAGCTCCGAGCCCCCAGCAGCCCCAGTAAACAACAGGTCCCTGTCAGGTGTGTGTGATGAGGAAGAACTACTTGTGTGGGGATGTGTGTGAAAGTGAAGGTCCCGTCCTTTGTGGCACTGTCGGTCGGGTCAGCGTTTGAGTCGTTTCCTGCACCGTTTGCAGCCGGTGGTTCTGTACCGCTCTGCCTCGTGGACAGAAGGCATCCACAGATGCGGACAGATGGCTCGTCAGAAGGTGAGGCTGGATGGCCGGCAAGAGTCAGGTTTGATCCTGTGTGAGCGTGACTTCACAGGCATGCAGCAGGGAATAAGGGAATATTTTGCAGCTTGTTTTTTTTTTTTTTTTTTTTTTTTTTGGACATCATTACTCGGAGGACTTCGACTGACCCAGCATGGCGTAATTAATCTCTCCCTAACAGATCCTGATCCTGGCAGCTGGGAGACTGCTGCTGCTGATGCACAGCAGTCTTTGTAGTTGCTTGTTTTTCAAGTGCAGCTGGATGTGTAAATTGTTTAGTTTGTAATAGTTGTAAACACATTTTAAGCATGCTTGAAGTGGTTATTAACATTGTAGTTGCTGCTTTTAAGCTATATTTTGGCATCGAAAGAAGCTTTTTGACAAATGTAGTTGTAAAAAGCGCATCCAGCTACATCACATTTTGTTGGAAACTACAAATTTGTACAGTTATAAAAACTGCTTTTGGATGCTCAAGGGGAAGAAAGTTAAGGCTGTACAGATTCTACTCTTAAAACTTAGATTAAGGATTAACAACACTTATCTTTGTGTGCTGAGTATGTTTTTTTTTTAGATAGCTCACTTCTGGAAAGCATGACATGAATCACTAAATTTTCCCCTCCTCATTTCTTAAGTTTTGAGCAGATATGTGAACGTATGAGTCAAGGCAAGAGGAATCAGAAATGTTAGCGCCAACATTTGTTAGGTCCTCCTGCTGTTATTTGTGTATTCTAGCTTTATCCTGTGCCTCTTTTAATATGCTAAAGTGAATGATGGGTTTCTTCATCCACCACCATAGCTCCTTTCTCCTTCAGGTGTGGAGACATCCTCGAGCGTGGCATTTGAGATTGATTGCAGGATCAAGGGCAGATGAGATGAGGCACAAAACAGAAATGAGAAAAGTTGGACAAAATGACCAGTCAGAGTGCTTTACTCACTGTTTCTGTGTGTTTGGCACGGATGTGCAAGTGATGACGTGTGGACCGTATGCATGTAAACCACCTCAGGTCTTTGTGGAGCTGAACGAGCTGACGATGGACAAGAACCAGGAGCTGCAGTGGAAGGAGACGGCCCGTTGGATCAAGTTTGAGGAAGATGTTGAAGAGGAGACGGACCGCTGGGGGAAGCCTCACGTCGCTTCGCTGTCTTTCCGCAGTTTGCTGGAACTCAGAAGGACCATCTCCCACGGTAAAGAGAGAGACTGAGTGTGTTTGTGTAAGCTGTATGCCTGAAAGTCTCTCGTCTGGTTCATAGACGACTGAGCTCAGCCTGCTTGTGTATTTGCAGGTGCGGTGCTGCTGGACCTGGACCAGAAGACCCTGCCTGGCATCGCCCACCAGGTGGTGGAACAGATGATTATTTCTGACCAGATCAAAGCTGAGGACCGGGCCAACGTCCTCAGAGCCCTGCTGCTCAAACACAGGTGATTGGCAGCGCCTCAGTGCTACAAATAAGCTAGCAGAGATTTCATCTTACAGAGGCATTCAGTGCCATTTGAGGTGAACCTGTTCTTGTTAATGATCTGAAAAAATGTGGCACATGCTGTGCACTGCAATGGCGATGATGTCTCAAGGTAGTTAAATGATAAATTGCAAGGTGTGGAAAATGGAGACCGGATATATGTATGTGCACAAACAAATGGAAGCTGGTTAAACTGTGTTTTCTTTTCCTCACCGCTACACACTTCCTGCTATTAGATGGCTTCATGCTTGGTCACTACCTCTCCTCCTCCTGTTCAACCTCTCTCTCCCCACCTCTGCCTCCCCTAGTCACCCGAGCGATGAGAAGGAGCACAGTAGCCATTTCCCCAGGAACATCTCCGCAGCCAGCCTCGGCAGTCTGATAGCGCATCACCACAGTGTCAACCACACCAACCAGACAGAGCCGTCAGTGACCGACCCCCTCATGGGCACAGTTCGCGTTACGGGGGACACAGACACGCACATCGACATGGAGAAGAATGAAGTGCAGGTAAGTCCGAGTCTGCAGAGTTTGCAGAATATCACAGGGATCTTTACCGTCCTTATTTACACTTCCTGTGTTGTTTCCAGCAGAGAGAGCCAAGCATTGGACCTGGTATGCATCGGTCCAAGTCCAAACATGAACTGAAGCTGCTGGAGAAGATTCCTGAAAATGCCGAGGCTACAGTGGTCCTCGTGGGTAAGTTACTCATCTGTCCATGAACTTGTCTTACAGCATCAGCAGTTGTGGCACACAGGTACATCTTAGGCCCCTGAAGGTTCTCATCTATATCACATAATATGGCATCACATTGCCTAGCAACCATCAATCAACAGGCTAAGATTACCCATTTATAGGTTTTTATGCACCTACAACACTTTTATAAAAGCATGGTATAAATTTAATGTCATGATTGTAACATCTAATTTATACCCAGAAAAACTTGAATTATATATGAAATCATCATGTTCCCCAGCAACCACCTAGCAACAGACTAAAATCACAGGCCAGGTAATGCTGTACCACTAGTTGTTTTTTTTTGTTTTTTTATAACTACAGTTAGTCTAAAAACCGGTTACTACTTACAAAACTTTGCCTTTGGTTGCATGTAGCGCTTTCTGCACACTGACCATCATGTCCTGTGGTTTCCCAGGCAGCGTGGACTTCCTGGAGCAGCCCACCATGGCGTTTGTGCGGCTGCAGGAAGCGGTGGAGCTGGAGTCCGTCCTGGAAGTGCCAGTGCCGGTCAGATTTCTCTTTGTTTTGCTGGGACCCGCCACTACAAGCATGGACTACCACCAGATAGGACGCTCCATCTCCACCCTCATGTCTGATAAGGTGAGTGGTGGTGCTGATTTAGACAAGGGGTGTCAAAAATAAGCCCCTGGAGCCAGGATTGGCCCAGCAAAGGCTCTAATCCGGACCACTGGTCAACTTTGAAAAATGTGAAGGAGGACATAGAAGAATTTTACATTTATATGAAATAAAATAACACCTGTAGGTTTCTGTTGGCACCAATGATGTTGGGTAAATTGGTTTATTTCTGCCATCATCTTTCAGCAATTCCACGAGGCGGCCTACCTGGCAGATGACAGGCAGGACCTGCTGAATGCCATCAACAGCTTCTTGGACTGTAGCATCGTGCTGCCACCTTCAGAGGTGGGAGGTGATGAACTGCTGCGGTCTGTCGCCCGCTTTCAGAGGGAGATGCTGCGGAAGAGGGAGGAACTCGAGGTCAAACTAATGGCCAAAGAGCCTAAAAGCCTTGAAGAAAAAGGTAAGTGTTTCCGTTTCAATTAGGAATTTCACTCGATTTGATTTTAGGTGCCTTCTCATGGGTTTTAACGTAAAGCTCTGTTGTCACTCAGAGGCACTCCTCAAACCTTCGAAAAAGTCAGATGACCCCTTAGAGCGTACTGGGCGGCCTTTTGGTGGGCTGATACGAGACGTGCAGCGGCGTTACCCAAAGTATGTCAGCGACTTCAAGGATGCCCTGAACAGCCAGTGCATGGCCGCAGTTATCTTCATCTACTTCGCTGCCCTCTCTCCGGCCATAACATTTGGAGGTCTGCTGGGTGAGTCTGTGTGAGGGAATTGAGAGCGTATTCACGCCTCATATCGCAAATCCTCTCCGTGTTTTGGTAATAGTGGCCTCTTGATTAACCTTTTAACCCCGGGTCTGCCTCCAGGTGAGAAGACAAACGGCCTGATCGGTGTCTCTGAGCTGATTGTGTCAACATCAGTGCAGGGGGTGGTCTTCTGTCTGCTCGGGGCTCAGCCATTGCTGGTTGTGGGCTTCTCTGGACCTCTGCTGGTCTTTGAAGAAGCCTTTTACAGTGTAAGTTGCATAAAAACATATGAAGTTAATTTCAAAAATGTTAAAAATGCTGGTGACTTACTAAATAGGCAAACAAATGTGCTTAATGTCTCTGTGCTCACAGTTCTGCACATCAAACAACATAGAGTACCTGACGGGCCGCGTCTGGATCGGCTTTTGGCTCATCATCATCGTGGTCACCATGGTGGCCTTCGAAGGCAGCTTCCTGGTGCGCTTCGTCTCCCGCTTCACCCAGGAAATCTTCTCCTTCCTCATCTCCCTCATCTTCATCTGCGAGACCTTCATCAAGCTTGTCAGGGTACACATGAGACGTGAAAAGCTCCTGATTAGAAAAAGTTTTTGTTGGCACGCTGTGTGTTTGCGCCGCTGACGCTAAGCAGAGCAGACTAATCTCTGGACAGGGTTCAGAAGTCGGGGTCGAAATGAGCGTGTTTTTCTAACAAGCACACCTGAAATCTTTTCTGATTGATGGAGCCTGAATCCTAAATGGATTTAGAGTTTTAATTATGGTCCAGACTTATGATTTTTGGAAGATCTGCTATTTTTAGAGTTTTATGGCACGGACTTAAAAGGCATTTTGCTACGAGCTAATCTCATTTCAAAGAAAGAGTGGTTGCGATACCTGTTAATCTGTCTAAGAAAAGTAATCACAGCGTGTTTGCGTGAGCACCTTTTTATAATATGAAACTCTGTGTGCAGATTTTCAAGGAGCACCCGCTGAAAAGCTGTTCCCTCAACGGCACCGATGCAGACGACTTGGCGGAAAACATCACCCTAATGATGAAAAACAGCAGCCAGCCGTCGACTGTGAAGGTCAGCGGGGAACCGAACACGGCGCTGCTCTCTTTGGTTCTCATGGCGGGGACGTTTTTTATCGCTTTCTACCTGCGCAAATTCAAGAACAGCGCTTTCTTCCCTGGAAGGGTGAGGAGCTGAAATCTGTAATTAAGATCTGCAGCAAATATTTGATCTTGTTTGATGTGACACATTTTGCAGTCTTCTTTAAACCGCGCCGTCTGTGGTGTTTAGATACGCAGGATTATTGGAGACTTTGGGGTACCGATCGCCATTCTCATCATGGTTCTGGTGGATTACTCCATAGAAGACACATTCACACAGGTGAGACTCAGTGGACTGTGCAGTGTGTTTATCATGCAAAATATTGGAAAAATAAGGAACCTCCTTATCTCAGAGGTTGATGGGAGTCTGTCTCGTGTCTTCCTTACAGAAACTGAGTGTCCCCAGTGGATTTTCAGTGACGAATTCCAACAAGCGCGGCTGGTTCATCAGTCCGCTTGGATCAAATGGGGAATTCCCTATCTGGATGATGTTTGCCTGCTGCTTGCCCGCTCTGCTGGTTTTCATCCTTATCTTCATGGAGACTCAGATCACCACGTGAGTTTTGCTGGAGCCGCATCACACAGGCAGATGTTTGAAGAGTTGCTGGTGTACATTTATACGCTGCTCAAAAACTCCTTAAGGAACACTTTTTATTTTTTCCCCTGTGGACACTATCAAGTCAAAGTCCTGGGATATTGATCTGGTCAGTGTAGTAGCAGAGGAGGTTGTTAATCGGTTTCAGCTGCTTGGATGTTAATGAAATGAACAACACGCACATTAGAGGTGCAACAACAGAGAGAGGGACAGACCCCAAACCAGGAATGGTTTTACAGGTGGAGGGCACTGACAGTTTTTCAATAGTTTTGTATGAACGTCATTCAGTAATCAAATAAATAAAATCTGTTACGTTTTTAAAAGTACAAAACTATCAGATTCATATCCAAATGTGGGGTCAAACAAGTTTAGTAGAGAACTATTTGTAACTTTTTACTAAGAAAGAAATAAATGCACCTGGTCATTATTTATTTCCTAACTGATATTTCTAAACAGCCAGATCATTTTTTAATTAAACACAGTTGTACAGAGTAGACTGCACATTTAATAACCTCCTTCCAAAAACAGACAAACACCCTGTTACTGAAAGAAGGCAGATAATGTAAAAGATGAAACACGGGGAAAATGTCACTCAGCTTTTTTTATGCAGGATATTAAAGTATAAAGATATTTATTTCAGTTTAACACTTTCTACAATGGCCTGCTGGGGGCAGTATTCCTTTATTTTTTTCCATTATTTTCTACATTTTTACCATAACTGAAATGGTAAACTACAGCAACAAAACATCAGCCGAGTTCTTTAGTGACCAACATTTTATTGAATCAGGAGATTCTCTGGAAGTTTTGTGTATTTTAGTCGTGATGCACAGTACCGTGCACAAGTTTAAACGTTTAACCACTGTTCATTTATTTGTTTTTCTTCCAAGGAGCCAGAATTTCTTATCATTTTTTCATCTTGACCAAAATTTCTGGACGAGTTTTGTTGGACATTGGCTGCTTTTACCACTCATGTCCAGTCCACTCCATGTACCTGACCATTTTCAGAGGAATATTTTGTTTGTTTATTTAAATTGCTCAGCACTGCCCTCATGAGACATTCAAGCATAAAATAAACTCCTTACTCAAGGGATGAACTTCTGTTGTGTCTACACATAACCAACAATTTAGCAAAGAGCCAGTGTGAAATGATATCTTTAGGGATTTTGTTACTAGCAGCCTGTCACAAAAACACACAATTAGTTCTGATTCCTTTAGTTGAATCTATGAAACTAGCAGGGTTGTCTGCAAAAAACTATTAGTCAAATTGACATGGTGTGCAGTGTGTCCTTAAAAAAGTTGAGGACAAAAGGAGTAAGTTTACCCAGAGTGAAGAATAAAGGTGGTCATACCAAAGATTGAATTTTCCAGCTATTTCCCAGTTTCAACCCATCAGATGTTTAAGCTGTTTTCTAAATGATGTGTTTAGTGTTTTAGCTTCTGTAACGCATCAAAATGCAGATAAACAAGCACACACACACAAAAAAAAAAATGCCGTACCTCATCATATGTGATTAATCTGAAATGTGTTTCTTACGTTTGGCTCTGTCCCGGCTTCCTGCAGGCTGATAGTTAGTAAAAAGGAGCGCATGCTTGTCAAAGGTTCTGGTTTCCATCTGGACCTGCTTCTGATCGTGGTGCTGGGCGGCACCTCAGCTCTGTTCGGCCTGCCGTGGATGGCCGCTGCGACCGTTCGCTCGGTGACCCACGTCAACGCCCTCACCGTCATGAGTAAGGCCGTCGCTCCCGGAGACAAACCTCGCATCCAGGAGGTGAAGGAGCAGCGGGTCACTGGGCTTCTGGTTGCAATCTTAGTTGGTGAGTTCCAGACTTATCATCTTTTCTTTCCTCCCGTGGCTGTGTCCTGTGTGAACTTTACCCTTTAACGCTCTCCTCCGTTAGGCCTGTCGATCGTGATCGGCGACCTGCTGTGTCAGATCCCCCTCGCCGTGCTCTTCGGGATCTTCCTCTACATGGGAGTGATGTCGCTCAACGGTATCCAGCTAACGGAGCGGATGATGCTTTTGCTCATGCCACCAAAGTATCACCCTGACCACACCTATGTACGCAAGGTGAGAGGAACATGAAAACACACTTTTACAGCCAAAGTAAAGGACGTGAGGATGGAGATGCTCTGCTGTAGCAGAAACAAACAGAAAAAGAAGTTTCAGGATTTTTGCGGTCTGTCACAAAAAAGATGTTTTGCACACTTAAAAACGCCGGAGTTCCCTCAGAGTGGTTTCTAGCTAGGGGAGACTTTATCTATGTTAATCCACACAACCTCTAAACGTTTATTTAAACCCCTAAAATAGTTTGCAAAGGTTATACGTATCTACATTTGGGAATTTTTTGAGCGCTCCCTGCAGAAACTGTTGTCCTTGTCAGATATGTGAGCGACCTCTCTATCCTTCAGGTCCGCACGCTGCGCATGCATCTCTTCACCTGCATCCAGCTGGTGTGTTTGGCGGTGCTGTGGGCCATTATGTCGACAGCGGCGTCTCTGGCTTTCCCCTTTGTCCTCATCCTCACCGTCCCCGTCAAGATGTTTGTGCTGCGACGGGTCTTCACTGTCAAAGAGATGGCATGCGTAAGTTAACCACAGGGGGGCGCAGTGCCCTGCTTTACGCTGACACACACTGTAGAGGTAAAAAAGGAAACGTAATTTAAATGTTATGATTAGAACTGATTGATAATATCGATAACATTTATGGCTCTGATGTTGATCCACAGAGATGGGTAGCACAAAACATCAGATCAAAATTTCACTAATTTTTAAAAAATAAAACAAATTTGCGATAAAATAGTCGTTTAAATGAGTCACAGCTGTTTCGGAGTTAGTTCAGGTTACTGAATGTGACTTCTTGTCTTTCTTTTAGCTGGATGCTGACGACGCAGAGCCAAAGTTTGACGAGCGCGAGTGTCACGACGAGTACTCGGAGATGCAAATGCCGGTGTGATCCGCAGCGAGCCCTCGCATCGTCAAATCGCACCGAAAATCTGTCAGTTATCACCAGTTAGAGTTCTGGGACGGCGTCCTTCAAGCGATGTCCCTCTTCATCATCATCATCAAGACATTGAAATGCAGTATGTCAAAGGTTGCTTTGGCTTTTAACTTTTCACTATTTAAGAAGCTTTTCTGCTGCTTTAATAACAGTTTGTGTCTCAAATAATGGAAAAGCAGCTGGAAACTCTTCGCTTAGTTTATTTGTTTTTATTTTAAACATTTCAGGGGACAGGAGATACCGAATCAAATGACTTTATCTCGAGCTCGAGTTAAACATGTTAACAGTAGATAGACGTGTACGATTGATTTTTAGCCCTGAAAGTTGCTCTGATTCACATTGAATATGTGGAAGATATACGGGATACATTCCTTTATGCTTTATGAGTTATTGCTATTCACACTCTTTTCTTCACATTTTAAGATCACCAAGCGCCTTACGAAGGAAATATAAAGGTATTACGATTTTTTTTCTTTATTTTGTCTTATTTTAGACAGCTGATCACTTTACACGAAAGCTTGTAGCACTTTTAACATAACAAAATCTGAACAATGACTGTATTTTATGTAATCAGTGTTGCTTTAGTTTGCTTCTTAAATGATCTGTGAGTGATTTTTAGCCTACTTTAACTATTTGTTGTTTTTGTGCAGAAAATGCAGCATTTTAAATGTTTATATTTCACCTGTGGTGAGTGAAGATCACCAGCAGGGGGAGATCTTGTGGGACTGTTATGACGTTCCATAAGAAAAAAGAAAACTGTACAAAAAAAATGCTATTTCTCTCTAAACTAATGACATCGTATCACATTTCTCATCGTGCAAACACTTTTTTTAAAACGGAAAATGACACTGTGGCTTATTAAGTGTACTTTAAAATGTCTCCACACACATATATATACACACACCCGTACACGTGTAGGGCACTAATGTAGTTTGTTCTGAGGTCTCATTTCTCCTGTGGTCGGTTAACGGTGGTTTCTTTGTGCCAAATGTCTCGTGTAAATAGTTTTGTGGTCAGAAAAATAAGCTGCACTTCAGTCACGTTAGATCTCCTCTAACTTGAAGGATTTTCAGCCTAATTTTAAATATTTTCACAGCAGGACATTCCTCGTTTTTAATATGTCACTCGCGATTGTGTCAGCCTGGTCGACAAAATTCCCAAACAACCTGTTTAGACAATCTCATGGATTGGTTAAAGCTTTGACTGTGTCAAATAGTTTAAATATTCAGCCCCTGTTACTCTCACCTACACGTTTCAAGCACTACGTTTCCCTCCAGGCGGGCCAGTTTCACTGTTGCTGTGATCTTGTTGCCTTTTTCATGTCACAGTCGCACAAAATCTGAAGTGCCTGTGGGACCATGAAGTGATCTGTGTCTCCTGTGTTTTAAGGATGGCACACGTTACAGTAGTTTGCACATTTGAGACATGCATAAATCAAAAATCTCTGTTATTTATCTGTTTATAATCTGTGGAGTAATTGCTGCTTTAGAAGCCTTAATCGGGTTACGTCACACAATATTTTTTTCTTCT
Source organism: Mchenga conophoros (assembly GCF_057382185.1). NCBI lineage: Eukaryota > Metazoa > Chordata > Actinopteri > Cichliformes > Cichlidae > Mchenga > Mchenga conophoros. The sequence goes on along the minus strand of NC_140534.1, from coordinate 21,025,005 downwards.
GTACACACACGTTCAGCTGCAAGCACGCCCACGGCAGTGAAGGCGATATTTATGAGAGGTTGGATTTGAGTGTCAGTTTTGTGTCTGCTTCTTGTGCCTGTGATTGGAGTGAAGGCAGTCTGTGTATGTCAAAGTATGCTGATGATTAAAAGTATGTGGATTCATTTCAAAGCAATAAAGTCTTCAGGCTATTGCTGATGTTCCCGTGTACAATAATGGTTCAAATATTGATGATGAATAAAAGTTCTTTTCTATCGTTTGAGTCTGTTTGGCTGTCTTTATGTAAAACACCTTGGAGGAAGGAGAAAAGGTAGATGCACAGAAGACATATTTAGTCCCAACTGCACATACAAGGAACTGGGCTCTATGATTGTCAACTATCACGTCTTGGTGCTGCTCTCCTTTCCACTGCTTTTCCACTGAAAGGTAGAGGAAGTCCCAGAGCAGCCATACCACCAAACAGAAATTATGCAGGTGGCAGCAATCTTCTCTTAATGATCTGGTATTTGACTAAAAAAGTTGTAAAATTAACATCCAAGAGTTTTTAAAATAGCAAAAAAGAGTTTGGCAGCACAAATATGATGGTTTCAATGAATGTTCAAACAAACATCAAGACTGAGTCTGCAAGAACACAATCTGACTCACATATTGGTCTATGATATGCTGTGAAGCATGAAGAAAGCATGAGTGTGTTCATGCATTCAATTTACTATTACATGGACGGTATATTCAAGAGTGTGGACAGGTGCACGGGTCTCACTCCTAATGCTGGCCACATATTAAAAGTGAGGGACCAGCAATGTGTGTGAGCAGAGGGCTCAGAGGACCAAGAAACTTTCTGATTCTCAGCAATAAAATCTGTAAAACCTGGAACCTGAAGGGAAGCCAGTGAGCAAAAAGTGTGAAGTGATATGAAAGTATTCCTGAAGCTTTAGTTTCAGTTTTAGTTAAAGGTCACAGGTGCAGGTTTTTTATGTGCTGGTAGTGCAGCGTTAGCAAAACTGAAGAGGTTTGTTCGTGTCTGTAAAAAAAAAAAAAAAAAAAAAAAAAAAAAAAAAAAGGCAATAATGGAAGACTACCTGAAAATAGAGAAAATCGGAGAAGGTACATATGGGGTTGTGTATAAAGGTAAGCAAAAGGCAACGGGGCAAATTGTGGCTATGAAGAAGATCCGACTGTAGAGTGAGGAGGAGGGCGTTCCCAGCACAGCTGTCAGAGAGGTTTCTCTGCTCCAGGAGCTGAAACATCCCAATGTTGTACGACTCCTAGACGTCCTAATGCAAGAATCTCGTCTCTACCTCATCTTCGAGTTCCTGTCCATGGACCTGAAGAAATACTTGGACTCCATCCCCTCTGGCCAGTACATGGACTCTATGTTGGTCAAGAGCTACCTTTACCAGATTTTGGAGGGCATCTACTTCTGTCACTGTCGCCGAGTGCTCCATCGTGACCTGAAACCACAGAATTTGCTTATTGACAACCTGTGTCAACATACCCGAATAACATGATTAGTTCATAACCAGGCCCCCTGGAGAGGTTTAAGACGTTTTGAGGAGGTAATTTAGTCAGCTGTGTTGGATTGAGGACAAATCTAAAACCTGTAGGACACTGGCCCTCGAGGCCAGGAGTTGCCCACCTGTGGTCTAGGTGTTTTCCAGCTCAGGGCTTGTTGAGCGGACAGTATGACGCTTAAGAAAACAGTACAGCCTTTTAGCACATCTGATTCATGGCAGCTGACTTCATTTGCTGTGCAAAAACGTTTCTACCCTCATAGAGCACTTGACAGGTGGCTAGGGGGTTGAGCAGATCATCTGCTAGCTGGAAGTTGGAAGTTTGGTCCCAGTCTGCATAATTCTTAGTGGGCAAGATGCTAAACCCCACTTTGCTTTCCAATGTGTTCAGCGTGAATGTGTGTGAATGTTAAACAGAATGCATTGTAGAAATATGTGATGTATGAATGAGACATGACATATAAAACACTTTGAGTGCTCAAGTATAGTAGAAAAGCCCTGTTTACCATCGTAACTTGGGACAGGCTGAGTTGTATTTGTAACTGAACTGATTGGAGCCTGAAAGGGGGTGTACATGTAGGAACAGGTGTTTGTGATATTTAGAAACTTGAAGCAAGACAGGAGTTAAATATTTAAGGGGAGAAACGAAAAGCAGTGTTAGTGAGTGACAGATGAAGGAGTCGGATACATTACAACAGGGGCATCAAGCTCTTTGTACTGTAGTTCATAGGGCAGATACAGCTCCACTTAGAGCGACCAGGTCCCAACAAAATAGATGTGCTTAGTTTTTTGTGTGGGACACATCACCAATTTGAATTTAAGTTATTGCTTAACTGTCAGAGGCCTCTACAGACACACTGTAGTTTGGACAGGACACAGAGGATATGTGAGTACATACTGCTGATTCATTTTCTCAGTGATAGTTTCATCATATTCAAAAAATCTGCTAAGCTTGTATGTTTTTGGTGAGCTGTATGACTCCAGAGATGTGGGACGGAGGAGGAAGAATAAAGATGCGATGCAGTCCCACTTAAAGAGGAACGTCGCCCTACCACAAGACTTACAGATGATTAATGTAAAATGCCCAAAATCAGACCTGTGATGTGTTTTTAAATCCTTTATATTACATATTTATGAATGTTACACTGCTTCACATTTACATGGATGGACATTTACTCAGCTGTTCCATCCATCTGTCCGTCTTTTCTCTTCCACTTATCCAATTCAGGGTCGTGTGTGTGTCTATTAATGGATAGTTTGCTTTAATAAAAATCTCTAGCTTAGATGATGATAAACTGAATTTGTATCATGTGTTTATAAAGAAACAATGGAAAGTTTGGAATCTTTTGTAAGACACATTTTCAAATTATAGCCAGTAACAAAAAATAAACATGTATAATAAAAAGTAATATAGTCTCCTCTTTCATAAGCCCACCAGAGGTTGCCACACACTGGTTCAGCTTTTACTCGTGACGGTCTGTAAACATGGACGACAGTGGCTGCATATGGAGGTTTATTTCCTTTATTTACACTGATGTTAAGGGCTTTGTGTTTATAATATGATCCAGAATATTCGAGCACGTTTAGTGGAAAGAGACAAATTATACTTGCACATAATTTTTCATTTTGGATACAGAAATAACAAAGCATGGAAAACCTGGATCTTTTCTTCCTGAGTCATTTTAATTGGTTACTGTCCAAAATAATAAATCACTGGGTTAAAGTGAGTAAACCTGCGTCTGATTCTGTTTGTTTCATGTGTTTCCAGGGATGTCCCACTGCCATTCAAACACATTTGGACTCTGACGTGTTCCTGTGTTTTAAAGGGACTTTTTATAATTACACAGAGAATTAAACTAAAACTTTAACCACCAGGGGGCAACATTTTATCAGTTGAGTGATCCCCGTTTAACGTCATCTTTTCTTTTTAGCCTAAAAATGTGTTGAAAGCTTACACAGGCCCACTGCATCATCTGGTGGTACAAATGGAAATTGCATGAAATCGCAGCCCAGGCCTCGTTTAACTTTAATTAGGTTCTTTACAATATAATGCACAAATCTGACTTTAAGCTCTCAAAACTATGGTGAACCTATTAACTAGTAAAATTCCTTTATATGGTCACTGAGTCATACAAAACAGCTGCGGCTGCCATGAGACAAATATCTGTTTTTGAATTTGCATCAATTCACATCTTTGCATATGGAGGTTTTGCAGGCATGTGACCCCTAACCATGTGACATTAACCTATTTGCCATTTTGGATGTGTTACAATCATGGTGACAATGTCAGGCCTAAGTCACATAGGCCTAACGACCAGTCTGCACTATGGTCTAAATGTCTAACCCCTGATTGGTCGGTAAAAATTTCCTTGCAGTTTCCTGCGATCGTCCATTGTTTCAATGGAAGATGATGACTTGTCTATGCTGAAGAAATGCTGAAGAATAATTATTATGCACATAGGTGTTTTAACATGAAAACACAGTGGATAGTTACAACAACATATGGTTAGAAAGGCTGGGACTGAATACCTGTCCACTGGGTTGCAGAGGTAGAAGAATCAGGCTTTGACACAGACAGCATCTCTTCTGTCTTCACTCATGAGCTCATCGGCTACCAAAGACAAGCAGCTAGAATGAGGAGTGAAATGGTGCAATGATGATAACATGGAGCAGAACTTGCAGGGAAAGTTTCCAGGTTTGAATCTGGCCATCTTCAAGCAGTTTATCAGCGAGCAGGATATTTTTACACATTTAGTATTTTTACATGTTATTCTCCGCTTTTTATTTGTATGGTTCTTAAAGTATCTGTTTTCAATTAATTTCAGTTCCTGACTTGATCTGAAATTTTAATAGACAGGGACTGAAGATGAGCTTTTTTTTACCTGTTATGTGAGGAAATTATAACACTCATTTCCACAGACTGTATATAAAGGATGGATGTATGCTTGCTGGTCTGAAATTGGTATCTAATGCAAAAGTACCTAAAACCTACATTCTTTTTAATTGCAACTGGGGGGGGGGGGGTGTGACTGCTGTGGCGCCATAAAGACTTTGACTGTTTTTTAAAAATGGCTGTTTGGATCCACTGAGCTCAATAGAAACCTTCCCAACGAGTTTGCAACTTCACTCACTTTTTCTAAAATGCTCAGATCAAAACCTTTGAAAATGGGCAAACAAGCCAGTAATATCACAATGGTTAGTCAATCCTTTATATACAGTCGGTGGTCAGTTCAGCTAATATTTACGACTAACATTTAAAATTATGCCAAGAATTATTATATTTGTTTTACATTATTTATAGTACAAAACTATAAAGTTGTTAAATAAAATGAGGACCAAGAATTGAACCCTGTGGAGCGCCAACAGATTTCCCTTCAGTAAAATAATGTAAATCAGTTTAGTATGTGTTCTCTTTGTTACTTTATCAATCCAACTTTATTTTGTGATTTTCTACATGAAATTCAGTACTACTTTATTATCATTGTGCTGATAGAAAACTAAAACTACTTTTTAAATGTCAAAAATCTTTCTGATAAAAGAAAGAAGTTGGGAGGATGCAGACATCTACTCTGGATCAACACTGAGGCATAATCAAAACAGAAACGCCTGTTTTTCTCCCTTGTAAGGGCAGGGTGTTCTTCTGTCTTTGAGTAAACAGTACAGAAGGGGGTGGTCTGTTGCTCTTTCCACATCACCCTCACTCTTATGGCCACAAGGAGAACAATGGCTGCTCTGTTGGTTTGGCTGTTCAGCGTCGGAGCTTTCTTCTTGTCCTCGAATGCACAGGAACTCCCTGAAACGTATAGGAAAGGAGTAGATCTGGCCTTAGCGAAGCTCCACTCTCTCGCTGGAATCCAAGATCATTATGTCTTCTTAAGAAGTGTCTCAAAGTCGGACTATGAGGTACTGAACAGCAAATCCAGTTTTATTGCTCAATTTTTATCATTTATTTTGTAAGACCTGGTTATTAGTTTATGGTTTATGGTGTATTTGGATTAAAATCATCAGGAAATGTGCTATAAGCAACAAAGAATATGATGCTTTCATGAACTAAAACTCATCTGGGTTGCTTTGCTTCTTTCTTCTCAGATGGGTTTTGATGTAAGCTTCTTCTATCACCACTTCTACCTTAAAGCCACCACTTGTGAAAAAGGGACCACTGACTCCTCAGCGTGTGAGCCTAGAAACGACAGAGTAAGTTTTTGGCAAGTTACTCGGCTCAGGACTGTGGAATGTGAGGATAATGGCCTGCCCTAACTTGTCTATGCTGTTTTGCTCTTCTGCATTCATGCAGCCGCTGATGGACTGTGCAGTCTGCTACAAAATGCACAGAGGAGAAATCGAACCAGACCCCAAACCGTATATTCACTGCCTCCGTAAACCGGCCATCACACAAGTCAGTATCTCCTGCTTTACCTTTAATACAGTCTCTCCCAAAGTTCTAACTGTGGCCTGTCATAAGTGATGAAACCGCACTGCAATGATAAACATGTTTATCTTTACTTGGTTATGAATGGCAGGCAATGACAGCAGGCAGACTGGAGCACTGCAATACACTGGGATACAGCAGCGGGTCAACAGTTCTTCTGGGATCAACAGGCAAAGAGTGAAAGTTTTGTTAGAAAACATGCAGCATTTAGTGTCTTTGCTTCTGAAAATATCTAAAAAAACTACAATCAGACAGGTAAATTCTTGTCAGTCTGCACTTAACCTTTCTGTAGTTTGGTAGATGTACGTATGATGTTTGCATCTTGTCTTTTGAAATGTTATTAAACTATTATTATATATTCTATTATTCACTCTGAGAGGCATTCATCATGTGAGGAACATATTTCATTCAAATGCAACCTTCCTAGCTCCCTTGCTAAGTAAATGTATGCATTCTTTTTATATTCTAATAAACTTTGAATCCAAAATTTTATCTGCTTTACTTCTATCTGATTATTTTTTAACTCTCTGAAAATGGGGGGGGGGGGGGGGGGGGGGGACTGTGTATAAAAATGGCTCTAATTCATAAACAGGTAATATAAAACTTTTATTAGAGCCTCTGAATTAAAGCTAGAAGTCTGTCCTTTGATCACATCTTACTTTTATTATTTTTAAAACCCACTGTGGTGGTAACAACAGGCAAAACTATAAATATAAATAAATGCATAAATAAATTATTCTGTCAGAACAGTGACGATTATTTCACTTTTTTCCACTCTATTGATCTGATGACATGTATTTAATCTTCTGAACTGTTCAACTAGTCATTATTCTTGATGTTAAAGTTTTGCATTTAAAACAGAGGATATTGGCAAGTTATTAAACCAGTACTTCTCAACCTTTTTAGCCCACGAGCCTTTGAAAGGTCCCTCAGTGGGGCCTCTTGTCACATGGTGTCATTTGTGGTCCAGAAAAGTTACTGGATAAAAGCAATCTAATCCCCATAAAATGTTTATAAACATTTGTTACTTCTCTCCTTTACTATATTATTATGAAGCCTCTTTGGGAACTCTGATCTATGTAGTATATACGGCTACAACAGTGTAATACCTGTGCATTTACTTTTTCTTTGGTTTAAGTAGAATGAAATGAGTTTTCTTTGCTGTGATAATTTGCTGCAATGTGTGTGACTAACAAATGTTTATGAGTTGTGGTTTCATTGAAATGAAGTTGTTACGTAAGCATCCCCAGGTGTTATGTAACCCCATCCCTGCAGAGAATGTTTCTGCTCCTAGAGCATAAAAGCTGAAGATGGTCGTCTTTAAATGTATCATTAGATTGTCAATGAGCTAATCCACAGCTTTAATCACACTTTAGATCGTATTCTGGATAAGTTAGTTATTGTAAGAACAAATTCTTATTATGACATTGACCATGTTTTCCATCTGAAAGTTTTAGTCTGTGGCCTCCTGGGTATTACAGGAAACTGGGGGATATAAACAGTGAGTGCAGCTGGTCTGTTGTTGATAGGTATGTTTAGTTTCACTTGTCATTCCTAAAGCCATAAAAGGACTTGTTTTGAACGCGGGTCTTTATTCTCCAAGCTGCCCTGCTCTCCTCCCAGACTCAGAGAAACATGGCTGCCGGCTTGCTGCTTTTGGTTTGTGCAGTTGCTGTGCTGTACTCCACCAAAGCTCAGGATTCTTACAATGGTCTGCCTGAAATCTACAAGAAAGGAGTGGATCTGGCAATAAAACAGCTCAGCACCCTCGATAAGGTCCAAAACCATTATCGCTTTTTGAGAACTGTGGAGAAGTTAGAACAGGAGGTAAGCATCATTTAGATTTGGCTGTCGACTCTTTTGAAAACTCTTGACCAGAATCAGTGTTATCAGTGTTTTTGCTTAACATTCTGTATAAAAACATCAGTATCAGATCTGTAATAGGGTGAGATAGCCTTGCTGATTGCAGCAACAGTCTTCTAAAGCTCTGCTGAAGAACATAAATGTTTCTAGCTAAAACTTAAAAGACAACATTGAATTATGTTAATAAAGAGAAAAATACTTTAAATTCTGCTTTCAGTGCTTTCAGCCGCAGTTCTCTGTGGCTCCGGAGAATTCAGGTTCAAACTTGTTTTCCTATCTCTATTGGATTATGTGAACTTTGAAACTTAAAACATTCACAAGCATTTAGATTTATGTGCAGAAAAACAAAACAGTTACAGTCTGCTCAAAAAATTAAAGGAACACTTTGAAAATGCAACAAATCTGAATGGGGCAAAAATCATGTTGGATTTTTAGACTGATATCAGGGGTATGAGTGGTGTACATGTGGCTGCATGTGTAAGGTAAGATGCAGGGTGCTTTGGGGGCCAAACAGACTAAACAAAACCAACAAAGAGTGTACAGATGTGAGACTGAGAGAGTAAGAAAGATAACTGAACTGCAGCAGATTTCATCCCCGGCTCCCCAGATCTGCTGATGACTTCAGCTGAGTATTGTTGCCAAGAAGACAGTGATGTTTGCTACGTATCTACAGACACTCATAATTACGCAGGGGCTCATACAGTAAACATGTATCTGTTTATCTGTTGATGCACGCCAAGGGGCACAGCTGCAGTAGATTTAGTAAGCCTGAAACATACTAAAGCTAAAGTGTTTCCTATTACTGTAGTCTTCTTGCTTGTTTACCACTTTCTCAGACTGTTTTTGCAATTTGGCCCATAATTGTTGCCTTCCTGTACATGACCTCTGCAGTGCTTTGCGTGAGCTGACTACTACAGAAAAATCAGCGATGAAACCTGCTAGGTTTTAGTCCATGTTGCAATTGCACCTCATAAAATTTACCTCTATTTCTTTCAGGATGTATTTCGTGTGAAATACTTGTTCCATCACGTTCACCTGAGACCCACCAAGTGTCCGAAAGGAACAACTGAGACTGACCCTCAGAGATGCCCCTTCAGGAATGATCGAGTGAGCGAATGCTAACATTAAAAAAAAAAAGTAGTTTATTGCCTATCAGAACTAAAGCTCTTTATGTTGTCATTGCTCCACAGCCTCTGATGGATTGTGCAATTTGCTTCAAAGCATTTGAAGACCAGATACAAGATGAACCCAATCCATATGTTCACTGTATCCAGAGACTGAGACTCACAGAGGTAATTTTACTCATGTGTTTAAAAAAATTCTTTTTTTTCCTTACATTTTATACTTTTTGCTGCATAAACCTTTTTTTTTTTTTTTTGCTGTTGATGGCTCAAAAACCTAGATTAGATCTGTATGGTCTGTGGTGTCTGTTTAGTTTTCTGAGTGTGAATAATCACCAGACATCTTTTTGTGTTCTATCTTTATTCAGGAGATGAAGCAAGCCAGGCTGCAGCACTACAGAGAGATGATCTACCACACGGGCTCTCCTACACTTTTGTCTCGTACTAGCGGCTAATAAGATCCTAATTGCAGCACAAATATATCCACAAAACTATAAAGGCAATCTTTAATTACCTTAGTTAAGAGGTTGCATGTATACTCATCTGTAGTGTCACTTTTTTAATATTCACTTACTCACTTGTGATAAACACGTGAAAGGAGGCTTCTTTCCTTTTAAACTAAATGTATTCCATGTGTTACATGAAATAAAAAGAGTAAAACAGCATTGTGTGTGCAATAAGTCACCCCTCTGTTGCATTACCCAACAACAATGCATGACTGTGTTGTTTATATTTGTTGGAAATTCAGATTCTTTACAGGCCAAATTTTATTTTCAAACAAGCAACAAGAAAGATAATTGCAGCAAAGGTAATTGCTGCAAATGTGCTTCAGCAGAATATTAAGCAAAGGCTGAGAGTACATAAGGTACATATTAGTACATACATTTGCAAAAATTTACATGCAAACTTTTTTCACTTTGTCATTTTTTTGTGTGGAATTTTGAAGTGGAAAATGTGTTCAATCCATTTTGGAATAACGCTGTAAAATGTGGAACAAGTGACGCACTGTGAATGTTTTCTGGATGCACTATACATGGATCAACGTTTGTTAAGTGTTCATAAGGCCTATGTTTGACTCTGAAATCTTCACGAGTTTTCATTTCATGGAAATAAAATATTTAAATGACCATCCCATTTGCTTTCCTGGCCCAAATACAACTGTTTTTTGGTGCAGGTGACAACAAAGAGCCATCCAATGAAGTCGAAACAAAAAAAATTTGTACTAATTACTGCTAAACTTTATATCCTGTCCTGGTGCCAAAAGCTTGTCACCACATGTTGGGCTTGTTTCCAGGATCTGGATTAGTGAACCAGGACTTAATTGTAATAATGCATTAGGATGTAGTCTAACTTCTCATTTGACAACCGTGGTCTTCTGTGATATTACCCACTGAGTGTGTTTTAATCTCCTATAATAGAACTTGGTTTGCACTCAGTGCTTGGTTTTCCCTGCTCTTCTCACGCATTTGGAGAAATATGGCTGCTGGCTTGCTGTTTTTGGTTTGTGCTGCGGCTGTGCTGTATTCTGCTGAAGCTTGGCGGCCTTACAATGGGCTGCCTGAAATCTACAAAAAAGGAGTCAATCTGGTACGGCAAGAGCTCACCACTCATTCTAAGATCCGACACCGTTATCAGTTTTTGAAAAGTGTGGACAAGTTAGAAACTGAGGTAAGCATCTTTTTGGTTTGGATGTTTGCTCTTTCACCAACTCTTCCCCTTTTTCTTTTATTTTCTAATGAAACCTGTAGCTGCCTCACTGATGGGGTGTGATAACCTTACCGACTGTGTCAACAGTCTCCTAAAGGTCTGCATAAGAACAGAAACAGCTAAAATTTAAAAGACAAATGTTAAATCCTAATGTTAAAGAGAGAGAAAAACACTTGAAATGTTGGTTTCAGGTAACACCGATTTGACGCACTTTCCTCTCTCTCTTCCTCTCTCCTTTTTTTTTTGCCAAATAGCAGCTGTACAGAAAAAGGTTTGATAAAACTGAAACTGTTGACAGTTTATGTTTAGATAATGAGGTGCAAAGACTGGAGTGCTATTTAACAGACTGATGTTTCCACACAGCTGTTCATTAGAATCAAAACTGATGTGTATTTGGTGAAAACTTGCAGGATTTCACGTTTCTTCCTGCAGATAATGAATGAGTTGCACAGCCACGACAGCATAATTAGACATTAAAGTTAAGAATAGCCAAAGGTGGCAAAAGTAGAGACATTCTTTGCTTAAGTAAAAATACAGAAAAAAATACTCCAGTAAAAGATTAAATACTGAATCAACTTCTTTACTAAAGTAAAAGTGAAAAGGTCCAGGCTCCGAAATGCACTCAAAGTAAAAAAGTAAATATCTATTTTGTGTTGCCTACATTGTAGAGGGTGAATTTGACTCTACATCTAAACAGGAAAATGAGTACAATAAGGGGTTAAAGTGGGATTCAGCAAGTGGGGGAAACCTAAAACTGGCTGTAGGGGCTCAGTGTGAGGAAAACCAATAATTTCTTAGTGTACAGACTGTGATCAGCTGACCTGCTGCTCTTTGTGGATTTACACAGCTGAGTTCAACAAGATATAAGCTTGATGAGCTATCTTGGCTGACTGCCATTTCCCACTTTAATACTGTTACTGTAGTATACTGTATATTGTCTTTATACTATAGACAGTGTTCAGTTGTTATTAAGGTGGAATTAAATGAATTAGTCTCTGAATCATTTGATGTAGTCGGACACTGACCATGAGCATCACAGCCTCTGTGCACCGGTCAAAATCACTGTTCTATATTTTGAGTTCACCACGGTGATATATTTTGGAATTTGGCCCTTGACTGTTTGTCTTCCTCTGCGTGATCTCTGCACATGAAGATTCATTTGGACTTTTATTCTCCCTCCTGGCATCCTGCACTTGGGTCCTCTTTCCAGAAACGGTCTCATATTTTAGGAGGTGGAGCCATATGGAGGCCACAGCCCCTGCAGATTAAAGTGTGACCACCACAAACAACCAAAGAAAAGCCCTGTAGGCTGTTAGTGGGCTGTGGGCATAGACCTGGAGTTACGTTGAGTAACAGTTTTTTTCTGGCAGATTTCTTTGTGGAACTTTTTCTCTGTGGTTGCATGAATTTGAATGTGTTTACCTTATAAAAACATTTCATTAATTTAAGCATTAATGTAAGCATGCATCCATTCTCTGGGTTGGACTCCTTTTTGCCTTCAGATGTGCTTTAAAACTTCATGGCATAGATTCAACAAGTTGCTTGAAACATTCCTCAGATATAGTGGTCCGTATTGCAGTGATGCGTCGACCACAAAATCCCAGTACACGAGTAGTTTCTTAAATAGACCAGCCTGTCTGGCACCAACAATCATGCCATGTTCAGTGTCACTTAATTCCCCTGTCTTCTTTCTGATGCTCAATTTGAACTTTGGCAGGTTTGCTTGACCATGTCTACCTGCCCAAATCCATTGACTTGCTGCTTTTCTTTCAGAGTGGATTTGACGGGAAATACATCTACCACCACTTTCTCCTGAAACCCACCATTGCTCCACAGCTTCTGATGGATTGTGTCATTTGCTACAAAGCAATAGCAAACCAGATAAAAGGCAAACCCGAGCCATACGTTCATTGCATCCAGAGACAGAGACTCACAGAGGTATTATTGCTCAAATGTAAATGTTTAAAAAGTGTCTTACATTTTATGTTCTTCTCCTACATTAATTTCCTAGATATTTGACCTGTTATCAAAAAAATGTTGCAATAAGTCAATCTTTTTGTCTCAAACTGCTCTTCTGATGGCCCCCAAACCATTGAGCCTGGTGAAATGGCTTCATCGGTTTGGAATAAAGTTGGATCTCTTTGTTTAGTTTCCTTTGTGTGAATAACCAAATGTGTTTATGTGTTCTTTCTTGATTCAGGAGATGAAGAAAACCAGGTTGGGTCACTACAGAAACATGATCTACTACAGTGGCGCTCCTACACTTTTCGCTTTGACTGCCAACTAAAAATAAATTCCTCATTGCAGCACAAATATATGGTTTTTTTTAGCTGTAAGAAAATATTTTAGTTACTAAGTTACCTTAGTTAAGTGGTTGCTTGCATACTCAACTGTAGTGTCACTTTGATTGCTACTATTTACTTACTAATGATAAATGTGTTGAAGATAATGATAATTGTATGCTTTCTCTACTACACAATGAAAAGAAAATCAGATGTGTGTGTTATTTACGAGACAGGGGAAGCTAATCTGAACATGAACGAGTGACTATCTAAATAAAACAGGACATAAGACACAGAGCAAGATGTGAAAATGTGATACAGGGAACAGACATGGAGACATGACTGACACAAAAGAATGAAACACAGAGAGATGATCAAGGGAACAGGAAGTGATAAACACAGGGACCAGGACTTGAGAGGGAAACAAGAAAACAAAAGACACAGGGCACGGAAAGACCAAACAGAGAAGAGACAAACTGGGCACAAAGAGGTGACTAACATAATCAAACAGGAACCAACAGCTAACTCAGAGGTATTAGGAAATACTAAACTCAAGACGAATTCATAGCTAGAACATGAAAATCTCTTGATTCCAAAGAGATGAATAATAAGTCCAGAGCAAACTCAAAACATTGGGTCAGCGACCAACAATGCATTAGTGTCTGCAAGATTTCCATGATGAGACCAAAATCCTTGTCATGGATAGCTGCCCTGGTTTGCACTGGTTTGGTGTTTAACTAATTAAGACTGCAGATACTGTAATAACAATAAATCCCAGTAAATCAGATTCCATAATAACTCAAATACTAACCCAGGTCAGGCTACCATTTCACTTACCTAAGCTGATCTGGCTCATGGCTGAATCCTGAAAGTTTTCACTTTTTAACATCATGCCATTATTTCAGCAATTAGGTAGAACAGAACAGTAAAATATATTTTTTTTAGAAAAAAGGTAAAAAACTGTCATGGTCCTGAGTCTGTGGACTCAGTGGTTTTGGTTTTAATTATTATTATCTTATGTTTCGGGTTAATTCTTAAGATTTTCTTGTTCTTAGGGTTTGGCTTCTGTTTTGAGCTCCGGTGTTCGATCCCTGTTCCCATGTCTGATGTCTTAGTGTTAAGCTCATGTCTGGGTGTAACTGTTATATTTCCTATTTTACTTTGATGGTTCCTTTCCTGTGTGTAGCTGTGTCTGGTTTTCCTTGCCCTTGTCTCTTCAGCTCTGATTCCCCCCGTCTCCCATTCCCTGATTGCTCCTGTGAATATTTAAGCCCTGTGTTTTCCTCTGCTTGTGACTGGTCCATCTGTGTTACCTCTGCGTGTTATCCTGCATATCTTTCTGCATATAATTTCTGCATTTTCTTCTGCGATTCATGGTTTCAGGTTTGTTTCTTTAGTTTTTGCCAGTTTAGGTTTATATTAGTTTCTGTCCTTCCCATCTTCGCTCAGTCTGTATTCTCACCATTTTGAAAATAAAGCTTACTCACATCAAAGCTAGTGCCTGCATTTGAGCCCTTCGTTCACCACTCTGCCACCGCAGCTGTGACAAAAACTGGAAACCCCCCCCCCCCCCCCCCCCCCAATTCTTTTACTTTAATTGCAAATACTAAGTGCTAATTTAACGAGGTTTAGCAGCAAAAACTTGAAGTAATCATCTTTGGTTTGACTTTATCAGCCTCTGACATCATTGTGGAGGAATTTTGGCCCTGTCTTCTTTACAGTGTTGCTTTGGGTCATTGAGGTTTTGTCATAAAACGGCTGTGTGCAGGCAGGAAAAGGACCCAAACCCAAATCTCGGACCCTTCAGCAGAGACAGGCAGCTGGAAGGGCGCTCCAGAATCCCTAGCTGACGTGGCACGAGTCTGGAGAGGTTCTCCTGAACCCCCAGCGAATGAGAAAGGTTGCTGGAGGGGCTCTTCTGGGCCTCCAGCAGGAACAGGCGGCGGCGTGGAAGCCACAGAGTGCTGAGCAGGTGACTGAGCAGCAATATTCTCTCTAATCTTTCATGTGTCTGAGCGAACACACAAACTCCCTGAGCGATCCCTTGGACCACTGTGAGCAACATTGGACGTGTGCACTGTGGTCATGCCAGCATCGAATCCATCCAAGTTACATGGTTTATTAAAATAATCAAATTACAGCATTTACATTTATGTTAGACTTTTAATTAAGTGCTTTAGCCCACTTACAATGAAAATGTAAAAAAATCTTGTTCATGACCTGTGTAGTATTTTAACACTATTGGAAGTAAAAATAACTTGAACTCCAATTTTGAAAAAACTTTTTTAAAAAAAAAAATAAAGCTCTGACTTATTATGAGTCTGTGGTCTGGGAGAGAGTCCAGTAACTCTCTGTTTGCAAAATACAGTAAATAATGACCAATGTTGGGCAATTAATTATATAGTTACTTCTTAAAAAAGTTACTGAGTTATGCAAACAAAGTTTTTTGCAGCGGATTACCTAAAAATGCAGCCAATGTGTTTTTTTTTAAATAAACATTTCAAACTATTTACAGAACAGTAAGGCCGTGATTGACAACGTGGTCAACAAGTGTTGCCCTAATTTCATTAGGAATCGGCCTATGTATTTGGCGTCTTCTCCCTCTTCCCCTGTTTTGTCCCCACCGCATCCTCACCCCTCTTCCACGATGCTGACCTTCCATTTCTGTGTCACAGAATCGTAGAAATGGTACACACTATGTCCTGCTCGGTTCATATATGCTTGCCAATTGAGGGTTCATGGGATTGATTGATGAGTGACTGTGAACAAGTGGCTTATCATTGATTACAACTGATACTTCACACACCTCCTCGTCAGTGAAAGCTGAAGTTCAGCATTTAAAAACTAATTCACCAATTTTGTATGCAATGATTGAAGACTATTAGTTTTATTGGGAACGACTATTCAGCATCTAAAAGTATAGTTCATTTTGACTGACATGACATAAGCGAATGATAATGTTGTCGACGGCAGAGAATTGTATGAAAGCAACTGATACATGTCCATGAGCATTTACAATTTGTTCAGAGGAAGGAGAAATTGCTACTATGATGTGCACAAATGACTAAATGTTGTGGAGGTTGCACTAATGGCTTTGAGAATTTTCATTCTGATCTGAGAAAAGCACCAAAGCGACTGAGAAAAACTGTAAAAACACAGAGAATATTTAATCCGTGAACTTGTTAAACCAGTGTTTCCCAACCTTTTTGGTCCATCAACCCTTGAAAGGTCTCTCAGTTAGATCTCTTGTCACATGATTTCTACTGTGGCCCAAAGAGGTTACTGGAGAAAAATAATGTAAAAATAATGTAATCCCCACAAAATGCTTACAAACTGCTGCTTTTTTTTCTCCTTAACTGTATTATCATGAAACCTTTTAAGGAACTATATTTATAAAGTGTGTAAAACTGGCTCTGCTACACTAACAAGGACATTTTTCTGTAATACCTGTGCATTCACTTTTTTTTTTTTTTTTTTGATTTAAGCAGAATTTTAAGTACTTTTCTTTGGAGTACTGAGCCTTTGATTTCTTTTGCCACCAATGTCCAACAAGGATCATCATGTTTTGAAGCCACCACAAGGCCTGTTTTGTGTTCTGCTGGCAGAAATAAAGGTTTTATTTTTTTGTTGGTAAAAACAAAGAGCCATCTAATGAAATGAAAATAAAACTTTTCATCTAATTACTGCTAACCTTTAGATTTGTCCTGGTGCTAAAAGCTTGGCACCACATGCTTAGCTTGTTTCCAGGATCTGAATCAGTGAACCATGGCTTGATTGTAATAATCTAAGTCCTCTTTTGGCACTGAGCATGTTTTCTGTTGGAAAGTTTTAAGCTATGACCTCCTGAGTGTTACAGGAAAGCGGGTGGGATATTAAGTAAATAGTGAGTACGGCTGCTGGTCTGTCAATGATCAATGTTTTTAGTTTCACTTGTGATTCCCAGAGCCATAATAGGACTTGTTTTGAACTCGGGTCTTTATTCTCTAAGCTGCTCTCCTCCCAGACTCAGAGAAAAATGGCTGCTGGCTTGCTGCTTTTGGTTTGTGCAGTTGCTGTGCTGTACTCTGCTGAAGCTCAGGATTCTTACAATGGTCTGCCTGAAATCTACAAGAAAGGAGTGGATCTGGCAATGCAACAGCTCAGCACCCACGCTAGGGTCCAACAGCATTATCGCTTTCTGAAAACTGTGGGGAAGTTAGAAACTGAGGTAAGCATCTTTTAGCTTTAGCTCTTTTACAAGCTCTTCGGGTTTTTTTGTTTCATAATGACACCCACTTTGAAAACATGTAGCGTCACTGATGGGGTGAGATAAAGACCACACTCTCCCAAATGTGTGCAGGATATTTTCAGCCTAAATTTAAAAGACAAACATTGAATTGTAATCTTAAAAAGAGAAAAAAACCCAAAAGTCTGCTTTCAGTTAACACTGACTTGGCACACTTTTCCTCTCTCTTGCTCCGGGAAATTCTGGCTCATACTTGTTTTCCTATCTGTACGCAAGATGTTAAATGTCAGGGAGGAAAATGTTTCCAGCAGAGAAAAAAACAGGATGAGGTGTGTCTCTGTGAGAATGTACACATTAAAGACTGCTTTCACTCCTTTCTTTTTCAAATATAAGGCCTTACAGAGGAGGTTTAGCTAAAACTGAAAGTGTTGAATGTGAAACTTTCAAACACTGGAGCCTTTCACAGTCTGCATACCAAAGTGTCCTTGTGCAAGATACAGAAACCCAGAGTTGCCCTATAAAGGATTCATTGTGGTGTGAATGTGTATGAATGTTAGGAAGAGGCATAGAATAAAACATGCTTTTTTGAATAGGTATTGTTGTATAGAGTGCTCTGAGTGCTCAAATAGAGTAAAAAAGCACAATTTAAGAAACAGCCCATTTACCATTTACAATCAAAAAAGATGTATATCTGGTAAAAAGTTGTAGGATTTCACATCAGGATGTACATGTGGGGACATGTGAATGGTGAGATGCAGGGTGCTATGGGGAGAGAGCGAGGCAGATAACTGAACTGGAGCTGGTTTTATCTCAGATCTGCTGATCACTTCAGCTGAGTATTGCTACTGTACCTGCACGTATACTGAAGAACAGAGAGATATTTGGTGGATATCTCCACACACTCATAATAAAGCTCTGGCTGTCACCAGCGTAAGTGCAATTTATCTGGTGATGTACTTTCAAGCCAAGAGGCTCAGCTGCAGTGGATTATCTGCTATTTCAGGCAAATATGTTCTTTATTCTCCAAACGTTGATGAAAACGAGCTTGTGCATAATAACCTGCAATAAACAGAAAATAAAATCAGTAGTTAGGTGTTGTTAGTTGCTTTAAATTACCCATATGCTACTATTTAGTACGCCAGTTTTCCATTTCACTTGTGTTTATAACACTCATCACGTCTTCCTCGTAGTCCTTGGTTCCCTTATGTTCCCTTTGGCCTACTTACTTGTTTATCAGTTTGCTGTTTTTGGAATTTAGTCCTTGATTGTTTGTCTTGTTCTGCATGACCTCTGCGCATGAAGATTTATTTGGACTTTTATTCTGCCCCCTGGCATCCTCACATGTGTCCTCTTTCCAGAAACTATCTCGTAATTTAGGAGGTGGAGCGAAGTGGAGGCCACAGCCCCTGCAGATTAAACTCTGACCATCACAAACAACCAAAGAAAAGCTCTGAAGCCTGTTAGTGGGCTGTGCACACTGAACTGGAATTACATCAAGAAACTACATTTCTAACAGATTTCTCTGTGGAACCTTTTCTCTGTGGCTGCTGTTCCCACACAAACACATTAAAGATTCAATTTATTGCATTTATTTTATGGGCTTTATCAGCCATTAGGGATGAGAAAGATGATAAGGATTTTGTTATCGAATCAATAATTTTGTTAGAATTATTGTTACCACTTATTGATTCTCATTGGGATGGCTCTATTTTGAGAGTCACCACAATTACTAGGCAGTATATTAAAGACATTACATTTGTGCAAATTAATTGCCTGCTGTGTAGTCGAACACAAAGCTGAAAACACAAAGCAAAAATGAAAAACAGCACACAGAGACTTTAAAACTATCAACTTTAGAAACATGAGCAGCTAGAAAAAGAGGCAGCTGACTGCTCATTGGTTTGTTACCTCTTGAAGTTCAGGGTCTGGCTGCTGGGCTGGGGTCGGCATTCAGTCAACTTTAAAATCACTCTGGGTTTTTGGCTAGCTTAACGTTAGCATCCTGTCTGGCTAGTTCAATGTTAGCATGCTGTGTGCAGATACTTGCAAAGAGCTGAAGTTGTCCTAGCAGTATAATGCAGCTGTTTCTGTCCAAGATGCAGTTTCCACTTAACCATCGTGCTTTCGACCTTTTCAATCCATCAATTCTCTTCCATTTATCCTTATCAGGGTTGCGGGGTTTCCAAGCTAGCATAGAGCAAGAGGAAGGTCAGCAGCCTAATGTTGGGCTAACACTGAAAGACAAACAAAACAACCCAACAACATTCACTAGGGCAATTTAGAGTCACCCAAACCCACTAACTGCATGTCTTTAAACAGTGGGAGAAAGCAAGAGTACCCGCAGAGAACCCACGCAGACATGGGGAGAATATGCAAAGTCCACACAGTGCATTGTCCTTTTGATACAAGACAGGATGGATCCATGGTCTCATCTAAATGTTGAGGTTGCAGGATAGTTTCTTTTTTTCAAACCAGTTGTTGTAAACCCTAGAGATGGTTGTGTTGGAAAATCCCAACAGATCTGCATTTTCCAAAATACTCAAAGCAGCCTGTCTGGCACCAACAACCATGCCAGATTTAGTTTCACTTAATTCCCCTTTCTAATGCTTTATTTGAACTTTAGTAGGTTGTCTCAGCAGTGTTTACATCAATTCAGTTGCTGCCATGTGATTGTCTGTTAAGATATTTGCATTGACAAATCAGCTGAACAGACGTATCAAACAACGTGTTTGTAGCTCCCCATAAAATTATCCTATGTTCTCTTTCAGGGTGGATTTGGTATGAGATACTTCTACCACCACTTCCACCTGAAACCCACCAGGTGTCCGAAAGGAACAACTGAGACTGACCCTCAGAGATGCCCCTACAGGAATGATCGAGTGAGCAAATGTGTTTTTAAAAAAGGAGTGTTAACTTTACCGTCTATCAAAGCATCAGCACCACTGTTATGCTCTTCATGTTGTCATTGCTCCACAGCCTCTGATGGATTGTGCAGTTTGCTACAAAACATCAGGAGAACAGATAGAAGCCCAACCCAACCCATACGTTCACTGTATCCAGAAACCGAGATTCACAGAGGTAGTATTACTCATGTGTAATAAGAACATTTTGGGTTGTTGTCCTTTTCTATGTTTTTGCTTTTGATGTTCTTCTGCTCTCTATTTTACTTTTAAAACTCTGGACATTTTTTAGCTTTCCGTGTAGTTTTCTATGTGTGAATAATATTCACACATTCATCTTTTTGTGTTCTTTCTTGATTCAGGAGATGAAGAAAGCCAGGGAGGATCACTACAAAAAAATGGTCTACCACAGTGGCGCTCCTACACTTTTGGCTGTGAAAGCATAGATTTCCCATTGCAGCTCAAATATATCCAGAAAGCTATAAGGAAAGAAATCT
The DNA here is from genome assembly GCF_057382185.1 of Mchenga conophoros. Lineage (NCBI taxonomy): Eukaryota > Metazoa > Chordata > Actinopteri > Cichliformes > Cichlidae > Mchenga > Mchenga conophoros. The sequence goes on along the minus strand of NC_140534.1, from coordinate 21,004,470 downwards.
GTAGTAACCATTAGTTAACTGGTTAAATGCATACTCCACTTTAATTTTTATCATTCACTCACTCATTTGTGATAAACGTGTGAAAGAAGTGTTTTTTTCTTGTTGAACTCATTGCATTGCATGTGTGACATATAATAAAAAAGAGGTCAAACAGCTGTGTGTGTAATAAATTACCCAACCGTTGCATTACCCAGGAAACGTAACAATGCATTACTGTGTTGTTTAAACTTGTTAGAAATCCAGATTCTTTACAGGCCAAATTCCTCATCATAGAAACATGCCCACTAACAAAAAGACTGTCTCATCTAATAACCACTTTTTTGCAGGGCTTCTAAGGAACACAGCAACGTTAAGCTGGTTAAGACTGCAGATGTCACTGTAATAATACGTACAAGTAAATTTAATTCTACAATAACCTAAATACTATTTCACGTAATTAACATGATTTTTAAATTTGGCTCAAAGTTGAATTCTAAAAGCTTTAAAGGTTGTTTGAAAACCTTGAAGATTGTTTTTTTTCTTCACCTTTTAATATCCTGGTATTACTTGAACAACTGAGCAGAACAGAACCGGAAAATAAAAATGTAAAAAGGTAAGAATGACAGCCAGGTTTTTTTCCGTTAAACTGCACAGATTACATGTATTTTTTAATGTTATAGTCTTAAGAGAAAAGAGTGAGAAGACAGAAATGGAAATTCTTAACGTAGCTAACTCAAAGTACTACTTAAAATTACTCAAAGCACAGGGCTGCCTAGAAAAGGATTTGCCCTTACAGGACAAAACTTGTTGAAGAGGTACTTAGTAAAGACCCTGAAGGCATGACCTTGAATGCTGCATGCTGTATAATCACACTTTTCTATACAAAGATGTTGACGGATTTGCCAAGATGGAAAGGTCAGAACGATTAAAGTATAGTCTGTCAAATTTTAAATGTCAGACGAACAAAAGCGTAAAAAGGAGGGCTTAATGCCCCTTTCTCAGCCCCCTTTTCACTTTTTGTCACCGCCCTCATCTGTGGTATATAAAAATGTCAATTTTACCTCTCACACATCACCTCTCTGAATTTGCTGAACTCTCACTGGTCGAAGACATTCAAGCCTGTAAGTATACTTTAAAATAAATGCATTCTGTTAAATATCTGCAAATGAAGAGAAGTTTGCAATTGTTATCAAGTTTTTGGATAAAAACGAATGTAAGAAGAACAGGTTTCATTGATGTGCGCAAATAAAATTCTGACTTTGTTGTGTGTTGCAGGATCATGAGCAGGAACTTCTTGTCCAAAAATGATGAGCTCCGGAGGGGAGACTACCTGGTGTCCAACAACAAGCAGTACAAAGCTATATTTCAGGTGACTACTTCAAATTTTCTCAGTTCAGAAGCTCATAAAAGCCTTGTTTTCCAGTCATGCGTGCTGACAGTTATCTAATGTGTGATTTCTTTGTGGTTGCAGGGTGATGGCAATTTTGTCATCTATGGCTGGAAGCCTTTGTGGACTTCAGACACTGAAGGATCAGACGCCGTCCGTCTGTGCATGCAGGCTGACTGCAACCTGGTCATGTACAACAAGTGTGACACGCCTAAGTGGCACACAAACTCTGCCAACTCTGCCAAGTGCAACATGTGCCGTCTTCAACTGACCGATGACGGCAAACTGGTGGTGAACAGAGAGTGCGAAGAAATCTGGAGCTCTGAAAAGTCCAAAGGCATGAAGTGATGCTTGTGTGCGACCATCCTTTGACATAAACCTTCAGCGATGCTGTTAAAGCAACATATACCAGCGCATAAACAAGCCGTTCCTTTTTCTTTCTGGTTAGCTTTGCAAGATTCTGAATCTTAGCTCTGAATGTGCATTTTTTCTCTGTAAAGCACAAAGTATTGTAACCAAGTGGCAAAAAATAAAAATAAAATGAAAGGTATTTGACCAGCCTCTTGTTCCCTGTGTTTACATTCATGCCATTAAACAGATTTTCTTAAGTATTAATAAATAATAAAACTTTGAGGTATGTAGCTGATATCAAAACTAACACAGATTTTGTAGATGACTCTGGCCTGCATTGAATATTAAACATTCTTTCATTTTTCTTTCTTTTTCCCTGAATTAAGTATCTTCATGTTGTCGAGACCTAATAGCAACTGATATTTTTCCTTGGCCCAGTTCTTTTTTCAGTTTATATACTCTCCTTTGGCTCAGTTTACAAAACGAATACAGTACCTCATTTCATCTGTGGCTCCAAAACTGTAGACAAGCTGTTGCTTCACATCAGGACATTCCCACCCTTAGACTCTTTAACCTGTTTGAAACACATGTTTTCCTTTGTTAAAGTAAGTACTAATGCCACAAAGACTGGCTGTGAGCAGTGCAGAAATAACTACTTTGAGCTTTTATTTTAATTGGAGGTACGGAGTGCATAGTAATCATCTTCAGTCTCTTACATTATTGTGTGGGAATTTTGGCACCACTCTTGTTCACAATGTGGCTTCAGTCCATTGAGGTTTGAGGACATTTGTTAATGTAACGCTCTCTTAAGCTTCCACTACAGCATTTCAAACTTGGACTGGGCCATTGCAAACACCTTCATTCTTTCATTTTCAGTCATCCTGTTGGTGTTGTTGCTGCTGTGCTTGGGATCATTTTCACATGTGACAGTAGCAGGGGTGCAGGGGGGTAGTAGTTTAGCTATCAGACATCACATTTGAATCTAGAGTAATTAGGCATATAGAGCTTATGGTTGAATCAATGACTGCAAGGCACCCAGGTCTTGTAGGTGTAAAGCCAGCCTGCATCACCATCCCTCCACCACTGGGCAGCGCAGTTGTTATGAGGTGTTTGTGCTGATACACTGTTTGGTTTTCTCCAATAACTTTAGATGTCAGGGACCTGGGTCTGAGGGACCCAGAATCCATGAGCGACTTATATACAGTGGCTTGCAAAAGTATTCGGCCCCCTTGAACTTTCCCACATTTTGTCACAAACATGAATCAATTTTATTGGAATTCCACGTGAAAGACCAACACAAAGTGGTGTACACGTTAGAAGTGGAACAAAAATCATACATGATTCCAAACATTTTTTACAAATAAATAACTGAAAAGCAGGGCCGAATACTTTTGCAAGCCACTGTAGGTCAGAGGAGGGTAGCCAATTCCTTGTCGAGTGTTTCCAGGCACCGAGTGCAGATCTGATTTCAGTTTTAAATTCATAAACTTTAATTTTCATGCCACATTAAGCAAATATGATACACATGAAATTCAAAAAGCTGGGAGAAGAGAAAAAATGTCATGTTGGTGGGCTCCACATGGTCCAGAGGCACAAAGTGATGCTTCTGAAGTCATATATGAAACCATCTTTGCATGTAAACCGTCATGTATGGTGATAAAATGTATGTTTTTATTAAATATGTTCCATCTATTCGGGATGTTAAGGAGAACAAGTCCAGATTCAATTATGAATAAATAAACACAGAGTCAAAAACTTTTAAACAACCGTGTCTCTCACTCAGTGGAGCAGACTGATTCCTAACAAGAGGACCTGCAGTGTTGCTGGAAATGCTGAAAAGGACAAAATTTGGGTTTAAAAAAAAGAAACAGCAATAAAATGTATGTTAAGATGTTCTATAGGCAATAAGACACTGTCCTCTAACCCATCCAAAGCATATAAGCATAAAGGTATATACAGTCTCTGGTTGTCATGGTTTTTTTGTTAATTACATATACGTTATAGCACTGATTAAAGTGCGGATGTTGAAACCACTTGTGCACCACAGTCATTGTGAAACAAATGCTGCTTCTTTCCTGTGTTGAAGTCTTGTCTGTTGTTTCTTTGTCACTCTAAAAACTAGCACACATGAGGTGTCTGACAAGCATCTGCACTGACAGTTCATGAATCCACTAGGACGTCACTCGTGGTCAGAGTCCAAGAGTCTGAGTGTTTATGGTGCAGAGGAAGAATATGATTCAAATCAAAGGATTGTTATTTGCAGCTGCGAAGAGAGACCACAAGGTGTCGCTCTAATGCTTCTGTAGTTTATGTGAAACATTTGACATAAAAAGAAAATTACTACATTTGAAAATCCCCTTTTTCTGAATCACTTATCGAATCCAGAGTTGTGGTGAGACTGGAGCCTATGCAGGTGCCAGGAGGTGAACGGTAAGGTGCACCCTGGACAGGTTAGCAGTCTATTGCAGGAGTAACACTGAGACGCACAATCATTCATGCATGTGTTTGGATTGTGAGAGGAGGCTGAAGAGAAAACATGCAGGTACAGGGAGAACAGAACAACTCCACACAGAAAGGCTCAAACCCAGGACCTTCTTTCTGTGAGCTGACAGTGATAAACGCTGCACCGCCATGTTTCAAAACACATTCATACTGTTTTATAACCTACAATTTCTAAACGCTAACAACAGTGTTGTAGTTTTCTGCAACACACAGAAACACACAAACTCAGCTGCACTAAGAAATAAACATCATGTAATCCTGAGCTGCGTTCATAGGCAGGATATTTAAGGACATTTTGTGGCTTATCCTGGGAAGCGTTTCAAAACTGCCAAGATCCATTCTTGAATATTACTCAGCTTTGAGATTTCAGGGCCTGTTGTTTCATATTTTGCATTTTTAGTGAAATTGGAAAAGTTTGCTGTATGACTGGGAGAGCTTGACCCAAATTAAGGGTTCAGAAACAGGAGGGATAAACTGAAAAGCAGCTTTATTAACTTAAACTGAGAACAAATTATCCAGATTTTCAAAAGAGCCAGCCAAACAAAGAATATTCAAACAAAACATTCTGCGAGGACGGACAAGACAACAAGCAGACAGCAATTTTGGACTTAAATACACACAAGGCAATTAGGGAGAGAGGAAACAGCTGGGGAAAAGACACAAGTGAACAGAATCCAACAACACAACAGGACACAAAACTAAACAAACACCCTAAAAAAACAAAACAAAACAAAAAAAACAGGACTAAGACATATGAACTTGACAGAACTAAACAGGACAGACAGAAAGGGACACAAGGTAATGAGCGTTCTGAAACAGAATTGGTGCTCCCACTCCTTTATGCATTCCAAGGAAGAGGGAGGAAGTTACAAATTGATCATACCACACATCACGCGCCTCGCTATGAAACCTAACTGAACAATGGGTCTACTGTTTTACGGCCTTTGCGTTATCAGCACCTGTAAAGGGAGTTGTCTTCTCCAACTGCTGAGGCTGAAATAGGTTCATGTAGTTTTAGAAACTTTCACTGAAGTCTATCGCAGTGTCACAACTAAGCATATGCATATGCACTTAAATACTTTAAAGCAGGCGACATTGAAGGAAATTTAAAACTGCTGGCTAAGGGTAAACGTAAATTCAGTAAAATCATAATTCACGTTGGCAGTAATGACACCCGGTTGCGCCAATTGGAGGTCACTAAAATCAATATTGAATCGGTGTGCAACTTTGCCAAAACAATGTCGGACTCTGTAGTTTTCTCTGGTCCCTCCCCAATCAGACCAGGAGTGACATGTTTAGCCGCATGTTCTCCTTAAATTGCTGGCTGTCTGAGTGGTGTCCCAGAAACGATGTGGGCTTCATAGATAATTGGCAAACCTTCTGGAGGAAACCTGGTCTTGTTAGGAGAGACGGCATCCATCCCACTTTGGATGGAGCTGCTCTCATTTCTAGAAACATGGACAAATTTATTAAACCCCCCAAAATATGACTATCCAGAGTTGGGACCAGGAAGCAGAGTTGCAGCCTTACACGCCTCTCTGCAGCTTCTCTCCTCCTGCTACCCCCCCAAAAACCCATCTCAATAGAGACTGTGTCAGCTCCCAAAAAGACAAAAAACAAACTAAAAACCAGCAACAAACAACTTAAACATAAACAATCACAAAGAAAGAACAATACAGTATCAGCGGTAGCATCAGTGGCAGTAATTTTTCACACCAGCCTATTAATCAACCAAAGACCAAGACAGACTTTTAATTCATTTGAAAGCCTGATGCTTAGCCTTTTTCACCCCAGCTGTAAAACTCAGAAACCAGTCTTACTTGTTATCATCTATTGTCCACCTGGGCCTTACACAGAGTTTCTGTCTGTGTAAGGCAGAAACTCAGACTTTCTGTCTCAGACTTTTTATCTGATTTAGTTCTCAGCTCAGATAAAATAATTATTGTGGGTGATTTTAACATCCATGTAGATGCTAAAAATGACAGCCTCAACATGGCATTTAATCTGTTATTAGACTCAATTGGCTTCTCTCAAACTGTAAAAGAACCCACCCACCACTTTAATCACACTCTAGATCTTGTTTTATCATGTGGCATAGAAACTGAACATTTAACAGTGTTTCCTGAAAACCCTCTCCTGTCTGATCATTTCCTGATAACATTTACATTTACGATAATTGATTACACAGCGGTGGAGAACAGACTTCATTACAGTAGATGTCTTTCTGAAAGCGCTTTAACTACGTTTAAGAATACGTACGACTCTGGATACTGTAGCTCCGGTGAGAACTAAGGTCTCTAATCAGAAGTACCTGACTCCGTGGTATAATTCTCAAACACGTACCCTAAAGCAGATGACTCGTAAGCTGGAGAGGAAATGGCGTGTCACAAATTTAGAAGATCATCTTTTAGCCTGGAGAAATAGTTTGCTGCTTTATAAGAAAGCCCTCTGCAAAGCCAGAACATCTTACTATTCATCACTGATTGAAGAAAATAAGAACAACCCCAGGTTTCTCTTCAGCACTGTAGCCAGGCTGACAAAAAGTCAGAGCTCTTTTGAGCCAACAATCGTTAACTAGTAATGACTTCATGAACTTCTTCACAAATAAAATTTTAATTAGAGAAAATAAATTACTCAAAATCATCTCACAGATGTAATATTATCTACAGGTACTTTCAGTACCCTTGATATTCATTTAGACTCTTTTTCTCCAGTTGATCTTTCTGAGTTAACTTCAATAATTACTTCCTCCAAACCATCAACGTGTCTTTTAGACCCCATTCCTACAAAACTGCTCAAAGAAGTCCTGCCATTAATGAATGCTTCGATCTTAAATATGATCAACCTATCTCTAATAATCGGCTATGTACCACAGGCCTTCAAGCTAGCTGTAGTTAAACCTTTACTTAAAAAGCCATCTCTAGACCCAGCAGTCTTAGCTAATTATAGGCCAATCTCCAACCTTCCTGTCATATCAAAAATCCTTGAAAGAGTAGTTGTCAAACAGCTAACAGATCATCTGCAGAGGAATGGCTTATCTGAAGAGTTTCAGTCAGGTTTCAGAGCTCATCACAGCACAGAAACAGCTTTAGTGAAGGTTACAAATGATCTTCTTATGGCCTCTGACAGTGGACTTATCTCTGTGCTTGACCTGCTAGACCTCAGTGCAGCGTTCGATACTGTTGACCATAATATCCTATTAGAGCAATTAGAACATGCTGTAGGTATTACAGGTACTGCACTGCAGTGGTTTGTATCATATCTATCTAATAGACTCCAATTTGTACATGTAAATGGAGAGTCCTCTTCACACACTAAGGTCAATTATGGAGTTCCACAGGGTTCAGTGCTGGGTGCTAGCATACATTTTCACTGCTATGCTGATGACACCCAACGCTATCTATGCATGAAGCCAGATAACACACACCAATTAGTTAAACTGCAGGAATGTCTTAAAAGACATAAAGACCTGGATGGCTGCTAACTTTCTGCTTCTTAATTCAGATAAAACTGAGGTTATTGTAATAAACCCTGAAAATCTTAGAAATATGGTATCTAACCAGATTCTTACTCTGAATGGCATTACCTTGGCCTCCAGTAACGCTGTGAGGAGCCTTGGAGACATTTTTGACCAAGACATGTCCTTCAATGCGCATATTAAACAAATATGTAAGACTGCGTTCTTCCATTTGCGCAACATCTCTAGTGTGACGCTGCAGCAAGAGTACTGACAGGGACTAGAAAGAGAGAGCATATTTCTCCTGTTTTGGCTTCCCTTCATTGGCTTCCTGTTAAATCCATAATTGAATTCAAAATCCTGCTCCTCACATACAAGGTCTTAAATAATCAGTCCCCATCTTATCTTAATGACCTTGTAGTACCATATCACCCTATTAGAGCACTTCGCTCTCGCTCTGCAGGCCAACTTGTTGTTGTTTACTTGAGTATTTAAAAGTAGGATGGGAGGGAGAGCCTTCAGTTTTCAGGCCCCTCTTCTGTGGAACCAGCTTCCAGTTTGGATTTGGGAGACAGACACTATCTCTACTTTTAAGATTAGGCTTAAAACTTTCCTTTTTGCTAAAGCATATAGTTAGGGCTGGACCAGGTGACCCTGAATCCTCCCTTAGTTATGCTGCAATAGATGTAGGCTGCCGGGGATTCCCATGATGCATTGAGTTTTTCCTTTCCAGTCACCTTCCTCACTCACTATGTGTTAATAGACCTCTCTGCATTGAATCATATCTGTTATTAATCTCTGTCTCTCTTCCACAGCATGTCTTTATCCTGTCTTCCTTCTCTCACCCCAACTGGTCGCCCCTCCCTGAGCCTGGTTCTGCTGGTTCTTCCTGTTAAAAGGGAGTTTTTCCTTCCCACTGTCGCCAAAATTCTTGCCCATAGGGGGTCATGATTGTTGGGTTTTTCTCTGTATGTATTATTGTAGGGTCTACCTACAATATAAAGCGCCTTGAGATGACTGTTGTTGTGATTTAGCGCTATATAAATAAAATTGAATTGAATTAAGGAATTAAGGAAAAGCGTCTGGACTTCTTTAAGTTGCTTGAAGACGTTTCACCTTACATCCTAGAAGCTTCTTCAGTTCTAGGGTCAAATGGTGGAGAGTCCCAGATTTAAGCCCTGTGGGAGTGTCCCTCCAAGAGGGACAATGAGCCCCCTAATGATCTTCTAACTAATCACACGAGCCAAGGTATGAAAACAGGTGTAGGTCAAAAATCAGCCAAGGTTTCGGGTGAGCTCATTGTGAAACCTAACCTCACCGTATCATGTGATTTCCTGAAGTCAGATGGCCCAGGATGTGAGTGGCTCCGGAGTCTACAAGAAATTCCACCTTCTCACTACACACAGACATTGTATACATAGGCAGAGATTTATAGGCTTTGTTTGTTAAATGTACATAGTGCCCTTTGGATGGCATGAAATGCATTCTAAGTGTTCAATGGCTTCTTGCAACAGAGTCTGTGTGCATGTGGAGCATTTTTGCATGTCAGCATGAGCACTTGTTAGCAGCATCCCTTTTATCCCCTCACACACAACTCTCTGTATCTTTTAGTTACAACAGGTTTTTGTCCCACAGGCTGTTGCTGGGCAGAGAGCAACTCCCACTATCTTTTCCAAGGAAGTTCCTGGCACTGGTCATCTTGGGAATTTTGTACTTCTATGACCTACACAGTTAGCAGATAACATAGTCAAACATCGTTAAGCAAAGCTGAGCAGTTTTCACATACTTCATCCAAGCATGCAAAGGATATACAAAAATTCTAGAATGAGATTATAAACACCTACATCTAAATGTCTGACAATGTGAAAACTAGAATTTTCCCCACTGCACACCAAACCATCAGCAAACTTGATTTTGTAAGTTTTTGTTAGATTATTTTAAATTAACCACTCATGCTTTCACATCCATTTTTTCTGAACTTTCTACACCCAAAAGTTGCTCAACTAAATTTCTGTTTCCGATTAGTGGTGGCTAGTTTGCTTCCATGAACTGACTTACAGAAAATGTTTCTGGGTCATGATGAGATAACAGGGTTAGAATTAGACAGGGATGCATATGAGAACATTATGAGAAACGTGACAAACACTCAGGACTAGTCATGTACTGTGTGAGGCAGGCAGGATTGAGGACCCAAAATACAGACTCTCAGATAAGGCTAAACTTAATCCTCAGCTTTAATACTGGAAACCAAATGTACATAAAACAAAACTGGGAGGCATAGGAAAACTAAACAAACAGGCTGGCAGAACACAGCCCCCCCCCCCGACTGTTCGTTCTCCCTGTTTGAGGGAGACCGGGATGCAGGACAGAGGGAGACGCAGACACTAAATACAAGAGGAAATCAAGGCAAAGAGGAAACATCTGGGAAACACAGCTGGCAAAAATCTAACAGACGAGACAGGTGGATGCAAAACTGAAAATGACGCACACCAGACAGGAGACCATTACTGAAAGTAAAACATGAAGTACGAGGAACGCACACACCGAGGCGCAGACTGATGGAGCTCAAGGAACTAGAAATACTGAATAAACTCAAGAGTGTAAACAAACTGAACTAGGAAACATAAGATACACAGAAAACACAATGAATGACAAGACTCAAAATTCTATTAACAGAAAAGAAAAGTGGCTCAACCACCCAGGTTCCCTAACAGGACCATGGAAATTTTGGGGTTAGTATCGTGCCCAAGCATACTTGGCATGTAGACTGGGGAAGCCAAGGATCGAACCACCAACCTTCCGATCAGTAGCTGATCTGCTATATCACCTGAGTCATAGCCACCCCATTGTAGATGCTCGCCATCTGATGGAAAACGTGAGGTTGTATAGCTGTATATAAAAATGATCTGTCCTTGGAGATAGGCCTTCATTGAGTCCCAAACTAAAAGGCTAAAAATGTTCAGGGAAAGGTTTATGTCTAAAAGAATTTATTTGGTTATTCATAAATTCCAGAAAGGTATTATCTGTTAGTAGTGTGGGGTTAAAATGCCAACTCCTGTCTGTTCTAGGTAAGTCGTCATAGACAGAGTCAAAATTAGGGGGGCGTGGTCTGATATAACTATGGCATGGTATTCACAGGCACTCGCGATGCTAGTCAAATAGTTATCTAAGAAAAGGTCGCCTATCCTAGAAAAAGTGTGATGGACATTAGAGAAAAAAGAATACTCCCTGTCGGTCGGAAGAAGATGTCGCCAAATACCCCTACCCAATATGTAGAAAAAGCTGAATGAATACGCGAGGATGACTTACTCAGACAGGCCGGTTTTAATGAGGATCGATCCAGATGGTGCGGCCACGTCCAGACGCCTTCCTGACCCTCCGCTCCGACTATCCACTTTTCTTGTTTTTTACTTATTTTTTGCTCTGGTTTACATCCCAAAATCCTCTAGTCTTATAGTATACGACAGCGGATCACTTGTAAACATCGGTGACAAGGTTGCACATCTAATCTTGGACACTTTTAAACCTGACCCTTCCTGGCCGCCAGAGATTCTACGCGGCATGGAGAACAACAAAGGACGGGCCACTCATCCGAGGCGCAGAACAAAGAAGCGCCGGGGGAAACGCGCTGGCATTAGGAACAGACTGAGACAGCAGGTGCATCGCGCATGTACAATCCATGGAGAACAAGCTCGATGACCTAAGAGCAAGGGTCACCTTCCAACGTGACATGAGGGACTGCAACATTCTGTGCTTCACGGAGACATGGCTGTCCCCCACCGTGCCGGACCAGGCCGTAACGCCATCGGATTCATTTTTTGTGCTCCGCGCGGACAGAACGGCAGAGTCAAACAAAACCAAAGGTGGAGGAGTGTGTTTCATGGTAAACAGAAAGTGGTGTGATGCCAGGAGCATTTCTACTCTTTCCAGCGGCTGCTCGCCACATCTGGAGTTCCTGATCATTAAGTGCCGCCCTTTCTATCTGCCCCGTGAGTTCACCTCGGTCATCGCCACGGTGGTCTACATCCCACCCCAAGCGGACACAGGTATGGCTTTGTCCGAATTACATGATGTGCTGAGCTTGCTTCAAAACAAGGACCCGGGCGCAGCCCTCATTGTAGCAGGAGACTTTAACAAAGCGAACCTCAGACAAGTCATGCCAAACTTTTACCAGCATGTCTTGTGTCCAACGAGAGTGGATCGAATTTTGGATCACTGCTACACGCCATACAAGCAGGGCTACAAAGCTGTCTCACACCCGGCTTTTGGGAAGTCTGACCACAACGCCATCTTCCTCATTCCCCAGTATAAACAAAGCATACGGATGGAAGACGTAACCACGAGAGAGGTAAAACGGTGGACTGCCCAATCAGAAGCTACGCTACAGGACGCACTCAACGACGTCGACTGGGACATGTTCAGAGCATGCGCAGTCGACATCAACGAGTTTACGGAAGTAGCAGTATGCTTCGTCAATATGCTAGCGGAGGAGATTATCCCCACTGCGAGAGTCACCACATTCCCAAACCAGAAACCGTGGATGGACAGATCGATCCGCACTGCAGTAAACGCCAGGACCGCCTCCTACAACACGGGTCTCGCCACTGGCGATATGAGCGCCTACAATGCGGTCTCATACGGCGTGCGGCGCGCGGTGAGAGATGCCAAACGGCGGTACCGGGAACGTGTGGAATCCTGCTTCCACCAGGGCAACACACGGAGTATGTGGCACGGACTACGCACCATTACGGACTACAAAGCCAGGGACACTGCGCCGATCAACGCCGACTCTGCATTCACCAACGAGCTGAATCGGTTCTACGCCCGTTTCGAGGTTAGCCAGGCGGCTAATGCTATCTGCCGCCTGACTACCGAGGACAGTGACGTCATCAGCGAGAGACCGGTGACCAGTATCGCGGAGCATGACGTCCGAGTGGCATTGAGGAGAGTGAACACAAGGAAAGCAGCGGGGACCAGCTAGCAGGTGTGTTCACTTACATCTTCAACGAGTCCCTGGCGAAGTCTGTGGTCCCCACATGCTTCAAAAGATCCACCATCATCCCTGTGCCCAAGAACAGCAAACCCTCATCCCTGAACGATTACCGGCCAGTTGCACTGACCTCGGTAGTAATGAAGGTGTTTGAGAGGCTGCTGAAGAACATCATCTCCTCCTCCATCCCAGACACCACAGATCCGCTGCAGTTCGCCTACAGATCCAACAGATCCACAGAGGATGCCATCGCCCACGTCCTACACACCACTCTCAGCCACGTGGACAAGAAACAGGGTAACTATGTGCGAATGCTGTTTGTTGATTACAGTTCAGCGTTTAACATAATAGTGCCCTGCAGACTGTTCACAAAGCTCAGGGATCTGGGACTTAACAGCCGTCTGTGTGCATGGGTGTTGGACTTCCTCACTGGCAGAACTCAGGTGGTGAGGGTGGGTAGATGCGTCTCTAACAGCATCACCATCAACACAGGAGCACCTCAGGGATGTGTCCTCTGGTCACTGCTCTACTCCCGCTACACTTCAGACTGTGTGGCCACCCATGGCTCCAACACCATTGTGAAGTTTGCTGACGACAGTGGTGTTGGGTGCCATCTCCAACAACGATGAGGCGCCTACATGGATGAAGTGAAGAATCTGGCATCATGGTGCCAGGACAACCACCTCCAGCTGAATGTCGGCAAGACCAAGGAGCTGGTGGTGGACTTCAGAAGGGGTCAGCACAGAGACTACAAGCCCATTATCATCAATGGAGCTCCAGTGGAGAGGGTGCAGTCCTTCAAGTATCTTGGTGTCCACATCTCCTCAGACCTGACATGGGCTGCCCACATTCAGGTCCAGACCAAAAAGGCTAGGCAGCGCCTGTATCACCTACGACAACTGAGGAAGTTCAGGGTCTCTCCAAAGATCCTCAGGATTTTCTATACAGGCGCTGTGGAGAGCATCCTCACACAGAACATGACATCGTGGTTTGGGAACAGCTGTGTGAAGGACCAAAAAGCTCTCCAGAGAGTGATCCGTACAGCAGAACGCTGCTGCAGGATTGCTCTCCCCCCGCTTCAGGACACCTACACCAGGAGATGCCGGACTAGAGCAGCGCAGATACTGAAGGACCCGTCCCATCCTGGCAACAAACTGTTCCAACTTCTGCAATCTGGTAGAAGGTTCCGCATCATCCGGGCAAGGACAGAGAGACTCAAGAGGAGCTTCTATCCCCAAGCCATCCGGGCCCTAAACACACACACCCGCCCTCTCACATCATCTATAATTGACTGAGACAGGACTCTCTTCCAGACACTAAACCAAGGCACAATGTACATTTCAATTCCTTTAATTTTAAATATGTCTATATTGTCTATCCTGTAAAATAGTCAGATGTCTATTCATATTAATGTACAGAATTCACCTGCTTGCTGCTACTACTGCACATTCATTCACCCAATGTATATACTATATATTTATATAATGTTCTTCCTCTACCCCCCCCCCCCCCCCTCATTTTTCCACATGTCGAGGAGCGTGTCAGGCTACATTTCACTGTGTGTCATACTTGTATACTTGTATCGCTGTCTCAAGAGGGCACGCAGCATCCTACGGGACTGCACACACCCAGGACACCGGGTGTTTAAGCTGCTGCCGTCTGGCAGGAGGTTCAGGCTGCTGAGGTCCCGAACAAATAGACTCAAGGACAGCTTTTACAACAGGGCAATAGCCCTGATCAATGTAAATAGCTGACCTGACTGGATACCTCCCTGGACTTTTTAGGGGGAGGTAACAATGTTTAAAACGATAACAATAATATTTATATTTATAACAAGGTGCAATAATAATTAATGTGCAATAATAACAGTGTGCAATACACATACACTTATTCTTCTTTTTTATACTAAGTTAATATACTGTGTTGTGTTGTTTGTTACGTTGTGATGTGTCATATCGTGTCGTGTTGTGTTATATGTAGTGCCGACGTAGGACAGTTTTTCCAATTTCATTGTACTACTGTACTATGTATGACTGTGCAATGACAATAAAGAGTTATCTTATCTTATCTTATCTTATAACTATGCATGTGACAAATAAAGAAACTTGAACCCTTGAAAACAGGGTCAAACCAGCAGTTTAAGTCTCCGCCAAGTATCAAAGAGTACGAGCCTACGTCTGGTAAATTCGAAAAAAGATGTTTGAAAAACTTGGGATCATCTGTGTTAGGAGGATATGCATTGACCAAAACTACCTGTACGTTATACAACCTCCCTGAAACAATGACAAAACAACCATGTTGATCTGAAATAACATATTGTTTGAATGGAACCCTGGGGCTGATGAGAATTGATACTCCTCTGGCCTTGGCCTCAAAACATAAATGAAACTGCTGCCCCGCCCACCGAGACATAAGCCCTGAGTTAACCTCTGACATGGGTTTCTTGTAAAAGGGCAATGGAGGCATTTTCTTGTTTAATTTGAGCAAAAACCTTTCCTCTCTTAATAGGATGGTTTAACGTTCCAGCTGAGCAGATTTATGGGACTAATCATGTAAGATTATAGAAAGATAATGAAGGGATGCAAAAACAGAAAAGCATGAGAGAAGCCCAGAACAGAACATGGTATAACACCTGTTGTGGAAGTTTTCCATTTAAATAAAGCCTGCAGACGAGCGGTGAGCGGTAGCTAACATTCTTTAATCCAAACACACAAAGAACAGAAAACCAAGCTTGTGGAGAGCCTACATGACTGCGGGGCAGGTCAGCAGAGTCTCCCTGAGCCTAGCATGGCTCTCAGTTAAATACCTTCTCCAGGAACAAAAGGCAGTACACAGCTGTTTCACACCTTAAGGTTCACACTCCCTTGCTATACCTCCCAGAGTCCTCGAAGAGACAAAAGACTCTTCCTGTGGAGTTCCTGCTTCCCCCAACTTCCTTACTACACCTCCACCAGTTGTCTTACTGTATGAGTGTGAGACTTGTTAAAATCAAGTGGCACCAATGCATTATACAATAAAATAATGTGATTAATACACAAGTAAAAGAAATTCCTATACACACCCAATATGAGTTCTGTGGCTTGAAAAAAGAGACACTCCAACAACACATAAAACAAACCCCCCCCCCGATCCCCTCTCCCTCACCCCCAACCAAAGGACACACACACACACACACACACACACACACACACACACACACACACACACACACACACACACACACTTCTTAGGAAATGCAATCCCTTTACTGTAAAGGGCAGTGAGTGTGACTCCACCCCCGGTCAAGATTATATAAAGATGAAGTGATATGCTTTCAGTTTTAACTCTTCCCTTCTCTTCTGCTTGCAGACCGGCTGGTGTGAAATATTAAAACCTGTAAGTATTCTACGCATCTCTACTGACTGATTGATTCACACATTCCTGATACTTTTAAATGCATATTGTGGATACAAGCTCATCTATATTCTCTCCTTTTAGAATCATGAGCAGAAACTTCTTGTCCAAAAATGATGAGCTCCGCAGGGGAGACTACCTGGTGTCCAACAACAAGCAGTTCAAAGCTATATTTCAGGTGACTAAATGTTCTCAGTTCAGAAGCTCATAAAAGCCTTGTTTCCCAGTCATGCGTGCTGACAGTTATCTAACATATAATTTATGGCTACAGGATGATGGTAACTTTGTCATCTATGGCTGGAAGCCTTTGTGGGCTTCAGACACCTATGGATCAGACGCCGTCCGTCTGTGCATGCAGGCTGACTGCAACCTGGTCATGTACAACAAGTGTGACACGCCTAGGTGGCACACAAACTCTGCCAACTCTGCCAAGTGCAACATGTGCCGTCTTCAACTGACCGATGACGGCAAACTGGTGGTGAACAGAGAGTGCGAAGAAATCTGGAGCTCTGAAAAGTCCAAAGGCATGAAGTGATGCTTGTGTGCAACCATCCTTTGGCATAAACCTTCAGCGATGCTGTTAAAGCAACATATACCAGCGCATAAACAAGCTTTTCCTTTTTCTTTCTGGTTAGCTTTGATCAGACTCTGAATTTCAACCTGAATTGTAAACAAATGGCAAAAAATAAATAAAATGAAAGGTATTTGACCAACCTCTTGTGTTTATATTTTGGCCATTAAAGAGATTTTCTTAAGAATTAATATTGTTGCAAAGGTGTAGGAAGCAGTCTTAAAACTTTGAGGAGTGTTGCTGATATAAAACTAACACAGATTTTGTAAATTCCTCCACTGACCATTAGACACGTTTTCATTTTTATTTCTTCTTCCCTGAAAGTATCTTCATGTGGTCTAGCCTTGTTAGCATCTGATATTTTTCCTTGAGCCAGTTTTTTTTTTTTCAGTTTATGTTCTCTTTTGGCTTAGTTTTTAATAAAAGAGCATCTCAATTCATTGTGTAGATGACAATTATTTGTCCTGTTTTTATTCAGGTTTTCTAATTTTATGTTTCCTTTCTTAAACTCTGTAATTTCATCCTGTGTTGGGTGTTATTTAATTATTTTAGATGTACAGCATATTGGTCAACAGCTGTACTTTAAATGTGCTAGAGAAACAAACTTGACTCACTTTATGAGTGCGTCTGCGTCTTTGTGTGTCTGCATGTGTTGGACGTCACGTCTTTGCAGACACACAAAGACACACAGACACACCTCAGGAATTCGCATGATAAGGTGGGGCCAGGTTTCAAAAAGAGCTCACCCGAAACCCTGGCTGATTGGGACCCACACCCAGTTTCACACCTTGGCTCAGGCGATTAGAGGATCATCAGGGGGTCCTTTTGTCCCTCTGTGGGGGGACACTCCCACTAGGTTTAAATCTGGGACTCCCCACCATTTGACCGTAGAACTGAAGAAGCTTCTCGGATGAGAGGTGAAACGTCTTCAAGCAACTTAAAGAAGTCCAGACGCTAATTTCTTTCTCATCACATAAAAAGAAAAAAGAAAACAAAAATATTCAGGAATTAGAAAAAAACATCAAATCACTAGAAGAAGCCTACGCGTCCCACCAAGATCAGGAAACATTGAACAAAATACGCAAAACAAAACTAGAATTAAATGAGATAATTGATAAAAAAACAAAATTCTTAGTACAAAGACTACGCCTACAAAATTATGAACATGGTAATAAATCCGGTCAATTTCTAGCAAACCAGCTAAAAATAAATAAAGAAAAAACAACTATATGTGCTGTTCAAGATTCATCTGGGAACACAATATATGATCCGATACAAATAAACAACATTTTCAGGGATTTCTATAAAACTTTGTATTCACCACAAATAAACCCATCTAAAAAAGAAATTGATCAGTTTTTGGACAACATAACTCTTCCAAAATTATTGGACACTCAAGCAATGGCACTGGATTCACCACTGACACCAGGTGAACTCCAGGAAGCCCTGATAAGTATGCACAATAATAAGGCTCCAGGTCCAGATGGCTTTCCTGCAGAATTCTACAAAGAATTCTGGTCGATTCTAGCACCAGTTTTCTACAGAACGTTGTTGGAAATTAAAGAAAAGGGCAGACTTCCATCAAATATGAATTCTGCAAACATTAATCTCCTGCTAAAACAAGGCAAAGACCCTGTATATCCCTCAAGCTATCGTCCAATATCCCTTATAAATGTAGACCTTAAAATAATCTGCAAAGCTCTCTCAAAGAGACTGGAGAAAATAACCCCCCTCTTAATTCATCCTGACCAAACTGGTTTCATAAAAGGTAGGCACTCATCAACAAATACACGTAGATTACTTAATTTGATAGACTACTCATACAGTAAAAACCTAGAAACTACAATATTCTCTTTAGACGCAGAAAAAGCATTTGACAGAGTTAACTGGAAATTTCTATTTGCAACTTTACACAAATTTGGTTTTGGATCCTCTTTCATAAACTGGTTAAAAATATTATATAATTCCCCAACAGCTTGTGTTAGAACAAATGACCAGACATCCTCCAGCTTCTGTCTCTTGAGGGGCACCAGGCAGGGATGCCCACTCTCCCCTTCACTATTTGCAATTTTTATTGAACCACTAGCAGCAGCAATTAGACAGAATTGGCCTGAGGAGCCCGTCCAGTCTCAAGTCATGTTAGCTGGGGGTTCAGGTGAACCCAGCCAGCGTCCTGCCTCGTCGGCTGGAGGGCCTGAGGAGCCCGGCCAGCCTCAAGTGTCGTCTGCTGGGTGTCTAGGAGAACCCAGCCAGCCTCAAGTGTCGTCTGCTGGGGGTCTAGGAGAACCCAGCCAGCCTCAAGCCTCGTCTGCTGGAGGGCCCGAGGAGCCCGTCCAGCCTCAAGCCACGTCTGCTGGAGGGCCCGAGGAGCCCGTCCAGCCTCAAGCCACGTCTGCTGGAGGGCCCGAGGAGCCCGTCCAGCCTCAAGCCACGTCTGCTGGAGGGCCCGTGGAGCCCACCCAGCACATCCTCACATCTGCTGGTGGTCCTGGAGGACCCAGCCAGCACATCTCCACATCACCTCCTGCAGCATCACCGCCGTCAGGTTCCGCAGCCGTCCCGCTGCCGTCAGGTTCCGCAGCCGTCCCACTGCCGTCAGGTTCCGCAGCCGTCCTGCTGCCTTCTTCATCATCTTCGCCTGGTCCAGCCTCCGTGTCTTCATCATCTTCGCCTGGTCCAGCCTCCGTGTCTCCAGCCTCCGTGTCTCCAGCCTCTGCTTCGTCCTCGTCTGGTCCTGCCTCGTCTGGTCCTGCCTCGTCTGGTCCTGCCTCGTCTGGTCCTGTGGTTGCCACGCCGCCGTCGGTGCCAGCTCGACCCGTTCCGCCTCGCCTCTGCCGGCCGTTTTCCGGGCCTCTAAGATGGCGTCATGGCCTTCGGGGACTGCCTCCGGAAGGTGTTCGTCGCCGCCGCTGGCATCGCGGCCGTCCTCCGGACCTGCTCGGTGGCCGCCACTGCCTTCCACGTGGTCGGCCTCCGGAACTGTTTGCCCGCCGTTGCCGTGTGCACGGTCGGCCTCCAGAACTGCATTCGTGCCGCCGTTGCCGTCCGCACGGTCTGCCCCCGGACCTGCTTCCTCGCCGCCGTTGCCGCACGCACGGTCGGCCTCCGGAACTGTTTGCCCGTCGCCACCGTTGCCGTGTGCACGGTCGGCCTCCTGAACTGTTTGCCCGTCGCCGCCGTTGCCGTGTGCACGGTCGGCCTCCTGGTCTTGTTTTGTGTTGGCCTGTTTTTGGTTTATTCTGGTCTCTTGTGCTCCTTTTTTTTTTTTTTTTTTTTTTTTTTTGTTTCGGGCCCTCCTTCCTGGACCCCCTCCGCCCGCCCTGGCTTGGTGCTTTGTGCTTTTTTTGTTTGGGGCTGTCGGGAGCCAGCCCTTAGAGGGGGGGTACTGTCACGGTTCTGGGTCCGTCGGACCCAGTAGTTTGAGTTTTATTATGTTTTGGTTTTAGTTTGCATCAGGGATTGTTTTCTTGTTCTCTTGTAGTGTTGATTATGATGATGTTTATTATTTGAGTTTCATGTTTCTGTGGTGTTTAGGATTTGTTCTTCAGTTGTGTCTGCTTAGTATTTGTCTAGCTCCATGTGCCATTTTCTGTCTGTCTCTCTCTCTATGTCGAGTTTGTGTCTTAGTGTGATGGTTGCTTGTTCCTGTTTTATTGTGATGGTCTGCGTCTCATGTGAGTGTGTTCAGTTTTACCTTTGTCTCGTCTTGTTGATTATTCCCAGCTGTGTCCACCACCTGTGTGTAATTCCTCTGTGATTCTGTGTATTTAAGTCATGTCTGCCGTCATTGTAGTTGCTAGTCCGTCTGTGTTTCCACCCCGCTTCATCTGTGTGTTTCCCTGCAGTCTACCATCATCTGTTTCCGCCCGCTCTCATTCATGTCCAGGTTCGTGTTCTATAGTTAGTTTGTTCCCAGTTTAGTTTAGTCATTGCTCCGTTCGCCGTTTGTCCATTTCCTTTTTGTGTTTAATAAACCACCCTCACACCCATACAAGTGCCTGCGTTTGGATCCTCCTTTATTTTCCACACGGCTCATCTCACTCGCCGTGACAAGAATTCAGTAATTAAGGGCATAAAATGCAAGAACGTGGAACATAAAATCAGCCTTTATGCGGATGATGTGTTACTCTTTCTCCAAAATTCACAAACCAATGTCTCTGGGGTGATTGAATTGATAAACTCTTTTGCAAGAATATCAGATTACTCAATTAACTGGTCAAAATCTACAGTCCTACCGATTAATTGCTCCTTCCATAATTCCTCTTCTACACCACTGCAATTGGGAAATATAAAATATTTAGGTATTAATGTTTCTCCCAAGCTTGCAGATCTAACTAAATTAAACCATATCCCACTTTTAAAGAAGGTAGAAGATGATCTGGCTAGATGGAAATGTCTACCCATATCACTCATGGGAAGGGTTGCCGCTATAAAAATGATGGTCTTACCAAAAATAAATTATTTATTCTCAATGATCCCAACTAAACCGCCACAAGATTGGTTCAGATCTCTAGATTCATGTATGTCCAAATTCCTTTGGAAAAATAAACCCCCACGTATAAGCTTAAAAACACTACAAAAGACCAAGGATAAAGGAGGACTAGAACTGCCTAACTTTCAGCACTACTTCTTAGCCAACAGGCTTCAGTTTATCTCAGGATGGCTAAAATACACCCTCTTAGATGAACCTTGGCTAGATGTAGAACAAGCACTCTGCAATAATCTAGAGATCTCAGACCTACCATTTATCAGCTCAAACATCCAACGACATGAATGCTTTAAAAGCATCAACATCAGCTCTTCTCTGACAGCATGGTGGGAGTTTCTAAAATTGACGGCGTCTTCATTAATCCCATGCAAACGTACACCTATCTGGAACAACCCTGACATATTACAAAACAATAATATGATAAACTTTTCAGATTGGAGTGATAAAGGAATCAAATATTTAGAACATATACTAGAAGGAACAGAATTTATTTCATTTGACGGACTAGTTACACAATATGGGATCAACAAGAAAAGATTTTTAGAATATCAACAAATTAAATCCATAGTAAAAAAGAAATTTAAACCGGGTCAAGTTGAACTACAAACACCACCAAGTGTGGTTCAATTTCTTACTCTTAAACCCCCCAAATTACTATCCAAAATATACAGAATGGTTTCTAAAACAGATGAATCAATATAACTTCCTATTGCAAAATGGGAAGCGGATTTATCAGTTAACTTAGACCTAAACTTCTGGTCTCAGATTTGCTTAAAAACCTTTCATCTAATTAGAAATCCCAGTCTTCAATTAATTCAATACAGAATATTACATAGAGTGCACTATACAGGTCATCGGATGTTCAAGATGGGCTTTACGTCTACCAACAACTGCTCACACTGCCAAACCAATTCACCGGACAATTATATCCACGCTCTTTGGTTCTGTCCACCAGTTCAGAAGTTTTGGCGCGAGATATGTGAAGACTTATCGAAGTGTCTGAAATGTAACATTCCAACTTCCCCCTTAGTGTGTTTGTTGGGCAGCTTAGATAATGTCACTTCAGAAAAGAATATCGCCCATATGGTTTTCACTGCCCTATGCATAGCCAAGAAAACAGTCCTCATGAACTGGAAAAATAAAAATAATCTTAATTCTAACCAATATAGAAATTATCTATTAGATTACATTAGTCTTGATACAGCCTCTGCCACCACATCAGATCAATTGCTCTGGGCTCCTTTGATCAGCTCCATCACCTAGTGGGGGTGGGGGGTCATAGTTTGGTCCCGCCTTCACTGTTGTGATTGGTGTGGGGGTAGGGACAGGCTTAGGGCGTCGGGGGGTTCCCCGGAGGCATCTTCCTTGGGGGGCTCAACCCGGGGTAGCGGTCATGTCTGGTTAGGGGCTCTGTTGGCTCTCCGGTGACTGTTTCCTCGCGGCTGCGTGCAGCGGGGCTAGGGGAGGGTCTGTGCTGACGGACGTGGGTTACTGACCTGGTAGCCTGGCTGCCCCTGGGTGGGTCCGGGATGGGCGTGAGGTTCTGGGGGCGCTCCGTCTCTGGGCTGGGACCCGGACCGGGCCTCGGGGGCTTGGGTCCTGGTTGGTGTGTTGCCGGGGTTGTGGGCGGGTGGGTGCATGGGGGCCCAGCCCTGGAGCAGGGTGCCGCCGGTGCGTCGAGCCACCTGGGGGGCTCTTCAACTGGTGGGGGAGATTGTCATATCTTGCAGGAGCTTTCCTCTCCTCAGGAGCTCCCTCTGCAGGAGGGGGAGATACAGGAGAGGTGGAGGAAGATCTCAGCCTGGGTGTTTATTGTCTTATGTAGTCTGGAAGATGAGTGGATGGTGGGGTGGGTGCAGTTTTCTCTGTGGTGGGGTTGGGTGGACTGTCCCGGGCTCTGTGGGGCCGGGCGGCGCTGCTGCACTGGGCCCGGTCTGGATGGGCCTGGGCCCCCTTTCCCTGGCGGGTCGCGGAGTATGGGGGTGCCTACTGGGGTCAGCGGGGGAGCTGGCCCCAGGGAGGGGTCACTTGCCTCTCCCTTCCTTCCCTCCCCATCTCCAGCTGCCTCCCTCATCCCGCTCCACCACAACCACCCACACATGCAGGGCCTTGGAGTAGGGGTATGTCACCAGGGTGCAGAGGAGGCTACCCCCCCCCCCCCCCCCCCCCCCCCTCTGTCCCCTTCTGGCTGCCTCTGCCTCAATTTTATCCCACAACTTAGACATTCACATTACTCACACTCTCATTACACATACATATAGGATCTTGGGGGTGGGCACGATACACGGAGTCCAAAGTACCATCAGGGTGTACACCTCACCCCTGGCATCGTTGCCCACCTCTCAATTTTAAATACACGTAGACATTGAGGGCTAGCAGGAGGGACCATGCGCTTACCTGCTGCTCTCTGGCAGGTAGCTCCATGCCCTCCTGGGTTTTAAATGCACCTTAGAACACACATGCATCAACATTACAATGAGCGGGTGGAGGGAGGTTCGGAGTCTTCTCTCACCCCCGTTCTCTGCGACCTGCTGGAGCAGGGGGGCTAGGACTAGGAGGAGGAGTTGGCCGTCCGACTGCGGTCTGGAGTGTGGAGCCTTCCTGCTGCTGCGGAGTCGGGGCGGTCTGCCTCCCCCCACCGCAGGGAAAAGGGAAACACCACCTGGGTCTGGGTGCAGTTCCCCCCTCCAGGGGCGGGGGCACCTAGACCCGGTTTGTAGAGTACGCTTGGGGAGTGTGATCGTGTGTACAACGTCTCTTTATGTCTGTCTCCACGTTGGTTGAGTGTGGAGTAAGTGCATATGAGAGCATGAGGGTGGGAATGGATGTTTGTATCTGTGTGTGCCTGTATGTCTGTGTCTATATGTCAGGTTGGGTGTCAGGCGCCACCTCTCTGGGGACATCTCAGGCCCTCCAAGGTTTGGAGGCCTATCTCCCCCTACCACCACTTCCCCTGCCAGTGGCGGACCCCCTCAGACATCGGTGCGTTGGTGGTTCTTTGTGTCCGGGGATGGGCGTCCAGGTACACACCGGCTCACTCCTTGGCGGCCGCTTATCGGGGCCTGGAGCCTGGGGCTCGCTCGGGCCACTTCGGAGGTGGGGTGCCCCTGGCCTCTCGGCCTGGGGCTCGGTCACTCAGGCGCAGCTGGCTGCCGGCGGAGCTCACGGGCGCGTCACTGCAACTCCCCCTGGCTTCTGCTCCGCGGCTGCTGAGTGAGCCCTCATCTGGGACTCTCCTCAGCTCTTTCTGGGACAGTGGCGCAGCTGCCCCTCTGTTGGTCTTCCTTGGTCTCTTGTGTTCTGCGGGCCTCTGGATGTCTGGAGTTTTGATCTCCTCCACACCTGCTTCACACCCTGGAGGACGGGGCTGTGGCCCCCCCACACCCTCTAGCAGATTATTACATGAAGGAACCTTTTAAAAAAACAAAAAACAAGCGCGTCCATGCTCACAGGTGTACACACGGGTGATCACACCCACAAACTACACCCTTTTTGGCTCCTACCTCAAAGCACACTGTGTTCTGTTGATCTTATGTGCTGCACAATAATGTTTAACATTTAGTATTTACTGTCATATTCCCATATATCATTGTGATGTTGTTTATTCTATTACTCTTGTTCTCTTCTGCTTGCTTTCTTTTTTCTTTCTCAGCAGGTGATCCACGTGATTGATATATGCATTTTTTTTTCTCTGCCCGTTCTGTTGGTTTTTGTCTTTTGCCCTTCTCCCCCGTCCCTCTTCTCAGCTGTTTCTCTTTCCCTCTTTCTTTCTCCCCTTCTTTCCCCCAGTCAAGTCTGTCCCGTATTCAGTAAGTGAAAATAAAATAAACAATAAAAGGTGAATCAAATGGACCATTACGGCAAGGCTGGGATGGTCAGTTTGGTAAAGTAAATCCGTTGGGCATCTTTCTTTGCCTTTAGACAACAATTCTGAGGGCAAAAGAGCCAAACGGGACAGGCCAAAAAAAAAAAAAAAAAAAAAGAAGTCCAGGCGCTTTTCTTTGCAAGTTCCTTTAACTGATTCTGAGAGTGTTTTTGTCTCCAGATTTTACAGGTTTAAAGTCTCATCATTAATATATCTGTTGAATACATTTGACATTAGCCCAGCACATGCTGTGCCCTGACACATATTTTTATTTTTCACAGTTTTCTCGTCTCAAGTAGTCCCACACAATTCAGAAACACTGTGGAAACACCATTCAAACGTTAACTGCAGGTAAGTCACTGCACTGATGGTCTCATTGTCTTTTGCTTCCTGCTCCTTTATGCTCCATCCTCATTGGTTTCCCCCCGATGTTTGATTTCTTCCGCCTGCATTTTGTCCCTCAGTCATGTTTGTATGTGGAGTTTATGGCTCATATCAAACTGTGTATAGACCATGTAAACAGACCAGTCTAACCCCGCTGTGGTTTTTAAGTATCAAGTAAAAATTACTTATCCTTTTCAGGATAAGTGCTAGAGCCTATCCCAGCTAGTTTAATAACATGTATTTTGTAATTGCCAGAGTGCATCAGAGGGACAGCTCAGGATGAGCGATTTGTAGAGAAAGTTTGAGAGCCAAGACTGAGATAGTTTGAACATGTGGAGAGGAGGGATAGGGGATATACAGGACAAAAGGTCATGCAGAGGGTTGGTGTGACAGAGGAGGATAGCATTCACATGGTGATGCAGAGGCAGATGATTTCCTGTGGTGAGTGAGCAGCTGAAAAAAGAGGAACGATAAAAGAAGAAGAACAGGGACAGGTTTCCCAATGTTTTGCATCATCCCTCTCTTTAACAAGACTTTAACCCAGTAAAGCCAAGTGCATCATATTTGATACATGAGTTTTTGAGACTTCAACATCATCAGTGATTTTTTTCTCGTAAAACAAAACATAGAAATTCTACAACACATTTTTAGCAACTGAAAAACATGCAAACATGATACACATGAAATTCAAAAAGCTGGGAGAAGAGAAAAAATGTCATTTTGGTGGGCTCCAAGTGATGCTTCTGAAGTCATATATGAAACCATCTTTGCTAGTAAACCATCATGTATGATGATAAAATTGTCACGGTCTCGCTGGCAGACCGTGGGGATGTGGGGAAAGGAGGACCCAAAATGCAGGACTCTACAGTACAACAGTGTTTATTTACAGTGGTGACAATCCGAACAACAATAAATTCCCCCGTGCGATCCCAACTCCCGTTCCGTGTCTTCTCCTTTATCCCGTGCTCCGTGCTCTGTCTCCGTTCCCTGTGTACTCTCTGTGTGCTGCCTCCTGGTCGCCACAATTCCTCCTGAGGAAACACGCATACCAAAGGCAGCCGTGAGTACAAAACCTAACAGTAGACTTGCACTAACCTTGCACAATACACTTAAGACTGACGGGAAGTCACTCAACGATCCAGCGTCGAGGAGCTCTCAGCCACACTGTTTTGAAGCTCCTCTGACGAGGCTTGATCGGCGCCAGGTGTGTGTGGATTCCTGGGTGGGACCGGTCAGCTGGCAGGGCCACACCCACCAGGCCTAAAAGTGCCTGCCACGACAGCACCCTCACATACACAAGCACACACCCCTAAACACCTGACAGTACACCAACACGGAAAAACAGGACAGCAGACACAACCATAATAACAACAACCACAATAATGATAATAATAATAATAATAATAATAATAATAATAACTACAATAGTAGTCCACACTGCTCACGGACCCCGAATCCCTGGAACTGGGTCCGTGACAAAAATGTGTGTTTTTATTAAATATGTTCCATCTATTCGGGATGTTAAGGAGAACAAGTCCAGATTTAATTATGAGAAAATAAACACAGTCAAAAACTTTTAAACAACCGTGTCTTTCCCTCAGTGGAGCAGACTGATTCCTAACAAGAGGACCTGCAGTGTTGTTGGAAATGCTGACAAAAGGACAAAAAATCGGGTTTTAAAAAAGAAACAGCAATAAAATGTATGTTAAGATGTTCTCTAGGCAATAAGACACTGTCCTCTAACCCATCCAGAGCATATAAGCATAAAGTTATATACAGCCTCTGGTTGTCATGGTTTTTTTTGTTAATTACATATACGTTATAGCACTAACTGATTAACGTGCGGATGCTGAAACCACTTGTGCACCACAGTCATTGCGAAACAAATGCTGCTTCTTTCCTGTGTTGAAGTCTTGTCTGTTGTTTCTTTGTCACACTAAAAACTAGCACACATTGATTGATTGATTGGTAATTTATTTCAACTTGTGAACAATATACAAGTACATTTAGAAAAGAAAATAAGAGAGAAAAAAATACTATACAAATTACATACAAAAAAACATTCTGATTAATTTACATGTTGAAAGGGAGTGGGAAGAAGTATACACTTATTTAATCCCACCCCTTTGCCATAAATTATCAGTTAATGTTTAGTCAGCTTCCTTACTGATATAATTTGTGATAAAAATAGTGAACAGATTTCTGATATACTATATACTATAATATCACATCATGAGTTTTTTGTTTGTTTGTTTTTAAATAGAGACATTCACTTAATTTAAATATTTTCCTTTTCTTTATAGTTCGAGAAGATCATATTTTTATAACTCTTTTTGAACAGTTTTATGTTTGGACATTGCTTTAATTCCATATTCAGTTTGTTCCATAGTTTCACTCCTTGAACAGAAACACAAAAGCCTTTTCTTGTAGTACGTACCTTCATTGTTTTGAAGTTACAAAAACCCCTTAAATTATAACTTCCTTCTTTCAAAAAAAACATACTCTGAATATTACCTGGCAGTTCTTTATTTTTTGCTTTGAATAGAATTTGTGCTGTTTGGAATTTCACTATATCGTCAATTTTCAATATTTCAGACTGCAAAAATAGTGAGTTTGTATGTTCCCTATAACCTGCATTGTGGATGATTCGAATTGCTTTTTTTTGAAGAGTAAAAAGTGAATGTAATGTGGTTTTATAGTTATTGCCCCAGACCTCTGCACAATAGCTTAAGTATGGTGAAACCAGTGAACAGTAGAGAATATGAAGTGATGTTCTGTCGAATACCTGTTTTGCCTTGTTTAGTACTGCAATGCTTCGTGATACTTTGGAATGAATATATCTTACGTGAGCTCTCCAGTTAAGTTTGTCATCTATTATTACCCCCAGAAATTTATTTTCCCTGACTCTTTCAATATCAACACCATTTATTTGAATCTTTGCATTTGTATTTAAACTACTATTTCCAAATAACATCAGTTTAGATTTATTCAAATTTAATGATAATTTATTTTTATCAAGCCAGAACTTCACTTTACTTATTTCATTAGTCATATCCTCCAATAAATTCTGCAGATCATCACCAGAGCAAAAAATGTTTGTATCGTCAGCAAAGAGAACCATTTTTAATACTTTGGACACTTTACAGATGTCGTTAATGTACAAGTTGAAGAATTTTGGACCTAAAACTGACCCTTGGGGTACACCACAAGCAATGTCCATACATAAGGAGCAACCACCATTTATTTTCACAAACTGCTTTCTGTCACTTAAATAACTCCGGACCCAATCTAAAACTACCCCTCTGACACCATAAAGTTCCAGTTTTCTTATTAATATATCATGATCTATAGAGTCAAATGCCTTTGTCAAGTCTATGAATAACCCAGCCACATATTGCTTTTTGTCTATGGAATTTGTGATGTATTCTATTGAATCTAATAGTGCCGATGATGTTGATCTGCTTGATCTGAATCCGTACTGACTCTCAGTGAGTAGTTTATGTTTATCTATAAGTTTTTCCAGTCTGTTTTTAAACAGTTTTTCAAGAACTTTTGAGAATTGAGGTAGTAAAGAGACAGGCCTGTAGTTTGTGAAATGGTGTTTGTTTCCCGATTTGTATAGAGGTATAACTTTTGCTATTTTCATTCTGTCTG
This sequence comes from Mchenga conophoros, assembly GCF_057382185.1. Lineage (NCBI taxonomy): Eukaryota > Metazoa > Chordata > Actinopteri > Cichliformes > Cichlidae > Mchenga > Mchenga conophoros. The sequence goes on along the minus strand of NC_140534.1, from coordinate 20,975,448 downwards.
GAAATCGACCAGTTTGAAATGATAAATTACAGATGTATGTAAATGGTTTTATAATAGCCTCAATGACTCTTTTAACCACTATCATATCAATATCATTACAATCCAAAGATTTGTGATTTTTACATTTTTTGACAATTTCAAGAACTTCATTTTCATCAACGGCTGTGAGAAACATATAATATGGATTTCTGTCAATCAGTGTATCGGGTTTTTCCTGTGCTTTCCCAGGATGAGTGATTGTTCTTGCTAAATTTGGTCCAGCAGTTACAAAGAATTCATTGAGACTATTTGCCACAACATCCATATTGTATTCTTCATGGTCATTACAAATGAAATACTTGGGATAGTTCTTTTGTCCAGTCCCACATTTTATAACACTGTTCAGGATTTCCCATAATCTTTTATTATTATTTCTATTTATATCTAATTGCTTCTTATAGTATTCCTTTTTACTATATCTAAGTATATTAGTTAACCTATTTTTATATCTTTTGTATCTGATTTCAGCATCTTTAGTTCTCGTTCTTAAGAACTCTCTGTATAGAGCATTTTTCTTTATACATGCATTTTGCAGACCTTTTGTTATCCATGGACAGTCCATATATTTCTGTTTCCTACTATATTGCTTTATTGGACAGTTGGTATTGTACAGTAATGTAAATATTCTAAGGAATTCATTATAAGCACTATTAACGTCCCGTTCCTGATATACTTCACCCCAGTTTTCTTTCAGTAAATCTTTTTTAAATGCATTCATTCTTTCTTCTGTTCTTACTCGTCTGTACTCTTTTTTACTGTCCATTTTATTGATCTTGTAATTCCTATCACAGATTGTAAAAATTCGAAGATGGTCACTTATGTCGTTAATCAGGAGTCCACTTACAGTCTTATTTTCAATGTCATGAGGCTTGTCAGACACATGAGGTGTCTGACAAGCATCTGCACTGACAGTTCATGAATCCACTAGGACGTCACTCGTGGTCAGAGTCCAAGAGTCTGAGTGTTTATGGTGCAGAGGAAGAATATGATTCAAATCAAAGGATTATTATTTGCAGCTGCGAAGAGAGACCACAAGGTGTCGCTCTAATGCTTCTGTAGTTTATGTTCATGTGAAAATTTTCACATAAAAAACATTTGAAAATCTCCTTTTTTTTCCTCTGAATCACTTATCGAATCCAGAGTTGTGGTGAGACTGGAGCCTATGCAGGTGCCAGGAGGTGAACGGTAAGGTGCACCCTGGACAAGTTAGCAGTCTAACAGGACTGTGCATGTCCAAACACAGTCATGCATGTGTTTGGACTGTGAGACGAGCCTAGAGTACCTAAAGAGAACCCACGCAGGTACAGGGAGAACAGGCCAACTCCACACAGAAAGGCTCCAGCTGGCTGGCAGATTCAAACCCAGGACCTTTCTGTGAGTTGACAGTGATAAACGCTGCACCGCCATGTTTCAAAACACATTCATACTGTTTTATTACCTGCAATTTCTAAACGCTAACAACAATATTATAGTTTTCTACAACACACAGAAACACACAAACTCAACTACACTAAGAAATAAACATCATGTAATCCTGAGCTGCGTTCATAGGCAGGATATTTAAGGACATTATGGATATATTGCGACTTCTCATGGGAAGCGTTTCAAAACTGAAGAGATCCATTCTTGTTTATTATTCAGCTTTGACAGTTTGGGGCGTTTTGTTTCATATTTTTGCATTTCAAAATTTATTATTTATATAAATGATATTTGTAAGGCATCTGATAAATTAAAATTTGTATTATTTGCACTAAACAAAAAACTAAACAAACACACTAAATAAACAAGACTAAGACGTGTGAACTTGACAGAACCAAACAAGACATGACTGAGGAAACAGAAAGGGAGGCAGGAACAACCAGGGTTTCATAAACCAGACTGCAACAGAGACATGCTGCCATCAGAAAGCATAAAAAAACAGAACACAAAAGAAGACCTACGTCAAAGACTCGTAGGACTTTACTGCAACACATGAACATCAAACCAGCAGATTGTTCTCACACAGAAAGCTCCGAGTTTCACAGAGAAAAGAAATATGAAGAATCTGCATTACATCACACAACAATCATTCTAACAAACTCTCCAGGTTACTGCACGTCCCATCTACATGCTGTCACGATCTCCTGGTCGATGCACCCGTTTCTCTCCATCTCCCCCTGTCTGTGCGTGTCCTTGTATCTTTCTGGCTTCCTGCTCCTTTGGTGTCACACCTGTGAGTCACTGTTGATTATGCACTTGGTTCCAGTCGGCTCATTACGAGCGATCTATTCAAAACACCAGGTCGTTGCACCACACGTGACACCCACTGATGTGAAGGAAGGCACCTGTGCACGGCAGAGAGGTCAGATAAAGGTGTCTGAGAGCAAAGTTAGGCGAAAAATAGCTTTAGAGGAGACGGAGTAGCCATCTGGACATCACTTACCCAGTGTTTTGTGTTCTGTGTTATTATTAATGTTTGATTTAAACATGGTTTATCATTACTAGTCTTTTGGGTTGTGGTTCATTTCTAGCTCTAGTTCTTCTTTGTTTTGTGATTTCTAGTTCTTGGGTTTTGTTCCCGTGCCCCTCATGTTTAGTGTAGGTTTAGTTCTGTCTTCATGTTTATTTATATGTTCACCTGAAATGGTTTTCACTTCTCAGGTGAGCATTGTCAGGGTTCATTTGTAGAATTTCTTCCCTTCTTAATGGGGTTGGGACCATCAGTTGTGTTGTGCAGAATTTAAGTTGGTGCACAGCTTACAGCCCATATTATGGCAAGAACCAATCAGCGAAGTAAAGAGAAATGAACTGAAGGTCAGTCAGTCCTGAAAATTGCTGAAACTTTGAGTTTACCAGTGCAGTCGTAAAAACCATCAAGCATTACGACAAAATCGGCTCACATGAGGACGGCCCAGGAAAGGATGACCAAGAGTCACCTCTGCTGCTGAGGATAAATTCACTCGAGTCACCAGCCTCAGAAATCGCAGGTTAACAGCACCTCAGGTTAGAGCCCAGATAAATGCAACACATAGTTCCAGAAGCAGACACATCTCTACATGAACTGTTCAGAGGAGACTGTGTGAATCAGGCCTTTATGGTCAAATAGCTGCTAAGAAACCACAACTAAGGAAAAGCAACAAGCAGAAGAGATTTGTCTGATTAGTCCAAATTTGAGATCTGTGGCTTCACCTGCTGTGTCTTTGTGTGATGCAGAAAAGGTGGATGGATGCTCTCTACATGCATGGTTCCCACTGTGAAGCATGGAGGAGGAGGTGTGATGATGGTGACACTGTTGGGGATTTATTCAAAACTGAAGGCACATTGAACCAGCATCATGTTGCGACTTGCCATCTCATCCGGTTTGCATTCAGTTGGGCCATCATTTATGTTTTCAACAGGACAATGACCCCAAACACACCTCCAGGCTAAGGACTATTTGACCAAGATGGAGGATTGATGGAGTGCTGCGCCAGATGGACTAGCCTCCACAGTCATGCGATGTAAACCCAGTCGAGATGGTTTGGGATGAGATGGACCGCGAGGGAACGCAAAAGGGCCAACAAGTGTTCAGCATCTCTGGGAGCTCCTGTTGAAAAACCATTTCAGGTGACGACCTCATAAGGCTCATCAAAAGAAAAAAGAAAGCAGTAATCAAAGCAAAGTGTTTGAGTTATGTCACACTTTTATGTTTTCTACATAATTCCATGTGCATTCATTTATAGTTTTAATGCTTTCATTATAACAAAAACTAAAGGCTACAAAAACACTTAAGAAAACATGAAGTTAAATAAACAAGTCTATGGGCACCAAACAAAGAACCTCAAATCTCAGAAAGCCACAGTCACACCCCGATTATGACAATGAATTTCCTCATAAACTTTATTTTGAGAAACAGAAACGTTTTTTTTAAATTGCTGAACTCTTTGCCCACACAGTCTTTCACAGAGTGATGTACCCCTCCCTGTCCTTACTTCTGAAAGGCTCTGCCTTTCTGTGATGCTCTTTTTATTCCCCAGTTACTACTAACTGAGATCTTCCATTGTTTTGTTAGCATTACATTCTGTTGGCCCCAAGCTTTTAGTAATATGTTGCAAGCATCAAATTCATAACAAGCAAAAATATTTATCAGTTTTGACCCAAGCCTGAACCTGAAATAACTGGCAGAAAACTGAGCAACTTTTTTTTTCAATTTATTGCTCACACTAGCACTGCATGTATCTTATTTTATACATCAAGTTTTCCCATGAATAAAAATCACACTGATGATGCAGAGGTCTCAAAAACTCATACATTAAATATCAAACCTATACTTGGTGTTACAGGATTAGGTAATTTCTGCGAATAATTACATTTTTTCTTATTGTTTAATTATTGTTTAACCTTTTTTTGTTACTTTTGAATTTCAGATATGCACAAAAGAAAGAAGGGTAACTAACCAAACCAACAATAATTACATCAGCCTCGAATAGTCTGGATTGCTTTGTCTTTACAGTTTGTTTCGGTGACATCAGTATTTCTGTCCTCACTCTGTCATTGATACATAAACACAGTCCCATTCTTCCATTTTTCTTCTCATGAAAGTCTTTTCTCATGAGTCAGTTGCACCATAACAGAAATTACATTCACTGTTTTCAGTCATTCGTCTTGCGTCGGTGGGTAAAGTGCCACCCTATTTTTATTTGTTAGCTCTGTGGTAATCGGTCTCAGGGCAATCACACAGAGACAAGCAAGCGTTCATGGTCACGTTCACACCTACAGGCAATTTAGAATAACCAGTTAACCTAACCCTACACTTGTCTCTGTACTGAAAGCCCATGCAGATGTTAAGAGAACATGCAAACTCCACATAAAAAGGACCTTATTGCTGTCAGGTGATAGCACTAACTCCTGCGCCACCATGCTGCCCTCATCATATTTTATTTTCATCAAAATGCAAACCTTGTAGCTTTTTTATGTTCCCTGATGATGCATTAAACAGTAATTACTTTCTCATAACTATAATAAAACGCCTTTCCAGACTTTTAGAAAAGTGCAGAACCAGTCAAAAAGTAGGCCTCAAGATGTAGGACAGGGGGACAAGGAATAAACTCACTTTAGTCCTGAATATACAGGGGAGCAGAGACTAAGAAAAAACACATGAAGGCCCTTTGCAGCGAGGATATATTTAGAACAGATTTTCACAGTTGGTAAACAAGGCGAGCCGTTTAAATATTGCCGCATTCATGCTGGCGCTGCTCCTGCCCTTGTTGCTGCTGCCATTTATGAAAGACCATTTTGTGTCCTAGATGTGGTTGGTCTAGACATCTCCATTGTCTGCTCTACGCTGCTCCATGTGCCAAGAGTAAATCTCATTAAGAGTGAGAGGGACTGGCGGAACGGGGGCTCGCTCACAGGCTCGGCAGCTAAAAATAGAGAAAGAGGGTGATTATACTCCACAAATCTGTGATTACACATGAACTGGTAAGTGGTGATGCAAATCTACAGGACTGATCCCGTCCAAAAACTTGAGTATGCAGGCAATGAAGCAAACATTTGATATTTATTTTCCTCATTAAATGCAAACACTAAGAAGTGATGCAGACTTAACTGTGAAAATTTAACTCCTGCACAGACAGTGTCTCTGTGATTCAAATCAGGACCACTAGATGGCAAACTAGGTTTATACTAAAAAATGTTCCCATGAGGTAATAAGCAGCTCAGCTCCATACATAGAAACAGAGACTGAGTACCGTATTCTTTCTGGATTTGGCTCAAAGGACGTAAAACTGCACAGCAGCACTGTTACAGGTTTAGTTTTGAGGGATGTGGTGATTTTAATTTGAAAGAGGAGTGCTGTCAGCTTCAATTCGTCCTGCTGTGTGTTTGGCATTTCCTATTGTGTGAGTTTTCATACTGTCAGTGGTGTTAAAAGGGCATGGATGTCATTTAAAATTAATGAATTCATAGCTTAAAAGAACTGGCGTTGCATACAACTGTAGAAATGCAGCCCTAATTGCAAAAAGGTTTGGATGCTGCGTAATAAAAACAGAATACAATGATTTGCAAATGTCATAAACCTGCATTTACAATAGAATATACAAAACATATCAAACATTTTATTGTTTCATCAGAGAAAATTTTGATTTTGAATTTGATGACAGCAAAACATTTCAAAATTTGAAACAGGGGCAATGAAAAGCTAGAAAAATAGAAGCTGCTAATTGGAAACAGATTAGTAACATGATGGTTTAAAAGGGTCATCTTAGAGAGGCAAAGATTGATTAATCTGAAAACACTACATCTTTATAAATAACAGAACAATTTCAGAAATATGTTCCTCAGCATAAGATTGTGAAACCTTTAAAGATCTCATTATCTACAGTGTATATTATCAAAGGATCCTGAGAATCTGGAGAAATCTGTGTGCAAAGGCACAAGATGAAAAATCAGTAATGCATGCCTGAGATCTTCAGGCCCTCGAGTGGCAAAACATTAAAAACAAGCATGAATCTGTCGTGGAAATCAATGCATGGGCTCAGGAACACTTAAAGAAATCACTGTTTGAGAATCCAGTTCAATGTAAGTTCAAGCTCTTTCATATAAAGTAGAAACTACGTGTGAACATGCTCCAGAAATACAGTGTTTGAAAAACATGTCGTGAAGAGGAAGACTCAGAATATCAGGAGGGTGAGCAGTTTATTTAGGCTGAAGAGTAAAATCCAAACGGGAAGTGAAAATCTTTGATTGACAGAACATAATGCATGAGGCGAGAGACCATCAAAGTAAAACAGGAAGCATAAACACAGTCGGACTCTAAGACTCATGAACTTGACACAGACAAAAGGTAAACAAACACTGGGCCATGACAGACAACAACAGGGGACGCTAGGAAGGACCCACACAGACACTGGACTAAAATGAACAGGACACAAGAAGGAACTAATTAAGTCAAGAGATTAAGAACTAGAATCATGAATAACTAAACTAGGAAACGCTGGAAAAAAGCAATGAGATAAAAGAACTTAAACAAAAACGATTCAAGACCACAGAAGCTAGGACTACTGGGAAAAACCTAGAAAGCATGACACTGCCGTCTTCTCTGGGCCAAAGTTAGTTTATGATGGATTCAGAGAACGTGTAAAAGAGTTCGGTAGTCAGATCGTTCACTTTTCTGGACTGGAGAGGAAACGGACCATCTGACTCAGTTTATATATAGTTCATATGCTTCCATCCAGACAGCGTCTTTAACAGGGAAAGCCATGATATTGTTATGGTTTAGCCCCTGCAGGTGGGGACTGGTTGATCAATGGGCTAAATATGTTTTAAGGATCAATAAAGAGAGAATGTTTTATTAGATCTTTTAATGTTGACCTTTATCCACTTGTGTAGGATGCGATGCATAAACTTTGTGTTGGCTGTTGAAGTGGGACATGCCAGAGTTCAGAGGTTTATGCCGACAGTGCATAAATTCAAAATCTCCTACTTTTCCTTTTCTTTCTGTTCTTTGATCCTAAAAAAACCCCCAAGGTGGAAATAATCAAATAACCATCGTCTCCTACAGTTTCTATGCGTGCACGTTAATATGATGCAGTTTCATTTAACAAATCTTTCTCTGAGTGTGAGCCGTTTGTGCAGAGAGTAAACAAAAGAACAATCAACTCTTGAGACGGCTTTGACCCTCTGTAGCTGGAACAAGCCTCCTCACTAGATATGCATGACCAAAGATTACCCAGGAATCAGAATGTTATGGGGGCCCTATAGGGGTTAAAGCTGTGGTGCACTGCTAAGGAGTTTGATCATCTTGAGCAGGATCTTGAGCACTTGTGTTTATTTAAAAAAAAAAATCATCCCATTGCTGTAAATAATGATTTTCTTCTCCAGTTTCCTGTAATTTTCCTCAGATTCATTGTTCACATATTTCTCTTCTATGGGAAAGTCTGATATTTATTATCATTGTTTCGAAATAGTCTTGCATGCATCATCCTGCTGGTTCTGTCCCTCTGTGGTCTCTGCTGTACTGCACCGTCCTTCCTGTGGGAGGGTTTAATTGTAGCTTAGCCAAGAGCACCTTCTGCTTTCTAATTTCTGCCATATAAAACTACAGTCCACTCCCAACATTCAGGCCTTGCTTGATTACAAATAAGAAGAAAACAGCACCTCAGCCTCAGGCTGTAATTTAATAGAGAAATGTTCAAAGCCTGTAACTTTGCCGAGTCTTTAAACAGAAACTTTCCTTCTTATAGATCAAAAGCTTCATTCTCTTTTTTTAAAAATTAGGTAATAAAAGCACAACAAGCTGCGGGAGCTGCTGTGGTTTCTGGTTTTGTTTCATTTGTCTGGGGCTGAGTCCAAATTTAGTTTTGGTTGCTGGTTTAGGTTTAAGCTGTTAAAAAAACAAAAACAAAACCTGCATGAAGAAGATATATAAATTCAAACCGCAATGGGACTTGGCAAAACAAAGCAACATATCACACAAACAATGTGTTTGTTGAATTGATACACATGATAAAAACATGTTTCAAATATTTCCACAGTGAGTCTCGCTCACTCTGATTGGGCTTTCGACCAATCAGAAGGAAGCTGCGTGGATGGGTCATTGGACAGACCCACTGAGCAGAACATCTGTTGCTTGGAAAACAGCTACAAATATGTGCGGTGACAACAAAAGTGAAGCAAAACAATCACCAGCAGACAAAATCTTTTCTTTCTGTCTCTCTGAGATCATTTGGGGGAGCGCTTGCCTGTCACTGCCATCGAAAACTTCAGCATATGAATGTTTACAAAGAATTTGATAATGTTGATTGAAATGCACTGGCATTTAAATCATTTAAATTTTCAGACTTAATTATGCATGTTTGATTGTGATCAACAGATTCTCCTGCTATAAAATACAGCTGGGGGTCGATTTAATGATGTTTCAATCATTTCAAATTAAGACTGGCCCCAATCACAGCAAAGCTACAAAACAACATTGTGAATATGTTGCATTAAGTTATAAAAACATTACATGATGTAGAATAATAACTCTGCCCTGACTTACATTAGTCAAATACTTTGTACTTAGATCTTTCTGAGAAATTATTGTGGTTGCGTTGTTGCCATAGTTTTGTGTCCGTGGGGTTTTTGTGATATTTGGGGGATTTTCCAGTTTCATTGCCTTTCTGGAAGTTTGAGTTCTGTTTAAGGATTATAATTATCAGTTTACTAGCTTTAGAGTTGATTGATTTTTAATTTTTTGTATTTTATTTTGTGTGTGCGTGTGTGTTTTATTTGATTGCAGCCCTCCTTGTGTATCTCTAAATTGAGTATTAACGTCTTGTCTCAGTCAGATACTTCCTGTTTTAATGTTCGTTCTCTCTTAAGATCTTGGTCAGACTGCGTGTTTGTCTTATTTTTTTATTCTGGTTTGTTTTTTCGACTCTTGGATTTTTTTGGGGGGGATTTTTAATGAAAGGTTTGTCTTTTGGTTCCTTTTACCTGTGAATCTCACATTTCAGTTTTGTTTTTTTGTTTTTGCCAGCCCTGGACACATTCAGTGTTGGGCAATCAGCAGTATTCTCACAATGTCTGAAGCTACTGTTGCTTCCATCCAATAATTTTGTTAACTGTTTCTCCAGCCCCAGCTGTCAAAGGCTGTCGCCAGTTTGAACCTATCCTCTTTCTTGTACCCAACGGTGCTAGCCACTGCTCCACTGTGCCACCTTAATGCCATGTTTCAAACATGGCAAATTATGACCTAATGCAACATTACCATTAAGTGATGCTGAAAGGGGCCGCTCCCGCTTTGCTCTATTTATATCCTGTACAAAAAGCTGCCGTGTTGGAAGCTCATTTTAAATCTTGCAGAAGTTTCAGATAATGAAGGCAGCGTATGTACCAAAGCTCTGTGCTAAAAACTTAGGCTTGATACTGCTCTAAACCCTCAGTTTATGATAGTTTTTTCTGCTCTTGTGTCTGTTTGATGTCATAGTGAGCTTAGGCACACAACCCCGCCCACCTGCTGTTTAAGCCTTTGTCAGGGGAAACCTATTAAAAGAGTCCAAGGTAAAATATGGAGCTGAAACGCGATAATAGCCCACCTTCTGTCACATGCACCTCACTCGGGCCTCTCAGTGCGACAGTCTTCAAACTGGCTGAAATATCATAGACTCGAGTAACTTTCGTGCATATCGATTCTAGAAGTTTGCTTTTCACCCGGCTACCGGTTTCCATGCATACATGAATATATAGTGCGCGCATAGCGGCCACTTTACGGTATTTTGCTCCATCCCTCTGCGCGCAGTGCCTGGCAGGAGCCCACAGCTTCAGATCCTGCAACGCCGACAATGACGCGTGTGGGAGATGGTCGACAAAACTGAGTCTCCTCCATAAAGCAGACGACGTCTGCGGTGGGAAATGAGTGCACTGGACTCAGAGGGAATTCTTTGGCTTCGCCGATCGAGCTTCGCTTGATTGTAAATGGACAGATTGGCAGGAGAGCATTTCGCAACCTCTTTTATATGCAGCCTATAGGGCGCATGAAGTCTGGGGATATATTTTCCACCCCGTTTAGTCCGGCCAGACGCTCATTGCATGCACTTGTGTTTTTTGTTTTTTTTGTTTTATCAAAGGAGGGTGTTGGATTCCTTTTAACTGCCTGAGGATTGCAAACACACCGGTTTGTTTCTGCAAGATGTTTTGAGCGCCAAGAGGGTTAGAGAGAGAGAGGGAGAGACGTTGGCTGGCTGTTGGAGGGGGTTCTTACTGCGCACACAAGCGGCTCGCCTCCTCTACCCCACAACAACAACAAAAACACACAGAGGCGATAGTGAAGGAGCGAGGGAACGCGGAGAAGTGTTGGTGTTGAAATCTGGAAATATACGGCGCTAAAATGACGATGTCCGTCCCGGAGAGGAAGTCAGGATCGGAGGGAAAGGAGGAGGAGAGCGAGGATGAGAGCGAGATCCTGGAGGAGAGCCCCTGCGGCCGCTGGCAGAAACGGAAAGAGCAGGTTGGTCGGTGTGCATGAAGGATACGTGTGAGTGAGCACGTTTCTGCGCACAGCAAAGGATCTGCTCCCCGATCGGGCGGTAAATCAATTGAGCTGATCTCTCTGGCCATGCTGGACCCACCGTGTTATGCAATGTTTGAGCCCGGCCGAGGTGGTATTGCCCAATGCTGTTTGGCACCATCCCAGCAGCATAAATCTCACACAGTGACATATTTGTTGATCAGATTATAGTCCACAGAGTCCATTTGAGCCGGTCTGGGTGGCAGGAGGAGTTTCACAGAAAAACTGTAGCCAGATTTCTGCTCCTGTGCAGGATCTGCACAAACATTCAAATCCACATCTGGTTTTATTATTGCACACTTAGAAATATCGTTGACATCCATGTATTTGCAGATGTTTCACGAAGACGACAAACTGGAATTGCTTGTTCAATTAGACCCATTGATTAGTCAGCCCAAAGAGAATTACTGGACAAATTAGTTGCATGCTTAAATGTCAATAATTTTCTGGCCTCTTGTTTGTGAGAATCTGTTGCTTTTCTTTTAAATTGAATGTATTTGTGTTTTTGAGCTCTGAGCTATAGTCATCTCTAAATATGACGACTAAGGAAAAATTCTTACAAAGTTTATAAAGAATTCAATGGGCAGTTGTAGCCTCCAAAATCTTTTTTTAATACTTAGTATTATTTTCTGGTGTTTGTTCTGTGATATCTCCAAACGTATCTGCAACAGTGTCCACATAATTGGTGAGACTGGTCCTTTAATTCAGGCTCTGTTTCTGTGCAGTGGTGCGGGCGCTGAATTAAAGGAGCAATCTGACAGATTTGAGTATGCAGACTTTTTTGGCCCTTTGCCTGTAAAATGCTGATTTAGTTTATTCCAAAACAAAATGCTGCAACTAAGAGAGTTGCGTGCCAAAAACACGAATGGATTAAAAAAGTGGCTGCAGAGTAATTTTCAGTCAGTTAACCAATCTATGAATTATTACATTTTTAATATAAATTTAACAGTGGTGTCAAATTTAGCGCCTGGGGGCTGGAAATAGCCTGGCAAAGAGTCCAGTCGGAAAATGTGAGAATTGCAAAGGAGGGGAAAAATTCTGACTTTTAACTGCATTTTCAGACGCGTGGCCACTAAAGTTTACTAAGTAATATATAAACCATTAAATGACAGAAACTTTTATGGTTAGTATGTCATTAGATAACAGGAAGGTTCCTGTTTTGACAGTTGATGGCACATTTTCTGTGCTTTCACAGTAAATGTCTTTTAATTGCAGGAAAAACTCTGGATAATAAGCTGCCTGTGTGATTTTTATAATTATGCATTCATTTCTTAAAGTGTAATCCCAAAGAGGCGTGTTGACGGGTGTTTTACATTTACTACAACAACTCAGAGGCGTTGTTGAAAGTGCACTTCCTTTTCTTAAAATATCTCGGGGTGCTCGTCATTACCTACACATTTTATAACTGGATGGTTTGTAGCTCATTTACACTAAAAGGAAGGGAAACAATTTGCAGGTCATTTTTGTTTTTGTATTATGTGTTATTATGCAATCATTTTGATTGGGCTGGTCCTCTTGAGATCAGACTGGGCTGGATATTTGGCCACCCAGAAACCGCCCGGGTGGGTCAAACGTGTATTTTCCTGATTGCTGGAGGTTGCTGCTGGGTTGCAAACACAGAGTCCTGGACTGAAAACGTACTTGCAGTTGCTTTGGTTGCTAGCAGAAGTAAAAGTTGCACCTTTTGAAGCATTTTTGTCACTGTGGTAAAAGCCCAACTTTTACTTTAACTGTGACCAGTGTAAATTTCCACTTTGCAGCACTTTTTTTGCAGGTTCATTACTGCTTAAGTAAGTAGTTGGCAAGTGTTTGCATACGAGTCTGAGCGACTGGTCGACCAGCCTCGAGGCCTGTATGAGTGACTCCTCTAAGTGCTCTTTAATGAATGACATTAGTGTCATCATGTGTTCACTATATAACTGCTTCTGTTTAAAAATGTGACATGGGTGAAGGAGGGAGGTGCATAACTGTAACAGCATCGAGAGCAGATTCACAAATCCATGAGTCGTTCTTTAGCAGGAAAACTTTCGCTTAATTTACAGCAAGTTGGACAAGTTGAAGCTTATAGCAAATAGTCAGCTGCAACTTTGAACATTGTGAATTTTCATTCATTTGATCAAACAGGTGCTGATTCTCTGTGTTAAACATGCAGATTTGAATGTTTTTCTTAAATTTATGTTTCTGTGTTTGCTGTTTGAGGCTTCGTGCTGAAAAAATACCAATAAACCCAAAACCATTTAACCCATTTCTCCCAAGATGGCTTAAAAGATGATGACAGCTCTTAGCTGCAGTGTTCTTGTCCTTGTGAGCATCAGCACTTCAGCTTCATTAGCAAAAGTAAATAAACCGTTGGCCTCACTCGAAGCGCCCTCTCCCTCATGTGGTCTCCATGTTTGTTCCAGTATGTGTGACATTCCCAGCTCTCCACATCGGAAACGTGTCCGCACGCACGCTGTGTAAGCCAAACAACCGCCAAGATGCTCAGTCATTATCAGAGAGAAGAAACAGTTCAGCATCGTGAATCTGTGGGTGTCGCCTCTGCTAACGGCTCCAGATAAGACTCAGAATTTAAGTTGAAGGTTATCTCTGGTTCGCACACAGGCTCCTCGGCATGCACAAACCACCTGACCTCGCTGCATTCTCACTACCATCAAGTGTTTTTCATGCTAGAACACACACACATATACATAAACCCTACCCCACCCTAGTGATTTTCCACCCATTGATTACCCATCTGTGTGTTTTTCTGAGCCACCCCCACTGTCACTTTTTCATTTGCCCCACACTGAGAGCATCAGTCTCTCATGGCTGGTAGTAGAAACCCACATGAGAATACTTTTCTTATGTAGCTATGCATGCTAATAATGTAATGTATTATATCTTATCGATTGATTTGTTTTAATTGTAGATTACACTATCAATTTCTATTTATTTATTTCTGTTTTATCTCAGAAAAGTGGAAAAATACCAGACTGCATAAAACTCACAGCCTCCACCCACACTCCAGCCTTTGTTTAGTTTCTTTGTGCTATTCTGAACAGAAGAAAATTGGATCAACCCCAGATGTCTGTAAGTCTGGGACAGGATCTGCTCTGCTGCTGAGTTACACCTGAATCACCCAGTAAATACAGGACGACAGGCTTAAACACTTGAACTCGCTGGTGTCCGCGCATCTTCTGGTTCAGACAAATTAACACTTGTTGCTGCGGGAAAAAAGAGATGTCGTCACATCCATTGATGCTATTTGCTCTGCTCCCTGTCACTTCTCTGCTGCTGAGCTCTTTGCTTTCCTCCCCTTCTCTCTATCACACACAAACACACACACACACACGGTAACAGCAGAGAGAAACTATAAGCCATGCACCTACTGGCTGCTTTATTAGTTACATTTTGCTAGTACATGGTTGCACTTCCCTTTTCCTTTCCTTTCAGAGCTGCTGTAATTCTCCATAGCACAGATTCAATATGGATTCAGAGACTTTGGTTCATGTTGGCATGACAGCATCACACAGTTGCTGTAGATTTGTTGGCGGCACATCTGTGACACGAGTCTCCATTTGCACCACTTCTATTAAATTGAGACTGGTGGCTGTTGAGGCTGTTTGAATGCAGTAAACGAACTGTGATGTGGAGCTTTGTGAAACAGCGTGTTATCCTCCTGGTCATAAAGAGATGGACATGGTCAGAAACAACGCACAGGTAGGCTGTTTTCTTTACCAAGGCAGGATGGTATGATGCTTTAGTGACGCTTACAGCAGATTCTGACTCTATCATCTGAATGAGAAATCGAGACTCATCAGACCAGGCAACAGTTATTTAAATTCTCAACTTCTGTAGTTTTCTACTCCTGTTTTGGTGAGCCTGTGTGAATTGTAGCCTCAGTTTCGTGCTCTTAGCTGACAGGAGTGGCACCAAGCATGGTTTCCTCTTACTGTAAGGTTTTACATCTTGTCATTCATAGATGTTCTGGCCATTCCCCTCTGACCTCTGACATCAACGAGGCTGTTTCACAAAGAGAGCTGCCGCTTCCTGGATATTTTCTCTCTTTCAGACCATTCTCTGTAAACCCTAGAGATGGTTGTGTGGGGGAAAATCCCAGCACATCAGCAGCTTCTGAAAACCCAGACCTGAAAACCCAATAATGCCATGCTCAGAGTCACTAAAATGACCTTTCTTCCTCATCCTGATGCTCAGTTTGAACTTCAGCAGGTTGTTTTGACCATGTCTACATACCTAAATGAACTATTTATCGCTGTGTGATTAGCTGATTGGATATTTATATTGACATTCAGTTGAATATATGTCCCTAATAAAGTGGCCTGTGAGAGTATATATATTTGCATAATGCAGTGGAGACTCACACTGCACTGAAAGGAAACAAAGGCAGTTAAATCAGGTAAACGCTGTAAATAAAGCCCAGGGTCTTTTGCTTATTTTTCCACTTTTGTATGCAAATTAATTTTTCATCTGTGTGAAAATCAGCACTAATGCTTCTGATATGCTTTTATTTGAAGGCGGTAAGCCAGGGCTTGATCTAGGAATTTTTATTTTTTATTAATTAATCTTTTTTTGCATGTGTAGTTCACTCTTATAGCGTTATCTCAAAAGGGACGCTTGAGCAACAAGCAGTTGCTTAAAGTCAGTTTGTCCTTCTTGACCCAACACAGAGTTGTGATATTCCTCTCGGACTCATCGCTGCTGTTGTGTTTGGAAAGCACAAAGTTGTGCGAGCAGAATCAAAACAGCCGTGACGTTTTCCAATGTGGTTCGTCGCTGAAAGTCTTTCCAGGCAGATTTTTTTAAAATATTTCCATTTCAGTGTTCGTGTGAAAGGAAACCAGAATTGTTCCTTGAAGCAGCGCCACAATATGACACGAGAAATCAATCAAACTGAAGCCGGTGGCCTTGCTTATTATTGTCTTTGCAGGAACAGTTGAATTAAAATGGGTGGACAATTGTTGCAATTGTGCTGAGCTGCAATCCCGCCGCTCTTTATTAACACGCCTATAAAATCTGCACATCAGCAGCAAAATGATTTACGAGCTCGTGATTTACATTTCTGGCTGCTGCCACGTATCGTCTGATTGAGCCATCTCGAGATTCTCTGAATGGGAACCTTCGAGCTCACGCAGCACATTTAATTCCAGTTTATCTCAGATTTGTCACACGTTTGTTTTACGGATCTTTTTGTGAGGAAACGTGTTGCGTAAAATTTTGGCAATTGCACGCCGATTGCTCTAAAGCAGTGTGTTTTATCAATGAGGTGAAAGGGACAAAAAGACAAAGACTTGGCCTTCCTTTCAATGTTGCCCTGCATAAAAGTCAGTGAATAATCATATAATAATAAAAGTGTTCTCGTAAACCTGCAGAACTTGTCTTAAGATGATCCAGTGACA
This sequence comes from Mchenga conophoros, assembly GCF_057382185.1. Classification (NCBI taxonomy): domain Eukaryota; kingdom Metazoa; phylum Chordata; class Actinopteri; order Cichliformes; family Cichlidae; genus Mchenga; species Mchenga conophoros. The sequence continues at coordinate 20,959,005 of NC_140534.1, read as the reverse complement.
GCTGTATGAACATTAATGGGTTCATTTAACATAGTTTCAATGGTCGCAGGTGCAAAATTGAATCTAATATAAAACTAAGTTGTGATATCTGTACAGTAGGAGGCTCATCCACCCCATCACACTGGTTTATCACGGCTCTCCTGTGATCTCTGTTTGATAATGGAGCAGGCCGGTGCCTCATACCCTCTCCACCTCTCCTCCATAGTGCACCCGGCAGACTCGGTGCTCATTCCAGTAATTGCTCCATCTTCTATTTCCAGGATCTGCCTCCATCTGCAGACTGGTGTTAATTCATGTATGAGTGTTTGCTGATGCTGCTTTTTGTGTTCCCCCTGTTTGAAACTCACATATACATGTGTCAGGTTTGAGGAGCTAGAGGCCTGGTCAGATATGTGGAGCTATGGGTGAGGCAGAGGCAGTTGTTGGATAGAGCACAGCAATGGTTTTTATTACGCCTTTACTTTTTCTACAGTGAAAAGTCAAAGATGTCCGGAGTGAGACACCTGATTATTACATCTGTGGCGTAATTATGTGACGATATTCAGGGTTTTCCCAGAGAACTGTTAAGCAACTTGACACCACACCCAGATCTTGTCTCGGCTATCGGTTGTTTTTACTTGGTTAGTCAACGGTTGCTTAAATGAGAGTCACAATTTTACATCGTGTCAGTTTTGTGATCCACTTCCCTGAAGGTAAGTATACCTGAACATTAGTTAGCCCGTGTTTGCTGTACAGTATGTTCATCATAAATCGTGAAATGTACACAAATGATTGAGAAAAATATATTTCAGATGTTTGTTCAGGATAGTCTGGTTTCAACACTGAGGGGGATTTAATAACGCACCAAGAAAACTAGTTATACTAGTTGTAGGGTTACCAACCTGTGGGATTTGGGCAGACTTATCTGATTATTGTGAGTTGTCCAGTGTCTCAAATCACAGTTTTGGGGAAGAAGTGACGATGCCTTCATCCAACTAATCCCAAATGTCAGACACATCTGTAAGAATACCACGACAGGGGCAACCTGGACGAGATAGAAGGCTGCGATCGAAGCCATCATCAGTGCAGATAGCGTTCACACTAATTATTAATTTTATGGGTTTTTTTGTCACTGATTAGATTTGGGTCAGGGGTGTCAAACATATGGCTCGGTGGCCAGAATCGGCCTGGCAGAGATTCTAATCCGGTCCACTGGGTGGCTTTGGAAAATATGAAGAAGGTCATCGATTTTGGACTTTTAACTGTACATTCAGTATTTAAATCTTTTCCTGCAGGTAAACCCGAGACCAAAATGACAATAAAGTTCCTGATTTTTTTCAGTCTGGGCACTTTTTCTACCTTTTCTGTTATATTACACATTTATTACTTACAAATTAATCCCCCAAAAGCTGCACTGATAGAGTTCAACATGTAGAAAAATTGAGACATGCTGTTGAATCTGCACTTAATAACTGAAGGGTTTAATGTGTGGTTAAACTTACTTAGGCTTATGTGGCCCACGATGTAAAATGAGTTTAAAAACCTCCAGCATATTCATAAAAAGGTTATGAGAAGCAAAATATGAGAGTCATTCCCACACAACTCAAATTACAGTGAATTTACACATTAACGTAGCTTGTAGCTAAGAAGGTGGATATCAAGCTAATGTAATTATTAGTGGATAATAAGAGAAACTTGAGTTATTACTTGAAAGATGTGAGATACGTTAAAAAAGGAAGGAATCTCTGTAAATGTAAGCTCGTATCGTAACCGCGTGTCTGAAGTTGTGAAGCCCAAGTGCCTGTGTCGCCTTTGCTTTTCTCATCAAGTCCTCTTCACGCTTTGGGGGAGTGTTGCTAGAGATACAAAGAAAGTGAGTGTGAAGTCATTAGCAGGAGCATATCCTCATGTTTTGGTTGAAAGTAGTTAAAGTTTCATTACAGCATATCATTCGTCTAAAGGGATTGTCATTTAAAACGTTTACCACAGTTATAGCCGTTTCAGGACTGCTAAAGAAGAGACTTTTGGAAACACTCACCAAACCTTCAGTTGGATAACTCCGGGGTTATCATGTGCAGCACAGTGGTTTATACTAGTACATCACACATTGCTTGGGTTCAAATCCACCATCTGGCTGTGGTCTTTCTGTGTGGCGTTTGCATTTTCCCCCAGTGTCTGTGTGGTTTCTCCAGGTACCCCGACTTCCTACCACAGCCCAAAAACAGTTAGCGGGCTTATTTTAAGGTTAGTTAGTGATTCTCAATTGCCCGTAGGTGTAAATGCGAATGCGAATGGTTGTTTGTCTCTGTCTCCGTGTTAGCCCTGTGACAAACTGCTGATGTGTCCAGGATATTGGATGAATTGGAAAAGCAGGAGAGGATGGATGAATGGATGGACAGAAAATAAACTTCAATCCACAACATCAAATAATCCTTCCCTGATGTCATGTCTTCCTCTGGTGATGGACGCCACCTAGATTCAGCGCTGTATTCGCTTTCTTGGTTACTTCAGGTGTATCTTTTCTCCCACCATCACTGTCACCCAAGCAAAGAAGAATTTGTTTTCACTCTTCTGCCCTCGTACTATTTAAGCCTCTGTTTCCCAAAACATGCGTGCCTTAGTGGTCATGTGATGTTGGTATATACAGAGATTATTTCTGGGAGCTAACTGTGAACTTGTGTAAAAACACACATTTTCAGCAAAAGCACATTATGTGAATAGCCTCAGGCTCGCTTTGGGCAGGATGCAGACACAACAGGTCGGTTTTGAACAGCTCTGTTTTGACCAACTTAGAAGATTAACCTTTAGCACAGATCACTTCCCCTTCTAAGTCCACGTCAAGCTGTGGATTGCTGCCCGTCCTCGGGGGTCCTCCTATTAACTGACACCTTTAATCAGACATGCAGGCTGGTTTGACAGCTGTCCTCTGAGGAATGACTTCAGCTCGGGTTTCCTCTCACTGGAAATGGAGAGCAGGGGTAGCCGGCTTTTATAAACCTGTTAATAGCGGTACTCTCCTGCTGCCGCTAAAGGCTTAAAGCCGTGCTGTGAAAAGCCATTTACACCCATCAATTCTTAGAAAAGAAAATCAGTTGTTGACTGTTTCATTCATGCTAGGAGAATGGCCTTAAAGAGTGCATTGCAGGTGTGCATGCCAGTTGGTCTGTTCACCACTTTGAGTCTGACCTAACCTAAATATCTCAGCATATAGGACAGCAACCACCTTGCAACCATGAAAAAAATGTGGTTTCCTGCTGACTGAATTTTCCTGAATTTGGTGACCAAATAATTGCAAGTAGTAGTGACAAATAACCTTGAGGCTGAGTCCTCCAGGTGATATTTGGGGTGGGAACCATCGAAATATTACTCATTTAATGTGTCTAAATGCATTAAAAGACCTACAAAACAGGTAACACTTTGTGTTTCACACTTATTACATGTTAAACTAATATATTGTTGTCACATTAATACAGACCATAAGTGGACCAACTGTAGTGTCATCACACAAAGTAAAGCTGCACTGCTGCTGATCAACAGCTGTTCCAGTCTATTTCGCCTCCTTGTGTGGGAATAGAAAGAACCTGCAGCTCTGCCTTCTCTGAACACACGGGCTGATTTATGAATGACTCACTGACGCGCTGTAAATTACCTTTTTATGCGTGATGACATTTGTGTTTTACAGCTGTCTTTGACCCAGTATCCGAGATTGCGGCAGAGACGTGTGCTATTTTCATCTCTGTGCTATTTCTTTACTGCACGTTTCTCAGTAAAGGTTGTTTAAAATCAAATCGCGACTCGATGTTTACCCACAGCGTTAGGTTCATTGGAGCCAGTTGTTTTTGTTTCAGTGGTGCCTGTGAATGGCGGAGGCCTGTTCGCACAAAATGTAGCACCTGCACGATGGATTACTCACCGGTCGGCATGTGGATGAGAAGGTTGGTGCTAATTCATCCACCCTCTCATATGCACAGACAGTCATCATCATCATGTTGAGTGCAGTCTTGCAGTTAATTAGAGAGTAAGTGTTGTGGCTGTCACTAACTTTTTTATGTCTGTTTTTTAAAGATGTCCATCTTCACTGCAGGCAGGCACAGTAACACAGTCTTTGAGGCCAGTCAGCAACCTCTGGCAAGCACAGATAGCTTGTACATGTGTTCCCCAACTGGTTGGCAAGTGGTTGCCTGCCGTTGCAAAGAGGTTACGCTGCTGCAGTGAAAAACCTCCTTGTGATTCCTGCGGTCACCTGTAGTTTGCACAAATACTGATCAAAGGGTATTAAAACAGTGAAAAGTATGATGCAAAGCAGAAACAGTGAAAGTAAAACTTGCCTCTTTTGAAATGTGATGATCGCAGCGGTAAGCCCCATCTTTCACTTTGAACTTTGTGCGTTTCTGGTTTGTGTTGCACTTTTTTGAGAAGAGTTGGGGAGCGTTTGCAGACAAGTCGGCGTCTTCCAAGCAAACTATGGGCGATCAAAACAATCACAGGGAGATTTCTTAGTTTTTGTTTGGGGAATACACGTTTTTCTGTACTAACTGGTGTCTGGGTCTGTGTTACTGTTGCCTTGTTTAGTTATTTATATTTTAAGTCTAAAAGGGAGAGAACATGATTTTAATTACATGATCAGCAGGACATAATCAAATGTTTAAAATCTGATTTTTTTTTTAAGTTTACTATATTTGTCCCAAAACAAGTTAAAAAAAAAACAAAACTTTTTTCCCCCAGAGTCAGACTCTGTAGTTCATCCAGTCATTGCATTAAGTAAACAAACAAACAGACTTTCAGCTAAGGCAGCTCACTCTCTGGGCAATATTCATTTTTAAGTAAATAGTATCTTATTTTGCGTACATTCATTTTATGTTGTAGTGCAGTAAAAATCAGATAAGGGAAACATGACAGATGTTTACTTTGATTACACAAACATTATGTAGGAGTAGGTAATGGATAACGGGTATTAATTTCCATGAACGCATAAATAACTTGAGCTTATTGTATAATATTATACTGCACTATATTTCCCCATAGGCAGCTTGCTCTATTTCGCTCTTTCTTTAAAGATATAACGCATTTTGAGTTCAACTTGGAAAAAAAGGCAGATGTGAAATTCAAAAGTGGGGTCAGAGGTCAAATGTGATGTGATATTTATAATTCCCAAATATCTATATTCTCAATATAAATAATAGGAGTAAGAAACAGATTTAAATACCCCTATATAGTGTGTAGTTTTGACTTTCAGATCAATCTGTTGACCTTGAGGTCAGAGGTCAAATATGACAGGATGTGACATGTTAAATCTTTATCCGGTATGTTGACGATATACACCACACTGTTTCTCGTTTCTAAGGCTTTTTCCGAATTTTTGACCAATGACTCATTAAGGTGACCTCGAAGACTTTGGTGGATGTGAGCCAAATTTGAACTGTTAACCCCACTCTGCATGCACACCCCTACAAAGTTTTATCAGAATTCGTTCGTAATTTGTTGAGTTGTTGTGTTTACAGACAGAACGATGACACAAGCGCAAACACGTCCAAAAACATGACCTCCTTGGCGGAGGTAACGACACGCTGATTCATGTGACGGATACAGAATGGAAAAAACAAAAAGGGAAAATTTGAAAACAAGAGTGAGCCAAGAAACATATTAAGTCCACTTACTGATAACTTTACTACTATAACAAGTCTTTCGGCTGCACTGTACAGACATTGGTAGATCAGGGGTTCCTTCAGATTAAAATGTCCTTAAAATACTTTCCTCATTTCCTCACACCGCTTCCAGGTACTTTGCACAAATAACCAAATAGAAAAAAGCTTTTATGTTTACATTTACATCAAACTCTCAGTTTGTCCGTGAGCTTCACTATTAACACTAAAGATACCTGTAGTTTACACTGTGATTTGTCCTCTTAAAAAGACTTTACTACTCTGTAGCACTACAGAGCACTATTTTATGATGGGGTCTTGAGATGATTACACTACTCCAGTGATGGAAAGTTACTTGCAGTAACAAAGCCAAGGAAGCACACAAAGCAGCATTTGGAAGATTTCTGTGCAAGTGTTTTTACAGGGAGGAGGAAAACGTTACGAGCCTGATTCAAAAATGTGCACATTTACACTTCCTGTGAGAAACACTGAATACAGCCTGGATGTAACGACACCATGTGGATTTTAAACCTTTAGAGAACGATTTATTGCAACCTTTATCCCTTGACCTTCACTCAATTTATTACAGCCACAGTCAGATGAGGCGAGTCGCCTGGCCTTCTTCTCATGGTTGGCATTTGTGCTTAAAGAGGCTCCTGCTTTTAGGGTCTCAGACATTAAAACTTGACTTTCTGCTGTTTTGAATCGTCTTGATGTAGAAAAATGCTGTGTAGCTGTGCTGAAAATGTCAGATCTGGACAGTTATGAATTAAAAACACACAACAAAACTACAAATTAGTTCCAGGGAAGTTTTAAATGAGGCATTTTTGTGCTCATTTCCAGCTTTGCTAGAGTAGCTTTGCATGACTTTTCTTATGCTGGGCCTCAGTGCGTGCACTGTTCTCATTTTCAGTTTACTTCCTTTTGGCTGCCCCTCGCAAAGGCAAGGTTTGAACATCAGCTTGAGTACTTCTACGTAGCCTGACCTCATTTTGTGAAACTCTAACCATAAGTAAGCACGTTTTTAAATCACTGCAGTCAGAACCACTGGAAACCTAAGAGAGGGTGCACTACATAATCGGGAATGTCAGATCTCTGCCGCTGGTTTTGTGAGAAGTGTCCCAGAAGACCAGAAACACTGTTTTCTTAAAACATTTTCAGGTTACAGTTTGCGAATCATGGGGTCATGTGATCCCGGGGATTCCTGTGACCTGGCTTTTGAAACACGAGCCAGCGAGGCCTCTCGGGGTCCCCGGGTCTCCGGGGATAGGCGGAGAGGTCGTTGTCAGCATTTTCCACTTCAGCTGTGTGAAACGGAGCTGCTCGGATGGGGAAAGCTGGCATGAAAAGGACTCTTCAAGGAATACCCGTCATGTCCCCTGGCTTCCACTGAGCTGTCAAAGCAGTTCAGCATCACATGATATCCATACCTCCGAGGAGCGCTTTCTACCTCCTCGAGCATGCTCTGTACACAGTCGGCGAGATCTTTGAAACATGCGTGTAAAAGTCAAACAGACTTTCTTGCATTGATGGATTCAAAAGAGGAGAGCTTTTTGGCGTTTATCACTCAGAAACAGAAAGTCTCAACAGTTACCGGGGTCTTTCTGTGTGGAGTTTGCATGTTCTCCCCGTGTTTGCGTGGGTTCCCTCCGGGTACTCCGGTTTCCTCCCACCGTCCAAAGACATGCAGCTTGTGGGGATAGGTTAATTGGATAATCCAAATTGCCACTAGGTGTGAATGGTTGTCTGTCCCTGTGTGTTGGCCCTGCGACAGACTGGCGACCTGTCCAGGGTGTACCCCGCCTCTCGCCCTATGACAGCTGGGATAGGCTCCAGCGCCCCCCGTGACCCCGAAAATGGATAAGCGGAAGCGAATGGATGGATGGATAATTCGTACTGCATAATGCCGTCATTATTCAGCTCTCTTTTTTCCCCTTTTTTTATAAGAGACCGCTCAAGTCAGCTTTTCCGTCTTTTCCTCCTTTCGCAGGCTGGAGGACAAATCTCCATAAAGCCTGAGCTTTCTTTGTCTAAATCTTTTCATAGTGCTCGGTAAATTGGCCAAATGGAGGCACTCTGACTTCACAAAGACATGAGTAAAGCATTTAACTAAATTTACTTGTTCTGGGTTTCAATCCTTCAGTCTTGCAGAGCATTTCTCCACACCGACCATTGCACAGAAAGAAAAGCTTGCAGCGAAGTGCCATCTTTCAAAGTTGCAGCTTATGTTCTCAAACACAGCCAAGAAATCTGCTTTCTCCATCTGAAATCTGCCTGCGCTTAGCCAGCTTTCTATAATCCCTCCACCCAGTTTAAGATAATAGGTTTCAGCAGTCTGACAGTGACTGGGATTTGACTTGTCAAGATCAGTTTACTGGTCACACACAGTATATAGTGTCCTCTGTAGCTGTAAAGAATGAGGAAATACCTCAGGTTGTGGTGTTGGGATTATCTCAGTGTGTTCACGCGTGTATGTGTGTAACCTTTTCTTTTGGAAATGCGCCTCTTGTGAGTCTTAAATTGAGTGGAACATTACATTGCTCGAGGTCTCCGTTAGCGCACGAGTAATGCAGATGTATCCACCCCTCAGATGACTTCCACACCGCTTCTTTTTGCTGCCCTTTTTTTTTTTTTTAAAATAAGGCTTTCATTTAGAGCCATTTTCCACTGTTTATTTTAATAACACTTAATGTCAGCTTGAATAAATGTCATTCAAATAAATAAACGTAATCCACATCTACTTAGAACAAATGTGTATTGAGACCAAATAGTTGTTTTTTGCAAAGTATGAAAAGTCCCACAAAGTCATGACGAATTTATCCTTTTCTCGAGATTGCATCACTACTCCTGGTGTGTAGATGATGACACAGACATGGAAAATTAAGTCCTATTTGCTGTTCAGTTAGTGCACTACAGGTGAAGGTGAAGGTTGTGTGCCCCCCAAGGATCTGCAGTACAAATGAGAGATTGACTAAATGCAGAGTGACCCCACGGTTGCTATGAAGGGGAAATTGGCCATAGAGACAAAAACAACGTTGTTGCTGAGATCGGGCGTATTAGCACCGGAGTCAGTTGGGATTTAAGAAACTTGAGTTTTTCAAGTACAGATTTCGATGTTGGGAGGTTGTTAGCTCACTTGTTAGCGCAATCGGCTAAAAAGCTAATGAACACGCGCCATGTCACAGTGTCCGTCAGCTTCTCGGTCTGCAACACTGGCTGCTCCTCCGAAAGGGTTTGCGAAATGATCACCGAACGAGTCATCACCAAAATTACGCTCAAGGTCAAGGTCTAGTTGGTTGTTTAGGGTCTGTAACCTGTGACGAACTGCGATGAATCATGAGCGGATGAGCTGCTATGTCACTGACATTCTGGTTTTTTTTCTAAAGAAATTTCAGGCTGTTAATCATCTGTTTTGTAAATGGATGATTCAGGAAGTGTGAACATTCTCTGAAGGTGATTTTTCACACTAAGTATGAAGGGGAACATTCGAAAGTATTTCCTTTATGTTATTATGTCACAGTTTTCCTGTTCCACCACGGTGGAGATAACACGGGGCTGTTTGTTGAGCTGAACAGCAGTGCAGTAACTTTGTTGTGATTCAGTTGAAAAAGAAGCTGCCACCACTTTAATCATATAAAACAGTTATGTTTACTGTAGTGTGTCCACCCTTGCTGCTGTGTAATTAGCAGCTTGCAGAAGTAGCCTTTGCTTCATTTAAACAGTTTAAAAGCCAAGCAGCCCTCATGGCTAAATGCATGTGGGCATGCTGCTGCAGCAAGTCCTAAAGCAAAGCTCAGACGTTTCTTTTCTTGTATGTTTTTGTTCTTCTCAACACACAGGCTGTGTCTTCGTGCACAGCTTAAATAATTTTATAGAGCTTTTATATCACCTAAATGTCTGTGCGAAAGTGGCCGTTCATAATGCACATAAAACACGATACATGGTGGAATTTTAATCTACACTTTGAGAGCTTTCTAAGTATAGCCTTATGGTTTTATAATACACTCACATACAGTGTTATAATAACAGCGTAAGAGTTTATTTCCTGCTATGTCCTGTAATGTGAATCCTTTAATAGATGTTTAGTCTTCCTGCTGCTTGCAGTCTGATTGGCATAATGGATCCTTTAGTACAAAGCAAAGAGCCTGTAAAGACATTAAAGACTCCTGCAGCCTGGTTGAAATTGCTTGTTTTTTTCACCCTCCCTTTGCTCTAAGGCAAAGGCCAAGCTTCTCACCTCCTCGCAGCTGGCCCAGTGCTGTATGTGGCTTTGATCAGTGAACATGCGCATGTGCATAAACCCTCCTGATGCTCCGAGGTTACCGAAATGCTCTATGAACAGGGTTTAAATCGACAGTAAAGCACATAAGGTTTCATATGCATTTGCTTTTACGACTTTAAATGACGCTCTCTTCACCGTGTTGACCAGCTAGTATGAAAACTCTGTTTACTCAGGTTTCATTCCTCCTGCATTTCAAAGCTAGCAGCTCATATCATGACCTTTGGAATCAAATATGCATATCCTTTTATGTGTGCCAAATGTGCACAGAATAAAGGACATGCACCGAGGCTTGTGCAGAAACACAAAATCTGCAAGATTTTCGTGATGAAATGTGAAGGATGATTTCAGAAATCTCACAGCCTGGAGAAAGAAACGGCTTTGAAGTTTGGAGCGGCAGTGACTACTTCTGGGTGAACAGGCTGTGGCTGAACTGGGTTCATGTGGAGAACAGTATTAGCGAGTGGTTGCTAATTAATTTATGTGACATAAAAGTGAAGCTGTGCATTTAAATCCAATATGATGGCTTTTTGGACACAGTAGATGCGATGAGAGGGTTCAAAAGCTGCACCTCGAGATCATCTTCTCATTCGTCTCCGTGGTTCTAGTTCAGCTGCTGTCTCCTGAGAAATCTCATGGTAGAGTCGTATAACCCTTTCACCTTTTACTCATGACTCTGCAATGGATTCTGGATCTCAAAACCGGGATCTTTTAACTCGATTTTCATTTTTAGGCAGTGGATGAAGTTGCAGGGAGCCAAATTTTATAACTAGCCAAGGTGTTGAAGATATGTTGGTGTGTCCGAACAGCATCTGTCGAAAACACAAACCTTGCTCTGTTTTCGAGGGAGTGATCTGAAAATAGCTGTCTGAGCATAACAACAAGGCTGCTTTTCAACAGGAAGTTGTCCATATTTCGACTCGGATATTATTTTTTTGTGTTTATGGACCAGTTCCTGGAATATTTTTCATTGATGGCGCCTCGCATATGGTGTGATGTTTTCCAGCTGCCGTGTCTTTTCTAAGTGGCAAAATTTAGCAGTGATTTTATTTTTCAGCACAAATAATTGACTTGTCGATCGCCCGTGTATTTATTTCTGTCTTCATTTGTTACTCCTGTTGTGATCACTTCATTTAATCAGTAACAGGGTCTCTGCAGAAAAACTGGAATCATTTTTATGCTTGCTTACACTCTCAGCCCTGATAATAACCCATCAATCAGTGCAAGCTAATTTAGTCATCTTGATGCCCTTCATTCAAATTAAATGAAAAGAAAAGCAAACAAAATCTGGCTAATACGCAGGTTTGGTCCAGAGATATTGATTGGGATCTCCTCCTCTTCTTCAGCTAAAATAACAGCTTCCTCGAGGTTGTGGAAAATCAGGTTACCACAACCTCAGCTGCTGTTTGTCCCTGTTTGGCAGACCAAAGCTAATTTGCATGCATAATATGTGTGTGTGTGTGTGTGTGTGTGTGTGTGTTTTGTTGTTTATGCAGCGCTCAGAGGGGGTGAAAGTAAAGCAGGTCAGTGTGAGGCAAGAGCTGCAGTAACTGAGGACACACAAGTTTACTGTAGGAGCGAAGGAATCTTTTGACACAGTGTTTATGATAGCTGTTCTCTGTTTGGGCCAGGGGTTATTTTAGGAGCGAGCGGAAGTTCATGTCTCATTTATTTTAGGAGCGAGGGAAGTTCGTGTCCCATTGATATAACTTTTAGTCAGCAGAAAAGCAGCGCGTGCAGTGGGTAGGAGGAAGTAATCCACCCTGGGTAGATCAAAGAAATGTATACATTTTTGAATTTATTTAAAACAGCCCTCCTGTTACTGCTTTTGGTGTTTCGGTTTCCGGTTAAGGCTCGGATTAAGATAGTTTGCTGGCCTATACAGAGGGATATTTTATTTGATTCTTTTTATTGAATGAGTTGCATTTAAATGTACATTTTAAATTAAATATTTATACTTCCACCTTCAGATTCACTAAATTCTATTTTTAGAGATAAGCTTTTTATTCGTAGGAAACTTTAGAGCACCCAGTTACTGTGCATTCAATGCAGAAGGATATATCAAAAATAAAAATCAGTGCCCACAGAGAAAAGTTAAATCTAGCTTTGCATCATGAATTTCCCTTTTGATTTGTTTGTGTGTTGTTTTTTTTTTACTTTATTATAAGGAATAAAGAGATTGGCTGAAAAAGGGTATTATAATTTTGATGGCCCCATATTGGGTCCCTTTTATAGTTCACTTACTGGACAGATTTAACCTTGAATATTTGCACTGGCACACTGTGAGTCTGGCTCCTTCACTTCCTCCTCAGGTCCATCCTGTTTAGGGCGACTGTGAGGTGTGCAGTGACATTTTGGCCAAATGACCACTTACCAGCTGAAAATGCCAAAAGTAGCCCAGATTATGTGCGAATGAGTCTGCTTTCTGGAAAAACAATGGCTAATTGTTTTGATGCCTGATAAAACCTCAGTTTCTTACCAGTTTGGGTAAGGAAGTCGTGCACCACTGCAGAAGCAGCTCGTGCGTGGCTGTTCTCAGTGTGAACAGCTTACTACTGCTTGTCCTATAGCCCTATAGTGATGACAGCGCACATTGCAATTGTTGATGCCTTGTGCAGGAACTGCGGACGGGTAGGTGAGGGTTAGATAAACATGCGCTAACCCTCACCCAGTGGTGCTTTCACAGACACTGCTATTGAGCTTTGCAATGTTTTGTAACAGGCCGTGCATGTGTGCCAACAAGCTTTTGTTTGAACACGTGCTGAAAAGCCAGCTCAGGTTGACTCTCACTTTCTCAGTTTAATCCCCCTGGATGATAGAAGCCACATGATAAACACAACTCTCTCTCTGCTTTGTCATCCGATTCAAGTCTACCTCGCCTTAGCCTTGCTCCTTTTCTCCACATGGGGCTTTCTTAACAAGCTCAACATCACCCACTTGACTAATTGAGGCCCGTAAACTCAACGGTAGCTGCGAGACAGAAACTTTTGCTTAAGTGAATCCTTGCATTCCTCTTAAGTGGTTTCTTCTGCCTGACGGTTTTGGGTGTGTTACGAGCTAACGTCTAAACCAACATGTGTGAGCACACCGCTGCTGTGCTCAATCCATGCTTGTAACTGTTGCTGGTTGGCTACTCTGGCAGGTACTCAGTAAGCCTTTGCGCTGCTTGCCAGTGCTTTTCGGCATTTAGCTTGAGTCACCCTTTTGGCCTGCTGGAAAGCCACACTGCAGTAACCCCTGCTGGAGATGTAGAGGAAGGGGGTGTGAGGTAGCGGTCGGTGAAGCTCACTTTACGTGTTGCTGTTCCGCTGGTAGAAGTGTGCGCGGATTTACGAGCGTGAGTTGTGTAATCCAGTGGGAAGAAATTAGCCTGCTTTATGGAGAACTTTTAGTACTAGGACAGACTCAGCCAGACCCTGTTAAGCTTCTCCAGAGTCAACAGGAAAGGGGCCAGTTTCAAGCTGCTGTGAAGACCCCACAGACCCACACACACACACACACACACACACACACACACACACACACACACACACACACACACACAAATACTCTTTAGCAACAGAGTTAGGAAAAAGGAGCAACTGCAAAACAATCAGTCCTTGTTTTATAAAGCTTCTTCTGTCGTTATCAGTCTTTCTTAGGTGCCAAAACACTCTGGATGTGTGAGCAAGCGAGGTTGTGTTTGAAACAAGGTGCCTGTATTGTTAATACTGCGGTCTTTTCTGGAAGCCCAAGAATCCGCTGTAGTCCAAAACTTGCAAACCTCCATCGACGTCGATTTGTATTTCTGTGCAGCTGCAGCTCAATTTAAACGTGCACTTCCAAAGCACAGATTTCCTCACCTTCTAAATGTAATTGAAACGAATTAAAATGCATCGAGATACCCGTGAACTAACTTAGTTTTTTTTTTTTAAACATCACATGGCTTTGAATCCTCGGCATTTCCCTCATACAAAGTCAGCTGCAGCACAAACACTGCTGGAAAATGTCCTCAGGCCATTTATTTAAAGAGAAGCAGAATGAAGGCATGCAGAAGCATATTCCATGAAAGTTTGAGTCTGTCGTAGTGTCTTCAGTAGTCTTGCAGTTAGCAGCTAAAGAGCAGCTATGTTGTGAGCTGGAGGAGACCAAAACAGAGCTTAAAGAGGAATTTAAATGTTACCCTTTAAATGGTTGTTATCATTCCCATAGGAGTCAGTAATAGGGCCACCCTGACCTACCCCCACCTAAGTAGGCTTACTGGGCCTAATAATGCTGCTCTGTGTCTTCTTTTGGTACTTTGATTAATTGATTTTTTTTTAAACTCTATTAATGTTAAATTCTAAGTGCCAAAAAATGATATTTAAATGTGTCTGAAATGTAGTAGCCTAAAAAGTAAAAAGTGTCATAACATAGAAACTTTACTCGAGTACACGAGCAGTATTTAAGTAAATGCAGTTAGATATCACCAGAGATTGCAGACTTATGGAAAGTATTCAGACATTCCTCTGCCTGCAAGAGCGGCCTTAATAGTTTGCCATTTTCACCATGGGAAAACCAGGAGTTTGTTTTTGTTTGCGAGGCCGCACACTGTGGTCAGGCCAAGAGTGTAAAGAGCCTCTTCCTATTCAGAATGGGACACTGGAAAAGCGACTTTATTCAGAGATTTATGTTTATGGATAAAAAAAAAAGCAATTCTAGCTGATGGAAGAGTTGGGAGATGTATTGACATGAAAAGCGAGCGTGCCAAGCAGTTGTAACAGCCATCAATCAGCCCCTGGGAGAAAACGGAGAACAGAGGAGCGGCTGATGATTCGCACAGATTCACACAATTATGACTCAGCATGAGTGTGTACCTCTGCAGGCGCCGTGAAATTAGAGAATGAGGCTTTTACTGATAGTTTATGCAAAGATGTTGGTCTGCAGGAATTTTCCTGCCTCTGCGAAACCGCTTGTTGTTGCTGCTACAGCACTGATAACAACAACTTATTTGAGTGAATACAGTAATTTAAAGAAATCAGAAGAATGCTTCAGGATCTGTACTAATCTATAAGATTCATCTACAGCTCTTATTCGGCGAACAAATAAACTTTCTTGAGCACCCACAGAGCTGGTTTGTCTCCTGGATTTCAAGACGTAATTTTGTAACTCCTCCAGAAAGACACTACTGTGGACAACTTAAAAAAAAAGAGTTTTGTTACGAGAAATACAGACGTTTTGGCCACAGTCTTCCCAGGAGTGACATCCCAGGAAATTCACCCCAAGCTTAGACCATGCGGTGAACGCAGAAACTGCCAAGAGCTTTATCACAGACTCTACAGGCCTCAGCATGTTAAATGTTAAAGGTTATGACAGTACAGTTTAAAAAACTGAACAAGTATGGCTTTTTTGGAAGGGCTTTGTCTTTTCTAAAAAGAACTGCTTAGGTTTGCAAAGTTTTATCTGAACAAACCACAAGACTTCTGCAACAATGTGCTTTGGACACATGAGACCAGAGTGGAGATGTTTCACCATAATCCACAGCACCATGTTTTGAGAACAACCAAACACATCAGCACAAATATCTCATACCAGCTGTCAGGAACAGTGGTGGAGGGGTGATGGTTTGACCTTCTTTTGTAGCCACAGGACCTGGGCTGCAGTCACAGAGTCAACCATGAGCTCCTCTGTATATTCTATAGTCAAATGTGAGCACATTTGACTGACAAATCCACAACAGAACAGCTGAAAAAGAAAAGAATCAAGGTGTTGCAATGACCCAGTCAAAGTCCTGACATCCTGTGGTGGGAATGTGCATAAACAAATGTCCACAAACCTCAGTGCACTGAAGCAACATTGTAAAGATGAGTCGGCCAAAGTCCCTCCACAATGATATGAGCGACTGATCAGTCATTTACTTCAAGTTATTGCTGTTAAAGGTGGTTCAGCGAGTTTCTGAATCATGGGGTGCACATGTGTATTCACAGAACTCTGTGGTTTTGTTTGCATGTTTAAAAAAGTGCAGCAATTGGTTTTAGACCCAGATAGGCTATACTAGTGGGTTTTAATCTTACATGTGGCTTTTTATCTTTTTCAGTGTAAAGTCATTTGAGAGCTCCTTCCATCCATCCTTTTTAAAAAAGGGTTTAAGAGTTTATCAGAACGACTGTGCACCCAAATATCCTGTTATAAAGTCTCCTAATCACAATACATAATAAAAAGCAGAAAAAGTCTGCTGGTGTGGCTGTGTTCCCCTCTTTCTCACCTGTTTCCTCTAAAATCTAAAATCATAGCTTCTTAAAACCACAAGTCAAAAGGCCGAGGAGCTTAGACGACGTGTTCCACTGCTGCAAAATCTGTGACGGAGATTTATCTTGTTACGTTACGCAGGCTTAATCTTTCACTTGAGGCAAGAGGCAAACAGAGACCCACGTGGTTACTGGAGGTGTGATAAGGCGGGGTGTTATTTATCCCACGTAGGCCTGTCCTCTTCTCTCCCAGCCCATAATAGTTGAGCCAAGATGCTAGCTCACATGCTTATCAGATTGCGCCTGCTACTCATATTCTTCATGCTAGATAAAGAGATAGAGAGGTGAATGCAGCATACAAACAAGATATACTTGTCATCACCTATTAAATTACTGTTTTGTTTTGTCTGAATACTAATGGGTTTTCTTAGCTGCATTTCACCTGATTACTGTTATAAATGTCAGTCAAGGCTTTTATCTTCTGCGTCTTAAAAGGATTAGCAGGAAACTGAGTAAACACACACTTGCAGGTTTGCCGATAAATTGTTCCCCGAGGGCTCCGACCTTGTAGGTTTTTCTCTTTCCATTTCAACACAGGAACATGTGATTGGTTGAAATAAATGGGTGTGTGTTTGGAGGTGAGTAGGGCCTTTCAGGAAAGTTCATGAAACATGACGTGAACGAAGTTTTGTTCAGAGCTCTCAGCAGACTGATTGGAGTGCACAGAGTCATCTGCTGCTGGCTGATTAATTGAAATTTTTGATTTTTCTGGTCTAGTCAGACAAAGTTATTAGAGGGCGTTTGTTTAGGCACGTTTCTCTGTTGGCTCACATTTTACAGATCTGCTCTTTAATCTGTTAAATGGCTACGATTTAGATGACAATTAAGACCAAGAGATAAACAAAAATAACACGGTTGTACAGGATACATTCTCACAGTTTTTGCTAAAACTGAAAAAAAAACATTACTGTCATTACTGAACTTTTGACCGAGTATTTCCCCTCACTGATGCTTTTTTTAAACATTTTTAAATGTGATGTGAGATCTTTCATACTCTAAAATTGTGGTAGTCTAACTTTATCCTTAATCAGATTTACAGATTTTAACTCTGGCCCTTTATGGGTCATGATTATAGGCTATGAGTTGTCTAGTTGCAGCTGGGTGGATACTTTTCTCCTCCTATCACTGGTACAAGTTCAACTTGATTTTATGGGCCCAGAGACTTTTTGTGTGCGGGCTATTTTAGATGTTATCAAGTCTAATCTGGTCTTCCTGTCCTGAGTGTAACCAGTGGTTTGCACTTTGCTGTAAAACCTCTGTTTACATTCACGAAGGCGTCTCTTGATTGCTCAACACCAGTGTTTGTAGAGACAAAAGTACTAAAAATGTGGATTGTCTAAATCGGCTTTAGAAAAGTCTGCTTTTTTTGCCCCATAAGTCTAAAAATTAAAAAACCTTGTTGTGTGCAGGAACTGTCTTTACTTTAATTCAAGCAAAAAGAACAATTTTCTTTCTACTGTCTCCACCAATCGTAGAAACTCACAGCTCTCTTTGTTCTGTCTTCTTCCCCTCACCCCCAACTGGTCGAGCCAGATGCCTACGCCTGGTCTGCCCGAGGTTTCTTCCTGTTAAAAGGGAGTTTTTCCTTCCCACTGTCACCAAAGCTCTTGCTCATAGAGGATAAACTGATTCTTGGGATTTTCCCTGTTTTCTTTGTATTATTGTAGGTTCTCTACCTTACATTATAAAGCACATTGGGGATAGTGTTGTTGTGATTTGGCACTTTCTAAATAAAAGTGAATTGAATTGAACTGAATTGAGGCCATAAACACTGCGATCTGAGGTGAGAGTGATGTCATTCCCGAGTTGACTCTGTTCTACTAGTAGTAATAGTTGGAAAAACAACGCAGTGCTTACATTTTATGCATTTTATGCTTAAAAGCATGTTCATAATTAGAACTCAAAGAGAGTCACAAAGACTACAAGTCCTACAGTTTTACTCCTGCTTACGCTCCCTGCTACCATCTTGGATCGTGAAGTCAAGGTTGGTGCAACTTCCCCGAGTTTCTGAGTCAAAAGTCCAACCAGAGAGGGGGTTCCATGGAAAAAACCTGACTGAGACCCCGGGATTTCCCACTTCCCGTTCCAAATGGAATCCAGCGTGATGTTTGCATCCCGCTGTGCTGTCATGATCACAAGCCTCTAGTCACAGGTAGATGTGCGCTTCTCCCCTATTTTAAGTATGTGAGTTTTAGTAACATCTTTACTGAGTCATCATCCAGCACTCCCTGGGATACAAGAGGAAAACTGTGATTAATTAAAGCAGCCAAGCAAAGTTTTTGTCTGTATATTAGTGTCAACATTAGGAGCTGCTGGATCCATGGGGGGAATGATCAATTCTGAGTTTTAGTTGTTGCTTAAAATAGTTGGAAGATAAATTGGTAACACATTCATACGTACTTAAACCCGACCTTGGAGCCTGCCGTTGCTAAGTAACTAGCACATGCAGACACATATGTTCAGCAGTCACAAAACCAAACCACGTTCCCTGCTCCTGTCAAGTAAAACCTTATTTTCCAGGAATGACAGTCAAAATGTTAACGTGTTATGTAATAAAGCACTTCAGCGCTTCCCATGCTTATCATGTCCCAGTGAGAGCAGCTTCTTACTTCCTGAAATACAGCTGTGGTCTGCCATCTCTCCCCCACGCCGGCCCTATAAATGTGTGCTTTGTCACAGTGACAATGGGAGCGAGCACAGTGTGGACAGTGTAATCTCGAATTCCTGGTACAGACCGAAACACGCCACAGACGATTACCTCTGCAAAACACATCTGCAGAAATCAGACATTTTCTAATCTTTTATTTTTTCAAAACTTCCAGTTTAGACCTCTGTGAAGGCTGTCTGCCTTTATTGGTGCTTTATTTGGTTTTTATCCAGACCTTTTAAAGAAAATAGGTCCTGTTTTGAAGCACAGTAGTGCATTCATTTTTTCTTTTCTATTTTTCTGTCCTTACAAACGAGGCTGATGAACATTTCCGTCTGTGTCCTGTTGCAGTTTGTTTCAAGCAGCTCTCCCCACTGTGTTCATCTGCTCGGTTAACCCGCCTTGATCCTCTGCATTCCTCTTCATGGGGAAGCTTCAGCTGCTTTTATGAGAACATGAATAAGTGAGACGCGATGAGGGATGATTTGCCTAATATCTCTTTGTGAGCCCGTGTGACCTTGTGCGTATTTTGAAAAGAGGTCAAACCTTTTAGGCTCTGAAAATCCAAGATCACAGCTGCAGTTTAATTTAAATAATGTGGAGTATGACGGACGGTAATTTGAGCTTGCTCCAGATAAGTTAATGTGAATTTGCCTGATAGTTAGAAATGCCTCACATGCGCATAATCTGCCATCTAAATAGGAATCGAACCTGCTTGACCTGTAACTACTGGTGCCATCATGTTGCGCTTCACGCTGAGCAGACACACATGCTGTGTGCGACGATGACCTGATTGTGTGCTGCACATCTGACATAAGGATGCGAGGGAGAGCGATCTGGTGAGACAGCCTGCACGGCGGGGCGGGTAGAGGTCAGCAGACGGTCGTGGCTTAAAGACCTGACAGGAGGCAGGTGGAAAGCACAAGATCGCTTATGGAGCAGTCGGAGGGCTTGATGGCGGTAGTAGTGTTGAAGTTTCTGGGTTTTTTGGCAGATGTTAAGGGAAAAGAAATATTTTTTACTACAGAAACAAACAGGTTCAGTGTTGAAAAAGGATTTTTTTTACAAGCTGGATAAAGAGCTGTATAATATCTCCTGTTCCTTTCCAGTCTGGTTTGTTTGACTTGAGCAAACTTGCGAAATCATTATGAAACCATTAGTAAAGTATGCCAGTCTCTCAACTATGACGTCTCTTAAACCACAGCAGTCAAAACAAACACTAAACCTATTTTGCACACAGCTGGACAGAACCTATCCAAATATGGGTAAGATGTAACCAGGCCCAAAAGCCAAATTTAAGTAGCATACAATATAGACAAGTACCTGTTTCCAGCAAAGGCAGGGGTGCTTGGTGGCAGCTCATCATAAGTCAAAGTGTTGCTTTCATCTGAGTGCACAGTTATGGCTAATACTCCAAATGTGACAGCACTCAGAAGTTTAGGCGATAAAATGTCTGTGAGAACATTCGTAAGAGACACATGTGCAAATTTCTTTGGCATCATGGTCGACCATAACCATGATTCTAATCACAAGTTGGGGAATGATGGTCGGATGAGGCCAACACGGGAAGAATTTCTGGAATTTTCAGGAGGGTGAAGCTCCTCAACGCGGTGGTCTTATGTTTATAAAAAGACTTCCAGTCCTATAGATGTCTACGGGAAAACCGTTCAAGCTCTATAAGCACTTTCCTACTGAGCGTATAGGCTCAGTCACTCGTGTTGTGTCATATAAACAAAAGAAATAACCCTGTTTTGCAAATCTTGGTGATCCATTGTGTTAAAATAGGCGATTATCTGTGATACGAAACCACACATTCATAAGTCGTTAGCCAATGAGCATGCAGTTTGACAATCTGACCCGCCCCTCCTCCTTTTGCAACCAAGGTAGTCTCTGCAGAAGTGCTTGTCTCGAACAAAGACTGTAGAAAACTGCAGTCATTGTTCTCAAAGCTTCAGAATGGGAGAAACTAGAGGAGGGCCAACACAGAGTCCACCCCAAGTGGCCACTAGGAGAACTGCAGTTTTTGGAAGCTTTTGGCTTCATTTACTCCTTCAGATGGTGCTGGTTGGTTCAAATGGTTTGGGTTTTTTTTGGCTTTGTTATTTGAACTTTATGCAACTTTTGTCTTGTCTAGGACCAGATCAGAGCGGGCAAAGATGTATGTGTGGGATAATTGTTAAATATAGAACATTTTTAATGTTGATCTCAGAAAACTTTGACGTTGGTTGCTGTCTCATCTAAAGTTACTTAAGCCTGTAAAAGTGTGTCAGTAAATAGGTGATAAATACAAATATCTGTAATCAGATAATATCATTTTAAGCTGGTAATGCTAAATGTCAGTGTGCTTAAAATTAAGGTGTGTCTGTTCAGTTTTCTCACATTCATATTTCATATTTTTCTCTACCTCTTCTTGCATTTCCTGCAACATTTCAGTCCACCTCCTTGATGTTGCTCCTCTTTGATGCCTCAGAGGGAGAGGGCACAAAGCGACAAAGAAAGATGCCTGAGCTCATTTACATACACCGGCACCGCAAGTATCTAGCATAGCTTGATTTCTTGGGTGTGTTGCCTTCGCTGTTCTAGATGTGGTTATTAAATATGAATGCGGTGCGGTGTAGCAGCTCATCGTTGAGGTATGAGGTGTGGGAAAACGCAAGATACCGAGGTGGTGGAGACAAAGCCCTTTGTAAGGCTTGGTCCCACACATTGTCAGACAAAGACCCCCTTTCATTGAAGAACCCTCTGCTGAAAGGGTTCTGCCGTACAGTAGCTTAGCCCTCTCGTTGCCTGTTCGTCTGCCGATGCTTCCTCAGTCCATTTTCCCTCCAGCTGACTCATCAGGCACCTCATTCCCATTTTTCGGATAATTCACTGGCCTCGAGCCAAAAAAAAGAGGAAAAAAAAGCTCAAACTGTCACTACAGATGCTCCAGCCGGCATTTGTAATCATGCTGTAGAGGAAAACACTTGCAGCTTTGATTTCAGCTGTGCACAGAAAGCCGGGTGTGTCTTTCACCAGGATACTTATGAATTATACTGTGAACCGCTCTCTCTGTACAGTTTACAGACATCCTGCAGCACTCACTCAATGACTGTACAGCTGAATCATCTGCTTTTCTCTAACAGTTTTAACAAAAACTGACAAACATTATAACCTTGAAGGTTTGAATTATTGTCTGTGTTAGACTGTCTCAGTTATTCACACTCTGAGCTTATGATGTACAATCTGAAAAAGGTCTATAAACCCAAATCTGTCAGAGTGCTCTTTTAAGTAACTCTTTAGTTTCTTTTTTGGGACATATAAGAAGCTGTTCCATCAAACTATAAGAGAATGGTGACCAAACAGCTAAAAGTATGTAAGGGTAAGGCTGTGTGAATCTCCACGTGTTATAGTTTGATCTTTAGTGCAACCTACTGTCCTTTTACTTATTATAATTTATTATTATAGAGCAGCTTTATGTTTCTTGGTTAAGACACATTTGTACTTACACCCATAATAAATCAGCTGTTCTAATTAATACACATCTGATCAGATCCAGCAGGCAATGAAGCCATCAGCGTGTTCTCTATAAGAGCACAACATGTCATTCTCAGAAAACAGTCGGGTCCACAATATGCGTCAGAGTAGCTTTAGGTGGCTTATAAAGTTATTGTGGTTTAGATTTGATGCCGTTCGCTGAAAAGCTCTGTTGTTGTTGTTGTTTTTACTCAGAACTTCATGAAATGTTAGTAAGTGTTAGTTGATTCTGCTGGTAGTCCACCACACCCAGGATTTTAGCCATTTTTCAGTTTTTTTCTATCAGCAGTGAATTACTCTCAGCTCTCTTGTGGGCGGGATCTAAATACGCTCAGTCTCCATGAGATTTACTTTCGTGGAAATATGTTGGTTTGTTTGGTTTATTTAGCATATTAAAAACTGGCAGTCGATAAAGTTGTATTTTTCTCTTTAAAGAATGAAAAAAGGTGTTCGAATCAAGGAAGAGAATATCTGAAAACGTTACCATGTGTAAGTGAGATGTTTACACGTTGGCTAAAGTAGTAAGAGGTTTGTGTTACAGTCCTCCAGATCCGGTTTTAACTGGCTCACATGTAGGTTTAACAAACATCAGAATAGAAGCTGTTTTGACATGAACAGACGATCCTTAAATCCTTTTCCACACCCTATACCCACCTCCCTTAAGCCAGCCAATCAGAGCCCAGCATGTAAGGTACTGTTTATGAGTCTCACACTACCACGACCGAGCTGCATACCCCGCTTAAACCCCTGGGGCGTCGAAGCTGGGACAAGTGACGGAGTGTTTCACAACCATCAGAGAAAATTAACAACAGCTACACATTGATGGCAGAAGGGAAGGAATTCCCCCTGCTGTCTGCAGGTCAGAGTACTGCGCTCAAGTAATCAGATTATCATCTCTCACTGAGTAGTGAGATTATATGTTATGTCTCCTCCACTGCCCAACTCGAGTATAAAGAGAAGCTTTAAGAGAGCTCTACAGTTGCACTGCGTTTGAGGAGTAAACAAGCCACAGTGAGGCTCGCTCGTGTCGTGAAGATATTTGTGGAGTCTGAAATGTCAAAATGTGAAATCTTCATATTTACAGCATTGCTTCTCGTCTTCTGCCTGTGCGGTTCAGTTAACACACGTCCTCCTGTTAGACGCGGATACAGAAAGCTGTTTTGACTCCATTCACCGCGGAGTCAAAGACGATGAAGCACGGCACAAGCGGCGCTCTGTCGAATACATCAATGGTTAGCATTTAACAGTAATAAGCAGTAATTAAGGTGGAGAGACGGGCCTAAATAATAGTGGTTTAGTTGCTACCCTGTCATCTAGCTTTGTGTTGGTTCTCAGCTGTTCTCCAAAGACACCCAGATGAGATTTTAAGATGATGGTGCTGACAGGGAGGTATCAGGTTAGCTTTTTATTTTCTTTTAAATGTATAAAACTTGTTATCCCAGCTGTTAGAGAAGAGATGAGAAGAAGCAACATTAGATTAGTGGATGATTAAATTTGATTGAATTTGATGGCAGGAAATTGTCCATCCATCCATCCATCCATCTTTGCACTGATCCAGGGGAACACAGAGGAGTTTCCAGGCCAGTCAGGGGATATATGTATCCCCCCAGCATGTCTTGGGTGTGGCCTCACCTAGGAGGCATCCTAGTCAGATACCTGAATCACCTCTGCTGGCTGATTTCAATGTGGAGCAAGAGCGGCTCTACTCCAAGTCCCTCCCAATAGGGCTGGGCCATATCATACCGTTCACGGTAATACCGGTATAATTTTGGGCAACGATAGAAAAATGAAATATCTCGATAGAATATGGGTAAAATGCGCATGCAAAGTGCCTTTGTTTTCATACGCACACGTCGGAAAAAGCATGGCGGCGAAAGCAAATCGTTGAATGATACGAATGAACCAGAATTGGTTTGTAAAAATGCTGCAACTTCAATGGTGTGGAACTGGTTTAGCTTTTGTCTGTCAGATACACAACAAAGCACTATTTTTGGTAGAGCATGCTTTTTTGGAAAATACGGCACACTTAAAATCAATCCTTTGACTTTTCTGAAAATCGACAGTGCCCCTTATAATCTAATGGGCCTTATGTATGAATTCTGGTTGTGTTTACTGACCTCGAAACGATTTTATGTACACGGCGCTCGAAAATCTGTCAAATGTTTTAGTACGACTTTGCTAAGCTACGAACCAGCACTGCTTGATGGATTGTCGGAGCATTACGGCTATCGTAGGCAGGAGCCTGGCGGAGTGATACGTACTGTGCTTCAACATAATATTACCGTATTGTGTGTGTAATACCTCTTTTTAAGTTTTGTGGATATTCTACATGGTTATGCTGAGGATATGTCGGCCAATTTCCACTGGAAATGCCTTTCGGTTAAACTGTCAGCAAGGAATTTGCATTTGCACTGTTAAATTTGTATATAACTTTAATGCACTTAAAAAACAGCTGCTTGTTGAAGTGAAAATACATTGATGTTTTGTTTTGTTTTTTTTCCACTAATAAAGTTGTGGAGTTGTAAAGTATTTTGTCTAGTGTCAATTACATCGTCAGTTATATCGTTATCGCAAATTTTCAAATGTATATCGTGATAAATATTTTTGGTCGTATCGCCCTGCTCTACCTCCCAAATGACTGAACTCCTCACCCTATAGCTAAAGGAGAGGTCAGCCACCCTTTGGAGAAAGCTCATTTCCGCCGCTCAGCACTTGAGGACAACTTCATAGTAAAGAGGTTGAAGCCCCCAAATCTGTTCAGAATTCATCCTGCCGTCATGTAAAAGACCCCAAACATTCAGCCAGAGTCGTGTATTCAGCAGTAATAAGAAACAGGAGTCCTCGTAGGCCAGCACGGCTGTAATGATATCTCGAGGGCA
This sequence comes from Mchenga conophoros, assembly GCF_057382185.1. Taxonomy (NCBI): domain Eukaryota; kingdom Metazoa; phylum Chordata; class Actinopteri; order Cichliformes; family Cichlidae; genus Mchenga; species Mchenga conophoros. Next base: position 20,933,797 of record NC_140534.1, on the reverse strand, counting down.
GCAATAGGAATTCACTACCACATGCGGTCTTGTTGATTCAATCCATATGCTCATTAATTATGATTTGAGTCCAGAGTTCTCTCTGTTTGAACAGATCTCAGCAACACTGTGAAGACTGTTTAAGCCCTTCACTTTTCTTTTTATTTACTGTGGTACCGTTAAATCAAAGTAAAGAGAAACAGACCGTCAGCTGAATTGGTAAACTGTAAAAGAGCTGAAATCTCTGGCTCGTCTTGAGTCCACATTCCAGTTTTATGCAGTTTTTTCTTGACTTTATGTAATTGTGAGAGCCAACGGCCAATCAAATTGTCACTGTGATGACATAATAAAATCTATAATTGTGCAGTTTTAGCACATTTAACCAAATAAGTGTCATCACATCAATAAGAGCCTACACATGGTTCTGTTTGGGCTCTTGAGGAACCACAGCAGTGGAAACGGACTGAATCAGGAGATGTGCAATTCCGGGAAGGACAGGGCACAAAAGAGTATAAGTAGCAAATAAAATCTAAAAACTAAAAAACAAAAAACAAAACCCTTTTGCAACAATTTTATGAATAGACCTCTCAGCTGAAGGCCTCAAGTAGATGCTGAGTATATTGCAGTTTGCTGACAGTACTGATTTACTGATAACTGTGTAATGAAAAACTCAGTGCTTAGACTGTGCTTCTGAAGTTCAAGGTACAATATAATAGGATAAATTATAAATATAGACTATAGAGAACTAAAAACCTACTAATATAGTTTATTGATCCTCATGAGGAAATCTGAAAGAGGTCAGAGGTTCAAATATCTGCTCGATTTATCAAGATATCATATATTTCCAAACGCGCTCCGACGTTTTCGGAGACGTCTGTGATCCGCCAGCTCCATAGCAGACAGCAAGGTCGAGGATTATTAGAGCCGGCGAGAACAGCGGACTCCCGGCACATCGTTTTTTGTATTGGGTGTCCACTAAAATAAAAATAAAAGTTTTTATTGCTTGTTTTTATTAAGGTATGTACACGTATGTACATGTACACTATTTTTATTAATAGAGATTTCACTACTGAGGTTAAACATGATATATAAGTCACTTAGATCACTTCTAAATGTTAATGTTTGGTTTATTTCAGTGTTTTATTTGTTCCTGAGTAAACCGGTTTGGCTGTGATTAAAGTTAAGCTTCATAACATATTACTCGCAGTTAAATTAAGAGGGGATGGCAGTAAAAACTCTGGACCTGTGACATCATCAAGTACGCTGGTGTTCCAATTGTACAAATCGCAAGTCCCTACTCGCGTTCTCGGCGAGTCTGTACTCCCGTGTGCCGAGAACGCGAGTACGTACTCGCGTACTTGAGAATTGACAAAGGGCCAGTGTTTTATACTGTGCTGCTGATGAGCCACACATTGCTAATAACGTGCCAGGGGTGTATTCTGTATTTCCCAACATGCAATTTAGCCAAGTAACATTTTTCCATATTAGAAACTATTATACTATATGCTATATATACTATTATAAAAACCTTTACCAACACCACATATAAATGTTGCATTTCTATTAAAACAACATAACCCTGAAATCCTTATTAAAACACCCCCCAAAAAAACCCAGAAGCAATTCAGCGTACCCAATTCATCCCTGTTTTCTTCTAACCCTCTAACCCTCATTCAAACCTCCCGGGGACACATTTGCCCAAACACCCTAGAGAGGACAAAGTAGAAAACAAGTTAGTGCTTCACCACAAATCCACAAAAAAACACACAAATACCTTTTGTAATCAGTTATATTTGTGGCTAATATTGTCTCTTTAGCTTACAGCCACCATGTCCACCGCACACAGAGTAGCTGCTCAAGTGCCTGCCAGACAGAATCACACCAATCAATAAAAAAGCATGAAATATTTATTGTTATTTATATAGTGCTTTTCTACTCTAAGCACTGGCCAGACGCGGGATTAGCAGGAACTGTGGATCCTGCATTGTGCTTGTTGCACTGGACTTTGAACCCAGTGCAGCCTTTCCACTCCCTGCACCAGCGCAGCTGCTGCATTAAAAACATAGCAGGAGGTTAAATCAGGTCTTCCCAGCCGAGGCAGCAATATCCTGTGATGAACCCTTTGCCTCCGTTGCCACCTCATGCAGTGACAGAGCTGCAGGCTGTCTGCTTCTGCCAGTCTCTGCCTCCTCTTTCCATTCCACTCCCCTTCATTTTTTTCCCCCTGTGTATTTCTTGGAGCTTTGATGCCACCTCCTCCATCTTGTGGCATGCGTCTCATCTCTGTAAATCCCTCGTGCACAATCTCTTCACTTCTTTCCGTCTGTCTACCTTTAATCCATCTCTTCTCTTTTCGCACAAGCTGCTCCGCATCCTCTCGGATGTCTATACCGTTCATCACGTTATAGCCGGCCTGTCTGCATTTATCTTGGCCTCAGTAGAGTGAATTAACTCCCATCTGTCCTGACTGATGGATGCATTAATGGAATGAAAACTGAATTTGCTTAGTACTGCACTCTCTTTAACCCAGACACCCCGATTCGCCGTTTTATCAATGGAGCTGTCAGTGACATAATTCTGCGACTGTGTTATGGGGCTTTTAGTAGATATTATAGACTCAGCAGGGGGTGAAGTCTAATCATTTCAGCCCTGCTTTTCTGTAGCTGAATGTTTTAGGGAGGGCTTGATAACGCTCTGCTCCTTTGTTTTTTGTTTTTATATTACAGAGAATAATAAGCTGTGCATCGCTCAGGGACGCCAGCATGATCTCATGCTCGTCTAACATTGGGTTTTTTTGTGTATTGGAAACAATAGCACAGAATGTGAATTCCCACCTGGCAGCTATAGCGATTGTCTGTTTTATCAATGGCTACAAATCTGTAAAAGAGTATTTTTATTCTTTTTATTGATAGCTTTTATTGCCAAATTTTAACAAAAACTTTTTTTTCATGGTATTTGTTCAGCAAACAATAGCAGAGAGAAAAAGTTAAGCTCAGTTAAACACACTGGAGTTGGTAGAGACCAAAAGCGGTGAAAAAAATGTATTCTTGATTTAAATATAATATTTTAATTTTCTTACATTTTGTTCTTACAGTATGACAAAGATTTACCAAATAGACCTAAAATAAATGAAAAAACCTCGCAGGAGAGTGTTTACAGAGGTCAGGAGAGAAAGCCAGCGTTCCTTTAGACGTCTACTGAACTGGAAGTCTTTTTTTCCACAACTATCGCCACCTAGAGATCTTCGGATAGATTTAAGAGACTTGCCTTCATTGTTCCAACCTTCAAGCTACGTCCTTGTTTCATGCAGTCTGTGGTTTCGGTGACGTTTACTTGGATGTCTTCCTGTTGTGTAAACAGGCAGCTGTTTGTTATCTATTCACTTTCCATAATAACTTTATAGTTTGACAGTATATTCATGTTGTGTTTACAGCTTTTTCTTCTGTTCCAAGTGTCAAAAAAACGTAGTTATTGTCGTGGTAAATTGTGTAGAACGATAAATTAATATTAGCTGTTGCGTTACATTAAGTCCCGTATGTGTTTCTGTTTGCCCCCTGCAGGTCAGTCAAGGTAATGTTCCAGGTGTGGAAAGTGCCTCTTTGGCCATGGACACGGAGGAAGGAGTGGAGGTGGTGTGGAATGAAGTACTCTTCTTAGACAAGAAAGTCTTTAAAGCACAAGAGGTACCCAAACTCATATAAACCTTTAACTACGAGATCTGCAAATTAAATTCTGGTTCTATTTATTGATTTGTCAACTAAAAAGCCTGGATGAAGCTGGAAGATTTACTGTTATATATAGACACCGGTCATATATCTTTAAGCTCTTACCTTCCTTTTATCACTGCTTGCGGGTTTTTTTTCCTCACGTTGATGTTGCAAGACTGACGTTGAACTCATGGCAGTGGACCTTTTGGCTTTTTTTCTACAGTTTTTTGCTGTTTCTTAGGGGGTCAACACTTAAACAGCTGGACTGGTGCTGACAAAGCTGTGTAGGCCTTTTTTTCCATTCAGAAAACTGATCAAGGGAATTGATAAAGTCATATTTATCCTCACAAGAGACCTATTCCAACAGATAAACACCAGCAAATATAAAAATTGCTGAACTTTAAACCACTCGGGTGATTTTCGTTATTACTGCTTACAAACCACTTGAATTATAAATTGTTAAAGTGTCCCTGATTGATTTTCTAATAGTGTGATAGACTAACGTTTTTAGATGTGAACCATCTCTGATGTGTGATGTTTAGGAGAAGATCAAGGAGATGTTTGAGAACCTGATGCAGGTCGAACACCCCAACATTGTCAAGTTCCACAAGTACTGGCTGGACATGAAGGAGAGCCAGGCTCGAGTAAGGTTTTCAACTTGCTTCCTCTTTTTCACGCACACAAACGCTGGTGCATGAACAGGTTTTCTCTCCTCTGTCTGTGGCACACAGGTTATATTCATCACTGAATACATGTCGTCAGGCAGCCTCAAGCAGTTCCTGAAGAAAACCAAGAAAAACCACAAGACTATGAATGTGAAGGTCAGTGTTTTACTCTGGTCACATACTGAGTCTCACGGTGGCAGCTCAGGGTACTGCAGTCCCATCGCTATTCAGATCCATTTTTCCAGCAGGATTAGAGATTACGTAACACGACACCGCTCAGTCTGCTCAGACATGCATCTTATCCTAACCTGGTGGATTTCAAATATTCATGAGGTTTATTCACAATATCTTCCTTCTTTAAAATAAATTGTAGATAAAGTTAATGTTATTTAACTTTAATTAGCTTTTGGTATTTTCATGCACATATCAAATTAGTGCATTTTATGACAGTGCATATGTTTCCATATTACTCGTGTCTGTTAGTTTAGAGGTGTAGCTCTTCATCTTTCTCTGTTCCCCTTCGTTTCAGGCCTGGAAGAGATGGTGCACACAGATTCTCTCTGCGCTTAGGTACTGACTTATTTGTTCTGTGTGATGTAATCGTGTCTGTTATCTCAGTGTGAGCATTAATAACATGCTTTATTGTTTGCTGGCAGTTATCTGCACTCTTGCGATCCACCGATAATCCATGGAAACCTGACTTGTGACACCATCTTCATCCAGCACAACGGCCTCATCAAGATTGGCTCAGGTCTGCTCCCAGCAGGGACTTTAATGTTACTGCAAGTAGTCGATCAGCTGGTTTTCTTTTTTTGTACAATAACTTTATTATGACTAATGAAGCCTCTAAAGTGAATTTTCCTCCTTAATATTCGTGCTATTTTTTTCCAGCTAAACCCTCATAACTTCTAAAGCACAGAAGATATGAACATTTGATTTTTAGGACTGAAAAACACCAAACTTTGAGGTTTAGTGTCATGCAGGGCTGTAACCAGGTCGAATCTTTCCCACATTTTAATACCAGATTCTTCTTAACTATAACTTTCTTCTGTGTCAAAACCATTTCCAGCGTAAGTACATTTTAATACTTGTGGTACAGCTCATGGCTTTGAAATCTCCTCGATCTCCACGTGTTCTTTAAGTTAGATTGGTCATACCACAATAATCAAACAACTTTAGGTACAGAAAAGGTTTTTCAAGGTCCTTACAGGGTCTGAATCAGCGAGTTTCAGTGGATAATCAGGAGGGCACTGCTCTAAACACAAGTCACAGCAGTTATTCCTGTATTATGTTTTAGCATAGTCAGTCAAAGGGACACATACACCTTATCTTACACTAAATAACAGTACAGTAAAGTACAAAATCAATTAAAATTTTATTTTCATGGCATTAAGCAGAATGAATATCTAAATTGTATTAACTCTCCTCCCACAGTGTGGCATCGGCTATTTGTTAATGGTAAGGGACCTTTTTTGTTTAGTGGTTTAATATCAATTCATTAGTTTTATCTAATATTTAATATCTAATATATTTGTGCTCTGCCTTCTCTTGCCAGTTTTCCCAGATGCAAGTGTTCACAGCAAAGCGAGGCAACATCGCGACGAGCAGAGAAATCTTCATTTCTTTGCTCCAGAATACGGAGGTAAGTGGCATTTCCATCCAGCTTTCTGTGACGTTGCTTTTATTTAATCGGTCTACATTGATTCCTACCTGACTGTTTGACCTGCAGAGTAAAAATTCAGTCTTTATGTTCACAGTTTAATGTAGCTCCAGACCTCAGTTACTACACATGAAGATATTTGCACGTTGTATGAAATGGGAACCGCTGAGAAAAAGACTAGTTGTCAGTAATCTGTATGCCAGAAGCACCAAACGGGGCCTTCTATCAGATAGTTCTGGGTATTTTGTGACCTGTTGTCTGTAATTATTGTAGATAATGAGGTAAACGTTGGAATTAGTACTGCCAAAGTGAAATGGATGAGACACAAATTACTTCAAGACATTTAGTAGATTGTTTGTACCTATTTTGCAGCTGCCAAAAAGACAAAAGGATAGATTAATCCCTTTGTAATGAGGATAAACTGTTTACCTTCTTCCCCTTTTCAAATTGATTTTTTTTTTTTTGATTGCACATTGCTACCTTTTTAATTTGGGGTAAGCTTTTTCGTTAAGTTTTCCTATTTTTACCCTCCTCTCACCCTGCTTCTCTTCAATCGTTTCCAGCTGGCGAAGATGGTTACGCCATAGACATTTTCTCCTTTGGAATCTGTGCTCTGGAGGTAAAAGAGAAGTAAATCTGCTGGATTTCCATCTTTCTGTGTGTGTGGCTGTTTTTCTTGACAGATTATTTGTACCCTTATAGATGGCTGTGCTGGAGATCCAGGCCAATGGAGATAGTGCTGTGTCCAAGGAGGCCATAGTCAATGCAGGTCAATCTCTGGAAGACCCTCTCATGAGAGTAAGTCTCAAAAATACTTTATGCCCTGAAATGCAAGAACAGCTGCAGAAACATGTAGAAAAGACAAACTGTCCTGCACTACTCTAGCAACGCTTACTCACACTGCCGTCCCTCTAGGCTTATTCAGACCGCACAGCAGGGCTCCGTCAGTTAAATATGCCAGAAAGAACAAAGTGATGCTCAGGAAACTGGGTCACACTTTACAGTTGCATGGTTATGTGTTGGATTTACTTCCTTATTGCTCCTGCAGGAGTTCACCCAGTCTTGTTTGCATCACGACTCCAAGCTCCGTCCTACAGCTCACGACCTCTTGTTCCACCGAGTCTTGTTCGAGGTCCACTCGCTCAAACTGCTCGCCGCCCATTGCCTCATCAACAACCAGTGTGAGTTTCTCTCTTATGTGCACTGCAGCTACTTGTGTGCATCAGATTTCTTTAGTAACGGCCACACTTGTGATGCATCTACAGACTTGCTTCCAGAGAACTGTGTGGAGGAGAAAACCAAGTCATTTGACCCCAATGCTGTCATGGCAGAGATTAAACATGAAGACAGACAGGGAGTTCAGCTCAAGTAAAATCTTATACCCACCTCGAATCTTCCGCTGTCTGCCAGAAAGCATGACAAGTCAAGATCATTGCTCTCTGTTCTCTTTTGTGTCCCCTCTGCAGGTATTCCCACGTGTCCCCATTGGAACTTGACAAGTTTCTAGAGGATGTCAAGTAAGTGTTACTGCAGTGCTTTACTTTCTCAGTTTACTTTCTCAAGTTTAACATCTTGGCCTTTTCTCTCTTCAGGAATGGAATCTACCCATTGATGAATTTTGCCTCAACGCGGCCTCACCCCGTCCCCCGAGCGCTCTCCTTGTCTCAGGAGCAGGTTGAAACGGTCAAGACGCCGACTCCTGAACCCCAGGAGACGGAGACAAGGAAGGTCGGCACCTTAGATTGAACAACAGTAGTGTTAAATGCACAGACTTGCTGGCTACATCTCTAGAGAATGACTCTGTGTTTACAGTAGACTTTCAGCAGTATGTCTGGGATGTTGCAACACGTGAGATATTTACACATGGAAATCTCCTCATATTTGTTGTTGCCCGCATCTGATTTCAGTGAGACCGTCTCCATGCAGTCAGCTTTGAAGGGGAACAAATTTTGGACTGAGAGGTCTCACTGTGAATCAGAGCTGACTGCTTGCATTTAAATCCAATACTAGGAATGCATCAGGAGCAACTTTTTAAATTAACCAAATTAAGCAACAGGGCAGTGTTAGACATTGCGCTTATGTGAACAGCAGCTCAGACCTGCAAAACACTGTCACATCACAGTGTGACAGTATCACCTTGTGTGTCTTTGATTAAGATTACTTTTCATTATTTCAGAGCACAGCATATGAGCATGAGCCTATCTGAATATCAATGATAAATGTCTAGTTTATTATGTTTTAGGTTATTACCTTAGATGGTGTCCCTGCTTAGCATCACGTGTATCAGTGCCAGATATGTTGGGAAAGTGTTAGCAAAAGTTGGATTACAAAAGCTTTCTGCTGCCCTTTAAGTTGTTGTGTGTGTCACTTGTGTAGGATAAGCACATGCACGTGTCTATGCATGTCTCTCTATTATTGTAATAATAACTATTTATTATCACTCCAAACACTTTAAATATTTAATACTTTGCTTTGCCTTCATGTTTCAGTGCTTCTTACTCTGTTGTCATTGCAGGTAGTTCAGATGCACTGTAATTTGGAGTCAAATGAAGAAGGGACCAAAACTCATGTGAGTCACATAGTGTTACAGTTACTTTGCCCATTTCAGTGTAAAAACCTGGGCTCCTTAAAGATGAATCCTACTGCAGCGTTGCTTTAGCAGCTCTGCATTTCAGTCAGTCAGAATGAATACATATGAATTCAGTCTGACTTTAATTGAGCCTTTTGGTGTCTCCTTAGCTCTCTTTGTTTCTGAAGATGGATGATAAACTTCACAGGCAGCTCAGCTGCGACATCCTTCCAAGTAAGTTGACATTTCTGAAATATCACAACAATGTGAGTGTTCCTAGATCATCATCCAGATTGATTCAAGCCCAAACTTCACATCTGGTTGCAGTTTTCATGCAAATTTGTCCATTACTTTCAGAGTGATCCAACTAACAAACATAAACAAATGTAATAGCCAGATCAACTTCATAACTCACTCTAATGAATTTCCATGTGAGGCAGTGAATCAGTTTGACATATTTATTTATGTTTTATTTTTGTTTTTTTTGTTTGTTTTAACCCATCAGACATAAATTGCTGATGGGTTATTGTCATGATTTGTGAATACGATAACTTAAGAACAAGGCGACGTGGGACTTTTAAATTGATACTATAAGTCCATTTAAAGCACTTGTTTGTATAGATTGATCTGGATAACCGTTTTGTCTTTTTATTTGAAAAAAGACACCTGTTGTTTTATTTTTCTTGTATATTTTTCTAACTGAATTATTTTGTATGAAACTTTCAGCTGACACCTCCAAAGACCTCGCCAGTGAACTTGTTCACTACGCCTTCATAAATGAGGTAGACGGAAAAGCTTCTTTGTTTTTACATTTTAATGATCTGGGAACAAGTACAGCAGTAATTTATTCTTTTTTTCTTTTCTTTTATCTTTTGTTTTTTGAAGAGTTTTAACACTTTTTTTCCCAAATAAACTTTGACCGCATCTTGGTGGCTTTGTAGGAGGACAGTGAGAAGGTGGCGGGGTTCCTGGAGAATGCCATCAAACAACACCGGGTCCGAGCACTCGCTTCTGGGAGCACGCAGTGAGGAGGGGTCCCGACAGGCTCTGGCCCAGATGGAGGGTCCCGGGGCATTGATCACTCAGATGGAGAGAGAGCAAGAGAGGGCAGCGGGTAGGACGAGACAGCCGTGGACCTGAGGAAGCACAGGGAGCTGACCCAATGGGGAATAAAAAAAAAGGGACAAACACAGATGGATGCTGCACCTTGACAGACAGTAAATCATCTCAGTGAGAAGGCGCCTCTGGCTGGAGGACCAGAGGAATCACGGCTGCGTCCAGCAACCCCACAGAGCAGAGGAAGATTGACAAACTCCCTGCCTAAAAGGGCTATCATGCCTTAAGATATCTTACAATCTTAGGTTTTCCATAATGCCACTATCCAGAGCAGATATGTTATACTCACAGATGCAGCAACTACATACTACTACATACAAACAGACATTTTGTTCCTCAAAGCCTCATTTGCACACTTTTATTGCTGATTAAACCTCCCTCTCCCTCACAAGCCAGAACCTTCAGTTCACAAGAGTTTTAGGGAATTTAAGATTCCGTCTTATGTGCACTGTTGATACCCATTCAGCTGACTTTTTTTTTCTTCTGTTTAACTGTGAACAGGACATGCATTGCACAAATGTTTATTTTTCTTTGTTCTACACCTTCAAAGTGACACACCTCACTGCACTCTCCGACTGAATGCTATCTCCACACAGCTAAACATGCTACGCCTGAATGAGGTGATAAGTAATGAGATGATGCCTCTCTGTTTTAGCCTGTAGTGCTCTTACAGGTTTTCCACCGTGAAAGCCAAAGACTTGCAAAGTGCCTGTTATGGCAGTGAAATGGCATCACCCACAACTTAGCAATTAACACGTTCAGGTTGACTTTAGTCTTAAAACAAGATCAACTTTGCAATTCTTTATTATTAGTCCACAAATTCAGCCTGTGTGGAAGTGAAGAGGAAGTCGAGGCTGAGTAATGGAAGCTTGATTAAGAGCTGCAGCCTTTTTTATTGGACTTATGGATAAGATGGTTATGGTCTCTGCTGCCGTCAATATTAGTAGCCTGTGTACAAAAATTGGAATAAATCTACGTGTGATTTGAAAGCGTAGTCTTACTTAAACAGGAGCAAAGCTGTGACTATCTGATGTTAAAATTAATTATTAAAAAATTGCCATTTTGTTTATTAATATTCCTGCTATAGTTACTATTATTGTATTTCCCAAACCATTTGAAAATATTAGTACATGAATTTTGTTTTGTAAATATTTCCGTAGATCTTTCAAAGGTGAAATCCACCCAAATCATTAGAATTTGTTTTTCCTGTGAGGTTTTCATGGACTCCAGATGTTACAGCAGGTGATGAGAAACTGAATTATTTTCCTTTGCATGTTTTTATTTCCCAGAACCCCATCTACTCTAGTTTTATTTCACACAGTTCTGGTGTGAAATGTGAAAACGATGGCACTGCAACCCACACAAAGACAAAAATAGAGCTGGCTGTGCATCAGTGCCTGATTTTTTTTAAATTTTTTTATCAAGAACCTGGTCTCTGAAACATAAAAAGCTGCCATTTGGGTGGATTACTCCTTAATAAAACTGTAGTAAAAAACAGTAGTGATCATCAGCAAAATACTGTTGTCACGTTTTACATAGCTCTGCGTCATTTGTTTTATGGGTTTGTGAGGTTGCAGTTTCATAACAGTTACACTGCTGTACAGTCATTGCCTACAATACTTACTATACTCTGTGTCGAGCCTACTTATCAGTATGTCTCTGAAGACAGGAGCCCTGAAGCCTCCCAGACAGTCACCTGCTACAGGCTGTGGTGTACATATTTGTTTGTGGCTATCAAAAGAGGCGTATGTTGGACAACACAAAGCAGTGCCACTATTGCTCTTGTTTGATCCTAGTAAGCTGCATGTCTTAAAAGCCTGCAACCGTCCAGAACTGCATTTTGCCTTTGTCAGTCACAGTTCAGTTCCAGAGAGGACCTGACCATGAAAATGAATGTTTAGACTGTGCAAACATGGAAAAAAAACAAACCCTTCCATATCAGTCTTATTTTACGTCAAATGACTTCTTCTTTTTTTATTTCTGTGACTCTGTTGAATAAAACTTGCCTTCGGATGTGTTCTACTTAAACCTTTGGTAAATATTGTAGCTACTGCAATTAAATACATGACAATAAACAAGATGTAATATGCTGCGTGTGTTTTGATGTTTCCATGCATGCATTACCAAAAAATTATTTAAATAAGAAACGAGGAATGGTGAATTTAATTTAGTATTTATGTAGTGTCTTGGGTTGACATGACACGTTAAGACAGAGTACAAAACATTTTATATGCATAATATCAGGATGCAATATGATTTATTAAGAATAACAGATTTGTGGTAGTGACGTTTTTAACATTGTTGCTAAATTCAATCATGTTACTCTAATTTTAACTCATTCAGTATATAATTTTTGACTAAAGTAATTACAAATGTTTTTAGCTGTTAGGTTGCAAGGGTTTTATCTGTTGTCTGTTTAATAGTTAAAGTTTTTATATGAATAGTGAGCAAAGATTAGAAAATAAATGCTGAAATTCAGTGACCCAAATGACTCAAAAAATCGATTCACTTTGGTGAGTGACTCATTAAAACTCGATTCAGTAAAAAAGAATCAAATTTACCATCACTAAGCTACACTGATCTACGGATATATCCCTAGTGAAACCTAAAGGCAGGGCGAGTTTAGCAAAATCAAAGCACCCCCAAAGATTTCTTACTTTTTTTGACAATATTTGCTGTTTGTGTGACACACTACTAAAAATATAAAAAGTGTTATTGATGACTTATTTATGACGACGTTTTTGACGTGAAAACGCCTATTGCTCGTGTTCACACCGAACGCGATAGAGGCAGGCAGAGCGTCAGGCTTACATGTAAAGTCAATGGAAAGGCGCGCTGACCCGCGATTGCGGCTCCCGCGAAAATTCGGAAGCAGATTTGCGTCGCGAAAACGCCAAAACGCCTGAAACGCGCGTGAGTGTAGCGCGTTTCAGGCGTTTGACTCGCGAAAAAAAACACGCGCGTGAGTTTATGTGTTGCATTTTGTGCATACACGCGTTTCGCGTCCCCGGCTCGAGTTGGAAAAATCTGAACTCCAGCGTCAAATCGCGCCGCGACAACCAATCAGGAGCCTGGTGACGTGGCTGTTACCTAGTTCAAAGGGGCAGATCCAGCCAAAGCCCTTTATTCTTCAATAGAAGGAAGGCTAATCAATGCCATAGCAAACAACTCGGAGCTGTACGACACCAGCTGCTTTCTGTACCGAGACAGGAATAAAAAGGACCGAGCTTGGAGGAAGATATGTAAAGAGATCGGGCAACCTGGTAAGTTCATTCATTTTTCTCAAGTTTTCTCTAAAGTTTTCACTGACCCGGGGAAGCCGCACAAAAGCTAGCAAGCCACCGCTATTTTCCCACTGACATACAAATACCGTTCTGCTTTTAGGCATGTTGTCATTTAAGAATATATTTTATTGCCTCTTTTTTCTTAATTTTCATTTTCATACCGGACAGCATTGCATTCTGCAGCCTGATTGACAAATCTGCTCCGTGCTGTGTCTCCTGCGCTTGCCAAATTTATCATGTTTGGTTTTGATAACCATCACGTCCAATAGAAAAAACAGCACAAAAACACCCATAACTATGAGCCTCATTCGGAAATAGACACCTGCACCGCGAGGGGAAAAGGCGCACGAAAGTGGCAGGCAGATGAAGACAAAACACGGCATAATAATACGTTTACGTTTTGCAATCTACAAAGGTTTGCACTTTGAGAATCAATTGTGAGAACTGTGACCAATGTTCATGTGTGTGTGTGGAAAACAGTGTATAAAGTGCGTGGCCAGGGGCTAGTTATTCTGAGAACCCCTGCTGCAATAAATGAGGGACCACTGTCTACTCTATGATTATTATATTCAACCTGTTAACATGTAATACTGTATTGATAGAACCAACTGATTCTGAAGCAGAGCATCCCCTGTTGCTTCTCCTGGCTCCCCAGTCCCTGAGCTCCTGCTGCTGCACCCACAGATATGTACAGCAAGCACTGATACCTTTTTAGTCGGTGGGATTGCCTGTGATGACCTTTACTAAATATCTACAACCAATCTGATTATATCCTTTTTTTAGTTTGTTTGTTTTTTTCAATGTTGAAATTAAAATCTAGTAGCAGCCTTCTCATTTCTTTGTGTTTTGTGCTGTTTTACAGGCCCACAGAGGAGGACGGCTCCGAGGCAGATGAGGGACGGGTCCCAGGACGGTCCATCGGTGGTGGAGCTGGAGCCACACCAGTCTCCAATGGAGCATTTCCTCCTCAGCCTTGTTCCTGCTCTGGAGAGCAGCTGGTCCTTTTTATTCCTGTCTCTCTGTAAATTCTTATATTTTATATATTTATGTTTAATGTTTTTCTGTTTGAGACTTTTAATATTATTTCAAATAAATGTTTATAATGACTAATGTCTCAGTTCTACTACACAGCAAATGTTGGCACACGACTTGACACATGTAGAATTTATTTCATATTATACTAATGACAAAATATACTGATACAGTGGGATGCAGAAGTTTGGGCAACCTTGTTAATAGACATCATTTTCCTGTATAAATCGTTGGTTGTTACAATAAAAAAATGTCAGTTAAATATATCATACAGGAGACTCACACAGTGATATTTGAGAAGTGAAAAGAAGTTTACTGGATTTACAGAAAGTGTGCAATAATTATTTAAACAAAATCAAGCAGGTGCATCAATTTGGGCACCACAAAAAAGAAATGAAATAAATATTTAGTGTATATCAATGTGTGTGTCTCCTATATGATATATGGGGTGCCTTTGTCTGGACGTGCTTCCCATCCAGAGCTGCACAGCACAGAGGGAAGTTCCAGCGCTCCTGGAGTCCCTCTGTGATGGACCGCCAGTCTCCAGGTGAAGGCACAGCCATGAAGTCGTCCACTAGACAGTCCCAGATGGCCGTCGCTGCCTGGGGGTGATCTGACACACCGACTCTGTAACTGAACGCTTGGTGCTGAAGGAGTCCGCGGTGACAAGGAACCTGGACAAAATTGTTCAAAATCAGTATTATGTGTACTGCAGTTACAAAATACATTATTCAAATTCCAAAATACTTTGGTGATGTCAGATTTAATCACAAAACTTAAATCTTACATAAAACATTTTGTAATTATAAGGATAATTACAAAATGTATATTAGATAATATCTAAAACAGTTGTGTTTTGTTTTAACTTTAACATATCATAATTTGATTGGTAGCAACTTTCACAACTACAGTGAGCCAATCACTCATAATTCCTAAACATGTCAATCAGGTAGGAATGAAGTAAGACATTAATAGAAATAAAGAGTTGTATGTTGACATGTAGCCCTTTCCTTGCTTAAATCATTAATATTTTTGAAAAATTAATCTGTGATAAGACAGCTTATCAAGATAGAACCATGTAACTAGAGATGAACCAAACTGTTCACAGTTTTATCTAACTCTGTTTTAATAAAGGCTGGTGACCCCTGTTATAGAGTCTGACAGCTGCAGGGATTATATACAAATATTCAACTATCCCAGAATTAAACCAGGTCTAAATAAAAAGAAGTGAGTATCACTACAAAGGTTAACTCAGTGGTCCTAATGCTACAGTTTGATATCAGCAAACACCGAGAGCATTCACTGTTAGCATAGCACATCCATGTTAGCAGTGTATAAATGGATGGTTTAGCATATATTAGCACAGGTATCAATAAAGGACTACGTATTAAACACTTTTACTAACCTCAGGCAGACGGACAGGCGCTCTGCAGGTGGGATTGAGCGCCTGTAGTCGGTGTCTAGGCGGGCGATTCTGGGACCGACGCGGGACAGCAGGTCCTCAAACTGGCCGAGTGAATGACGGTGATAGCGCTGGAATCGGCCGTCATCCAGGCGCAGCTCCTGGAGCAAGTGGTGAAACTCACCAAACTGCTCACGCCTCTGGAGGACCTGATGGACCCAGGTACGGCGAGGATGTCCTTTACGCCGCTACTCTGCTCTCCACAGTAAATAGAGAAGGGAGACTCTCTCTTCAAGCACTAGCTCGACAGCTGCCATCTTGCAAAGATACCGGTCTTGCAAAACTTCCTCCCACATCCCTCCCACATTTCCGGTTCACGCGCGTTAACATATGATATTTTGGGGCGCGATGGATTTTTCTTGGACACGCGTAGAGGTGCGAATGTGCACGCGTCAAGTTAGGGGCGTTTGGGGCTTTTTTCACGCGCCCATCGCGTTCGGTGTGAACACACCCTTAACAAGCAGCGGTGCTGCCATAGGCACCTCACCCGTGCCAAAGTGCTCACAGGCGGAGGACAGTCCTCCCCCAGCTGCGAGGTACCCACGGCAGCACCCGCTGCTTTTTGAGAGTAAAAGCGATACCCGCTTTCAAGTCAAAAAGTCGTCATAAATAAGTCTCCAATAAAAGTCGCCAGATTTGTCGCTAGTCGCTTTTTAGAAAAAAAAGTCGCTAAGGGGGTCTGAAAACTCGCTAAATATAGCGACAAAGTCGCTAAGTTGGCAACACTGCAGCAGACGTTCGCACCTATGCGTCCGAACTGCAAATGACTCGCGCATGAGCGAAGCCGCTGCTCCCGCACTGTCTGTAACCAGTCAGTTCTTCTTTTACTGTTATGCTGTTTTGTGGATCACAAGGTTTAAAACTACTTATAAACACACACCCACACACACAAAGTAACTACACCAGAGTGCCAATTTCGGGTCACTTTTGCCGGTCCAAGCCCGGATAAAGGAGCAGGGTTGGAATTGTGACATTATAAAACAATAATTGCTAAAACAAATTTAATTTGTACTTCTAAATAAATTCTAAATGCATTTAGGACATTTTTTACTCACTTTATGTCTCTTCCACGCTGTTATTTCTCTCTCCAACAACGTAGGTTACAATTACATTTGCATGTCCAATTATGCCAATTAGGCGATGACGTAATTTATCGACTTTTAGTACAACCAATGGCGATTTTCCTTACTGAGGAGTTGGCAACACTGCTTTAGCGCCCTTTCTGCCATGGTGGCTGAGACACAGCGGAGCGGAGGTGGAAGTGCCTGGCTTAAAACAGGACATATTAGCTGCATATAACCTTCAGTTACTCTTTATATAGTTAGGTAGGAGTCAGACCATGTTTCTTTTTAGCTGAAAAACATTACACCCAGGTAACCTGCAGTGTTGAAAACGTGTTCTCCGACGATGTTTGCTACAATACAATTCGTCCTCGTGTAGTAAAATCAGCGACATTTGACCGTCCTGTTGCTCCCATTGAAATTTATATAGCTTATTTAAAATCTAAAACTTAAAATTGTCCGTAGGCTGCTGTTGTTGCCACTGTCCTGTTTGAAATGGAATGAGAGAAGCTGGTTATTTTGTCATATGTGCCGATATTAAACCCCGGAGCAACATTCAGGTAAAAGTGTAAGATCAAATGATCCGTCAATAAAGTATAATGTTGGATCAGTGTTTCAATATTTATATCTTTTATTAGATGTACATGTGGTTTGGTTATTTGCCTTTTGTTTGAAAGTACACTGAGAGAGGAGAGTGATCTTAATAGTTTTTTTTTCATATCAATGTAATTTTTTCATCCAACTGAATACAATCTATTTGTGTATGATTGTCAGACCAAAGAGGGAGAGAGGAAAGAGGGGAACGTGAGGAGAAAGAACAAGGTCAGGAAGAACCAGGTAAGGAAACAGAGAGGGAATAGTGACAGGCAAAACAGAAACTGTAAACTGCTTGAGAGAGTTGACCACCAAAATTGATTTGCCAATCTCAAGGTGAGGCGACATAGGTTAAAATAAAAGAAAAAAAAATCTGCAGAGCCATAGTAGTATCTGCAGTAAAGATCTTTTCATACATTGTATACATTGTACCATAGGCAAAGTTGCCTCCATTTTTATAATTATTTTTTATCAATATTTTGTTCATTTCAAGGACTCTATTTTTGGAGTGAATTTTTATGTATCTATTGTATTATACATACATATTAAAAGTGAATCTCTGTCCAAAATATGCACTCTGTTTACTTCTTACTCACTATGATCATCATTCATCATTTTCCCCCAGTAATTAAGGTTACGATGTGTTTTTTTTTAAATTCCAATCCATTCTTCTTTTGCAGCATTTAAATAACCTTTAGCAGATTTGATGGTTTTGTTACAGACTTTAAAAAAAGTGTTTTGCTTTTCTTTCACAAATGTGGGGAATGTACAAAACAATGATGTCATGTTTTGTGACGAGGACCCAGACAGAGAGAGACTTTAATTTAAGAATCTTATGATTTAATAAAGAAATCTGCAGACTTGTACAGAGATGGTAAAATGATGATGACTGATAACGGAGATGAAGACAACAGATGACGAGGACAGGGAGGAACAGGGGTTTAAATGCACCAAGGAGACAGTCAGAGGGAACTCAGGACAACTGGAGACATTTAAGGATGCAGGGACTCACAGAGACAGGGAAGAAGTCTCGCTGTGACGAGTTAAGTTTATCTTGCCTGGCTGGCCAGCTCTCTGGGTGCTCCTGCTAAAGGTTTACCGGATAGATCATCGGACAGAGAAGCAACTGATGTAACAGTTAGTGTAATATAAATGCAGGAGAATATTTTTTTTAAAAATAAAATAAAATTACAAATTATGTTTATTGTGTTTAATTTAAGGAGATAGTGATTTGACCCTTACACATTGAATGTCAGTCCTCTAACCTGGATATACAGGACTGGCAAAATAGTGTTTATTCTTTAGGTTTTCTGGGATCTGGTCATTCTAGTGCTATCTAGCTAGAGTAATTGATTAAAAACAACACAATTGGAATGATATGATACATTAAATTATGAATAATGTCACAGAATAATAAATATAGCCTGAAGGTTGCATGGATAAAAGTGCGCATTAACTCCCGCCCCCCAACATCGCGAGAAATAGTGTTCTCGCGATATCTTTCATTGAAAATATGCAATTCTCGCGAGCGTTGACGTGTGCGGGCCTCTCCGAGAAGGTGTGCTTCATGGCAGTTACGGACACTGCGGTAAATAATTTCCTTGATAAAGAGGCACATTAACAGATTTCAGCTGTAGCGGTCGCTACGTAAGTAAAATGCGATGTATCTTAGTATTTAGGTGCACCGTGTGTTCTTTAAATTTGACGGCGTATCCTTGTGGAGAACGTGCAGATTAATTCACGCGCCATAGCAATGAATGCCTAGCATTAGCTAATATCAGCTAGCAGCAAAGATAACGCTATCTGAATAGAGACCAGGCCTTGCTAATCAATGCGGAGCTTCTTGTACTGATTGTGCCGTTGTAAGGTCATCCAAGTGCAACAAAGAGGTTGCAGTTAAGATTTATATATTCCTCAGTTAAAAAGTTCTTAGGGAAAGGTTGAACTTTAGCCCACTTACTACTACTTCACTCAGCTAACGTATACACAACGCGAGGCTAGCGTTCATGCGCATTACCCTGGCTCACTAAAGATCTGATCAAAGACGGCTGCTTATAGATGGAGTTCATTGTAAAATGATGCTAGCGCCCTGCTTTTGTTATTGTTAGTCTGAAGACGTTTTTTATTTCCCCTAGAAATTGTTGACTTGTTAAAGCTTCCCCATCAGTGCTCATCCCCTTGGGGGCTTTTCCGCCTCAGTCTGGTGGACCCAGCGATTAGCGGGTTGCGTAGGTAAGGAGCCCATCCAGTCCCGCCTGCTTTAAAAAAAAAAATCCGGGTGTATGTCCTTTAAATGTTGACCCATTTAGCGATATCCTGTTCATTTTGAGATGATGTAATTTCTCATTGAAATTAAGTGCGAATGAACAGTGTGCACGTGCAGGGGTTTACGCTCTTGTTTCTCAGTGTTTTGTTTAAAGTGCTCTGTTCTCTCGACTGCAGGGTGGTGAAGCTCTGACGATGGAGAATGGACAGGGCACGGGCTCCAAGCTTGGCCTGCCGCCTCTCACCCCAGAGCAGCAGGAGGCACTTCAGAGGGTAAGACGTTAAACTATCTGCTAGTGATCATGTTATAAACAAATGTCCGATGTAGGGGTGGGCGCTAGAGCCTCAAAATTAAATCACAATTTTTTGCAGTACTGGTTCTTATGATGAAAGAAACAAAAGCTGTGTATTTTTCATTCTTCTTTTCCAATGAAGCTGCAGTCACTGATGACACACTTCCTCATTTGAAGCGTGAATCTATTGAAACAAGGTGCCAGTGGCAGCATTATAGTGCAACAGTAATGACACAGCATAAGTCAAATGTAAGCACAAAAGTAGAAAATAAAATAACTGCTGAACTCCATATTTTAACAATAACTAAAGGAACTTAATCTTGTAACTCATCAGGAGCTGCACAATATTGGCACATAATAAAAGTGAAAAATATTTTCTGTCTGGGGTGTATCTTTGGTCGAGCTTTTTAACCAGCTGTTTAAAGCTATCCTTTTCCGCAATGGAACTGCATCAGTAAT
The DNA here is from genome assembly GCF_057382185.1 of Mchenga conophoros. Classification (NCBI taxonomy): domain Eukaryota; kingdom Metazoa; phylum Chordata; class Actinopteri; order Cichliformes; family Cichlidae; genus Mchenga; species Mchenga conophoros. The sequence continues at coordinate 20,913,651 of NC_140534.1, read as the reverse complement.
TTTCATTTTTCAATTTCCATATTCACAAGGGGTCAAACAGCAGATAGTGCTGCATGTTTGATTTGTCAGATTGTTACATTGCGAGGCGCATAAATGAATGACATTTGTACAGCAATCATATTGCGATATGACACTCTTTTTTTCTTTTTTTTCTTTTTTTAAATATTGTGGAAAATTTTAAACCCGTGTTATCCCAGATCATATACTATGGAAAAGGCCTAGTCCAATGTTGTTTTTCCTTTTCCACTACTCGCCCCCTGAACTAGATTTACTGGCCCTTTAAATATATTTTTACAGGCACAAAAGGAAACAAAACCTCATCTGCAAAGTAATCAATCACTTCAGCTTTTAAATAGTTCATTACACCCCCTAGACTCATCGCTGCATGGTGCCGTCGCTGCGACATAGAGATGAGGTCGCTGCTGTCAGCTTGCATCAGAGTTTTATTTTCATCTTGTTCTTAATTCATCATCTTTATCACTTTGTCAAATAAAAGTTAGTTGACGGGAGTAGCAGAAAATACTATAATTAATTTTTAACTTAATTCTTTACTGCTGTTGTGTTATCATTTTTATTGAGGAAGAACACGTCATTCTTGGCCTTAATCTTCTAATGTTTAACAGCCTCTTTACTTCTGTAATGTTTCTTTTCATGTGAAACTTGCCATAAACCAGTTATTAAACCAAACCAGTAACTTGCAGTTAGCAACAGGTAATGTGCTATTAATTTGAAATTTATTAACACTGGTTATGAAAATTTTAGATTTTTGTTTTTAAAGTTACCTCAACTATACCACATTAAGCACAGGGATATGTCTACTTGCAATACTTTTATTTCTTTTATGTCACATAAAACCCAACTTTCATAACTTTTAGTAGGAGATTAGAAGCCCCTTTCAGATGTTGAATGCGTTACCATGTGGGCTTCATCTGTCTGTTAACATGACTGAATTCAGACAGTGCTACAAACTTTATGGGACAAACCACAATACACCAAAAGACCTGTAATGAATTAGGTTTTAGTTTAATGACTCAAGTCAGATCCTGTTGGTTCTTAAAGGAATGTCAGTCTTCTTCTTTTGGCTAATTTTAAATAAGATATTAATGAAGTTACAGCTGTTGTTCTTCATGGTTAAACATGTGCCAATCTACCTGAAATCTTAAGGCACATCAGATAGGAGCCATTGATTTTGCTGCGGTTTCAAGATCAAGCAGTATGCAGTCAGACTTTAAGTGATACACCTGTTATTGGCTCTCTTTTACTAAGGGTTCCTGTAGTTACTTATAGGAAATAGTGGCTGTAATGTAAAGGTGTGTCTGAAAGAGCTACAGATGGCCGATACCAAAGTGTTTAATGTGCTTTTTAACTGTATGCATATTAATATCCAAGACTGAAAGTAGAAAAAGTAGCTTTTATGTGGGTGGATGAAACTATTACATCCCCGTATTTAAAATGATTTATCCCCAAATCTGACTAAAATTTGCAAAAAGAAGTTTCTAGAAGTCAAATATGCCAATGAACAATGAAACATCAAGAACAACCAGACTTTCCAGCATTTCAAGTATTTATCTTAACTGCACCATCTGCAAATATCTCCCAAAACCTGCAGTTATTCAACTGTTTCTAAACTGCAAATAATTAGTTTATTATTATATGGGAAATCCTGTTTTGTTTTGGGGTTTTTTGTTTTTTCCTCTTATTATACTTTTTAAAAATGTAGGATTAAATGAAAGTTTGGATTTTAGCCTAGTTTTTGCATGCCGTGTCACATAGATGAACTGATCTTTTATTCATCTGTGGAATTTACATGTAATTTCGCTTCTCCTCTCCCAGGCTAAGAAGTATGCCATGGAGCAAAGTATTAAGAGTGTGTTGGTGAAGCAGACCATCGCCCATCAGCAGCAACAGCTCACCAACCTCCAGGTGAGATGTGTGAAACTATCTGGTAATGTGCCAAACAAAATCTTTGTTGTGCATGTGTCACCTGTGAGTCTTGACTGTAGACAGAATATCATAGTCTTTTCTCGCACTGGTAATTCAGCCATCTCTACTGTCACAAGTCGGTTTGGGCTTAGCTCTTTGGGAAGTCTTGCCTTTCTTCTACCACGTGCTGTGAAAAAGAACGCATGTGTAGACCTTTTGCCCTTTGCTTTTGCCTTTTGTTCTCTTTCAGATGGAGACGATCATCATGAAGGCTTTGGTTATCATGTTAAATGCTTTGCACTTTTAAAGGGAACTTGCTTGTATTTGTTTATTGCTGTGTGGTGAGCTATAATTTAGCTAAAGGAGGTAAATCCTCTCTGTATATTGTTTAGAGGGAGGGTCTGATTATAGTGTAAGCCTTACTGCTTTTGTCTATTTAGCAAAGCAATGACCTTTTAAAAAAAAAAAGAAAGAAAGAAAAGCAAAGCTAAGGGATATCTAACCTACTTTTCAGCACTTTTTTCATCTTTACTGTCTTTCAGATGGCAGCAGTGACAATGGGCTTTGGAGATCCTCTCTCACCTTTACAATCGGTCAATAGATTATTAAATTTTTTTTTTTCTGTGCGCATTCCCAATGGAAAGGACTGTTACCCTTCTTTTACTGTTGCAATAGCAACAGTCCCTGCCTTTTTTCCTAACCAAAGAATGCATATTTTATAAGAAAACATGGCTTTCAACACCTAACGTACCTGCGACTTTACTGCAATCTCTTCTGAGATGACTGACTGTTGTTAATTGTCGAAGCGCTTCCTTTGCTTTCTTGCGTTGCAGTGGGATATTTTGTTTGTGTATTTTTTATTATTTTTTTAAAAGAAGAAGATAGAAAAAAGGCTGTTTAAAACACTTTAAATGGCTTTTATAGGACTTTATTGGAGGTTTGTAAATGTGAGAAAAGTCACGTCTTTTTGAAAAATATGCATTTGCTCATTTTACAAAACAAAAAAAGCAAAGCTCTTGGCATGGGACAAAAGAGGGATAGCAATCCCTTTAATGGACCAAAATGAGAGAAATTGTGGGACAGGGCTATTTTTTGGCCATCTCAAAGTCAAGCTCTTTTTTTCTGTTAAATGAACAAGTCATCTTCCCTCGATGTTATACTTTACGAACTTATTTTTGTTGGTGACACAGTGAAAGTTAAGAGAAGCAGTAAAGGCGTCAGTAAAACAGAGCAGCTTTCAGGGATTAAAGCGCCCCTCACCTTAGACTTGAGAAGAAAGTTTCAAATGCTTTCATCAAGACTTTGTATGGATTTCGTTTGAACTCCACGATTACTTTTGTTACCTTACTTGCATCCCCGGACTACAGGTCAGTTACTGAAGCCAAAATTTTTGTGAGGGCTGTGCATGTCAATCACATCAATGTGTTTTCCTCCATATGTCTGTTCAGTAGTAACAGAATAGAGGACATACTGTAATCGCCTCTGATGACATCAGTGTTTTTTTGTTTTTGTTTTCTTTTTATAAATGTTAATATTTTTCCCACAAAGTTCTGTCCATTGCAGTATCCCATTATTACCCTATTTACCTGTCCAGACCCCCCTTTACTTGGAATTGGCCTCTAACAATTTTGGGGAAAGCAAGCACAGTAGAAAATACACATATATTCTTTCTGTGTGTGTGTATGTGTGTTTGTTTCTCCTCCTTTCTTTTACTCTCTAATGCTTATTATGTCTTGTTTCCCTTGGTTGGTAGGTGGCAGCTCAGAGGCAGCGCGCTCTAGCGATCATGTGTCGGGTGTATGTGGGCTCCATATACTATGAGCTTGGTGAGGACACCATCAGACAGGCTTTTGCCCCGTTTGGTCCAATCAAGAGCATTGACATGTCTTGGGATTCGGTTACAATGAAACACAAGGTCAGTGCTGAACTTTGACTTGAGACGTGGCGTAGATTGCAAAGAAAGTGTGTGCAGGTTATTCTTGACCTTTGTCTGACAATGCAGGGATTTGCCTTTGTGGAGTATGATGTACCAGAGGCTGCTCAGCTGGCCCTGGAGCAGATGAACTCAGTCATGCTGGGAGGACGAAACATTAAGGTATGTTGGTGTGGAGAAAAACATCTTTTAAGTGCTTAAGATCATGTGGACAGAGTTTGAATAGTTGGATACACCTGGGCAGGATTTCTGTCATAAAAGCTGTTAAGATCCAGTAGCTATACAGCAGTATCATTATGAATATTTTAAAACATTCAGAAAGCAAGACAAGAAATACTGCTCCTCTTATCGATACACATGGTTATCCATATCCAGACTTTTATTTTATTTTAATGCATATATATGTTGCAGTTAAGCAAAAAAAACTTGCAGGGAAAGAAGGGTGTTTGGCTTTACTGTTAGCTTCCTTTATGAAGAACAGGTCTGGAACAGACCAATGTCTGATTGTATTGTTGCAACCCTAGTTATAAGTGAACAGGTAAAAGTGTATCGAGACTCAACATTTCCATGTGTTTATTTTATTTTTTTATTCTTTCATAACTTCATAGTTTTTTCCCAAGCTGTTTTTAGGACTGATGGCCCGCCGGTCGGGTAATACACTGGTGGGAACCCTACTGGTATTTAGATTACTTCCTGCCATTAGGAATATGAAGTCCTGATATGCAAAATTGCTTAAATGTATAATCTCAGTCACTTTATTTAAGTGAAAACACTAATTTGTGATTGTGCTTGTGTTTTTGTTAATTTTCAGGTGCGTGTTGTATGAATGAAGATGCGTGTGTAGTTTTTTTGTTTGTTTGTTTTTTTGTGTGTGTCAGTGCGCAAGTGTGTGTTGGCCTTCCATGATGCCATCAAGGCTTGTGTTAGTGACCAAGTGACCAGTGGGATGCCTAGCAGCAAATAACATCGCTCTGTGCCCATGGACTGCTGATGATGGGTTGCGTCTGGTTGGTGTTACTTGGCCGCCCCATCTGTAGTACAGATCCTAGTCTCCCTCAGACGCTCGTCTTACTCGGGGAGCTCAGTTCTTTTGCAAAGGAGAGTCTGTGCAGCGCTAGCACCAAATATTCAATGCGTTCCTTTAGCCACTAGTTCAGACTGCAGAAATGTTGTGTTTTTAATACAAAGTGTAGTTTCTCTATAATAGTATTACAGCTATTTACAGGACCGGATTTGCATTGTAAATGAGTTGATATTTGACACCCTTATAGTCAGGTTCTTTTTAATTATTGATCCTCAGCTAGTAGATGTCTTTTTGTAATATCTGGCTTTTAAAGAAAGAAAGAAAGAAAGAGAGAGAGAGAGTTAAGTTTGATTTGGTTATTCTTTTGTCTAATGATTAATGTAATCAGTATTTTATCCTTGAAATTTTCTCCTGTTGGGAAAATGCTATAGTGTTTTGTAATTTAAAAAAACACTTATTAGAGGAGACGAGTGGCTTTGACTGAGCTTGGTGGCTGGTGAAAGTAAGCCTTGCAGGGACATAGAGCTTTGTGGTAGGTGCGTTCTCAGGTAATGCAGTAAAGGCTTTACTCAGTAGCCCTGGTGGTTTGATCTGTGCTATAGGTTGGGCGGCCAAGTAACATCGGTCAGGCGCAACCCATCATCGACCAGCTGGCAGAAGAGGCGCGTGCTTATAACAGGATCTACGTGGCGTCCGTCCACCCTGATCTGTCAGATGACGACATCAAGAGTGTGTTTGAGGCCTTTGGAAGGATCAAGTCATGCACGTTAGCCAGAGACCCCACCACAGGGCGACACAGAGGCTTTGGCTTCATTGGTGAGCTTGGGGGGGTGTCGCATTCTCTCGTACCTTCGTGTTGCTATAAATCTGCTACTAACTGCGGTTTTTATTTCCTTTACAGAGTATGAAAAGCCTCAGTCAGCCCTGGACGCCGTGTCTTCTATGAACCTGTTTGACCTGGGTGGTCAGTACCTGCGGGTGGGCAAAGCAGTAACGCCTCCCATGCCCTTACTGACCCCCACGACCCCAGGTGGTTTGCCACCTGCTGCAGCTGTGGCTGCAGCGGCAGCCACTGCTAAAATAACAGCCCAGGCAAGTATGAATCCCTTCCAAAGGGATTTAATGGCCTTCCAGGTAAATATGACACAGAACTAGCTAGCTATGACACCAGTACAGATAACATTAGCATTTGTACTTAGAGAAGGCCACTTTGTTGTCAGTTTATTATTGGTATTATTAAAAATTAAAAATGTAACCTTATTTTAATGCAGTTTGACGTCTTCAAAACTCAAACAGAACCTATAAACACGGTGAAAGACTCATTTGTTTTTATATGCTGTATATATGTTAACCTGAGTGGTAAAAGTTCCTCACCTTTACTGATTAGCAAAGCTCTTCCTTGTATAATGTCATAATTTTAAAAGTTTAGCATCACTGCTTAGATATTTTTGACTTGCTAAGAATACTTAATTACTTTTTAACCTCGATTCTCATTGAAGAGAGGCAATGTTGAGTTGATTGTTTGCCATGTTGTGTGATTGTTGACTGTGCTGCCTTGTGTTGTGTTCTGTGTGTTTCCTTTGCCTAATGTCTTCGGCCCCCCCTCTTTTAAGGAGGCTGTAGCTGGCGCGTCAGTCTTAGGAGCGTTAACTGCACCTCAACTTCTCAGTCAGCAAATGGGAATACCTCAGGCTGTTATGGCTGCCCAGGCACCAGGGGTCATCACAGGTATGCACCAAGACATGAGCAAGTCCTCTTTTTGTGCTAAAGAAATGGTTTTAATTTAACTTAGTTGTGCTGTTAAAAACATACAGCTTTAAAGACAGTGAACACACTGTTAGTTTGAACACTTTTAACTGCATGGCATCTGGAAAATGAGAAAATCAGAAGTGGCTGTAAACTTGCTTTCCTGTGAGAGTTATCTTAGTGACTTCATGTCTCACCTACACTTGAACTTCAAGTGACCCAGTGGCATCAGCCTTGTTTATTTGTGCCGTTGTAATATTTTTAGTCATGACAGTATTTCCTGCCATGAATTTATTAATCTGTTTCTCCTATAACTTTTTATACTTTACAGGAATTGGCTCATTGGTGTAATATGGATAATGGAAAATTGTGTGAGGTTGTTTGTGACCTCCTAATTGGGCATTTTAAGTATTTTGAGCTCTGAACTTTTCCGCATAAAATATTTTAAAACAGATGGATGAAAGGGTGAAACGGCTATAATAATTCATAGGTTTTTTGTTTTCTTTAACAGATGATCTAATACATTTCATAATACAAATAAGACCCTAATTTAAACAGGAAGTATTCCTGTATAAATGACTCTGTTACAGCAGTCACAAAAATAAGGGGTTGAAGCTCCTTCAATCAAGTGGACTAAAGGAGAACGGCGCGTTAAATTTTCAAATGATGGATTTTGTGTAGTGATGTCAGCATTAATCTCATTAAAATGATGTTAACACCATAACCGCATTAACGCAGCAAATCTCCGTTAGCGGGTTAGCGTCAACGTGTTAGCGCGGTTAGCTCATTGACGCCGTCCAGCCCCACGCACGGGGTGATCTGCCCTAACTCGCTTACTGAAATTTATGGCGTTAACTTCATTTTAACGAGATTAACGCCGACAGCACTAATTTTGTGGTAGAAATTTCAATAAATGAACCACATTTTCATTAGTCAAATTCAATTAGTCTGACATCTACCCTGGTGACTTGGTACTGTGTGTAATTTTTTGTTTGTGAGTTTTTCTGGTTGATATTTTTGACGTTGAGTTGATGTTATAGATGATAGGATTGTCTTATCCAGGACTAATAGTTGTACTGTGGACCTGCCCATTGTCACTGACTGTGTCTGCCTTCCCTGGAAAGGTGTGACTCCAGTGCGTCCTACCATACCAATGGTTCCCCAGGTCGGTCTTGTGAACCCCGTGCTCGCGTCACCGCCAGTGCTGTCTAATCAGGCTGGTGGCTCCAACCAACAAGAGAAGAAAGAGGAGAAAGAAGAGACGCTTCAGGATGGTACAGGGCAGGAGATGCTGAGTGATCAGGAGCACATGAGCATCTCAGGCAGCAGTGCGAGACACATGGTGATGCAGAAACTGCTTCGAAAATCAGAGGTGATTTTATTTTTTTAATCTAGGAACACTTATTTACTTCCTTATCATCACTTGTGTTTACTTTATTCCTGTCCTTCTACTCTGCAGTCCACAGTGATGGTGCTTCGAAATATGGTCGGACCAGAGGACATTGATGATGACCTGGAGGGCGAGGTGACGGAAGAGTGCGGGAAGTTCGGCTCCGTGAACAGAGTCATCATATACCAGGAAAAGCAAGGAGAAGAGGAGGATGCAGATATCATTGTCAAAATCTTTGTAGAGTTTTCCATGGCCTCTGAGATGAACAAAGCTATCCAGGCACTCAACGACCGCTGGTTCGGGGGTCGCAAAGTTGTCGCCGAAGTGTATGACCAAGACCGTTTCAACAGCAGTGACCTCTCTGCATAAAGTGTCGGAAATGGCTCACCAGCACCCATCTCCCATAACTGTCGCCCCAAACCCATCTCAGCCACAGTCACTGCAGCTAAAGATGCGGGCCTCTGAAACCTATTATGGTCTCCTCTTTGTTTTTGTTTTTTTGTTTTTTAAAATTGCTGTTGATATTAATGTTAAAAGCTCCATTTGGGAGATTCATTAAGACATTTCTGTGTCAGATTTTGTTTTTCTTTTTTTTTTTTCTTTATTTTTGCTTTGTGATCTGTGAAGACTCCCTTTTGGTGCAAGTTTTGAATTTTTGTAATCCAATCTGGTAAAAGTTTAAAAGAAAAAATTAGTTTTTGTTTTCTTGCTTTTAGCCCCTTTTATTTTCTTTCCTGAAATTGCCGAACATGTAAAACACTTTTTCTTTGTACAATAAAGGTTATTGTTTGTCCACAAAAAGTGTGGCGTTTATAATCTTGTAGCAGCGTAACTCAATTTATTTAGATGTATGAATAATTTCTTATTCAGTTGCTCATTAAGCCATTAAGTACAAAAAGGCAGCTACAACTGCTGGTCTAAACGAAGCAAGATTACTTATGCAATTATGTAATTATATATTAATTATTAGCAAGATACATTATGTCAGCTAAGTCAAGTTCAAAGCTGGAAGGTGCCTTTGTTTTCAAGGGCTCGATCACTATGGTAACCCATGCTGACCATATAACCTGGTTCAGAGTAGGTTATGTTCAGATTTGGGTCTAAAATTTGATTCAAATGCCACATTTACATTAATTTTATTTACAATACACTAAAAGTAATGTGTAGGGTTTTTTTTTTTTTGTTGTTTTTTATTTGGGGGTTCTGTCAAGCTAGCTAAGCTTTAGCTGGATTGACTTTTTTCCCCATTCATATTATGTTTTGAGCCACATGCTGCCTAAACTGATCTCGATAAAACCACTGCACAAGATATTTTCTGCTCTCTTTAGTATAAAGAAGTATTCATAGTCAGGGCTACATCAGTAAAAAGCCATATAAATATGTGCAGAGATTTTGCAAGTAAGCAAAAACTATTTAAAATTTTAAGATTCAAAAACCTTTTCTAGGTCTAGAAATACTTTTAACTCTACTAGACTTTTTCACTCGTGTAGTGAGACTGGCATCTGTGCAAAATGAATAACATTTTATATTTATTTATTGAATTTTAAACTGGAGTAGTTAGTGACTTTGTGCAATTTTCTCCCATTGAAAAACCATCCAGTGGGCTGAACTGAACTTTGGCAGGCTGGTTGTGGCCCCTGGTGGCATCGTGGGCCTACAGTAGTGGTTGGTTTTCAGACCTGAAACACACAGGATCAGAGAGTAGTAAAATCTTTTTGGTGTTTTCAGGAAAGAGTGTGTGATTTCACATGATGCCATGGTTAAATTGTTTGGGGATAGAAATAAGACTCATTGGTTGTAAAATTGCGCAATATTAACATTTTATTGCTCAGAATTGCCCTCAGGCAGCCCCATGTCCAGTAAACGTTTCATGAATGAGGGCGTGGAAGTCACTGCCAGGCATCAGTTTAAGGTTAGGCTTCCTTTTCTAACACATAGTTTCAAGAGCACATGATGGAAAACGGAAGCAAGATTATTAGCTTTAGAAATCTTGTGTATAAAGGTGTGCAGAAGTCTTTCATTATGACAGCGATAAGTGGTTTGGACAAAAGGTTTTGAGCATGAAGTGAAAAAAAGGGGGTCTTTAAAGATTACTTCTTTGGTTATTGAAACTGTACATATCTACATCTGCGTGATAGTCAAATGATATCTTGATAGGTAGTCCTCAATCTAAATCACTATGCAGATATATTTCAAGTCTTTTTCTTCTTCTTTCAGCTGTTTCCTTTAGAGTCACCAAAGCAGGTATTGTCAGTTCTGCGATATGTACAGAACAAACACAGGATCAAAATATGATCTAGTTGTACTGTGTGCAACTAGAAAGAATTAATAATAAAATAAAATAGAAAGCTGTAACAATATGACATAAAACACAGTGGGATGCAAAAGTTTGGGCAACCTTGTTAATAGTCATTTTCCTGTATAAATCGTTGGTTGTTACAATAAAAAATGTCAGTTAAATATATCATATAGGAGACACACACAGTGATATTTGAGAAGTGAAATTAAGTTTATTGGATTTACAGAAAGTGTGCAATAATTGTTTAAACAAAATCAGGCAGGTTCATAAATTTGGGCACTGCTGTCATTTTATTGATTCCAAAACCTTTAGAACTAATTATTGGAACTCAAATTGGCTTGGTAAGCTCAGTGACCCCTGACCTACATACACAGGTCAATCCAATAATGAGAAAGAGTATTTAAGGGGGTCAATTGTAAGTTTCCCTCCTCTTTTAATTTTCTCTGAAGAGTAGCAACATGGGGGTCTCAAAGCAACTCTCAAATGACCTGAAGACAAAGATTGTTCACCATCATGGTTCAGGGGAAGGATACAGGAAGCAGTCTCAGAGATTTAAGCTGTCTGTTTCCACCGTTAGGAACATATTAAGAAAATGGAAGACCACTCAGTTCAAGTTAAGGCTCGAAGTGGCAGACCGAGAAAAATCTCAGATAGACAGAAGCGATGACTGGTGAGAACAGTCAGAGTCAACCCACAGACCAGCAGCAAAGATCTACAACATCATCTTGCAGCAGATGGAGTCACTGTGCATTGTTCAACCATTCGGCGCACTTTACACAAGGAGATGCTGTGTATGAGAGTGATGCAGAGGAAGCTTTTTCTCCGCCCACAGCACAAACAGAGCCGCTTGAGGTATGCTAAAGCACATTTGGACAAGCCAGCTTCATTCTGGAATAAGGTGCTGTGGACTGATCAAACTAAAACTGAGTTATTTGGGCATAACAAGGGGTGTTATGTCATTCCAAGAAAAACACCTGCTACCTACAGTAAAATATGGTGCTGGTTCCATCATGCTGTGGGGCTGTGTGGCCACTGCAGGGACTGGGAATCTTGTCAAAGTTGAGGGACACATGGATTCCACTCAGTATCAGCAGATTCTGGAGACCAATGTCCAGGAATCAGTGACAAAGCTGAAGCTGCGCCGGGGCTGGATCTTTCAACAAGACAACGACCCGAAACACTGCTCAAAATCCACTAAGGCATTCATGCAGAGGAACAAGTACAACGCTCTGGAACGGCCATCTCAGTCCCCAGACCTGAATGTTATTGAAAATCTGTGGTGTGAGTTAAAGAGAGCTGTCCATGCTCGGAAGCCATCAACCTGAATGAACTAGAGATGTTTTGTAAAGAGGAATGGTCCAAAATACCTTCAACCACAATCCAGACTCTCATTGGAACATACAGGAAGCGTTTAAACGCTATTCCGTTTATTTCAATCATTAATGCTTAAACATGCAAATCATGCTTTAAACTTCTCACTGGTTCTCTAAAAAAGTCTGGGAACTTTTGGGTCATTACAAGCTTAAGTTTTACCATACCTAAATTATTAAACACACAAATAAAGTCATAGAATATTCATAAAACCATTGTTTGATGTTAAAACTCATCTTCCCCCTTTTTGACACACTCCCATGTGTCAATTCACCTGGAGCTAGAAATTAAAAGAAAAGGTTAGTGACATCATATCTCAGAAAGTATCAGAAATTCTCCTCTCGAGTATCGTTGCCCCAGTCTTGTCATCCTGTGTTAGGAAATGAAATCAGTGTAGTTATTATGTTAAATCTGTTAAACTCCTGGCTCCGCCCAGAGCCTGCATCTGCACAATTGCCTAGAAACAAAACCTGTATTAATATGAACTTCACATTTGAAACGTCGTTTTTTTTTTCGCCACTGTTTTTCCCTCACTGACCACAGCAGGGGAACCTATGTCTTGATTCAGCCATGAATCCAGCTCACCTGATTCATCACTGAGCCCAACCGTCACTGGCATCTGATAGTGCTGCACTGCATGTTTTTCCCTTGATGTCACTATTTTCAATGTGTTAAGGAGTGAATAGTGAACTTCTTTTAATGGTGTGTTTAATTAATTTGATTTAATAACTTGTGACCTTTGAGTCCCTTCCTTGCAAGAATTATGGCCAATGACGGAAATGTATGTATTACATTTAAGATTGGAAAACAATGTCAATGCCACAAACGTGAGTTGTCATATACATCTGTGAGTTAATCTGCACAACCGTGTGCACATGTGCTCTGTGCATGTACACACACAAAGAATTGACCTTCGTTCCTTAAATTTGTAGCATTGCCTCTGTGCTGCCTGATGGTGCTCAGTGGCTTTTGCTTCTTGCTTTTAAATCAGATGTCACTCTCAACATAAACACAAGCTACAGCAGCCAAGCAGTCTTAGCTGAGGAAACAAAGATACATTTCCTCATTTAATGTAAAATATTGTGGTGATGTTATGTTATATTAGGCAGGCAGCTGCCCAAATAACACTGTGACAATCAAAAGTACAGGGAGTGCAGAATTATTAGGCAAATGAGTATTTTGTCCACATCATCCTCTTCATGCATGTTGTCTTACTCCAAGCTGTATAGGCTCGAAAGCCTACTACCAATTAAGCATATTAGGTGATGTGCATCTCTGTAATGAGAAGGGGTGTGGTCTAATGACATCAACACCCTATATCAGGTGTGCATAATTATTAGGCAACGTCCTTTCCTTTGGCAAAATGGGTCAAAAGAAGGACTTGACAGGCTGAAAGTGGCATTGGTTTTGGTGCCATAAATAGTCAAAAATAGTGAGATATCTTGCAGAGGGATGCAGCAGTCTCAAAATTGCAAAGCTTCTGAAGCGTGATCATCGAACAATCAAGCGTTTCATTCAAAATAGTCAACAGGGTCGCAAGAAGCGCGTGGAAAAACCAAGGCACAAAATAACTGCCCATGAACTGAGAAAAGTCAAGCGTGCAGCTGCCAAGATGCCACTTGCCACCAGTTTGGCCATATTTCAGAGCTGCAACATCACTGGAGTGCCCAAAAGCACAAGGTGTGCAATACTCAGAGACATGGCCAAGGTAAGAAAGGCTGAAAGACGACCACCACTGAACAAGACACACAAGCTGAAACGTCAAGACTGGGCCAAGAAATATCTCAAGACTGGTTTTTCTAAGGTTTTATGGACTGAAATGAGAGTGAGTCTTGATGGGCCAGATGGATGGGCCCGTGGCTGGATTGGTAAAGGGCAGAGAGCTCCAGTCTGACTCAGACGCCAGCAAGGTGGAGGTGGAGTACTGGTTTGGGCTGGTATCATCAAAGATGAGCTTGTGGGGCCTTTTCGGGTTGAGGATGGAGTCAAGCTCAACTCCCAGTCCTACTGCCAGTTCCTGGAAGACACCTTCTTCAAGCAGTGGTACAGGAAGAAGTCTGCATCCTTCAAGAAAAACATGATTTTCATGCAGGACAATGCTCCATCACACGCGTCCAAGTACTCCACAGCGTGGCTGGCAAGAAAGGGTATAAAAGAAGAAAAACTAATGACATGGCCACCTTGTTCACCTGATCTGGACCCCATTGAGAACCTGTGGTCCATCATCAAATGTGAGATTTACAAGGAGGGAAAACAGTACACCTCTCTGAACAGTGTCTGGGAGGCTGTGGTTGCTGCTGCACGCAATGTTGATGGTGAACAGATCCAAACACTGACAGAATCCATGGATGGCAGGCTTTTGAGTGTCCTTGCAAAGAAAGGTGGCTATATTGGTCACTGATTTGTTTTTGTTTTGTTTTTGAATGTCAGAAATGTATATTTGTGAATGTGGAGATGTTATATTGGTTTCACTGGTAAAAATAAATAATTGAAATGGGTATATATTTGTTTTTTGTTAAGTTGCCTAATAATTATGCACAGTAATAGTCACCTGCACACACAGATATCCCCCTAAAATAGCTAAAAGTAAAAACAAACTAAAAACTACTTCCAAAAACATTCAGCTTTGATATTAATGAGTTTTTTGGGTTCATTGAGAACATGGTTGTTGTTCAATAATAACATTATTCCTCAAAAATACAACTTGCCTAATAATTCTGCACTCCCTGTATATCTATTTTGAACGCCTCAGCTGGAAAAAATTCAAAATGGTTTATAAAGTTGGCCACAGGTCTGTATGTAAATGGCAGTTAAAACATTGCTTCATATTTGGATATGTATGATGTTAGTTTCTAAAATACTAAAAAATGTGTTTATTAACAAAGTAAACTAAAAATAGACATTATTAAATTTTATACTTTTAACTACTGAATTGAACATAATATGAAATAATGTGTTTCCACTGTGGGAATGATGGATCCAATGACAAATAACTTTCAGATTAGTAAAGCTATATTTTTAATTTTTCTAGTTTTCCATTTCTGTTTAGATGATTTATATTTATATTTAAAATGAACAGGATCATAACAAAATAACACCACTGCAAGTGTAACAAAAATATGTTGAAATCAAATGGTATGTTATTTGAAATCAATATGAAACAATGACACATGCATTTTATCCAATTTTTTTATTTATTTAATTTTTCCCAATTGTCCAAATTAGTCTGTGATTTGTCTTATTGTCCAACAAATCATATTTATATACAAATATATGTGACTCTCAAATATGATTTAAATGGATCATTCCTCACTTGATGACGAATTATCCATTTAAATATTTGCAGAGTCCTAAACTTGATGCCAGTGAACTTATCAGCGGTTGGTTTTTAAAGAAAAAAGCCCAAAAAATCCCCTATGAGCAAGCACTTGGCGACGGTGGGGAGGAAAAACTCCCTTTTAAAGGGGAGAAACCTCCGACAGAACCAGGCTCAGGAAGGGGTGGCCATCTGTCGCTGCCGAGTGGGCTTAAAATGTTCACTGTCCATCCTCCTTCTGACAGGAACTTCCTACAGACCAGGTATGAAGGATGCCTGAGTGGACATACAAAACTCACAAGTTCCTGGCTCTCACGGCTCCTATGCAGAGGGTTAGTCGAAGACGGAGAGGCATCGCGAGGGGCGTCGGGGGACGGGGGACTGTGCCTCACTGCCCTCCCCTTCTCCAAGAAACCCGTCTTCAACAGAGTCGAGAGAGCTGGGAACTTGTGAGGTGTGCATGTCCTGGTGAGCCTCCACCTTTTATAGGTGGGTGCAGCCTCGACTGTACAGAGACAGACCAGACCAGCTGCACCACACAGACACTTCAAACCTAATCTGAGTACAAAAAACACATACATACATACATACACACAGACACAGACACAAACATACATCTCACCATTAAAAAAAAATAGGGTTCCTTTACAATGTCAGAAGGAGGAAGGCACTAAGGCACCGCCTTCCGCCCCTCGACGCCCTCGCGGTGCCCCCTCCTTCTGACAGGAACTTCCTACAGACCAGGTATGAAGGATGCCTGAGTGGACATACAAAACTCACAAGTTCCTGGCTCTCACAGCTCCTATGCAGAGGGTTAGTCGAAGACGGAGGGGCATCGCGAGGGGCGTCGGGGGACGGGGGACTGTGCCTCACTGCCCTCCCCTTCTCCAAGAAACCCGTC